>NW_028327171.1:126636563-127261563 GCF_987537825.1 Furipterus horrens | reverse complement strand
AAGAAAGATTAAATTATATAAAAACAAGTTAAAGAAAATTGTATCATTAAATATTAATACTGCATTACCTTATGAACTGCATTACATTAGAAACAGAACACTGAAACTGAATTTCTCCCAGTCTGAGTAAAAATAAACCTTTTTAAATTTGGGTTTTTTTTTTTTTTTTTTTTTGAATCATTTATGATTACATAATGTTTTAAGCCTTAGTACTTATGAGCATATGGTTAATTTATTTACAGTGCACCATGTAGCATACTCAGCACTTGGACTGTGAACTTTTGTGCCATCAGCCACAGTTATTGTTTACTATCGTCTTTGGGTTATGCACTGGAAACCACAAATTCAAGTTCATATCCCAGATCCACCTGTCAGCACTGTGTTTTCTTGAGCAGGATAATTCATTTTCTGTATTTCATCTGTAAGTGGAGGTGACTGTAGATCTTTTACATGATGTAAGGATTAAATGAAGTACTCTGTAAAATGTGTTGAATAACACCTGTTTCATACCAAGTACTCTCTTAAATGTGTAGTGTAGTAATAGGATCCTACGGAGAAAGGAGAAAAAGCAAAAGCTTAGAGGATTATTGAGCCACCTACAGATGATGTATTATTTTAAGATTTTATAGAACATTGCATTTTTCAGTATACATATTTGTGTTCTTGCATGTGAATATTATATTAATGGTATTCTATGTATCATTTGGTTTGGACATCAGATCTAATTTGGCAGACATGCAGACTTTAGAATATTTTGTTACACCTCTACTTCCATTAAATCTGAACCCACTTCCATATATTTTCATAGCTGCTGAGTGACTTCATGTGTGTTTTTATCAAATTTGTATATTACCAAAATATTACAGTGGGGGCATACTCTAAGACATATATTAACCAAGGAAGTTTGAAACTTTTCCAAACTGTGGATCTGTAAAAGTTCCTAGAAGGGCAAATAAATGATAGAGGGAATGTCAACGTCTTCATAAATACATCTTCACATAAAGTTATAAATGTTTATGCTGTCGAGTATGCTGCTCGCCTTGAAAGTCATAGAGCTCAGTATTGATTATTTTCATCACGCTGTTGTTTTAAAGTGTGTACTGATGTGATCCAAAAGCATTTTGATAATAACCAGTCTGTTTACTTTTCTCTATCTAGACAGCACCTGTTTTCTATAGCTTTTGAACTGTACATCTGCCTTCCCCTCTACCTGGTAGGCATTCTTATTTATTACTTATTAAGTTAAGGAATTCTTGTTACTCCCAGGATGGTAGAGAAAGCTGTAAAGCAGGTTCAGTGGGGAGAATGGGATTCTTAAGAGGGATCTTTGTAGACTCATTTTGTTAAGGTGTGCTGGGCCTCAGGGTTTGAGATGTACCCATATGTAATAGTAAATCTACACCCACTGCCAGGCTAAATAAAGAAAACTTGCTTTTATACAAAACTGATAAAACAAATATTTTACTTTGAACTGTTCTGTTTAGTAATCGATGTTAACAGTATTCTTTGTAATATCTTCTACATAATAAAACATGATTTTTCATTTTCTTTTCAAGTTTGTCATGCTATAGTCCATTGAAAATTGTTAAAATGGTAATAATCTTTTTAAAACCAACTTTTATATAATATGCTTATTCAATTAACCAGAATAGATAGTAGACTGCATTTTACAATATTTTTGGAATTACCAGATGACTTTCAGATTTACTTATATTTTGGGTAGAGGCAACATGATACATATGTTGAGGACAGAGTCAAACAGATTTTAGATAGAATCTTTCTTCTACCATTTGCTGTACGACCTAGGGCAAACTATGTAAACCCTCTAAATCCTTCCTTCAATTTTAAAGAAAGAGAATGGTGAGAACGTTGCAAGGGTTACAGATAGTCTATGTAAATGTGTTTGTATAACATCTAGCCCATAATAAAAGTTAGTACTTTTATTCTTATTGCTACTAGGCTTCTAAGTCATTTGAGATGATTATTTTATACTTTTGTGAGGATAATTTTGCATTTACATTAACTAAAATGCTACACATGCACGCACACACACACACTTGTATATACATATATACATATATATGAGGTCTGTCCAGGAGGTATCAAGCCATGTAATATGAAAATTAGAGACATTTATTGAAGAAGATACAAGATACAAAAAACATTGTACATATGACAATGATGCCTCAGTCCCCTTCCAAGTAGGTACCTTGGGACCTCACACAGTTCTCCCAATCACCATCCGCTGCTGTTATATTTTACTGACTCTTGTTGATGGTCTGAAATCTCTTCCCTTTCAAAGGTAATTTTAATTTTGGGAAAAGCCAGGAGTTGCAGGACACCTGATCTGGGCTGTGGGGGAGCTAAGTCACTTGGGTAATTTGATGTTTCACAAAAAAACTGCACCAGAGGTGATGCATGAGTGGGCACATTGTCGTGATGAAGCTATCACCAGTTGCCCATAGCTGCAGCCTTCTGAATCATCCAAATAGTTTCCATGGAGGAATGTTCAGACTTAATGCAAAATTTAATCCAGAGTGATTATTCTATTGGTCAGTCATTTTGAATGTGATTACACATGCTCACTCAGTGGTGTCTACTGCCCCCACTGACGGGTACGGTGAAGTCATCATTCTTCACACATATATGTTCTAGTCTACTCTCCTTAGCTGCCAGGTTACATTGATGTTACACAAACTGTTCTCGTTATATTAACAATGGCTGGACTTTTTCCGGGAAGACCTCACATATATATATATACATACATTCACATAGATATGTATATATATATATATCAAAATGCGGAGAGAGTACCTGTCAACCCCCCCCCCCCCAACATACCATAAATTCTAGGCAGTAGGAGCAACAGGCATGTAAATTATGTTCATTTTATAGCTTGAGGAGGTAATATCTAGGGTAATGGGAATTCAGTCTTTATTTGGAAAAATCTTAGTAAGATACACAGAAGAACTGGAATGAAGAGAGCATGCTTAAGCTATACCAAATTATACTTCTGGCCTAAAATATCACCATCTATCTCTTGGCATGTGTGAGACAAGGTAAGAGAGTAAGAAAATTGGAAGACTTGAACAGGGAGTACTTGGTATACTCATTAGCAAAAATAAAGTCCAATTTTTGCTTTAGGAGAGAAAATACACAGCAAGAAGTAAACAGTGAGGTTAAGATGTAATCAATAATGATTAACACTGAAATAGTGGTAAAGTCTTTTAAATGTGTAATAGTACTAACAGATACCCTGGCTGGTTTGGCTCAGTGGATTGAGCGTCGGCCTGCGAGCTAAGTGTCGCTGGTTCGATCTTCCAGTCAGGGCACATCAGAGAAGGAAAACTCTGACCCCAAAAAACCTCCGCTGCCTTGCGGCATACCTCTTCAGGGGAAAGGCTAAGGGAGTAAACCCCGACAGAAAATCCGGAGCCGGAGTCCCTAAGGCGGTTTGACGTTGTAGTCAACACCGGCAACTCCTGCGGCGCACCTGAAGCCAAGCTGTATTGACTCCGTCTTTCCCTTGGATCCTTCAGCTGCGAAGAGAGGGGGGGTCTGCTGCATGGGCAACAGCAGACCCTCCATATCACCCTGCCCAGGCTCTGTAGCTTCAGCTTCACTGGAGAGGACACTCCAGCATCATCACAAGATGTCGATTCAACACGGGAGGAGACAGATACCGTGTCACTCCCGAGTTGGACTGCACAGCCATTCTTGGCGGTGCAGATAGACTCTTAAGAAGCTACACCATCGTCTCTCGAGACGGACGGCTGCCGACGACTAACAGATACTTGATATACTAGATTTAGAATATCTAGATAAGACTTTTAAAAAATCTATAAAATGGTTGATATTCTCATTGGCTTTAGAATTTATTTAGTTGCCCGACGAATACAATTTGATATATCACATATACCATATGTGATATAAATATGCTGGGTATTTCACAATTGGATTATTATAAGGCATCAGGTAAAAATAAATTTATAACATCCTGATTGATTTTGGTATTTTTAGAAACCTGTTTTTTCCAAAAGACTTAAAATATTTTTTGAAGTGTTCATTGTTTAATATTCTCTTTCCAAAAATTTGGTTTCCATAAATGATTGACTTAGAAATTTTTTGTCTATGGGAGCTGTTGATATGTTGAGTTGAAATTTAAGAAAAGTTAGTTAAGTATAAAATCAAAACTTATTTACATTTGGGAGAGCAGAGTCAAGTCAAGCTGTATATTATCTGACTTTAACATTATTGTAATTTAGCATATTTACTGATTTTCTCAGGTCAATACAAAACCCCATGTATCAGGTTACAAGGTAAAAAATGAAGAAAAGTGAAGAACCAAGCAATTTATAATAAAAATTTATATTAAAGATAATACTTTATCCCCACCCCCTTTTTGAGATATAAATGAAAATTCAATTTCTTATTCGATCTGGAAGCCTGTTTGGAAAACATAAATATGACAAATCTGAATTATATAATTGAGAACTTGAATGGCAGGCTCTCCTGTGATTTATTTTCAAATGATGGACCAGAGAGACTGCTTGAAGTTGTATTAATAATGCTTGTACAGGGTAGGAGTAGGTCTTCCCTGTTATTGGTACTTGAGTTTACTTTTGGCAAGAGGAATTGTGTAAGTAAAACTCAGATACTGACAATTTCATTAATTACATCTCTCCCCTATGAAAGGTTTTAATGAGTTCATGAATGCGAGACATGCCCATTTTATTTTTTTTTTGCATTCACATGTTTTGAAACAAGTACTAGAAACGCTTAAAAAAATTTTTTTTTTTAATGAAGCAACCTTTTAAACCAATGTTTCACAATCTTGTATAACAATTCTCTATTAGACACAAAATCAAAGGTTACAAATCAATACACCTTTTGAATAGAGGTTAAAATCTTTCAAGAGGAAAAGTCTGAAATTCATGAAGGATTTATCAAATGTAGAAGTAGATAATTTGTTTGGCTGGGTTAATATATAACTTATATTTCCTACAATCAATTAATTTATGAATAGATTTTCTATATATTTCATCAGCTTTTAGGAATTTTAAAAGAAAGACTGTACATTTTACTAGTTTTGGTCTTTTTTTAAATTTCAGTTTATATTCAGTATTATTTTGTATTAGTTTCAGGTTTACAGCATAATGGCTAGACAATCATATACTTTACAAAGTGTCCCCCCTGATATTTCAAGTACCCACATGACAGCATAGATAGTTATTACACTATTATTGATCATCTCCCATGTGCTGTACTTTACATCCCTGTGACTATTTTGTGACTACCAATTTGTACTTCTTAACCCCGTCATCTTTTCCGTCCAGTTTCCCAATCCTCCTCCCTTCTGGCAACCATCAGTCTGTTCTCTGTATCTATGAGTCTGTTTCTGTGTTGTTTGTCTGTTTATTTTGTTCTTTAGATTCCACATATAAATGAAATCATATGTTTTTTGTCATTTGTTTTTTTTTTCTTTTTAGAGTACTATAAAACATAACTTTCTGAGAAGTAAAGTGAGTATATTTTGAAGTAATATCCAATATTACTTCAGAGCTATTCCTTTTCTCTGATCCTAGGAAATATGTTTATTCCACTTCTTGACAATCATATTAGCAGTAATAGGTGGGTGTGAATTGAACCTAGAGTTGAAATGGAAGAGACTCACCATCATTCACATCTATAGAGGTTGCTTACAATTACTCTAAAATTAGTTTTGCCCAACATTAATGCTACAGTGGCATTATGAGAGGTTCTTCTGCACCTCCACTTCTCAAAAGTGTCTGTTTGCTCACAGATTCAGTGCCTTTGTGTTACAGGATGGTACCTGGTTCCTTTGTCTCCCTTTGCATCTGTCCCTCCTTCAAATCTAAATCTACTTCCTTCTACCTGTAATTTCCGAAGTCTGGTCTCTGTCCAAGACTAAGTCCTTGACATCTGTCTAGACAACTATGATGTCCACAGTGACCTTGTCTTTTAAAATGTTTCCTTCAGTCATAGATGATGATAGGATTTTGAGAAATTGTTCTATTGCTGAATTTAATGCATTTATCTCTTCATTTATTGCCATATTCTGTGTCTCTTGCTGCCAGATTCAGCTGTTGACATATAGAGCTTTTTTTGGTTTCTTGGTGGCTCATCTGCCTTCCTTAACACTTGACATTAGAATAACTTTAAAAAGCATTTATATTCTTAAGAAAGTTTAATCCATAGGCAAAACTCACTTGACATTTCTTGGTTTCTTGGCCAGTGGTCCTTAGCTTTTTGGTACCTAACGACTTGACTGAACCACCTGTGCCTCTTTTCTAACTTGGCATGGCAAGAAGTGAACCCAGAGCCATAAAGCAATTCTGAAAGTAAATGGTGAGTCCACTGTTCCAAGGAAGTGACAGCACTTCCACCATCCATGCAGACACTAGCTTTCCTAAGTTTTCTGTCTTCCCCTTAGCAGGAATGAAAACCCACTGATCTCTCTCAGCATTTGAAATCACAGTTCAGTAGCCCGTGGACTAGTGATGGATGGACCCGTTTTTAAGAAAGGAAGGAGGCGCTTAAGGATCTCTGGAAAGCATGAAGGTGAATTTTAGAGCTTCCTTGGAGAGTTGAGAGAAACAACAGGCTTTGCATTTCTCTTTCTCCCTCCCTCCCTCCTTCCCTCCCTCCCTCCCTTCCTTCCTCCCTCCCTCCCTTCCTCCCTTCCTTCCTTCCTTCCTTCCTTCCTTCCTTCCTTCCTTCCTTCCTTCCTTCCTTCCTTCCTTCCTTCCTTCCTTCCCTCCTTCCCTCCTTTCTTTCTTCCTTCCTTCCTTTTCTCTTTCTTTCTCTTTCTTTCTTTCTTTCTCTCTCTCTCTCTCTCTCTCTCTCTCTCTCTCTCTCTCTCTCTCTCTCTCTCTCTCTCTCTCTCTCTCTCTCTCTCTCTTTCCTTCTTTCTTTCCCATGGATTTCTTGGAAAGTAAGACCATTTTGAGATGCTGAGATAATTTCACATATCTGGTACCAAGATCCAGTACCAGATATGTGCAAGTTTTATGTGCTAAAAAAATCAAGAAAAAAAATTTGAGTCAAAGAATGTTCTTTCTCATGGAAAGAATTAGGGCTTTCTATTCAATTCACTGCTGTCTGAGCAAGTTACTTGATGTCTGAATTTAATACTTTATCTCAAAATGGGATGGTACTTACCTTGAAGAATTTTTGTTAGGATTAGTTATGAGAGAGGTTTGTTATCCAGGGGGTGCTGAAGTGGCGATGCCCCATTTTCCTTCCCTCCTTGCCTCCCTCCCTTTCTTCTTTCCTTCCTTCTTTCCTTCCTTCCTTCCTTTCTGTTATTGATATGAATTGGGTAAAGTGATGGGAAAACAAACTATGCTGGATGTGGAGGTACCCAGATACTAGAAATACTAGCTTTAAAAGCTCCTTTCTCTGTTACTTTGAAAACAAGTTTAAGAGGACCTTTAATATTAAGCTTTTATTTATTTTTTAATATAGAGATTATATTACATCATCCTGGCTTCAGAGAAAACGTGGATTAGGGGTTGGTCAAGAAAATATATGCCATCCATTTTTATATTTCTTATAAATTCAGGAAAATCAACAGAGTTTCATTTTGAAGGTGGAGAACTCAATATGAATTTGCTGTTCCTGAATTTGTTACTTTTCTTTCCCCATCCCATGGTTAAATTCTATCTCATGCATGTAATACATTCTACATTTGGAGTGCTGTTTCATTCCTACTCAGAGCTTCAGTCCTTGAGCTGTAGCAATGAACCCAAAAAAAGGAAAATATAGAATCACAGATGGTGTAAATATTTGAAAATAAGTAAATACAGTCTAGGATTAGCTGCCTGGGCTCTGAAATGTCAGCTTCGCATTGCTTATTGGTCACAGAAGGCGATTTTAGTTAAGGGAAAACCCAGAACAAAAGCATCCTCGTATAAAATTGCTGCTTTGGAGTTATGCTACATAAGCCCATAATAGTTATATAAACTCCAAAGTGAGTCACATTGTAACAAGGTAAAGGCCAGAGAGGTCACAAAGTACCAAGAGGTTATATAGGGGATAAAAATTAAGGAGTTATCATAACATGGAACTGCTGTACAGTACTATCAGCTGATTTCCATTAACATTTTTACATATAAAATATCCATTCTTATGTGTATGCGGTAGGTAGGCACATATTAAATGACCTGAGCATGGGAAGTAATAGCCAAGTTGCCAGCATAAAATCTGTAAATGGTGATTATTAGTAATGGGCATTGTTTCCTTTTTTCTGACTGAGATTTAAACAATAGAAGCTAATCTTTCAGTTTTGTCTTTAAAAATGATACAGTTCTTTTCAGGCTGACAGCTTTTGGGGTGGGTTTCGAGGGTGGAGAGATCAAGCAAAAAAGAAAGGGACTCATGGACACAGACAATAGTGTGGTGATTGATGGGGGTGGGTGGAGGTGGAAGAGGTTATGAGGGGATAAATGCTAATGAAAAAAATAAAATAAAAAATGAACTATTAAAAAACTTGTTAAAAAAAGGATCTTAGAAATAACCATGGTGATTAAGCCAACTGGTTTACTGATAAGACATCTGAGAAGAATAAATGCTGACTTGCTCAAGGTTATTAAGCTAATGAATTTTGCTAGTTAGAAACCAGAGTTCTTTGCTCATAGGTTGGGATTGGTAGAAGGAGCCTCACCTGGTCATGAGCTCGCAGAAACCTTCTTTTGTTGTTGTCAGTATTGATGTCATAAAAGGAAAAAGTGGTTCAGTGTTAAAACGGGAAGCTTCTATCTGGTTTAAAATTTTTGTTGTTTTTATGTTTAGTTTTTAAATTTTTTTCTGTAGATTTAATAGGATTAGATATATTATGCAGATCCTATTTGGAAGCATCGAAGAGCAGATTTTTACAACTGTGATTGTTGGGGTGAGGCCGAAATTTCCTGAAGTTTCTTATTTGTCTGATGAAGTGGCAGAGAATAGGAAGACCTGCTGCAGATCATACATGAAGTTCTGTAAGACAGCACTGATCACTACCAAAGCATGTGTTCACAAGTAAACAATCCTGGCTCTCATATGGATAGATAGCAAACATATGTCAAGGATTTAACTCATTAATCAAGGTCCAAACATCAAGAGGGTGGAGTTTGTTCAAAAAGCATTTGAGGAAGAGAGATTTGTGTAATCAGGAAAGGAATAGCATACAATGTTTTCAAAATTAAGTACAAACTGGTGAATATCCAAACATTTAACCTTTGAGGTTATTTTTTATAGCAGACAGAAAGTTTCTGCAACATATCTATATTATACAACTCACATCTAACTTGACAGACTGTGGGCCTATGTCAATTGTAAATGGTAAATCCAAGATGCAATAGCCGAAGAGTCTAATGCTTGTGTGGGCTGATGCCTCAGTCTGACGTTGAAAAGGTGGATATGTGGTCATACTTAAGTTTTATTTCCAAGTTCTCAGAAATGTTCTTAACCTTCTCAACCGTACAAAAATCATCTAGTCTGGGCCACATTTGATGTCACAGCCAACTACTTAAGCAATTTTATCCCAGCTTTCTGTGGAGCACCCAGTGCCAGTGTCAGATCTGATTTCCCAGCAGGCAGATTCTGGAATGCAGCTAGCCAGCCAGCTCTGCTTGTTGGGTTCCTCCCCACAAATGGACCAGGTGTTTCTGAATGACAGAAGAGAACAGTTTGGTAATTTCAGAGTTCTCTTTGTGGAGAAGATGAAATGGAGTAATTGCACAGAAGGAGGTGAAAAGCTGTTCTCTGGGGCTTAGCAAAATAAGGTTGCAGATCCAGGTTCATGGTAGGTGTCCCTGGAGAGGTCAGAGCTGCCTATAGGAGGAGAGAGAGGGCGCAGCCAAGCCACAGTCTCATTTAAGACATATAAGTTTTCCTTTCCTTGCCACTCACTTTTTTGACTGCCACTCAAGAAATAGCCCATCTCATCCATCATAAAATATATAACTGCATGTATCTGGAATTCCACCATTGTCTGACTTGGGCTATTAGGAGAAGAATGGGGACACAGGTTAGGGGGGCATATCAATAGAAATCAAGTACAGTTTTCATAATTTCTTTTACTTGATCTCTTCAAATGACCTAGACAGAAAAGGCATATGAAATGAAGCCTGAAGAATTCCTGATTTTATGTTATAAATATTGAAATGAATATGAGTTAAAATGAGTTTTAAGTTTATACTTACATATTCACCCATAAAGGCACAATTCGATTTTGTCAGGAGAAATCAGCCCTTCTGTGTATTCTAATCCAATGTCTTTTAGGTTAGAGCTATTGGATTAACTGGAAATCTTAGGTCAGATAATGCAATGACCGTGAGACAGAGCACTTATCAGGAAGTCAGGATTCCCCTCATCCCTGGAATGCTCAGGTGTGCTGTGGTACTGCAAACTCTTAGTTTCCCTGTACTATTTGAGTCTCATGCCACACTCAATGGGTGAATTATAAGTTTGCCCCAGTAAGATCTAACTTTATTATCCTGTTAATAGAAATAGGCATATATATAAAGAGACACCCAGGCCTATGCTTCACAAAAACACTTCTAAATTCTTGCCTATCACCTTGATATCTGCAGAGGTAAGTGTTTACATTAGAAAGACAAAGCATAGCTCCAGGCATTGTGATTGCAATTTCCTCCCTCTCTCCCTGCCTCCCTCTCTCCTCCCTTTCTCTCTCCTTCCCTCCCTCCCTCCCTACTTCTCTCCTTCTCTCCTTTCTTCCTTCCTTCCTTCCTTTTCAAATAAAGAGAAAAGAGGGAATAAATAAATAAATAAAAATATTGTTTTCCCCTGAAAATGTGTATTAATCACTTAACAAAAACACTTTACCTTTGTTTTGACTTGTGAATAAGGAACATTTAAAAGCCAGTTTCTAACATGTCACTGCATTACACTAAGACCTTGCAAGGCACATCTGTTCCTTTTATCCTGGACCTTGAAAAATTATTTTAACAGTTTTTGTGTGCAAATACTTAAAATGAGCAGCTTACATTGCTTTTAAGAAGTCACAAGGGGAGGTTTGGTGAATTTTCATGCTAACCTGAAGCTACTCAGGAAGTATCTTAGGCAGATTGTTTCATTGTCTATTATTTCATAACCCATTATTCCATAACTTGATGCCTTAAGTCAACAACCGTTTTATTTCCTCATGATTCTGTTGGCCAGGATTCAGTCAGTGTTTCACGGCAGCTCTTCAGCTTCATGCTGTGCATTCACTCAGCTTCATTCAGTAGTAGCTAAGCTAGGCTGAAAAGCTAGGAGGTCTTCACTCATGTCTGGTCCCTTGGTGCTCCTTCACATGGCCTTTCACTCTCTCCACACTAATAGTTTGGCTTCTTCAAAGCACGACGTAGGACTTCTTATCACATATTTGCCTTCCAAAAGGGAACATTCCAAGCACTGAGGGGAAAACTTGCAAATCTCTTAGGAATCAACCTTAGAAGTTATAGAAAGTCTCTTCTGCCACATTTTATTGCTTTTAAAGCAAGACACAGTATAACCTAAATATAAAAGGAGGAAAAATGGACTCCTTGTCTGCATAAAAAATGTGGTAAACGCTGGTTTCCTTCCTTTCACCATTGGTTTTGTGTGGATTTTCCTTCATTTCATTTAGAATAGCCTTCACTTCTTCCCTTATGTATTTGCCATACTCAAGCATATCTGTCAAGCCTGTGAGCATCTTTATCACCAGTGTTTTGAACTCTGCATCTGTTAGGTTGGCTATCTCCTCATTGCTTAGTTCTCCCACTGGAACCTTGATCCGTTCCCCTTTTTGGACCATACTTCTCTGTCTCCTCATCTTGACAGGCTCCTGCGTTTGTTTGCCTCTGTGTCTTAGGTAGAGCTGTCGCACCTGTTACGTTGTAAGGGGTGGAGCCTTAGGTATGCATCAGTACAGAGCGACCCGTTTCACCACATTGTGGCACTGTATGTGGGGGAAGGGTCTGAGAGGGAACAATGCTGCTTGCTCAGCACTCGTCCCTTTTCCAGGCACTTCTCCCACTTCCGTATGGGACTGGTGCCTCTCAAGGTGTGGCCCTGTCTGTAGTTCCCAGAGTGGGAGGGTCTACAGATGTTCTAGGACCATGAGGGCCTAGAACAAGCATACTCTGCTAAGAGACCAGCAGTTTCTTTCTCTGACCCAACCCCCACTGGTTTGCACATTCAGAAGCAATGAGGCTTTATTTTTTCTGGTGCTGGGACCATGAGCTGTGAGGTCTGGTCTGAGTCTGGGAATACTCCACAGGTGTCCCACCTGACTTTTTTAAATGTGTAACTGTGCTTTCCACCGGCCTGCCACTGCCACCACCACACCCCATCCTTTCTGCCCTGGCTCCACCCCTCCTACCTGTCTGGATGAGTATTTCTTCTTTATTTCTTTGTTTGTTGAACTTCCATGCAGCTTGATTTTCTGGAATTTCTGGTTGCCTCTAGTTTTGAGGTAGTTGTATTCCTTCTTAGTTGTGGAGTGAGATGCAGCATGTCTGTCTAGGCTTCCATCTTGGCCAGAAGTCCTAAATAAACTTTAGTTCAGGGAAATTATGACCATCCAGAATCATGTAGTGCCACGAAGGAAGACACGGATTTAGATTTATGAGAAGGTGTACATTCATTATATAAGAAGGGACAACACTGTACTAAGAATTTGATTATTATGGCTATGGGGATACTTTAATTCTGAGGTGTAATTACTTAATGAATTCTCCCACTGTGAAATATTTTGTGTTGTCACATTGCATGCTGGACAAAACAGGTAAGCTAGGGTTGGTGGGATTCCAAAGATTTCACATAAAGTCAGCTTTTTCAAATGGGGAGAAAAATATTCGAAAAAAGCTTTGAGGTTCTCAGGAATATAATATGTTCTCTATGGAATTTTTTAAAAATTGGTCTTGTTCCTTCTTAGACATTAACAGGGCCCCCTTGGGTCAAGCAAATGTTTTTAACTTAAGGGGGGATCTGGAGGGGCTCAGAATGAAGACCCCTGTGTAAACTGAGTGATGGAAAATTCCTTTCTTGTGCCCCCCAGGCCTCCATATTTTCTGTCCTACTTAAAGTACTACCTCATACCTCAATCTTCCCTCATTTTTATGGTTGATGTGTATGTAGACATGATGATGTACCGAGTGGTAAACTTTGCTCTACCATCTCAGAAGACTGGTGTGGCATACACCACATAGACCATGCCACCAATTCTTTTTGGAACACAAAAAATTTATACATGTTCACACACACATGCTCACATATTAACTAAGGAAGAATAATAATAATTTACTTGAAGATGACTCCTGGTACAATAACATAAGTCCTGCAGAACTAGTTGTGACCATACTTTAACCTAATTTTTCTTACTCAAAGCACAAAAGATCACAGAGGAAAATTATTCACTGCTATTGTATAATCTCATTCTACTCTAAATGGTACATAAGAATTGTATTTCATTTGTTAGAGATGAGTTCTTCTATTAACATTCCAAACTCTATGAAAAATAATCCCATTATTACAAATATGATATCTGGGAATAAAGTTATGTGTAGTATTTTAAGCATTCCTGTCATGGTGATTTGGACTAAATGCCCTCCAATGTAATCCCAAAAGGACCCTTTTCACGGCTCCATCATACTTTGTAATTGCCTGTTTACTGGACTCTCTTTAAATTGATGTATCTATTGAGGGCAGCTGTATCTCAGATTGGGCTTTGTTAAATTTGAATTATCAGTGAAGACACTTCAAAGAAATATTTGTAAATTCATGTTTGTAGCAGAAATAACTTGAAAAAAAGGGGTCCAGCATTGGAGAAAGGACCATTAAAATCTTTGATGATTAGTATTTAAAATGGCTCTCAATCTGTGGATTAGTTTGTGGGTGCTAGGCAAGGTGATCTGATGAGGCCTGGGTGAATTAATTTTGACAGATGGAATTAATATTTAGCCTTTTGGTACATAATCTTACAGAAAAAATCTAGAGCGAGTTGATGCACAGCTTAAGGACAAGAATTCCAAAAGTTAGATCAAAAGTGTTTTAAAGAAAGTTGGAAGAGCAAACAGGAGATAAACAATTCCGGGGATCCTAGGCTTGGAAGCGAGTATGGTTCAAATGAATACTAGTTTTTAGTAATGCATAATATGAAAGTCAAAAAGGATATTGAAAACCATTGCTTAAGAAAAATTATTTAATATAGCAATCTTTTTATGTTAATAAAATAATAAAATGTTATTGTATGAAAATAGCATTGCTTGCTACTTTTATTTTTAGGATTATATCAGGACTATAAAATGAGGTAGATCACAGTTGGATTATGACTTTTGAGCTCTCAACTCTTATACATGCTATGACATTGTTTTGAAAGTATCCCATGCTTAGAATTCACAGCAGGTTAACTACCTTGTTCCAAGAGTTTGCTTTTCTTAATAGGAATTTTTTTTTTTTTTTAACTTTTAGACTAAACATACAATGAATTACAGAAGTCTCTGACCTGCTAAAAATTTGGGGAGGCAGAATTGCATTGTGTAATGAGGAAGAAGTTAAAGGCAAGAACTTAAAATTTCAATACTCAGCATATATTTTGAGCATTTCAATAAGAAAATAAATGTAGTGGGCCAAGATGGAGGCTTAGACGGACACGCTAGGTCTCCCTCTACAACTATAGAGGAATACAACTACTTCAAAACAAAGGATAACTAGAAATTCCAGAAAATAAAACTACACGGAAGCCCAACACATGAAGTTATAAACCAGCGGTGCCATTTGGGCAGGTAAGAGTTAAAGAAGGCAAAGCTGTTTGCGGAGCGGCGGGCGGGGCGGCGAAAAATCCCTGCGGCAATCAAGCCCCTGGCATGCGGGACTCCAATCCAATCAAGCCCCTGGCGTGCGCGACTCCGGGCGCTGGGGAGAGCAGCCGCAGCATCGCCTTGAACAGTGAGGCCCAGGGGGGCGGGAGGACGGATCCCGGTCTCCTAGCTGAATAACTGTGTGAATCCATCTTGGACCCCCGCCCCCACAGAAAGCACCACAGGGCTGCGAAATAGGTCGCAGACAGACACCGGTCGCTAATTTGTGACGCGTACACAGGCACCGCCCCGGACAGCCGGCCCAAGAAAACAAAACGCATCTGTCAAAATGTGGCAGACAAATATAGAGATCCCAGTGGCACAACTCACCAGACAGCAGATAGAGAACCTGACAGATGAACAGATAAGAAACCTGTCAGAGGCTCAGTTCTGGGCCATTGTTATCAGGTGGCTTACAGAATTCACAAAAGAGCAGGAAAAAGATATGAAAGAAGCGAAAAACTTTCATAACGAAAGGAACAAAACCACATACGAGACAGAAGGTGAGGAATCCAGAGTTCATTTCAACAAACTGGAATATGGAGAAGGAACAAGCAGTCAACCAATGCAGCGAGAGGAAATAGGAAGCAATAATGAGAGGATCAGAAACCTCTTGGACAGCTATAAAAGGCCCAACATAAGAATCATTGGTTTGCCAGAGAATGAGGAAGATGAGCTAGAACTTGAAAAATTGAGTGAAAATATAATAAAGGAGAACTTCCCAGACTTGGGGAAGGGAATAGACTTGCAGGTCCAGGAAGCAAGGAGAGTTCCCAAGAGACTGGACCCAGGGAGAACCACTCCAAGACACATTATAATCAAAATGTCAAAAATTAAAGATAAAGAGAGAATCTTAAAAGCAGCAAGAGAGAAGAAAAGAATTATGTACAAAGGGGTCCCAATTAGACTATCAGCTGACTTCTCAAGGGAAACCCTACAGGCAAGAAGGGACTGGCAAGAAATATTCAAAGTAATGAAAATCCAAAACCTACAACCACGAATACTCTATCCAGCGAAATTGTCATTCAGAATAGAAGGACAGAGAAAGTGTTTCCAGGACAAAATAAAACTGAAGGAGTTCATTAGATCCAAACCACTGTTATATGAGATGTTAAAGGGACTGGTTTAAAAAACAGAAGCTAGGGAGATGAAACAAAGGCAAACGAAACAGGCAACGAGAGTGGAAAAGGAACTGTGGGTAAGGGAAGCATAGTGGGGGGAGGTCAACAGGGAGGGGGAGTGGGGAGAGGGAGGGAGATGATATAGGAATTGGGGATCATGGTAGGAGGGAATGGAATAGACGGAGAGAGGTTGGGAGGAACTGTATGCACAACTAATGGACATAATCTAAAAGGGGGGGACAACTGGAGGGAGGGGGGCCACCGGGTGGAGGGGAGCAGAGGGAAGGGAAATTGGCACAAATGTAGTATTTTAATCAATAAAACACATTAAATCTGAAAAAAAAAAGAAAATAAATGTAGTGACAAAAGTTTTAAAGTATTATGATTGAGTCTGTACTGAAAAAAACTCAGGTGATAGTAATTAACCATTTTCCCGAATTTATTATGCAGCAAAATTATCACTAGAGTCCTAAAAAATGATGAATATTTAAAAGAATAAAAAGTATGTAAAATTTATGTAATTAATGAGAAATATTTTTACTTTATGTCAATTTATATTAAAGCCACAAGTGTGTTAATTTCTGAAGAAAATTGCACTAACACTGTACGGATATTTTAGAATTATGATTAACAAACCAAGAGGAAAATGACATAAATATATACTTCATGTTATCCAGTTGGGCATAGATAGATGTGGTGGATGTGGATCTAACTCACTGCAGTGGGAACTCTACGAAGCTACTTTTAACAAAAGGATATACTCTAGACAATATTACATATGAAGGGCACTATATTTAGAGGTAATTACTATAATTATCAACTTATTAGTATATATTGTAATGCAAGTGTTTTATACTGGACTTCTCCAGGAATTATCCTCACTTCTGTGGCAAGAAATATTAAAACCACTTTAAAGAATAAAGCTGATTATAGTATAACAGAGCAATTCCACACCACCTCTTCCTTAAAATAAATATACCCTATTGTGTTAGTTATGAATACCACAAAATTGTAAAATAGTATTAGTTATGAATTTCACAAAATTCATTAATTGGCTGAATCTTTTAAAAATATAATTATTTCTAACTTTTTTTCAATTGAATAGAAAGTTTCTTTTATTTCTTCCCTTATGCTCTCTCTCTATTTCTTACCTCTCAGTCACTCTATTGTTTTTATGATTTTCTTGATTCCTGGACTTAGTTCTCTTTTTTTGATTCTATTATATTTTTACTATAAACATAAATTACATGGAAGTTTTTCTACGTAGAGAGAATAAGAGTATACATTATATGCTTGAGGCAACAAACATTTATAGGTTGAAAGTTATGCACTAGGACCTCTGCTATTAACTGGATTTATATTCTGAAGAAAACATGATACGTACTGTATAGCTCTCACAGCCTAAAGTGGAATATAGGCAGAAATATGTCAGCACAGAGTTTTGATGAATGTAATAATGCTTGCAATGAATGTTGTCGTTGTCGTCGTCGTCGTCGGCAGCCGTCCGTCTCGAGAGACGATGGTGTAGCTTCTCAAGAGTCTATCTGCACCGCCGAGGATGGCTGTGCAGTCCGACTCGGGAGTGACATGGTATCTGTCTCCTCCCGTGTTGAATCGACATCTTGCGATGACGCTGAAGCTACAGAGCCTGGGCAGGGTAATATGGAGGGTCTGCTGTTGCCCATGCAGCAGACCCCCCCCTCTCTTCGCAGCTGAAGGGTCCAAGGGAAAGACGGAGTCGATACAGCTTGGGTTCAGGTGCGCCGCAGGAGTTGCCGGTGTTGACTACAACGTCAAACCGCCTTAGGGACTCCGGCTCCGGATTTTCTGTCGGGGTTTACTCCCTTAGCCTTTCCCCTGAAGAGGTATGCCGCAAGGCAGCGGAGGTTTTTTGGAGTCAGAGTTTTCCTTCTCTGATGTACCCTGACTGGAAGATCGAACCAGCGACACTCAGCTCGCAGGCCGACGCTCAATCCACTGAGCTAAACCAGCCAGGGGTAATGAATGTTGTAGGTCTCTTGTAAAAGGAGACTTTCTGGAGGAAGTGACCTTTGACTTGAGACTTGAAACAAGAGCAGGAAATAGGATAAATAAGGTGTGATGATAGTCATTTCAAGAGGTAAGCAGTATCATGCACAAATTGTGTAGATCCCAGCTATTTGATACTTATGAAGGTAATACCAGCAATTTTATGTGAATGTCATATAAAGTTCAAGGAAGTGGTATGTGATGAGGTTGGAGGAACAATGTCATAGAAATCATTGTCCTTGTAGGATATTCACAGCAGCTGGGGGATCTACCCGGGGAGATGAGAACCCTATTTGAAGGCTTTAAACAGGAGACTGACATGATGAATTTTAGATTTACATGTTGGCTGCAGTTTGTAGGATGAACTTAAGAGTTCTAATACACTATGATAGAAAGTCTAGCCAGAAGCTGACAACAAAGTTTAAATGAGATAACAATGCAGCTAGACTAAAACTGTGGTTTTGAGGAAAAGATAGAAGTAAAAAAAATTGATAATATAGCTTCAATTCATCAGGGCTTGCTAATAAAGTTGGCTGATACATCATCAGGGCTGGACATTTGACTATGGATCTATTTTGAGGAAGTAGCATGTGTCCAGAATGCCCCTATGTTTCTAGCTTTGTTGATTTAGAGTGATGGTGTGAAGCTCCTAATATATTTAAGGAGCAAGAAATCCAGTTGAGAAGAAGCTAGTTTTTGATATATAAAGTTTGAGATACTTATGAATATCATGGATCTGGGACTCAATCTTGAAGAGAAAGGGAAGAAGATATAAATTTGGGAGCCATCCTTGTATGAGGAAGAACCGTTCCCCAAGTGGAATTTATTTATTAAAAGTTGTGTATTTATTCTTACAACCACCTTCAAAGTACTTTCCATTTGATACAATACAACTAGAGACTTTTTTTTCCACTTCTCAAATCAGTTCTTGAACTTATCAATTTTGATGCCTTTTAGTGCTTCTGCTGTTTTTTTTTTTTTTTTTTTTCACCTCTTTAACATTGGCAAAATGTTTTCCTTTGAGGACTTCTTTCACCCAGGGAAATAAAAAAGACATCACTCAGGGTGAGATAGGGTGAATAGGAAGGGTGGGGCATGGGAGTCATGCCATTTTTGGTCAAAAACTGCTGAATACTCGCACAGTGTAGGCAGGTGTGCTCCTAAATCACCCATCATGAAACGGGCATATGTGTTGAAAGAGTCTAAATAAACTTCACTGAAGCTGAATGCTTCAAGCTTCTCACATCAAAGCTAGCTGGTACATGGATACAGATGGGTTCCTAGAACACTCATCTACTCATCTAGTGGGGTAAGCCTATACTACAAAGGTCCCAGCCTCCAGAAGATAATTTGTTTTGGGGGGTCCCCCCTCATATATGTTTGTGAAAACTATGAGAGTAGATGGACTTTTTAGATTTAGTATATATAATGGAAAAGTGGTGGTCAATGAAACAGGCTTAAGAAAGAAAAAAAAAAAGAAAAGAAAAAACTAATGGGGAAAGAAAAGTCCACGAAGGCTACCAACATCAAATGGCCAGGGCAGAAGCAAAATCAAGACAAAGGGATCATGCAACCTAAGGAAATCTGAGATTTCAAGAGGCGAACCAGACCAGTGTGGCTCAGTTGGTTGGATGTACTCCTGAAAGACAAAATGTTGCCAGGTTGATTCCCAGTCAGGGCACATGCCTGGGTTGCCGGTTTGGTCCCAGGTTGGGGTGCTTTTGAGAGGCAAGAGGTTGATGTTTCTCTTTCACATCAGTGTTTCTCTTCCTCTCTTTCTCCCTCACTTCCCCTCTCTCTAAAAATAAATAAATAAAATATTAAATTAATAATTTAAAAAAAAATCAAGAGGAGATATCAAAAAGCAGCAGAAACGCCTTGAATTGGAATCAATAAATTTTTGTAGCATTTTGGGAACTGAAAAACAATACAGTGGGTTGAAGCATGAGAAAGAGCAGATGGGAAGTAAAATTTCAAGAGTTTCATTCAACAAGGGAGGAGAAAGGCTAAGAGTGGAGGTGGCATAGTTCTCAGCAGGCTTTCCCTTTTTTCAATTGTTTTACGTTATTTATGGGATTTCCCTTCTTATTTTTTTAAGGTATAAAATAATTGAAAAATATTTATAGGCTGCAGTCAAAGAGTCATTTGAGGCTATGACTGGAGGTAAAGGAGAAAAGGAGGAAAATTAAGGAAGCAGGATTTGGGGGGAATGTCAGATACTGGAACTTTTTATGTAAAGTTTGGGATAATAATTATGTGATGCATTATGGCTGTTATAATTTCTTTGAATTTAACCATGACTCAAGTAAGTTTAAGTCTACAGAGATGTGTTAAGAGAGCAGTCAGTACTTTAATGTCTCTTTAGAACATTTATGCCCTGGCCAGGTAAGAGCATTCTTCAACGTTGCAGATTTGATCGCTGGTCAGAGCACATACAAGGATCAACCAATGAATGCATAAATAAGCAAAACAACAGATCAATGTCTCTCTGTTCATCTGTCTCTTTCTTGTCTCCTTCCCTTCTCTCTAAAAATCAATAAAAGTATTTAAAAATCCATATACAGCATTATAAGATGTAGGAGACCCAAGAAAGGTCAATGATAGAAAATTGGTTAGAAAAAACAAATGTAAATACTTTCTAACCATACATAAAGATGCTCTTATTTTCTCATAAAAAAAAGAAACAAATTTAAACTACTGTATTTTTGTGCTATAAGACGCACCTCCCCCCCCCCCAAAAAAAAGGGGGGGGGGAATGTTTGTGCATCTTATGGAGCAAATATTGTGTCACAGACCATGATGTGTATTACCTGACCTGTCAGCAGTGGTGACAGCTGTTAGGAGAGGAAGCAGTGGGCCCACGCAAAACCCCTGGGGATGCTTAAATGTCCCACTTTACTGCTGAATCTCAGGGCATCTGGTCAGTATGAAGATAGCGAAGAAAGTGGTATCAGTGATTGTGAGCAACTGAGCTTCATACATTCTGACATTAGTGATGATGAGTTCTTGGTGTTTCTAGAAAACTAGGAGTACTTACTTGAACTTTAAAGTCTCTCCTCATTTTTTAATGACAGTGATGATGGTTCTTAATACCACTGTTGACTGCTGTTCACTTTACATGGTTGAAATATTATTCTATTATATTTTATTAAATATTTCAGTACACCATTTGGTTCAGAATATTTTTTTTTCTTGTTTTTCTCCTCTAAACCTAGGTGCTTCTTATGGTCAGGTGTGTCTTATAGTGTGAAAAATACAGTGTAGTTTTATACCAATTATCAACTTTTAGATTGACAAAAAATCTAAAAGTTTGTTAATATATACTGTTGATGTGGTTGTGGGAATTGCTGGTGGAAATGTAAAATGGTGCAACTTCATATCAAGAAGAATTTGGCAGTATCTAGTAAGATTATCTATTATTTTACCCTTTGACCTAGCAACTACACTTTTAGAAACCTGTTTCAAAGTATGTTGGCAAAATATGAAAAAGAAAAGTACATCCAAAGCTATTCACTGCAACCTATTTATAATAGCAAAGATAGGAAACAATCCAAATTTCCTTGAATGGTATTGTGGATGTTTTCAAAATTTCCAATAGATACCCAAAAGAGGGGTTGCTGCATCATATGGTAACTATAGTCTTAATTTTTTTTGAAGAACCACCATACTATTTCTATAGTGTCTGTACTAGTTTACATTTTCACCAGCAGTGACTGATGGTTCCTTTTTCTCTACAACCTCTCCAATACTTGTTATTACCTGTCTTGTTGATAATAGTCATTGTAACAGGTGTGAGGTGGTATCTCATTGTAGTTTTGATTTGCATTTCCCTAATAGCTAGTGAATTTGACCATCTTTTCACATATCTGTTGGCTGGTTGTATGTCTTCTTGGAAGAAGTGTCTGTTCAGGTCTTCTGCCAGTTTTGTAATTGAGTTGTTGGTTTGTTTGGTGTTGAGTTGTAAGAATTCTTTTTTTTTTTTCCTGTACAAAAGCTTTTTAGTTTGATACAGTCCCATTCACTTATTTTTGCCTTTACTTTCCTTGCCTTTGGGGTCAAATTCATAAAATCATCTCTGAGACTGAGGTCCATAAGTTTAGTACCTATGTTTCTTTCTAAGTACTTTATTGTTTCAGGTGTTATATTTAGGTCTTTGATTCATTTTGAGTTAATTTTTGTATAGGGGGACAAACAGTAGTCTAGCTTCATTTTTTAAAATGTGGTTTTCCAGTTTTCCCACACCATTTATAGAAAAGTCTTTCTCTTCTCCATTATATTTTTGGCTTCTTGTCAAAAATTATTTGTCCACATACATGCGGGTTTATTTCTGGGATTTCAGTTTTGTTTCATTGGTCTGTATGTCTATTTTTCTGCCAATACCATGCTAATTTGATTGTTGTTTCTTTGTAGTATAATTTAAAGTCAGGGAGTGTGACAACATCAGCTTTGTTCTTTTTTCTGAGGATTGCTTTGGCCAGTTGGGGTTTTTTGTGGTTCTATACAAATCTGATTCATTTTTTGTTCTATTTCTTTAAAAAATGTCATTGGGATTTTGATGGGAATTGCATTAAATGTACATATTGCTTTGGGAAATATAGACATTTTAACAATGTTGATTCTTCCAATCCATGAACTCAAAAATCTTTCCACTTCATTGTGGTTTCTTTTTACAACCTCTTTTAATAATGTTTTTTAGTTTTTAGTATATATGTTCTTCACAGCCTTTGTTAAGTTTATTCCTGGGTCTTTTATTCTTTTTGTTACAATTGCAAAACACTTTTTTTTTCCTTTTTTTCTGAAATTTTATTTGTTGGTATATAGAGATGCAGTGAATTTTTGTATGTTAATCCTGCAACTTTACTGTATTTGTTTATTTCTAATAGATTTTTGATGGAGTCTTTGGGGTTTTCTATATAAAGAATTATGTCATTTGCAAAAAGTGACAATTTTACTTTTTCATTTCCATAACATTTAAAAATATTTACCTGTAACAGGAAAAGGAAAATGTGGCAGGTAATAGTATAAAAAGTATATTCTTCCAAAAATATACATTCTCTTGTAGAAGTGATTTTGAACTTCTATAAGTAATTTACATAATTTTAATTATAACAAACTAAATTAATAAATCAATTCCTAAATATTAAAAATAAGAGAGACAAATAGACTTAACATATATTTAGCAGGTAACACAGTCACACAGAAAGGAGCTATTTCAAGTGACTTTAAAAAAGTAATTTGAATATTATATGTCTAGTGGAATATTCTCAGATAAAAAAAAAGTACTGCCAGAAAAATAACTTATTTTAGTTATCATATATTTGAGTATTGCTCTTGTTCTGGAACTCTGTGTATAATGTGATCTAGACATTGCGATTTCTGATGTGTGGACGAGAAAACTGATGTTTAGGGGAGTTTGTAAACTTCTCAATTATAACACACTGGCAAAGTCCACCTCCAGATGGTGGTCTCACTGTCTGACTAGTACACTCTTTGTTCTTCCATCCTGCTCTTGTAAGAGGCTGGAGTGATTATCAGGCCACTTTAACATACCTGGCAACAGTCTATGAACACTTGCTGAAAGGGCATATATGTGTGAAGTTTAATACACTAACACAAGACGTAAATCCAACAGGAAATTACTCAATGCTTCACGTGTTTGCTAGTTAGTCTTGGTAGACAGAGTAACTCAGGTCCCCTCAATGACACAGCACTTACTGAGTAGTTTTCCCGGTGTTACACATTGGAGAACTGTGTTAGTCAACTTCCTTGTGTTGCATTTTGCCTGTCTGATAAGTCTAAGTCAGGACAGTGTCTGATAGAGATTTGTGGGTATATTTTGGGCACTCAGTACAGGTTAATCATCATTACTGACTGGGTAAAACTTATATTTGAGAGCAACATGTAATTTGAAGATGGGGTGCCCTGTAATTCAAAAGACTTTTTTTATACTCATGCGACATATTACAGGATTCTAATTCTGCTTCATGGTGGCCTTCAAGAAAGATGTGACTTTAAGATGATGTGATTATTGTACTTCTTGTGTATTATCATATTGTGTACTCTTAAAGATGCTAAGTGTAAATGTTATGTATGTTCTAGTATGATGAAAAACACCACATACACAGATTTTGTTAGGTTTGCAACTGCTGAAGGAAGAGGCCTATCTTACACATTTGTCTTATAAAAGTATAATATGTATATATTTTCAGATATTAGTTTGAGATTTTGCTTTAAAACTACCAGCTTATTTACTTCTGCACTCAAGGCATCTGCCTATGTTCACACTCTCATGTCTACTTATGTTAATATATTTATGTGATTGTTTTGTCATGATCAATACACTTTGGCTGTGTGTTACCAGAAGTTGTTGTTGTTGTTATTATTTCTGTAAGTTAGGTCAGTGGTCCCCAACCTTTTTGGCACCAGGGACCAGTTTGCTGGAAGACAATTTTTCCACATACTGGGGTGGTGGTGGGAGACAGGAGGTGGAGCTCAGGCCAGAGAGGGGCATGGGAGACAGGAGGCAGAGGCAGTAATGCGAATAGTGTCCATGGTCGGGGAGGAGGGAGGTTGGGGATCCTTTAGTTAGATAGCAATCCAAAATTGTGGGACTTTGGTCATTTAGAAGTGGTAGAAGCTTTTTGATGCTTTGTCAGAATTCTTAACAGCTGATTTTCCCTTGGTTTACCTGCACGGTGTTCCTTCCTTTAATGACTGTGGCAATATATTTTGTGGCACTCCATCCTCAACAAAGCAATGGGGCAACTCTTCAGTGGGTACTCAGATTTTCTCTCGTTTCTCTTCCATGTCCACTTGCATACCAGCACACAGTACAGCACTTACTTTATTACTTCCTGTTTGGTGAAAAAGTAGATTTGCCATGACATCTAAGTATTTAATGGAACAAAAACATATATAGAGAATATATTATAAGAGGGATGTACAAGAGCAGTATTTCATGTCAGTCTAAAGTGTTTTTAGTGGTGAGGAAAAACATATTTTATTGAAGCACCATTTTTTCAGGGAACCTGATGGTTTTTGAAATTTATTAATTATGGAAAATCCATAAAGCACCACAATATTTCTCAGAGATTTTTCCCACATGGGTTTCTAACCTGTTTGAAAATAGAAAAGGTTTTAGCAGGGGGAGAAGAATTAGAATTCACATTACATATATTTGATCATTGGAGTATATTCTTCCCTCAGGTGTCAGATATTTAACAGAACATATTAATATCTGCCTTGCTGGACTCTCGGATCTGCCTACTTCTTCTGTCTGGGCTTTGTATGTTCACAATGGCCTACCTGAACAGTTCCTCCTCTCTTCTCTCTTCTGAATTCATAGTTTAAAATTATTTTCTATGTAATTTTATTTATTTTAAACACTCACCAAGTAATTGGGATTTCAAAGTTTCCTATTTTGAAATATTGTAATTTTGTTTTAACTGTTTTAATCCAGAATAGCTAAAACTGAAGCTATGTTTTAAACATTTTATATTTTCCTTTCTTTTAGTGGGTAGCTATCCTCATGAAATAGAACACTTTTTAAAAGCTTGCATTTTAGATTTATTATACTATAAGCAAAATCAGACAAGACTTCTGGTGATGCCCTCTTGGAAATTGTTAAGGTGTTTATGAATCTTTATTGAGCTCTCCTTTTACCTTTCACTTTTTAAGGTGGTGTGAGTATGGCATGCAAAGTACGTCTCCTGAAGGAGCTTGTCAGAGAACGTTTGGATGACAAAGCACAAAGTGGAGCATAAGTTTGAATACAACCACATACTATGACAAAATTTGTGGAGCTGTAAGAGGAGAGCTTCCTCTCATGAGCTGCTTTATATTATCATTTGACCTTAACTCACATCTTTAACATGGATGTCAGAACTGGTGGGCAGTTCTGACAGATAAGTATGACACGGGCAAAGGTTTGATTATGAAGTACTGAGGAAACAGAGGAGACTTGAATAAATGGAGGTAGGGATATGGACTCGTAAACTTAGCTTCAGGAGTTACCAGAACAGTTTCTCTTCAAAAGTGGTATAGTCAAGATACTCCCACTGGACGTCAGTCAACTTCTACCATTTTTAGTCACTAATTCAGCTCTGGATTCAAATTTTAGAGTAAGAGATCTTATTGACTCTACTTTCAGGTTCTTTGGGGATTAACATCTTATTTCTATACTGCATTTAAAGTATACCATAAACCCCAATAGATGACTGGAATAGATCACAAGAATTTGGGCTGCTGGAAAATCTTGACCATAAAATTTGAGATTTGGCTTAATCCACATATCATTTGGATGAAGCAGCAGGAGATTTGGGTCTTGAAGAATGTTTAAGAAAATGAAGATACTACAACATTTATAGTTAGTGTGATTCAGAAATCAACTGGGTAAACTGCATAGCATATGTCTGTATTCTTCAATTTCTTATTGCTAATTTTTGTACCAGTCCTCTAACGTAATATTAGAAATAGTCATGATAAATGCTACTTTTTCTCTGTAGTCTATAAATAGCTCATCAATGCAATGCATTTCTCTTTGAAATATTTAAATTTAGTGCATTTTCTCCCAAATTCTTTTTCTATTTTTTTTTTTCCATTTACTACTTTCTCATCACAACTTAGTGATCCTATCAGCCTTTTTTTTTCTTCTTGGAAATGATTCATATAACTGTGTCAGGACTAATTAAATAGATATATCTGTCCTAAATGATTAGGCTGAACTTAAATGAGCAATTTTCAGCTTCAAACTCTCCCTATTTTCCTTATCTCACTCAGAGTACAAGTCAAAGTTTTTTTAATAGTTTACAAGAACCTAAAAAATAGAACATCCTTATACATCCCTGAACTCATCTTCTCAAACTTTTTTACTCATGCCATTCAGCCCTGTGGTACTACTGGGGATTGTGGTGAAGGTACTCAATTAAATGTCTACAGTCTGGATTGTGTGTGTATATGTGCATAATTATATAATCTCAAATCTGGGAAGTGTTGATATATTTATTGCTTATATAACTGTATATCCCTCTTTATGTACACTCTGGCATTCTTGCTATTCCTCAGACATGTCTTTGCTGTTACGGTTCTGTTTTTTGTTTTTTGTTTTAAGTGTATTTTATTGATTATGCTATTACACTTGGCCCAATTTCCCCCCTTTCTTCCCCCTCTAACAATCCATGCATTAGGTTTATGTCAGTGGGTTGTGCATTTAAGTTCTTTGGCTTCTACATTTCCTTTACTATTCTTAACATCCC
This sequence comes from Furipterus horrens, assembly GCF_987537825.1. Classification (NCBI taxonomy): domain Eukaryota; kingdom Metazoa; phylum Chordata; class Mammalia; order Chiroptera; family Furipteridae; genus Furipterus; species Furipterus horrens. Next base: position 127,234,311 of record NW_028327171.1, on the reverse strand, counting down.
CTGTCTATTCTATACCTACCTTTTTTCTTATTCTTCCCCTTCCCATGGATAACCCTCCATATGATCTCCATATCTATAGTTCTGTTCCTGATCTAGTTGTTTGCTTAGTTTGTTTTTGTTTTTTAGATTAATTTCTTGATAGTTTTGAGTTTGTTGTCATTTTAATGTTCATAGATTTGATCTTCTTTTTCTTAAATAAGTCCCTTCAACATTTATATAATAAGGCCTTGGTGATGATGAACTCCTTTAGCTTGACCTTGTCTGGGAAGCACTTCATCTGCCCTTCCATCCTAAATGATAGCTTCACTGGATTAGCGTAATCTTGGTTGTAGGTCCTCGCTTTTCATCACATTGAATACTTCTTGCCAGTCCCTTCTTGCCTGCAGTTTGTTTTGAGAAACCAGCTGACAGTCTTATGGCAACTCCTTTGTAGGTAACTTTCTGGTTTTCTCTTGCTGCTTTTAAGATTTTCTCTTTGTCTTTAACCATTGGCATTTTAATTATGATGTGCCTTGACGTGGTCCTCTTTGGGTCTAGCTTCTTTGGGACTGTCTGTGTTTCCTGGACTTGTACATCTATTTCCTTTGCCAAATTTGGGAAGTTTTCCTTCATTATTTTTTCACATAAGTTTTTAATTTCTTGCTCTTCCTCTTCTGACATCCCTATGATTTGGATGTTGGCACTTTTGGAGATGTCCTAGAGTCTTCTTATTTTCTCCTCATTTTTTTGAATTCTTGTTTCTTCATTCTGTTCTGGTTGACTGTTTATTTCTTCCTTATGTTCCAAACAATTGATTTGAACCCCAGCTTCCTTCCCTTCATTGTTGGTTCCCTGTGGATTTTTCTTTATTTCAGTAAGTGTAACCTTCATTTCTTCCCTTATGCTTTTGCCATACACGGTGAGCTCTCTGAGCATCCTTATCATCGGTGTTTTGAACTCTACATCTGATAGACTGGCTGTCTCCATTTTGTTTAGTTCTTTTTCTGGGGTTTTGTTCTGTTCTTTTATTTGGGTCATATTTCTTTATTTACTCAAATTGGCAGCCTCCCTGTATTTGTTTCTGTGTATTAGGTAGAGCTACTTTGACTCTTTGTCTTAGTGCACCTGTTAAGTTATATGGGTGAAGCCTTAGGTGTTCGCCAGGGTGGGGCAACCTGCTTCACCACTTTGTGGCTTTGTATGGGGGGACACTGTCCAGTTGCTGGAGGGTTGCTTGGTGCTCACGTCCCATCCAGTCACTTCACCCCCTTCCCATATACGACTGCTGCCCTTCTAGCTGTTGCTCTGGTGGTGATTCGCAAAGTGGGTGGGTTTGTGTATGTTGTAGGACTGTGTGGGCCCTTTAAATAGACTCTCTTGAGAGATCAGTTTCTTTCACTATCCCAACCCTCACTGGTCATTGCAGACAAAAGTTATGAGGCTTTATTTTTCTGCCTTTGGAACCCTGGGTCATGCGGTCTGGCCTAGGGCTGGGATTGCTCTCTCCCAAGGTATCCCTTCTGATTTTTATCCACCATACATGAATGTGGGACTGCCAGCTGCCATTGCTGCCACCTCTCCACCACCACACTGCATCCTTCCACCCAGCTTCTAGTCTCCGCCTCTCCTACCCATCTGGATGAATATGGCTTCATTAAGTCCTTGATTGTCAGGCTTCCAATATAGTTAAATTTTCTGGCACTTCTTGGTGTTTTTTATTTCGAGGTTAGTAGTGATCCTTTTTATGGTTGTGCAAGGAGGCTAAGCATGTCTACCTATGCCTCCATCTTGACTGGTAGTTGTTCTTGCTGTATTATTAGTCTGAAATTATTGTCTCTCAGTTATCTTCTGGTAATACTTTAAGTTTCTTAAGGACTTTGATCAAATTACTTCTTGGTAATTTTTTCCTTGGAAGAATTTGTACCACTTTCTTTCTAAGTACTCTTTCTTTTCATCCAAAGCTCTTACTGCCCTCTAATATGCTCCATTTTTATTTATTATCTTTGTTGTTTTGCATCCCTTCCCACACACTGCAGAGCATAAGTTTAGCAAGGATCAGGGGTTTCCTTGTTCTTTTTCATTACTAAATGTCCGGCACCCACTTTACAAAGTGGTGTGCAATAGGAATTTAATAAATGCATGTGAAATGAATGAATGGAGGCCTCTTCTAAGCAAGAGTCTACCGTATCACCTATTAAGAATTAGATCTTATGATAGAAAAGGAAAGAAAAGCTTTCCTTATTTTTTTTTCAAATAAGGAGGGTTTTCATATTTGCAACATTAAGTGGAATCTATTTACATCTCTAAGCAACATTTGCAATCCACCTTAAAACATGCCAGAGGCTACTTAGGATGATGTAGATAATAATACTAACTGTAGTACAAGTAATAACTAATATTTATAGAAGTCTTATTAAATCTCAGGCACACATTTTTATTAAATTTTTATTGAGTTCTTATTAATTATTTTAAAATATTTAATAAAATATTGAATTTTTAACAAAGTTAAAACTTTTAATAAGCAATTTAGATGAGAATCTTATTATTCCCATTTTAAAAATGATGGAAATGAGCCGAAGACACTGCAAGTAACTTTCCTAAGGATAGTTTGTAAAGAGGAGACTCCAGATACCAGATACACTTTAATCAATGTGCTGTAGACCTGTGTACTGTGGCATGTTTTAAAACATGCAATACCTGGCTATTTAGTTAGGGGCACTGACTTCTTTTCTCTTAGATTGTCAAATAAAAAAATGACACCAGCCAACACAACAATACATGTCCAGTGAGAATGAACCAAAATTATACATATCATTTTTTTTTTTTGTCAGATTGGCAAAAAATACAATATATTTTTTGGTATGCCATAGAATTTTAGTGCCCCTGGCTGGTTTGGCTCAGTGGATTGAGCGTCGGCCTGCGAGCTAAGTGTCGCTGGTTCGATCTTCCAGTCAGGGCACATCAGAGAAGGAAAACTCTGATTCCAAAAAACCTCCGCTGCCTTGCGGCATACTTCTTCAGGGGAAAGGCTAAGGGAGTAAACCCCGACAGAAAATCCGGAGCCGGAGTCCCTAAGGCGGTTTGACGTTGTAGTCAACACCGGCAACTCCTGCGGCGCACCTGAAGCCAAGCTGTATTGACTCCGTCTTTCCCTTGGACCCTTCAGCTGCGAAGAGAGGGGGGGTCTGCTGCATGGGCAACAGCAGACCCTCCATATCACCCTGCCCAGGCTCTGTAGCTTCAGCTTCACTGGAGAGGACACTCCAGCGTCATCGCAAGATGTTGATTCAACACGGGAGGAGACAGATACCGTGTCACTCCCGAGTCGGACTGCACGGCCATTCTCAGCGGTGCAGATAGACTCTTAAGAAGCTACACCATCGTCTCTCGAGACGGACGGCTGCCGATATTAGAATTTTAGTAATTAGTTTATGTGTGCCATGAATAAAAAAGGTAGAAAATCACTGCTATAGACCACTGTTAACCACTACTGTGTTTAATGGAGTCTAGCTATGAAGTTGCACAGGACTCTTTAATTTTTTATGTATGTATGCATATATGTATGTATTTGCTTGTATGTATGTATGTACTTTTTCTACTTAGGGTCTATGGTATATTTGTATGTGGCTTTTGCAATAGCACTATGTAGTGTGGAGAGTATTAGGATCAGGTGAATTTTGTTATCTCTTTTGACATCTATTATTTTTTAAGTACTGGGAATCAAAAACTTTCATAAATAACTATTAAGTCATTGTCACCTGATTTATATTTTTTGTTTCTACACTAGGAATCATTCTTCAGTTATCTGAACTCTTAGACCTTCTGTTTGAATGTAGCAAATACCCAAGATAATCGTTTTGTCTCCGCAGAGCCATGCTGCTCTATTTTTATTTTACTGTCATATTTAATTCCCAAGTATATTTGAGAGGAAATCTGTGATTCACTCAGGATATCATATTTTTTGGTTTTGGTGATTTTTGTTGTCATTGTTTTTTGTTCTGTTTTGGCCTTTTTTTCATTCATTATTTTTGTTCATGACACCATATTCTCTTAAATTTGTATTTAGACTGAAAGATGATCTAAAGAAGGTAGTCATTGTGTTATGATTTCCTTTTTATTCATTGTTTTCATGAGAGGGTTAAAAAAATCTTGATTTCATAAGGCATAATTTACAGGTTGTAGATTTGAGTTTTGAGTACACATCAAACAGTATCTGAAATCTACTTGACACTTTTGAGATCAAACACTGTCATAATACATAATACATAATACTTATTAAAACACCTACAGAGTTTTAAAATAAGGCAGGAGGCCAGCCTCCTACATAGTTGACCTTTAATCAACAGAAAGTATATAATATAATGTCTCTAGAATGAAACAATTGTATTCTGAACTTAGATTATACAGATATTACACCAACGCTGAGTCCCAATCACTATTTCTGTCCACCAGTTTGTTGCATCTGAGAACAGAGTACTTTATGTTCCCCCACAGTTCATCTAGTTTGAAGCATGAAGTGTAAGAGCTCAGCAAAACAAACAGCCTTTTCCAGCTGAACTCTATCTTCTCTGACAGATGATTTGGTTGGGCATCTTTTCCATCTAGAGCAGTGCTATACGTATTTGAAGAATGAAAGCATTGAAAGAACTCATTTGTTGTATAGAAGTTTCAAATAACCATCACAGCTGCCAATCTATGCTGTAATCCTTGCATTTTCACATAGGTGTACAGGAAGCCCCGTGGTGAGATAAACATTCAGCTAATAGATTTTTCCAAAGTTATTAAGCACATAGCATTTAATCTTTTCTATGCAGATTAAAAATGAAGGTTGATTAACAACAAAGGAAGATTCATTTAGAAGAAAAGTGTGTCATACTGACTGGTGGCTTTGGTGGAAATAACGAATTTATTTTGCAGAAAAGTGAGACTTTATAAGACTATTGTTTCTCTAAGCAGGTACAGCACTTGCAAAGGTTATGAAATATCAGTCTGTTTACACTACTACCCTAATTCTGTGCCCATTTTTATTGTCAAAGCTTTTTGCCATTTGGCATAGAACACTCGACCTTGGGTCTACCCTACTGAGTGTGGGTCAGGATCTAGACTTCCAAATACTGTAATCCTGTTCTCATGTACCATGACTTCATTATTCTTTACATTTGTCTACTTGAGTCATTCCACATTATGGACTTAAATTTTTTTACTCATTTAAACTGAAATACTACTGACTGACTTGTTTAATAGATTTGCATTTTCATATGGTCTTCAGAGTTTTATCCCCAAATATAACCCTAAAAGGGAGTAAGTGGACATACTTGTCATTCATTAAGATAGGGAGATAGCAGGAAATTGATGTCTGGAAACAAGTGAAACTTCTTTATTCCTTAATTCATAGTACTTACCTAGTTCTATTTCAAGCCATTCTATTAATCCTATTAAGAAAATAACACTGGGGAACAGAATTTTCATTGAGTTAGATCTGACACTTGTTTTTGACTAACTTTTGGCATCTGAGTCCAAAAATGACCTGTTTTTCTCTATCACATCAAATTTTTAAGGTACAGGATACCCTTCCTTAGTTTCAAAAATCATAAAAAATGTACATACAAAGGAAAATAAAGAAAAATTACCTGAATATACTGTTTATTTAGAGTTATTTTATTCATATAAAGGATATATATTATTACTCTAAGTCAAATTGTGTACAATTAGTGAAGTTCTGCTAGCAAACATTCATATTAAAGTATTTTATCCTTTCAAATCGCAGGCTAGGAAATGCCAAAATGAGATACTTGCAACAGTCTCCTTCAGTTGGCAGAGCTTTAACAAATTGCTTAATGAGACCCAGTTTTATGTGCAGAGGTGGGAATATAATGTTCTTTCTGTCAACCAGTGGTTCACCTAGAATGTTTGGATCACCAGGTTTGAGGTCATATCTTGGAGGCCAGTTTGACTCCACCCAATGCTTCTCATGAGCTCTGCTGTCCCACATACGCAGAAAACAGGGATAGTTGGTGTATCCACGTTGCTGACCAAGAAGGAAACAGACCATTTGAAGATCAACAGAGATGATCCAATTGTGCTTGTGATATTGCAACAGATCAATGCTTCTCTCTATGTCTTCATATTGTTCATGAAAACAAACTGAATGGCCAATTGGGACTGCACCAAATAAGTTATCACAGTGAAGGAGGACACACTTCAATCTCCACTTTGAGCTATCAATGAACAGTCACCATTCAGTTGTGTTCTAGATTGGAATTTCCAATTCCTTCATTGAACCATGTATGTTATGGCAATACACAAAGCCACCATCACTTCAAAAGTACTGTAGAAATGCACTTTCTCTTGATCAATATTAGGATGCCTTTGCTCCTTTTTCAAGCAAGTTTTTCTCATGCAGTCTTTATGCTAGGAGTTCTGAAACATTTTTGGATAGTCCCAAATCTCATGCCAAATCATTCAACTCATGCTGATCAAATCCCTTATGAACTGAGTCATCTTCAGTTTCAAAATCGTCATCGTTGCTGTCACTTAGTTCTTCACCATACTCCTGTTTTTTGAAAGGGGGTAATTCAATGAAAACTGGCACTGGGATTTCAGCTGAATGAGGCACTGGGCATATAGCTGATGGTAGACTAGGATACTCTATTTTACATTTATTTTTCTTGTTCTATCCTGCTATTTTCACTATACAAAAGTAACAGTCACTTGAATGATCTCTGGGCTCTCGCCAAACCATAGATATACCAAATGGCAATTTATCATGTTTTCCCTTCATCCACATCAGTAAACTCTTGATACACCTTGCGAGGGGCCTAAGACTTACCTTGATCACCAAGTTTTACTTTGAAATATGCAAAATAGGCTTGCCTGACAAATGTGCTGATGTTTGTCCTTTGGGAATGGTGAAACTGCCACAGATATAACAAAATGAATCAAGGTTGTTAATGAACTTATGATGAGAAATAGCAGAGGCAGACATGATCTGAAGGAAAGGAAGTAAGTGCATATGTAAATAAAAAGTACATTCTGCTCACTCCTTGTATACAGACAATAACTTGGAATACACTTCAGAATATGGTTCACTATATAGAGCGGCACACAACCTCTCACCACACTGTCTCATGTGTAACTGAATAGCCTAGATAAGTATGAACCTGTCACTGGTCTCCAAGGTCATCCCCTGCCCCTACCCCCTCGAGGGAGGTTTTTTCTCAGCCAATAGGAGAGACATTTGTGCTTTGCTCAATCCAGGCTCAATCCAGCCTAGAGTGGTCACATTTAAGCTAAGCTGTACAAACTTAGAGCCAATATGGAGGCCTAGAAATACACACTGCATCTCCCTCCACACTAAGAAGGAATACAGCTACCTCAAAACTAGAGACAAATAAAAGTTCCAGAAAACTGAGCTGCATGGAAGTCCAACAAACAAAGATATAAAGAAGAAATACTCATCCAGACAGGTAGGCCGGGGTGGAGAGGATGCGGTGTGGTGGTGACAGCAGCGGCAGTGGCAGCAGCAGCAGTGGCAGCAGCAGCAGGCTGCCAGAAAGCATAGTCACACATTTTAAAAAGTTAGGAGGGACACCTATGGAGCACTCCCAGCACTGGACCGGACCACAGAGCTCACAGTCCCAGTGCCAGGGAAAATAAAGCCTCATTGCTTCTGACTGTGCAAACCAGTGGGGGTTGGGGCAGAGGAAGAAACTGCCGGTCTCTCAGCAGAGTCCGCTTGTTTAAAGGGCCCCATGGTCCTAGAACATCCGCAGGCACACCCACTCTGGGAACAATGGCCAGGGTAACAACTAGAGAAGCGCCAGTCCTGTACAAAGTGAGAGATGTGCCTGGAAAAGGGATGAGTGCTGAACAGGCAATATTGTTCCTTCTCAAACCCCTCCCCCACAACATGGTGAAACAGGTCACCCTCAACTGACAAGAAACCTAAGACTCCGCCCCTTACAGTGTAACAGGAGTGACAGCTCTATCCAAGACACAGAGGCAGACAAACACAGGAGTCTGTCAAGATGAGGAGACAGAGAAGTATGGCCCAAAAGGGGGAATGGATCAAGGTTCCAGTGGGAGAACTAAGTGACGAGGAGATAGCCAACCTAACAGATGAGGAGATAGCCAGCCTAACAGGTGCAGAGTTCAAAACACTGATGATAAAGATGCTCACAGGCTTGACAGATATGCTTAAGTATAGCAAATGCATAAGGGAAGAAGTGAAGGCTATGCTAAGTGAAACAAAGGACAATCCACACAAAACCAATAGTGAAGGGAAGGAAATTGGGGTTCAAGTCAATGATTTGGAACATAAGGAGGAAAACAACAGTCAGCCAGTACAGAATGAGAAAATAAGAATTGAAAAAAATGAGGTGAGGCTTCGGAATCTGCGGGACAACTTTCAACATGCCAACATCCAAACCATAGAGGTGCCAGTAGGAGAAGAGGAAGAGCAAGAAATTGAAAACTTATGTGAGAAAATAATGAAGGAAAACTACCCATATTTGGTGAAGGAAATAGACATACAAGTGCAGGAAGCACAGAGAGTCCCAAACAAGCTAGACCCTGAAAGGACCACACTAAGACACATCATAATTAAAATGCCAAAGGTTCAAGATATAGAGAAAATCTTAAAAGCAGCAAGAGAAAAGCAGAGTGTTACCTACAAAGAGGAGCCTATAAGAATATCAGCTGATTTCTGAAAAGAAACTTTGCAAGCAAGAAGAGACTGGCAAGAAGTATTCAAGGTGATGAAAAGCAAGAACTTACAACCAAGATTACTTTATCCAGCAAAGCTATTATTTAGAATGAAAGGACAGATGAAGTGTTTCCCAGACAAGGTAAAAGTAAAGGAGCTCATCATCACCAAGCTATTATTATATGAAATGTCAGAGGGACTTAAGAAAAAGAAGATCAACATTAAAATGACAACAAACTCACAACTATCAATAACTGAATCTAAAAAATAAGAACAAAATCCAACTAAGCAAACCAGAATAGGAATAGAATCATAAGTATGGAGATCATTCGAAGGGTTATCAGCTGGGAAGGAGACGGGGGAGAAATGAGGGAATGGTGCAGGGATTAAGAAGCATAATTAGTTATTACAAAATAGACAAGGGGAAGTTAAGAATAATATAGGAAAGGGTGAAGCCGAAGAACTTACATGCATGACCCATGGACATGAACTAAGGGGGGTGGGATTGCTGGAGGAAAGGGGGGTACTGGGCGGAGAGGAGCAAAGGGGAAAAAATGAAACTACTGAGAGAGACTCTGGGTCCTTTGGGGTGGATGAAGAATCTACTCAGACACTCTCCATCTGAGGAAGGAAGGGAAGGGGTTTTCTCTAGTGGAGAGTCGCTCCCGTTTCTTTATTAGCCAGGGTTTTTATCCACTTTCCACATGTGGAAGTACTTAAGGAAAATATGCAGCCCTTCTCCAAATTGTGGGGAGTGAAGGGAAATGCAGATCAATACATGGTTGAAACATCCAGGTATTTTACACAAGGTCAAAAGCATTTCCTCTTACTTAATCATTCTGTTCTTCACATTTATTGACAAGGATTTGAGGCTTTACAGAGAAAAACAGAGCAGGTTCCTTTTTCTTTAAAAGCCAGTTTGTATTTCTATTCTCTCTTTAAAATCCCTAGAGGGTGAGATCAGAGCAGGCCTGGGGCTGCTCTGCACAGTGGGCAGAGTCTTTTAAACCAAGCCTGTCTGCTTCCCACATTTCCCCATGCCTGTCTGTCCCCCGTAACTACTGTGAAAACACAATCAATACAATATACTTAATAAAAAATAAAAAATAATAAGCTATACAGAAAAAACTTGACGTCATAGAGGAAAACTAACTGCAGTTTTGAAATCAGCATGCATATTTAAGTCTAAAACAGCTGAAAAATCAAACTCAACAAGAATTATGTTAAAAATTGTTTCCCTGGGTAATGGGCACTGACTGGTGCAGCTCAGTTGGTTGGGCGTCTTCCCATGAAGTGAAAGATCACTGGTTCAATTCCCAGTCAGGGCACATGCCTGGGTCTTTTTTGGTTCCATATAAAATTTTGAAATATGTGCCACTGGTATATTCATAGGAATTGTGTTGAATCTATAGCTTGCTTTGGGTAATATGGACATTTTAATGATGTTAATTCCTCCAGTCTATGAACACAGTATGTGCTTCCATTTATTTGTATCCTCCTCAGTTTCTTTCTTCAGTTTTCTATAGTTTCCCGAGTGCAGGTCTTTTACCTCCTTGGTTAAGTTTATTCCTGGGTAGTTTATTTCTCTTGTTGCTATAGTAAATAGGACTTTCCCCCCTAGTTTCTCTTTTGGATATTTCATTGTTGGTGTACAAAAATGCCCTCAATTTCTGAATATTGACTTTGTATACTGCTATTTTGCCAAATTCACTTATTAGGTTGAACAGATATTTTGTGGAGAATATAGGGTTTTCTATGTACACTATCGTGTTGTCTGCAGATAATGACAGTAATATTTGATAAAGGGGACATGAGCATACAATAGAATAAAAATAGCCTCTTCAATAAATGGTGTATGGAGAACTGGACTGGCACATACAAAAAAAAAAAAAAAAAGAAAAGAAAGAAAGAAACTAGAAAGGCCTCCAACTTACACCATATACCAGAATAAACTCAAAATGGATAAAAGACTTAAATGTAAGCCATGATACCATAAAAGTCCTAGAGGAAAACATAGGCAGTAAAATTATAAGTACCCCACATAGCAATATTTTTGTCAATTATCTTATAGGACAAGGGAAATAAAGGAAAAAATAAACAAATGGGACTTTATCAAATTAAAAGGCTTCTGCATGCCTAAAGAAAACATTATCAAAATGAAAATGGAATTAGCCGACTGTATGGGAGACCATATTTGCTAATGGTACATTGCACAGGGCTTTGATCTCCAAAATATATAAAGAACTTACCTGACTCAACACCAGGAAGAAAACAATCCAATTAAAAAAATGGGCAAAGGATCTGAACAGACACTTCTCCAAGGAGGATATACAGAGGGTCCATAGGCACATGAAAGAATGCTCAACATCACTAGCCTTCAGAGAGATGCAAATTAAAACCACAAGGATATACAGTAGTCCCTCTCTATATCGCAGTTCACTTGTCATGGCCTCGCTGTATCGCGGGATTTTTAAAAATATTATATTTAATTATTTATCATGGATTTTTCACTATATCGCAGGATTTTGCAGTACTGTATAAGTATGTTGTTAAAGTTATGTAGGTTTAAGAGTGTAGAATATGTTTAAGAACATAAGTAGTGTTTATAAAATTGTGGAAAAGGTTAATAAGGGAGTGGGAAACGTTAATAAGGGACTGGGAACAGTTTATAAGTATGTGGGAAAGGTTTATAAAGCCTTAAAATATATATAAACACTAAAATAAAGGTAAGGTTCCTATTTTGCGGATTTTCACCTATTGCAGGGAGGTCTAGAACATAATACCTGCGATAAGTGAGGGAATACTGTACCACCTCATACCTGTCAGAATGGCCATCATTAACAAATCAACAAGTGCTGGTGAGGATGTTGAGAAAGGGAACCCTAGTACAGTATTGGTAGGAATGCAGACTGGTGCAGCCACTGTGGAAAACAGTATGGAATTTCTTCAAAAATCTAAAAATGGAACCGCCATTTGACCCAGCAATTCCACTGCTGGGAATATACCTTAAGAACTACCTTTTGTGACAGCATGGATGGAACTGAAGAGTATTATGCTAAGGAAATAAGCCAGGCGGTGAAAGACAAATACCATATGATCTCACCTATAAGTGGAAACTAATGAACAAAACAAACAAATGAGAAGAACAAAACCAGAGACATGGAAATAAGGAACAAACTGAGAAGGACCGGAGAGGAGAGGGGAGTGGTCAACAAGTGGAAGAAGGGGAAGGATTTTGTCAAGTAACAAGTATAAATGATCCTTGGGCATGGACAACAGAGTGGGGATTGACTGCAGGAGCAGGGATGGGGTGGGCTGGGCAAAGGAGGGCAAAGGAGAAAAATGGGACAACTGTAATGGAATAACAATAAATTTTTTTAAAAAAGGATTCTAAGTTTTACGTTAAATTAGTGCTTGTGCATTCTTAAAATGCTAATTACCAAGAGTATTTAACATTTGATCAAAACTCAGCCACAGATTCATAATCCATTTCTATTCTTTACTTAATTAAAAAAGGCTGAATTAAAATAGAGGCTACCGATTTAAAACTTGAGAAATTTTCTATGACCTAGCAACTTAAAACCCAACCTTCCCTGGTTTGTCACTAAATGAAAAAACACCTGCTAATTAATAATGGGAAAATTGTGGTTTTGTAGAATAGAACTTATGTCAATTTTCTCATTAAATGCCCTTAAAGTTGTAAACACACTTAATTCAGCTTCTTATAGAAGATTTTTAAAAATTGCATAGCTTTGGTTTAAATACTTCCCAGTGGACCTATTTGCCTCCCCCCCTCCCACCCCCCCTGGAAAGTGTGTATCTCTGACAGTTGTATTTATTTAGGAAGCTTTCATTATTTTAAGTCTAAATTGGAATCCTTACTATATTATACTTTCTTTGATGATGAAATATCCTCTGTCTGTCCAGTATTGATATGTGGCTATTGAGCACTTGTAATGTGGCTTGTGTGACTGAATAAAGTTTTAACTAAATTAAATTAAAATAGTCACATATGGCTAGTGGATGCCATATGTGGATAGTGTGGCTCCAGAAATATTTCATCCATTGAGGACAGAGAAGAGAAAATATCTTCCTGTATCACTACCTCACAGGCAATATACTACCTACACAATTTTCTTTCACAAGCTTTTGGGAAAAAATGGTGTTACTGATTCTTTCTGCAAGTAAATTAACATAAGGAAAACTGCAGTATATGGTTAACTAATGTTTAGAAAATAGTCCTGTATGGTAATTGATCAAGGGAAAGATGTTAGCGATGGTATGGAAGGCGGGGTTAAAGAGGGCATTAGGACTACAAAACAGTAGCAGTAATTGGACTTCGGTGACCAAGTTCATGTTTTCTGCAAGAATGGATGGGTCTTCAGTACAAGAAATAGGATTGACTTGCAGTCTAATCTTAATTTTTTTTTAGTCATTCTCCCCCCCCCTTCAAGTTATTTCTACTGTGTATAAATTGAAAAGGTCCTTGGCATTTCTCAAATCTCTACTGAAGAGTCAACTCTGTAAATTTGGAAATGCTATTAAGATGAGGAGATGGAGGACCATAAACACATATGCTTGTCTTTTATAGTTATATGTTTTTTCTCTAATTCATTACTCTTGGGTGAATAGATTGGAGAGGGAGATGCTGATGCACATAATATTGGGCTGAGCTGAATTGGTGAAAGCTAGGGTAGTACTCTCAAACTTCTACAGTATTTTACTTTTAGCCTCATCATCCTAATGTAGTAATTTTCCCATTCTAGAAAAAGAAAACATGCACACATGCACACATGCACACACTCACATTGAAGTTGGCACTTTATCTTTGGCTTCTCACTTCTCTTTTTTGAACTTCTCTGTGGCTTATTTTAACCTCCCCATCTAACATGGTATTATTTATGCTCTACAATATATTTTATTATGTTTGTTTATGGTTAAATTTTTTTCTTCCTTGCTATCTAATCAAAACTCTTTTCCTGCCTACAGAAGTTTACATAATTATCATATTAAAGCAATTCGTACTCAGGTTAACAGTAAATATAAGAGAAATTTCATTATTCAAATGAATATCTAAATGATAGGAAGATGTAGGGCTGAATGAGTTTGAGTAGAAAAGATGTCCCTTGATTACTATGAAGTTTCTTCGGTTATCCTGATTTGATCTAATTTTATAAAGAAAAGGGAATTAGTGAAATTCTACAGTTAAATGTCCATTATGCCTTGTCTACCTGTCTTTGCTATAAAGCTATACATAAGTGGGAAGCCTCTTAAAACACAAAGTGACTGCTTCTAAAGTAGCAAGATATAAAAATACAGGAAGCAAAAAAGTTAATTTAGCTCTAGGGAAGTCATTTTCTACACATGTACCAAGAACTGGCCACACATTAGACACTGGCCTCAGCAATCACCAAATGAAAAGGACAAAGCCTCTGACTCTTGGAGCTCACAAGAGCAATACCCAGTATACAGATTACGTAGATCCAGCGTGCAAATGTGGTGAATTTTATGGTCGTAACAGAAAAACTAAGATGTGGGCAGGACAGTGGAGAGCAATGGGGAGGAAATTGGGACAACTGTAAAAGAACAACAACAAAATAAAATTAATTAATTAACAGAAAAAAAATCTGATGAGCATTTTTTCGACAATACCAGGACGTATTATTTATTTTTACTTACATAAATTCTAATCTGCGAACAACCCACAAAGTGGTTATTGTGTGCATTTTTCAAATGAGGACAGTGAGGATCAGGAAAATGGCCCATCTGGATGAAGCCTTGGGCTCTCACCCTGGCTGCATAGACAGAGAACCAAGTATCCACACTCTCAGGGCAAACATATCATAAAAGAAAGAGGAAGCAGTTTGATTTCTTCTCCCTGCCTCCCCTATCAGAGAATGATAGCTCCTCCGCTGGGGAACAGTGACTAAGTCAGTGAGAGGAAATCAAAATGGGAAGAAGTGGTTTGGCATTCCTGGCGAGACCCATGTACAGGCTTTCTTAAGGCAATATGAGGACAAGTGAATGTTCCCACCTCACAGGTGACTGTGCTTCTTACTGGATGAATAGTTAAGGAAATACGTTAGTGTGAGTTATTATAGTAGATACCAAAGAAAACCAATTTCATTTTTTTCCCTTGTGCCATAAAATTGTATTGACTTAAATGACTCTATGATACCTCAAATTGGCATTTTTAAATTAAAAACTGTGGTACATTTATACAATGGAATACCATGTGGCCGGAAATAGGAAATCTTACCTTTTGTATTGGCATGGATAGACCTGGAGATTATTATGCTAAGTGAAATAAGCCAGTCAGAAAAAGACAGATACCATATGATCTCACTTATATGTGAAATATAATGAACAAAACAAACTGACGAACAAAATGGAAACAGGCATGGATACATGGAACAGACAGACTGACAGCTGTCAGAGAGGAGTGGGGAGGAGAGAGCTGGTTGTAAGGTGAAGGGATTAGCCAGAGAACAGATATGCATAAGCCATAGACACAGACAACAGTGTGGTGATGGCCAGAGAGGAGAAGTGGGGGATGGGTGGAGGTGGGCAAAAGTATGTATCTTTCACATGTTGTTAATAAGTATTCTCTGAACGAGAATTTCATAAACAAAAGTGTTTTATTTACAGCTACAGGAGGGGGAAACTACCTACTCGATCATTCTTGCCCAGTGCTCTGAGAAGTACTTTAGCAGAGAAAACATTTGATTTTGTTTAAAACAATTCTTTCTACACTTAACAATGCAACCATTTTTCTCTTCCAAAGTCAACCTATTGATTATCAGTTCTGCACAACATATTTGCAAGTTTCATTAAACTGAAGGAATGCGAGTCATTTGGAAAATTCAAGCAAATTCAGGGATGATAGTGGGATTAAGGAAACATTTTTGGCGGAGGGTAGGCTGTAGGGAACCATTTTGTTACACTATTCAGCTAGGCTTACACCTCTCTTTAGCGGTGATCTGGTACTGAGATGGTGCAAATATTTAGTTTTCTGTGGTAATAAAACCAGTTGTTTTTTAAATATATTCTGTAATGGTAACCAATGTTAAATAATACTAAGTTTAAGCACGTGCATGTTATTTGCTCAATCTAGACACAGGTTAGACCTAAAGGATTTTGTGAGGTGAGCCAAATTGAGGCAGCTCTCAAAGATGGAATCATAAAGATTTGTAGAATTAGAAAGAGAAGATGATTGAACAAATATGACTGTGGGAAGTTTTTCCAATTGCTAACAAGTGTTTTGTTGACTGTTCCAGACTTTTAAAAGTGCTGTAACTTCAACATTCAAAACTCCTTTTTGTGTGCATAATAAACATTCTTGCTCTGTTTAGTTTTAACTAGAGGGAATGATGCTTACACTTTCCAGATACCAGCTGTTGAAGCAGCAACTTTCAAATGATTTTGCAGATCGGCAAACACATTATATCATTGTGTGTTTTGCAGCTGTCTCTTCAGTTAGCCTTGCTCTGCTTTTTGTAGAGTAACTTGTGTACAGTTACAGAAGAGGATTTGTTTTCCTCCAACAGTCTTGGCAATTAGTGCTTTTCTAGTGCCATTTTTTTTTTTTTTTTTGTAGTGCAATAGGTACCCTGTATTGTGGACCATTTACAAACCAGGGAATTACTTGTCCTGGCTTAAGTCATTTTGAAATTATTTACCCAACAAATATTTGAGTGCCTGTTATGTTTAAGACTACTCTGCTAAATGTTTTACAGCCATTGCACAGTAAATAGCATAAAAATAGAATACATTTTAGATAAGAAGGTTGTTCTAAGGCGCATCAAAATTCCAGAGATGAAAGAGAGCACATTACTTTTATACATTTTAAGGAAACCCAGTGAGGCAATGAGTCCAAAATCAGAATACCATAAGGTAAAATATGGAACACAGCAGGTAGCTTGTGGAAGGCCATGTTCTTGGAATTGAGCCTGAGGTAATGGGAAGCCTTTAGAGGTTTTAGGCAGGGGGTGCCAAGGTCAGATTTGTATTTCTAGGCAAAAGTGACTCAGTTTAGTATGGAGAATAAATTGGAGAGAGTCAGACTGGATGCAGGGAAACTGTAGTATGTTATTTCCTACTAACATAACAGTGGATTGGCAGGAAAGGGGCAGTGGAAGTGGAGAGTCCTACTTGTCTGATATGTACCTTAAGTGAATTATGAGCTAGAGGATGGATGATAGAATTTTAGGGCTGGAAGATCCACCAAATTCAAACCCTTGGTTTAAGATGTGGAAATTAACTTTTGTGACAATTAAACCACCTTGCTAAAACTTTTAAAGCTAGTTAGTGGTAAAGCTAGTTAATGGCAAAACTAGTTAGTAGCACAGCTAGGATTAGAATAAAAGTCTCTAGGGAAATTGCTTTAAATTACATCCTTGTTTTTATTTTGTTTTCTGTTTTATTTCCTTCATTTAATCTTAACAATATAGTATTGAGTAAAAGAGTAAGGTCTTTTAATATGATTACAAATTGCTAAAATGAAGTCCTACAGCATAAGGGAAGTGTTTAATGGCAGCTGCCCCTGCCTCTCACTACGTGACTTTGAGCAGTGCCTTCATCGAGCTCCAAAATCTGCTGTGTATATTTACCCTATCAGTCTCACTTTTCTCCATTACTCAGTGATCAAGTATTGATCACCACCCATATTCCTGGGACTGTGATGGGTGTTGGTTGTATGTTTGAGTAAATCTCTGTGCTTGAGACTCATGCAGCATAGGAGCAATGGGAGCAGTACCCAGGGCAGCAGGTGATAGGAACACAGGCTGTCTGTGTCCTCAGCAGCAGGACATCCAGCCCTTTCTGGGGAGTTAAGAATGGCTCCCTGGGCTTGAAACTTGATTAAAGCCAGTGGCCACATTGTCATCTTAAATTGTCTGGAAGTGGAAGTTTAGGAAAAAATGTACAAAGCTATAAAAATAATCTTCATATTTCATATTAGTTTTCGATCCCTCTGATTTGCTTTGACATGTTTATTCTGAAGCCCTTTCTGGGGTTGGCCTTGTACATCAATGGCATGTCAGTTTTCAGACCAGAGAGTCACAATAAACTGGTACCATGTTGAATCTTGGGCCAGACCTCACTTTTTAGTTGTAATGACAAGAATACTCACCTCTGCCAACAGTCTTTTCTCGTCTTAGACTATGACATCCTGATCCCAAGGAGAGATCCTTGGTCTTTAGTGACTGAATTATAAAAGTCAGACATTTTCATTTGAAGGAATATGTCACAGTCCTCATAAGACCCACATTTTATCCAAGTTTCCAAATCTTGGCAGAAAATGAAGGTGTTTACGCATCTTATGTTCTGTACTTACTCATTCCTTAAGTGCTTTCCCTGAACAAATTTACTTCGCAAAATTTAAGGTATGCACATCTGTGTGTGTGTGTGTGTGTGTGTGTGTTTGTGTTTAAACATGAAAAGAGGCATGTAAAATGGCAGTAATCTTCTTCATTTGCCTTCTTGCTAACATCAACCTTATGCTGTGGATTTTGTTTCTCTTCTTTTACTTTCTTATCACTTTTCTTTTTCTGGTTTAACTTTGTTCTTTTATGCCTTGTTTTTATCATCTTGCTTTTGCTCTTGCTCATCTTCAGAGCAAGCAAACATACCTCTGGGCAATGTGGTCTTGCAGCTCAGAACAACAAAGAAAAAATAAATAACACACTAACTGTAAATAAGAAACTGTGTTTCCTGGAGAAGAATTCCTGCCAAAGCAGATGCACAAAGCTGGTCTGGCAGGGACAAGGAAGAACTACAGATGTCTCACAGTGTATATACTTCCTAGATTTAGTGACATGATAAAAACACAGAAAAAAAGACATTGAGTGTCTACAATATATATTAACAACATAAAGAGAAGATTAAATAAATCCAAGTGACACAAAAAGACATATTTAAAACATTTGTATTTTAACGCAGTTTGCTTTTTCTGCAAGTAGCAGTCCACGACCATTTGAGCAGTGGTATAAATATGATACGATTTTTGTACTGTAAGGATTAATCTGTAACTTGCTGTGAATAGTACTACTCATTAAACTAAGCATCATTTTGCTAAATTAATGTGTGCTTTTCAGAAAGATGAGTTACTTGCTTAATTTCTTTTGTTTATCTTATTAATGTTTTGTTGCTGTTTGATTTTGTTTTATTTTGCTATGAGGGTGAATTTTTGAAATGATAATTTGTTAATGGACCACAAAAACACTTAATTTGCCAACATATTAAAAAATGTTTGACTAAACAAACAATGCTCTTTTTCTAGATTGAAAATTTGACATTGTATTTGACTTTTCCTAAAGCAGTATTTTTATTTTCTCACATTTTTTTTTAGAATTTATTATTATCCTTTACATTTGACTAACATATCTACAATGGACAATGGAACAATAACTGCAGTGGAATAATTAGAGTCAATAAATTGTTTTCTTTAAGTGGTCTTATTTGTTTTAAACTTTGAATGTATGTGGATATATCAAGTAGAAAGAACCAGTTTGAGCAAGAAAAATAAAAATTTTTATGGACGCATTCTGGAATTTTTTTAAATTGCTTCTAAGACCACCGAATTTGCTGGAACAGAGAACAACCTGGTGTGGTGACTAAGAGGACAGGCTTTCAAATGTGCCAGCCAAGACTTAGAGTCATAGCCTGCTTCTTCCTAAGTGTATGACATTAGATTAGTAAGAATAATGATGATAGAAAAGTAGGTATCAAACTCCTTATATGTAGAATGGCCCCAAACCAGTGCTCACCTGAGAAGACAGTTGTGAGACAACACATGACAATCATTTAGCATTGTCAACCCCTAGGAAGGACTGAGTAAATTGCCATTGGTTAATAGTATCATTATCGTTTCTATAAGTTCCACTAGTTCCTGCTTAGGAGATTAGCCACACATCATCATCAATGCAGGCAAATTTTGGATTTAATAACATTGGCTTGTTTTGGCTACTGAATTATATTTAATATCTTATATACATAGTATTTTATATGTTATATAATATATAATTCAAGGAATGCCTTCATATGTTTTTCTTTTCTACTTAGAATATTGACACATGAAGATATGTTCTTTTATTTATTATGGTAGTGATACGCCAATTGATAGTCATGTTTATCACCAGCAATAAAATTAATACCACTTTAGTGCATTCATATATTGCAATATTTTATCCATATATTGTTTATAAGCTCTTTAAAAAACAAATATTGTCAGTATTATATAGAGTTAGAGATGAACTATTAGGTTTTTTGTTTTTGTTTTTTGTGTGTAGGAGACATTGATACTTCATTTCAGTAGCTGATGTGCTTTCCTAGTCAATGTATTCTTTTTTCTCTTAAAAAAATTTTACATAATTTTATTTTACTTATTTGTATTTTAGAGAGAGGGACAGGAAGGGAGAAAAAGAGGGAGAAAAACATCAGTGTGAGAGATAAACATCAATCAATTGTCTTTTCCTATGTGCCTGGACCAAGGATTGAACTCGCAACTTAGGTATGTGCCCTGACTGGGAATTGAACTGGTGACCTTTTACTTTGCAAGATGACACCCAACCAACTGAGCCACACCAGCCAGGGCTTATTATTCTTTCTTAATTAACAATTAAGTGCTAGTTGAAGCTATTTGATGCTATGACTGTTTAACTCCTTAAGCAAAAGATAGGTCAAAACCATTTGATTTAACTGTGCAGTCAGCATTACGCAAAAGTAATAACCCATGATGCATGGCTTAGCCCTGACCTTAGCCTGCAATTATTTCCCCATAAAGCTCTGCTGATGCCTTTGCACTTTATCCACAAATTAGCTAATTTGAAGTTATGAGGTTAATCTTTATCTATGTTATGTTTAAACTGCATCCTTATTATTCCCTAAGCACTTAAGTACTTAGAAAACATTGGCATAAACTTCCTTGCCTGAATCTGTGACGTCACATCTTTGGAAGATGTGAAACAGTTTTACATTAAGCAAAGATGGTCAAAGCAGCCTGTTTTATCAGAGAACGAGTCAGCCCAGCCAATATTACATGTACTGGTGTTTTCCTTTGCCAGAAGGTGCATACTAGTCATTTCAGGTCAGAGACTGCCTTTAGTTGTTATAACCAAAATCCCTGCTTTGATCTGCATCTTATTAGAGTTGACATAAGCTTTTGTACAGCATACCTTTAAAGTCATCGCTGACTCAGGGGTTACTATAGGGTTGCATGCACTTCTAACATATGAGATGAAATGATTTCTTTGTGTTGGTGGAATGGTCTATGTAACAATACTGTCAAACCAATTTCTTCCATTGCTCTCTACCTGAAGCACACACAAGTATGCTAAAATGCCTTTTTCATTGGCATATTCTTATTGCAGTGTGTATAGACATATTTGGGTTTAGTTGTCCATAAGTTCTAAAAATAAAATGACCAGAGATGCTCTGTCTTAAATGACTTCAATGGGTTCAATATTTTATTATGAAAAGTCCTTGAGTTATTTACATTGGGCTTATTATGCATGGAATTGAAAGAGTATTTTTTTTTCAAAATCATATAAATAGATCATTTATGTAAATATAAAATAGAGACCCACAAGAGGACTAGCCATGACCATTAATATTTAATTTTCATCACTCTGTTACCCTTGAGATGAGTTATTAAAAATAATCCTTGTGAAGTCTGTAGAATACAGTGGAAGGGATGATCAGTGATTATAGCAGACAGGAATTTTCAAGGGGATGATGAGAAAGTCTTCACTGAAGACTCATTTTAGAAAGCTGGGGTATATCCATCCTGGCCCTATCAGGATGCAATGCTTTTTTATTTCACATATGTTGTCTCAGAACCAGTGAGATATCTTGGAGGGGGAAGCAGTATTCTTGACTGACACTATTTTAGAAAAGATGGGAGATTGTACACTCGAGTATATTATAGACCCATTTTACAAATCTCTTGCTCAAAAGAAACTCCTCATAGTTTTACCCTACCTACACTGTGAGGGGGTGATAAGTGAGATCAGTACTCATCCTTAAGACTTCATGGTTTGTTTTATGTCAGGTTTTCATGGATTTTCATGGAGCTGTATGTTTAACCCACCCCCATCCTGACTTACCATGTATTGCTTACCTTTCCTCTTTTAAGACTATAAAGTCACTTATATATTTATTTACTTATTTATTTAATACTTGCTGCTCAAAAGTGTTGCTTCTGACATTCTCATTCCTTGAAATTTTGTTGTTGGGTGATTTTTAGCAGGAGAGATAAGGTAAATATTTCTGTTTATAATCTTTTCCTGATTATTCCTTGATTTTGCTTTTATTAATTGCTACAGTTAATATTTTTGTTTGCTAACATACATATGCTTAATTCTAAGTGAATATTAATATAATGCATTCCAGTGTACAGTATGTCAATATGACTAGCAGATAGCTGAGTGCTAAGTACTATAATATTAAGTTTAGATCTGTACTATTTAGACTACTATTATTTCAGTACTTACTATAGTTAATATATTTTTGGGCATATTTATGTGCTTAATAAATTGATGCTGGTCCCTAAGTTACTCTTTACAGGGTGGGGCAAAAGTAGGTTTATAGAATTTGTATGAAAAATAATATAATAATTAATAAATAACAATGCAAGAATTAACTTTGTGTTTTACATACTCAAAACTGTAAACCTACTTTTGCCCCACCCTGTATTATACTGAAATGAAGGCAGGATTTATCAATGAAAAACAAATCAGAAAATATTTTTTTAATAAAAATTTAGAGCACATTTTAAAAACAGCATTTAAAAATAGGCATTAGTTTTGCAGAGAAATTCTGTGTTTGAGAAGCAAGCCTTCCATGGACTGGAGTTAGGAAGCAGACTTGGGGATATAACATAATATCCTGGCAAATGTGGCCAGCGGGTTGGAGAGTGTCATGCAAATTGAGAACATTTGTTGATGTGGAATGAATGGGGGTTTGGTCTGAGTGCCAAGTCAATGTAAGGAATGAAAGCTACATCCTATGAAGATGGTTTAGTGACAACCCTGGCTTTCAGCAAGTTGATGAAAAGCTTTATTATTCCAATTCTGCTGCAGTGGCAGGGATCCTTTGGGTTTAAGCTTACCCAAGAGTATTACCTCATTTCCAAGTCTAAGTACCAGGTTCTGATGGATGATATGAAATTGTTAAACCCTGTGGATTTTGAAAGGCATTTTGAAATCATCTGTATCAACAGAAGTGATTTTAAGATACACTGAGGTTTTTTTTTTTTTTATTAATATCTACTTCAGCCTACATTGAAAGGAAGCAGAGAGAAATATTGATCAGTATTGTCATGTGGTGTGCATTTTCTATATGAAGTAATTATTTGAATATGTATTTTTCTGGAAGTTATATGAGTGTCACAATCTGTTCTTCCTTTGACTTTCCTCTTCTTTCTTTATTCAATAACATTCAGTGGGCCTATTTTGGCCTTAATGTGAGGTTGTCTTTGGCTCTGGAGAAGTGTTAAGAGATTCTCCTGATTTTCTGTCAGCTCATCACAAGAAATGCCACTCCCATGCCTTCCTCCTGACTGCAGTCTTGCTTGACAGGATTGTGACCACTCTTTCTTCTCTGTGACCTCAGTTTCCAATCCACATTGTCTATTTCCCTATCTGGCCATCATTTGTTATTTGTTTTCTGATTTTATTTGGGTCCTCTCTCTCTCTCTCTCTTTTTTTTCCCTTGATGAGCCTGGTTAAAGGTTTGTCAATTTTGTTTATCTTTTCAAGGAACCAGCTCCTGGATTCATTGATTCTTTGGGTTCTTCTTTTACTCTCTCAGTCATTTAATTCTTCTCTGATCTTGATAATATCATTCATTCTACTTGCTCTGGGCTTTGTTTGTTGTGGTTCCTCTAGTTCTTTTAGATGTAGGGTTAGGTTGTTCATTTGAAATTTTTCTATCTTCTTTAGTTAGGTCTGTATTGCTATGAACTTCCCTCTCAGGAAAGGGAAGTTCCATAGGTTTTGGGTTGTTTTGTGTTTATTTTAATTTTTTTCCCAGTACTTTTGATTTCTTTCTTGGTTTCCTTGTTAACCCAGTCATTATTTAATAGCATGTTTTTCATTTTCCATGTACAGGTATCCCCCGTATAACATGGTACTTCTATAACACGATTTCACTCTAACACAGTTTAGTGAATTGGGGAACCCCCTATATAACATGGTACTTCTATAACACAGTTTTGCTCTAACACGGTTAGAGAATTAGGGAAAACTCCCATATAACACAAAATTAGGGAAATCCCCATACAATACTGAACATGATAAAAGCTTTTAAGAGCAAAAGATAACTTATTTAAAATTGTTCATTTGAGCACATAATTTATATCAGATTTGCCTGTAGAATTTTAAAATTAATCAGAATTTTAAACCCATTTTGTTCATGGAGTATTAGTTAGAGTCATATTTCTTAAATGAAGATCCTTGCACTGAAAAGAGCACAATGTTTGCACTTAGCACTGTATAAAGAAATTTATGAAGATCTCTCAGCTAAAAGCAAGCAATATAAAATAACAGATTTTTTGGCAAAAAGTAGAGCATAGAAATCAAGATAATGCTGAAGAAAATTCAGAAGATGAGGATATCTTGTCAAAAGAAAATCCATTCATTTAACGGAGCTTACTAGTGATGATGAAGAAAACATTACTTAATTCATATTAATATGTAATACTTTTGATGAAAATTGCTTTACTAAAGATATTTCTCTTAATTATAAAAATATAATAGTATTTTTTTTTTTAATTTTTGGAACCTAATCCCCCTCCTTGTACTAATTCTTTGTTTTGTATACCATGGATTCACATAACGTGGCATTTGTTAGGAACCTAACAACTGTGTTATATGGGGATTACCTGTATTTGAATGTTTTTGAGTATTTTCCTTGAGGTTGGATTCTAGTTTCAAGCCACTGTAATCCAAGAAGATTCTTGATATAATTTCAATTTTCTTGAATTTGTTAAGGCTTATTTTGTGTCCTACCATGTGGTCTGTCTTTGAAAATGATCCATGTGCACTTGAAAAGAATGTCTACTTTGCTTCTTTGGGGTGAAATGTAATTTTTGCACTATGAGACACACCTGACCATAAGACACACCTAGGTTTACAGGGAGAAAACAAGAAAAAAAATATTCTGAACCAAATGGGGTACTAAAATATTTAATAAAATATAACAGAATAATATTTTGATCATGTAAAGTGAACAACAGTCAACCATGGTATTAAGAACCATTATCACTGTCATTAACAAATGAGGAGAGACTTTAAGGTTCAAGTACTCATCTAGCTTTCTGGGAACACCAAGAACTCATCATCACTAATGTCAGAATTTATGAAGCTCAGTTGCTCACAATCACTGATATCACTTTCTTCACTATCTTCATACTGACCAGATGCCCTGAGATTCAGCAGGAAAGTGGGACATTTAAGCATCCCCAGGGGTTTTGTGTGCACCCACCGCTTCCTCTTCTAACAGCTGTCGCCACTGCTGACAGGTCAGGTAATACACATCATGGTCTTGACACAATATTCACTCCATAAGATGCATAGACATTTCCCCCCAAGTTTTGGGGGGAAAAAAGTACATCTTATGGAGCAAAAAATACTGTAAATTCATTTCATCTATAGTGTGCTCAATGCCACAATATTCTTGTTGATTCTTGTTTGGAGGATCTATCCATTGTTGACTGTGGGGTGTTAAAACCCCCTACCATGACTGTATTGCTGTCAGTCTCCTTCTTAAAATCCTCTAAGATTTTCCTTATGTATTTAGGTGCTCCTATGTTGGGTGCATATGTTTATAAAGGTTATAGCCTCTTGTAAACCACTCCCTTAAGTATTATGTAGTGACCTTTGTCTCTTTTTATGGCCTTTGTTTTGAAGTCAATTGTGTCTGATATAAGTATTGCTTCCCCAGTTTTTTATTTCATGTCCATTTGCGTAGATTTTTTTTTTTTTCATCCTTTCACTTTCAGCCTCTGAAGATCTTTTCTTCTGAGATGGGTCTCTTGTAGACAGCATATATACAGATTAGGTTTTCTTAAACACTCAGCTACTGTATGCCTTTTGGTTGCAGCATTTAATCCATTTACATTTGAGGTTATTATTGATAGATACTTGTTCATTGCCATTTTCCCTTTGGATCTGTGTTTTTCTCTCTCTCCTTCTCCCTCTCCCTTGGGCTCCCCCCCCCTTTTCTTCTTAAAGCAGTTCATTTAGCATGTCTTTCAGTGTTGGCTTTGTGGAAATGTATTTTTTAGCCTTTTTTTTTTCACCTGGGAAGCTCTTTATTTTGCCTTCCATTTTAAATGAGAGCCTTGCTGGATAGAGTAGTCTTGGTTGCAGGTACTAGCTTTTCATTACTTGGAATATTTCATGCCATTTCTTTCTGAATTATAGTATTTCTGTTGATAAATCAGCTGATAGCCTTTATGGAGCTCCCTTGTATGTTACTAGCTGTTTCTGCCTTGCTACCTTTAAGATTCTCTCTTTGTCTTTAAATTTTACCATTTTAATTGTGATGTGTCTTGAAGTGGACCTCTTTGTGTCTGTCTTGATTGGGTCCCTCTGTGCTTCCTGAACTTGCATAACTTTTTCTCTTACCAAGTTAGGAAAGTTTTCTGTCACTACTTTTTCAAACAGGTTTTTTTTTATCTCTTGCTTCTTTTCTTCTCCTTCTGGTATCCCTATGGTGCAAATGTTGTTATGTTTTATGTTATCCTGAGGCTCTCTTAAACTATCCTTGTTCTTTTGAGTCTTTTTCATTTTGTTGCCCTGACTTTTTTTACCTACCTTGTCTTCCAGGTCTCTGATTCAGTCCTCTGCTTCATCTAGTCTGCTTTAATTCCTTCAAGTGTAGTCTTCATTTTAGATATTATATTCTTCATTTCTATCTGGTACTTATTCATAGTTTCTATCTCTTTTTTCATGCTGCTGTAGTTCTCACTAAGTTCCTTATAGCTCCCATAAAGTTCCTTGTAGTTCTCACTGAGTTCTTTGAGCATCCTTATCACCATTATTTTGAACCATATGTGTCTGATAGATTGCTTGCCTCTATCTCATTTAGCTCCTTTTCTGGGGATTCCATCTTTCCTTTCAATTGGGGTTTTTTCTTTGTCTTCCCATTTGGGGTGACTCCTTTTGTTTGTTTCTGAATCTCAGTTTTCTCTGCTTTGACTGCCTGTTTTTGTGGGATGCAGTCTCTTTGATCTCCTGATCTGATGTTATAGGGATGACCTTTATTCAGTTTACATGGGCTCTTTTGTACCTGGGCTTTGATTATTGATGGCTCCTTTGTTGGTGGGTTCTCCCTTCTGGCTGGCTAACTGAGCGTTGCAACCCCTACCACATCTTGTATGCTGTTGTACAGGTGCTGGCAGAACAAAGCAAAACTACCCAGAAAACCAAACCCACACCAGCAAAAATACCCTCCGACGATATCAGCAATATGCAACAGCAAATGAACACAGATTAATAAAGGTTGAAAGAGACTAAGAATATTATAAGACAGGAAAAAAAGAGTATGAGATGACTAAAGGAGAGAATGATTTTGAGAAGGAAGAATGAGGAGAAATAATAAGTATAGTGAGTAGAAACAAGTCAAAGAAAAGGAGAAAATAAAATTTAAAACATAAGTGAAAAAGAGAAAGGCGATGATAAAATGGAGTAAGAAAAGGGAAGAGTATAATTTGAGGCTTGAAATAATATAAAAAGATAGAGAACCAAGAGGAACAAAATTGAGGGAAAACCACAACAGTGTCAATAACAGTAACAGATGAGCAAATATTAAAAGAATATTATAAAAAAGAGCCCTGGCTGGTTTTACTCAGTGGATTGAGTGGTGGCCTGTGAACCAAAGAGTCACCAGTTCGACTCCCAGTCAGGGCACATGCCTGTGTTGTGGGCTAGATCCTTAGTTGGGGGCTCACTGGAGGCAACCACATGTTGATGCCTCTCTCCCTTTCTTTCTCCCTCCGTTTCCCTCTCTCTAAAAAATAAAATCTTAAAAAGTTAATATTATGAGAAAGAGAAAGTAGAATATGAGATGTCTACAGTAAAGAAAAATCATTTTGAATGGGGATGGACTGTGGGAGAGGGGAGAGGTAGATGGGGCAGGGGAGAGCAAAGGGAGAAAATGGGACAACTGTAATAGAAAAACGATAAAAAAAGGAAAAATAATTTTGAGAGGATAGAGGGAGGAAAAATAATAATAGTAAGGAACAGAATTCAGGGTAAGAAATGAAAAAAAGTATTCCTAACTCAAAAAAGCAGCCGCAGGAGGAAGGCAAAATGGAGTAAGACAGGGGGAGAGTAACCTATGAGATTTGAAATAAAAAAAAAAAAAGTGAACAAATAGGAATAAAACGAAGAAAAACAGTGATAATTGCAAAAATAGCCAAACAAGCAACACTTAAGAAAGACAGAAATCAAATAAGAATATTATAAGAAAGGGAAAAAGAATGCAAGCTGGCTAAAGGAAAGAAAATGATTTCGAGAGGATAGAGGGAGGAGAAATTGTACAGGTAAGGAATAGGAACAAGGAGTAGAAAGATGGAAAATAAAATTTAAAATGAAAATTAGAAAGGCCAGGAAGAAGGCAAAATGGAGTAAGACAAGGGAAGGGTACAATGTGATATTTGAAATAAAAATATATAAAAATGTAAATAAAAAGAATAAAAATTAAGACAAAAAGAGTTAATTAGTGGGAATAAAATTGAAGAGAAAAGAAGAAATGTTAAAAGGATATATGGGGGAAAAATAATGCAAATTCTGAAGAAGAATGAGGTCGAATTCTTCTCAGCAGATTTTGGTGTTTGCCTTCTGTCTTCTTCTGGATTCGCCTCTGGCTTTTTATCAGTTTAGCCTCAACTTCTGGCAGCACTGCATGTACCACCTTCACCTGTCTCTAGAGGGGGCTTCTATTGTGATCAGGAGGGTGACACCCCTGGTAGGTCTTCCTTCGGAGGCAATGTTCAGTCTTCTGGGAAAATTGTGGGTATGTTCCCCTGTCCTTGTGCCACCTGTCCTGATCTGTTCCAGCTTATGTCCAATAACATATAGTTTCTGATGAATTAGCTGTGTGTTTCAAGGGAGGGACCAAATCTATGTAAGAGGGTGAGCTCTTTCCTGCTTGGAGCTGATGGCAGCTCAGTGTGCAAGCCCAGTCTGGTTGGGGCCTTTTCTGATCTCCTTGCTTTGCTGGCCTCCGTGGAATAGGGCACTAGGAACCAGTGTGTTTTGTCTCCCCGAGAGAAGTACAAAATGGGCTCTTTTGACATTTCTCTTTCTGTGTTTCTCCTGGAGATATGCAACCTGCAGATGGTTCTTGAGCTTGTCCTGCCTGTTCTGCAGAGCTTCCCAGTTGGATCTGGTGCTTGCAATCCCGCAGGAGGTGGGGGTTGGGTAAATCCTTCCCTTCCCAGAGGTTTGAACTCTGCTGGGGAAGGGGGTTCTGCCTGGCTGTAAATAATCTTAGGTGTTCAACTCTTGCTCTTCTAATTCCCAGCCCACTGCCCTCGCAGTAGACACCATCCAGAACTTTCCATTTCTCAGAGCCCCCAGCTTGCTAACCATGCTGGGCTGGGGCCAGAAATAGCTTTGCGGTTCAACTTTCTGATCTCCCTGCCCAGCTGTACATATTCAGTGGGAGCAAACTGCTCTTTCAGCCTTTTCCCTTTGCTGGCAGGGCAGCTGCACATCAGTCCCTGCCCAGCACACTTCAGCTCCCCTTTTAAAATGTCTCTCTGTGGTATACTCCCTGTGGTACTGAGTCACTGTCTGGTTTTCTGCTCACACTGCCTCTTCAAAAAGCTAGTCTCTCAATGCCACCGCTGGATACAGCCTGCCTTTGCCTGACCCAGGTGTGGCTCATTATCCTTTCGGGAGCTAGAGTTCCTCTGTCTGTCTGGCACTTTCCCAGTTGGCATTTGGCACTGCAGCTACTTGCTGTGTGAGTGTAGCCTGGATCTCCCTGACTTCGTGTATCCTTCCAAGTCACTCCTGGCCTGGGTCTAGAGGTTCCCTGCCCTGGGAGCGAGGGAGCCACAAAGCTGTGATTTCTGACTAGTTACCGTTTGGCTATAGGCACCATGCAAGGGCTATTTCCCTTTCAACTTAGAAAATCTCCTTAGCGCCCATTGCGAAGTGTCTTTTGCACTCCTTGGCTTCTAAACTTTATATCAGCTAAGATTCCATTGATTCTTCAGGTTATTTGTCAGATCAGCTGAGAATCCAAGTTGGAGACAAGAGCAAGTGGACTCAGCTCCCCCCACTTGGCTGCTGTATTCTTCCCTGGCCCCCTTTTTTGAATTATAAAAAACATTTCTATGGTAAACAATGTCAATCAAAAAAACTTTTGGCTATGATAAACCATAAAAAGCATTTATTTGAGCAAAAGGATTGTAATCCAAGAGATGCAGATTCAGGTAGCCACCCAAACTGGGCTCTGGAGAGAGCAAAGAAAGGCAGGGTTTATAAAGGCAAAACCCACAAAATGCAACTCTTTCATGCAAATTGGTTAGTTTCAATATGCAAATGAGGGAGGCAAAAAGCACAAGAAAGGAAATAGAGTCTGTATTTATCCATATAACAGTTGTTCCAGGATGTTTATGTCTAGGTCTTAAGCTTAGTTTAGCTACAGATTTATCAACCTAATAACAGCTTTGAGAACTGAGGCACAAGATGTACAGAGATGCCACTTCCTTCATAGTCTCCTGACTCTCTTTAAACTGAGTCTCTTAGCATACTTATTTTATTTTCTCCATTATCAGCACATATACAGAGCTTGTCTATAAGACATTTAAGAATCTATTTTTTGTGATTAATGGTTATTAGCATTATTTATTTAAGACTATGACATTTTAATTCATTTCTTATATTACTACTTCTTATATACTAGGACTCTCCAAACAGCAGTGACTTGGTAAGTATTGGTCTTTCTTTGGTAGTTTAACATGTGTGCTAAACATTATAGGTAGTTAATTAACTTAATGTGAATAAAGAAAGATTGTCTTTCCTTTCCAAAATACTGCCAGAAGGACTTACCAGATACCCATTTGATCTTATTTCAGAGCCACCCATTACCCATCCTAAAGCATCTAATCTCTTCCCCATGAAAATCAAGCATTTTTGAGAGCTGCATCACTGAGGTTGGCTCTGGATTACTTTGCCAATAGTCCTTATACTGAAGTAGCTTGTCTCCTAAAATGCACTACTGATTCAAATATGTTTTTGCCTTTGCTTACACAATGATTGGTTACTATGTCTAGAATTATCCTTACGTTATTTATTTGCTTAACCTACTTACTCCAAGCTTCAGTATCACCTTCTCTTATACCTCCACCTAGCTTATGTACACCTCCTCTCTGCTCTGCTTTGCCTATTTGTCATATGTCACTTAACCTTTATGATTATTATTGTTTCTGTCTCTGTTTTCCATGAGATTATATTCTTCTGAAGGACAGGCACAGTTCATTAATTATGAATTTTTTTTCAGAAAGAAAGTTTTGAATTCTTTTACAGGATACAGTAAACTTGCATTGAGCTGAATTGAACATTTTATATAGAGTTCTACTTTCTCACTACAGCTTCTTGTCTTGCTTGCATTCAAAAAGACATGATTCCTGTTTTTGCACTTGCCTGTGTAAAATGTTATTTCAAGGCTTTTGTATATTAGCTGTTAAATATTGAATTCAAGAGATAAGTAAATTCAGAAAAATAACAGGGTACAAAGACAATATTCAGAAATTGGAGGCATTTCTGTACACCAACAATACAATATCAGAGATAGAACTAGAAAAAAATCCTATTTACTATAGCAACAAGAAAAATAAAGTACCTAGGAATAAACATAACCATGGAGTTAAAAGACCTATACTCGAAAACTACAGAATGCTGAAGAAAGAAATTAAGGAAGATACAAATAACTGGACGCACACACCATGTTCATGGATTGGAAGAAATAACATCATTAAAATGCCCATACTACCCAAAGCAATTTATAGATTCAACACAATCTCTATTAAAATACCAATGGCATATTTCACAGACATAGAACAAATACTTCAAAATTTTATTTGGAAAAAAAAAGACCCAAATAGCCTCAGCAATCTTGAGAAAGAAGAATAAAGTAGGAGGAATCACAATACTTGATATAAAACTATACTGCAAAGCCACTGTAATAAAAGCAGTCTGGTATTGGCATTAGAACAGACATATAGATCAATGGAACAGAATAGAGAGCCCAGAAGTAAAACCAGGTCTCTAGGGTCAATTAATATTTGACAAAGAGGGAAGGAGCATAAAATGGAGTAAAAATAGCCTCTTCAATAAATGGTGCTGGGGAGAACTGGACAGGGACATGCAAAAAAATGAAACTAGACCACCAACTTACACCATACACCAGAATTAACCCAAGATGGATAAAAGACTTAAATGTAAGCTGTGACACCATAAAAGTCATAGAGGAATACATAGGCAGTAAAATTTCAGATATCCCATGTATCAATATTTTCACTGACATATCTCCTAAGGCAAGGGAAATAAAGGGAAGATAAAACAAATGGGACTACATCAAACTAAAGAGTTTCTGCTCAGCAAAAGAAAACATCAGCAAGATGAAAAGGGAACCGACCATATGGGAAAACATATTTGCCAATGATACCTTGGACAAAGGATTGAGCTCCAAAATGTATAAAAAATTTATAAGACTCAATACCAAGAAGACAGACAACCCAATTAAAAAATGGGCAAAGGACCTAAAGAAACACTTCTCCAAGGAGGATACACAGAGGGTCCATAGACATATGAAAGAATGCTCAACATCACTAGCCATCAGAGAGATGCAAATTAAAAGCACAATGAGATATCACCTCACACCTGTCAGAATGGCCATCACTAAAAAATCAACAAGAGCTTAGTGCGGATGTGGAGAAAAGGGAACCCTAGTTGACTCTTGATATGAATGCAGACTAGTGCAGCCATTATGGAAAACAGCATGGAATTTCCTCAAAAAACTAAAAATGGAACTGCCTTTTGATCCATCAATTCCATTGCTAGGATTATACCTGAAGAATCCTGAAACACCAATTCCAAAGAACCTGTGCACCCCAATGTTCATAGCAGCATTATTTATAATAGCCAAATACTGGAAACGGCCTAAATGTCCATCTGTAGATGAGTGGATCAAAAAACTATGGTACATTTACACAGTGGAATACTTTTCAGTAGAAAGAAAGAAGGAATTCCCACCTTTTATAATAACATGGATGGAACTGGAGAGTATTATGTTTAGTTAAATAATCCAGGTATCAAAAGACAAATATACAATATTATACCACCTAGTACAGGAAACTAATGAACAACACAGACAAATGAGCAAAATAGAACCAGAGGCTTGTAAACAAGGAACAGACTGACAATGACCAGAGGGGAGACGAAAGTAGGAAAAGAGGGGAAAGAAGGGGAAGGGTCTAGTCAAGGAACTAGTATAAATAACCCATGGACATGGAAACAAGGTGGGGATTGACTGTGGAAGAGGGGGTATGGGTGGGGTAGGGGAAAGCAATGTGGTAAAAAATGGGACAATTGTAATAGAAAAACAATAAAAATAAATGAATAAAAAGAAAACTACACACACACACGGGATAAGTAGATTTGAGGTTTGGGGAGAGGAGAGAGAAAAGGATTTGGTTCTTCTTGAAGAGTGATATTTAGCCTTACATAGCTTTCCTGTGAGGTCAGTCAGTACACAGCATGAAAATTCTGCTGGTTCTTTGCATTTTCTAGGAAAACTATTTCCTTCTACTTCTACTTGGCTTTCTTAGAGTATGACATTTAAATTAAATATGTATGTACCTTAGGAAAAAAATATATTTTTAAAGCTATATATTTTCCAGTTACTGTGCTGACATAAAAGTAAAATCAGTAGCCATATCATATTTGGAAAAGAAAGAAAAATGTACTTTCATTTTTTTCATTTTTAAGTATATTTTATTGATTACGTTGTTACGATAGTTCCAATTTTCCCCCTTTGTTCCCCTCTGTCCAGTACCCCCCTTCCCTCCAGCAATCTCACCCCCCTTAGTTCATGTCCATGGGTTGTGCATATAAGTTCTTTGGCTTCACCCTTTCCTATA
Source organism: Furipterus horrens (assembly GCF_987537825.1). Classification (NCBI taxonomy): domain Eukaryota; kingdom Metazoa; phylum Chordata; class Mammalia; order Chiroptera; family Furipteridae; genus Furipterus; species Furipterus horrens. The sequence continues at coordinate 127,200,469 of NW_028327171.1, read as the reverse complement.
TTATTCTTAACTCCCCCCTGTCTATTTTGTACCAACCGATTATGCTTCTTAATCTCTGTACCACTTCCCCATTTCTCCCCCTTCACCCTCCCAGCTGATAACCCTCCAAATGATCCCCATACCTATGATTCTGTTCCTATTCTGGTTTGCTTAGACGGATTTTGTTCTTATGTTTTAGATTCAGTTGTTGATAGTTGTGAGTTTGTTGTCATTTTAATGTGCATAGTTTTGATCTTCTTTTTCTTAAATAAGTCCCTTTGACATTTCATATAATAATGGCTCAGTGATAATGAACTCTTTTAGCTTTACCTTCTCTGGAAAGCACTTCATCTGCCCTTCCATTCTAAATGGTAGCTTTGCTGGATAAAGTAATCTTGGTTGTAGTTCCTTGCTTTTCATCACATTGAATACTGCTTGCCAGTCCCTTCTTGTCTGCAAAATTTCTTTTGAAAAATCATCTGATATTCTTATAGGCACCCCTTTGTAGGTAACTCTCTGCTTTTCTCTTGCTGCTATTCAGATTCTTTCTTTAAGGATCTTTCACCTTTGGCATTTTAATTATGATGTGTCCTGGTGTGGTCCTCTTTGAGTAGCTTGTTAGGGACTCTCTGTGCTTCCTAGACTTGTATATCTATTTCCTTCACCAAATTAGGGAAGTTTTCCTCCACTATTTTTTCACATAAGTTTTCAATTTCTAGCTCTTCCTCTTCTCCTTCTGGCACCCCTATGGTTTGGATGTTGGCACATTTAAAGTTGTCCCAGAGAGGTTCCCAGGCCTCTCCTCATTTTTTTCAATTGTTGTTTCCTCATTCTGTACTGGTTGACTGTTTTTTTCTTCCTTATGTTCCAAATCATTGACTTGAACCCTGGTTTCCTTCCCTTCACCATTGGTTTTGTGTGGATTTTTCTTCGTTTCACTTAGCATAGCCTTCACTTCTTCCCTTATGCGTTTGCCATACTCAAGCATATCTGTCAAGCCTGTGAGCATCTTTATCACCAGTGTTTTGTATTCTGGGTCTGTTAGATTGGCTATCTCCTCATCTCCTCATCTGTGAGGTTGGCTATCTCCTCATCACTTAGTTCTCTCACTGGAACATTGATCTTTTCCCTCCTTTGGGTCATACTTCTCTTGTCTCCTCATCTTGACAGGCTCCTGTGTTTGTTTGCCTCTGTGTCTTAGGTAGAGCTGTCGCTCCTGTTACACTGTAAGGGGCAGAGCCTTAGGGATTTGTCAGTACAGGGTGACCCATTTCACCACGTTGTGGCACTGTATGTAGGGAAGGGGTCTGACAGGGAACAATGCTGCTTATTCAGTACTCACCCCTTTTCCAGGCACCTCTCCCACTTCCGTATAGGACTGGCACCTCTCTAGCTGTTGCCCTGGCCATTTTTTCCAGTATGGGTGGATCTACAGATGTTCTAGATTGGGGGGCTCTTTAAACAAGTGGACTCTACTGAGAGACCAGCAGTTTCTTCCTCCACCCCAACTCACACTGGTTTGCACAGTCAGAAGCAATGAGGCTTGATTTTTCCCCTGTGCTGGGACCATGAGCTGCATGGTCTGATGAGGTACTGAAATGCTCCCCAGGTGTCCCTCCTGACTTTTTAAAATGTGTAACTGCACTTTCTGCTGGTCTGCCGCTGCCACTGCCAGCACCACTCTGCATCCTTTCTGCCCTGGCTCCGCCCCTCCTACCTGTCTGGATAAGTATTTCTTTTTTATATCTTTGTTTATTGGACATCCATGCCACTTGATTTTCTGGAACTTCTGGTTATCTCTAGTTTTGAGGTAGTTGTATTCCTTCTTAGTTATGGAGGGAGACACAGCATGTCTGTCTAGGCCTATACCTTGGCCGGAAGTTAAAAATGTACTTTTATAAACTAAGAAATGAATTTATTTCTTAGGAGATTTTTCCAAGATTCATCTAGTTACTCTTCCCTTGAAAGCAGCCTAATGTAAATAATTTTGATACTAAAAAGCTTCTGATTTCCTTTTAATATTAATTAGAGACAGCAAGATTTTGTTCTTTTTCAGTCCATATATATCCTAGCTAAATTTTTTCTTTGAGAATTCTGTGAGTAAAATTTCCTTGGCTTTCTTCCCATGCTAAGGAAATTATCTTTAGAGTAATGTATACTGGACATAACTGTAATAAGATATGCATCTAATTTCTCCTTTGTAATATTTATTTGTTCCTCTAATGACTATGAGCTAAAAATTATATTGTGATGATTGTGTTTCTGACCACAATTACAATGGAATACTACTCAGCCCTAAGAAAGAATTAAATACTTACATTTGCGTCAACATGGATGGAACTTGAGAATATTATGCTAAAAAAATAAGTCAGTCAGAAAAAGATAAGATTCATATGATCTCACTCATATGTGGGATATAAAACTGAATCTCACAGACAAGACCACAATGTGATTGTTGCCAAAGGGAAGGAAGTTAGCAGGGCGGTAGGTGGAGGGGGTCTAATATACGGTGATGGAAGATGTTTTGATTTTGGGTGGTGGCCACGCAGTGCAATGTATACAGATCTTGCATCATAGAAATGTGTACTTGAAACCTATATGATCCTATTAACCAATGTCACCCCAATACACTTAATAAAATAAATACTACTCATTTAAATTATGTTTTAATTGAGAGAAACACATGTAGTTTTTTAAAAGTTTTATTTTACTAAAGAAGGCCAATATTGTATGTTCAGAATGGAATCAATTAACTTATTAGGGTTAGAAGCGTTAATATTATACATCCTTGTATCCACGACAATTGTCAACCAAATCACATTGTGTGCTTACTATAAACTAGGCTCTGAGTTTATGATAACATATACTGTCTTATTTATCAATTTCTCTACATAACTATTACCATTCCTATTTTATTGATGATAATCAGGGACACAGACTACAAAGTTACATAGCTGGAGATAGTAGAAGCCGATGTTAATACTTTAGCCTGAGAGAATAAACACTCATAACACCTGTTTGGATCTGAGGTTTTAGGTTGAGTAATTTTGGTTTCTCCACTATGTAGTCGCTTGAAAATGAGCAAAATTATATTGCATTTATTTATCCACTGTTTATTGCATAATAGGGATGCTGTTAATTTTTGTAAATTATTCTTGATAATATGGTCATACTTCATGGATAAAGATTTTTACCTCTAAGTACTCTTCCATGTTCGTTTTACTTCTGTTTCAGTCCACAAATACACACTTCCATTCTTATTAGGAATCTTCTCTGTCTGTGGTCCTGCAGTCAAGAAAGTGTTCCATCAAAAGAGTAATATCACCAATAATAACAACAAAATGGTGCTGTATTCATCAACCATCAAAATGAGTGATATTTATTGTACATGACATATAACAAAAGAGTGTGTGCAATTTTTTTAAACCTTACCATAAATTCTCAAAATAGAAGTTGTGAAAACTTAGTAATAGCAGTGTAAATAACCTTAAAAGTTAAGAGACTGGCCGAAGTCTCACAGTTATTTGCAACTGAGCTTGTAGAAAAACAAAAATATACTGCCTTATTCTTATGTCCTTTAATGATACTACCTTGCCTTTGCTCTTATGTTAATATAGAGAAAATTTTTCATAGAAAATATGAATGATTCATTTTTTATTAGACTATGTTATCTGACATCAACAATTAGAGATGTATGAACCAGTTAGTTTACCTACTGTGGGAGAGAGATGGCAGTGATAATAATATCACTAATAATCAGAATTCATTGAGTGCTAACTATGTTTTTCATAAGCATCATCCAATTTAATCTTTTTTTCAACCCTATAAGAACTAAAATTCTTATGGTGAAGATGAGGATCCTGATACCCAAGGAGATTTAATTGAACATTTTCCTTAGCCTTGTTGCAAGGTAAATGTCTAAAGTCAGGTTATCCAACTCCAAAGTCTATATTTTAGTACATTTTTATTGCTTTTTAATATACCACTGAGTCTACTGGTAGTCATCAAAATTGTAGGTATTACTACTGCTAAATACTGCTTTTATTAGGTTGTTGAGACAGTGATAAGAAAAATATAGTATATTTCCATTAGTCACCTTGCATAAATTTCCCATGTGACCTTATAAAGGACACCTTGGTTTGATATTATTCTAAGAAAAATGCATTTAGGAAAAATTGTGCTATAAAGTCATCTGTTTTCAAGTGATTATGTGTGGTGTAGATATACCAACACTTGAAAGGGAAGCAATATGTCACCATGTGTCACCAACACAAATGATCTTGAGAATTTATTAGATCTTCCTCAACTGGGAGTTCACTTCATTGATATTTTCACAAACAAAACAAAACAAACATAGTGTGCTTTTCATGATTCTTGAGAAGGTTAAAAGGGAAATAATAACAACAGGCCACTACTGCGGTACCAGGCATTGAACTGTGTAGTTCATATAATTTATTTCTGATTATTTTGTCCATTCTTCAAGCTAGATAGCTAGATAGAAAATTATTTATATATTGATTTATATCTATATCTATAAAGGAGTACATACAATACTTAGAAATAAATTATGTGAAATACATATTGTCAGTGGTATGTATGTATGTATATGGCATAGATATATACATATATAATTTAATTACTTATGAGTAACTAAAATATTAATCATTTAATAAATGATAGAGCCAGAATTGTACTATTTATTTTGTTTTCAAAACCTCAAAATTATTTATACTGTCAAAATTTATTAACTGTCTGACCTAGTTCCAGTACATTATGTATGACATGTGTATTCCAGCATGTGTGTTTTTCCCCAAAAATGTAGATTCTGTAGTTGTTAGAAGTTTGTTGCCAACAGTTAAAAATCAGGAGATATCACAAATAAATTTAGATATTTATTCTTCTGAAATAGCAGTAATCTGTCAATACTGGATTGCATAATAAAAAAACAGTGTGAGTGTGTGTTCCTTGAAATGCTTCTAGCTATGCAGAAAAATACTGAATTAATCAGTAATTGTTTTAATAAATATGTGGTGGCTCAGTGACCTTAAAAATCAAATATATTCATTCAAATTAAAATGTTTGGTATGTGTAAAATATCTATTTCTGTTTATATATAAGTAAATGTATATGTATTTTTTAACAATTAGGATCAGGGGAAGATACAAGTTAACTTTGTTATAGAATACAGGGGAGAGACACAGGCCCATTGAAAGAGCTAGAAGCCATGGGTTTCATCAGGGCTGTGGCAATTGTTTGGAGGCTTTCAAAAGTACTTTAAATTTAAAATACAGTTAGATTTCATAAAATGGATAAACTAGCAGTCCTAAGTGCATCCCGCAAAAGTATATGGGAAGCTAATAATTAGATAATGCATAAAATAGCTATTTTTTTTGTTGTGGTTAAGCTGTTGGAAATCTTTTTTTCTTTTTAATTTTATTTTTTGGTTTTTCAATTACAGTTGTCCCATTTTTTTCCCATTGCTCCCCCCACCCCCCACCCAGCCCACCCCTTCTCCCACAATCATATCCCTCCTCGTTGTCCATGTCCATGAGTCATTAATACAGGTTCCTTGATTAAACCCTTCCCTTACTTATCCCCCTTCTCTCCCTCCCCCCTCCCCGCTATTGACTGCTATTCTGCTCCTTGTCCTATTTAGTTCGTTTGTTTATGTTGTTCTTTAGTTTCCTGTATTAGGTGATATCATATGGTATTTTTCTTTCTTTGCCTGGCTTATTTCACTAAGCATAATTCTCACTAGTTCCATCCATGCTGTCGCAAATGGCAGGAGCTCCTTCTTTCTCTCTGCTACATAGTATTCCATTGTGTAAATGTACCACTGTTTTTTGATCCACTCATCTACAGACGGGCACTTAGGCTGTTTCCAGCACTTGGCTATTATAAACAGCGCTGCTATGAACATAAGGGTGCATAAGTTCTTTTGAATTAGGCTTTTAGGATTTTTCAGGAATAATCCTAGAAGTGGAATCGCTGGTTCAAAAGGCAGTTCCATTTTTAGTTTTTTGAGATAATTCAATACTGTTTTGCATAGTGGCTGCACTAAAATAGCATTTTGAGTGATCAAAAATAGTAAGTAGTTGTAAAAGACTATGTTCAGGATGATGACGAAGTACTGACTGGCAAAAAAATATTAAGTGAAAAATATAAACAACAATAAAAAACAAAGGCTGGTGAACAAGAATATATTCTAGCAGCAGCAATATACTTAGAAAGTGTGAGGAAATACTTAGAAGAATGTTGAGGTTAGACTGATGGGTAGAAATACTGGAGGGAAAACTAATATTTTTTAAAGAAAATGATTAATAACATGCACAGAGTTGATCCAGAATGTTAGTCATAGAATTTGGAAGCAAACTTCACCTTCATCAAAATGTGTTGTTTAATATTTGGGGACATTATGAAACCATTTTTGTATAATTGTAACATTGTCAAAGCTGAAAAAATCACGTTTAATTATTCAATAAACATTTATTTAGCTCCTACTATGCATAGGTAGTATTATATACATTGATGAACCCAAAGTAGCATGGGTGTATGGTTTAGTAAATGAAAGACACCAATCAAGTAATTATGCAAATTATACATTCAAAATCACAGTTGTGAAAACACTATAAAAATAAAAAAAAATGTGTGCAAAAAGGAAACCTAATCTAATTGGGGGTTTGAATGGTCTTTCCTGAAATCTGAAGGACAGAGTTAAGAGTTACCTGTGTGCTCAGAGGGAATGGGAGTAGGAGGGCTGGCTAGAAAACAGGAGAGACTTAAGCAATCCAGTGAGTAATTACAGAAGTCACAGAGATGTAGATTGCAGCATAGGGAATGTAGTCAATAATATAATAACTATGGGACGGGCAAAAGTCAACAAATAAATAATAAAATAATTAGTAAATAGTCGTCGTCGGCAGCCGTCCGTCTCGAGAGACGATGGTGTAGCTTCTTAAGAGTCTATCTGCACCGCCGAGAATGGCTGTGCAGTCCGACTCGGGAGTGACATGGTAGTATCTGTCTCCTCCCGTGTTGAATCGACATCTTGCGATGACGCTGGAGTGTCCTCTCCAGTGAAGCTGAAGCTACAGAGCCTGGGCAGGGTGATATGGAGGGTCTGCTGTTGCCCATGCAGCAGACCCCCCCTCTCTTCGCAGCTGAAGGGTCCAAGGGAAAGACGGAGTCAATACAGCTTGGCTTCAGGTGCGCCGCAGGAGTTGCCGGTGTTGACTACAACGTCAAACCGCCTTAGGGACTCCGGCTCCGGATTTTCTGTCGGGGTTTACTCCCTTAGCCTTTCCCCTGAAGAGGTATGCCGCAAGGCAGCGGAGGTTTTTTGGAGTCAGAGTTTTCCTTCTCTGTAGTAAATAGTAATAATACAAGAATAAACTGTTTTGTGTACTCACAACTGTAAACCTACTTTTGCCCACCCTTTTATGTATGGGGCCAGGAGGGTACTTGAAGCAGCGGGCAGACCAATTTGTAAAGTACATGATTTTCTAATTACTTTGCTATACATCTCAAAATAATACAGAATAATATTGAATGTCAGCTGTATTTAAAAATAAAATAGTTAACTATGCGCAAGTCAGGGGATAGGAATTTAAAAGAGAGGAAAGAAAAATGGTTATACAGCTTTTTTTCGCTTAGAAGCAGAAATAAGTCATGTGACAAAAGTTTAGAAAATAACAGTTAATATGAGAAAAGTTGAATTAGAAAAGTAATATGAAAACTGCTAAGTAACACATATTGAATGCCTTTTGTATGTCAAGTACTCTACAATTATTACATTAAATACTCTCAGTATCTTTTGATATGGTTACCATGTGTGTTTCTACAGATGAGAACACTAAAATAAATGTATCTCAGGTCACACAATCCTGGCAAAACTAGGATTTGAATCCAGACTGAATCTTTTTTTTAATAGTTCATTTTTTTATTGTATTATTTTCCATTACCATTTACCTCCCCTGTACCCTCTTCTACCTTCACCCACCTCTCCCCCCTGCAGCTTACCACACTGTTGTCAGTGTCCATGAGTTCTTTTTCTTTTTTGTTCAATCACTTCACCACCACCCTACCAGAGCTAATCACTGTGTTATACTCACCTTGTAGGTAAAAGGCAGATTCTAGATCTATATGTGATATTCTAGACTTTGAACTTTATTCTAAAAGTAAGATAAAAACCATTGGTATGTGAGCATTTTGGATAAATTCCTCTGGCATCTGTGGGGAGAAGTCTTCAAGAGGAGCAAGAGAGACAACAGGGAAGCAGAAGGTTATAAAGTAATGCAGAAGACAGTCATGATAGCGTGAACTAGGGTGAGGACCCTAGAGATAGAGAAAGGGAAACAGATTTCAGAGATGCTTAACAGGCAAAGTAGATAGCCCAATATGCTGGATCTGTTGAGAGAAGAGAAAGAGGTGTTTAGGAGGTCTCAGATTTTTGATTGATTAACTATATGAAAACTGAGACCCGTCCCTAAGACGGGTGACTCTGAACAGGGACCAAGGGGGGATAATGACCATGACTTTCATTTTTGTCTTGTTGAGTGCTTTCAAAACATAAATGTTGAAACCAAAGCAAATGAATATATAGATTTGAAACTCAAATAAGATTACTGGGCTGGAGGTGAAGATTTATGAGTCAACTGTCAGTCATTGGGAATTCATACTTCAGACATGAGTGAAATTACTTAGGGAAATACAGCAATGGATATGAATGAATGGATATCAAATACTAACAACAATTACTTTTCTGCTGTTATAAGTATTCTATATGCTTTTTTGTTATCTGTGTATTTTTTAAAATGTAAGCTACATGTATTGCTTTATGTGGGACAAAATTGAATAATCTCTTCAGCTTTATTGAGATACAATTGACAAGTAAAATTGTAATACATGTATTTGAAGTGTACAAGTGTAGAACATGATGATTTGACTTACATATACACTGTAAAAGGATTCTCTTCATTACGTTAAGGAGTACAGATTTCAATTATACAATGTGGAGTGATCAACTATAGTCCCTATGTTATACCTTAGATCCTCATACCTTATTTGTTTTATAACTGAAATTTTGTACCTTTTTATTAGCTTCCTATTTTCCCTACCATTTGGGCTCAGACAACCACCATTGTATTATCTGTTTCTTTGAGGTTGCCTTTTTAAAAATTTTTCTATTTTGCATATAAGTGCAACTACACAACATTTGTCCTATCCTGACTGACTTTCATTTAGCCTAATGCCTTCCAGTTTCATTCATGTTGTCCAAATAGAGAGATTTCCTTTTTTAATTTTAAGTAGTATTCAATTGTGTGTGTGTGTGTGTGTGTGTGTGTGTGTGTGTGTGTGTGTATTACATTTTCTTTATCCTTTCATCTATCAGTGAGCACTTAGGTTGTTATCATATCTTGGCTATTGTTAACAATGCTGCAGTGAACATGAGAGTGTAGGTATCTCTTTCAGATAATGATTTAGCTTCTTTTGTTTCTATACCCAGAAGTGGGATTGCTAGATCATGTGGTAACTCTATTTTTAAAAATGGTTCCCTTTTTCTCACATTCTCACCAGCATTTGTTATCTCTAATCTTTTTGATAATAGTCATTCTAACAACGGTGAGTAGATATCTCATTGTGGATTTGATCTGCATTTCCCTGATGAATAGTATGTTGAGCATCTTTTAATGTACCCATTGGTAACATTTACATGTCTTTGGAAAGATGTCTGCAGATTTTTAATTTTTTAAATTTTAATTAAATTTATTTATTGCTATTGAGCTCTATGTATTTATTTTTCTTCATATATATATATATATATATATATATATATATATATATATATATATATACTTAGTTGGCCCTGGCTGGTTTGGCTCAGTGGATTGAGCGTCGGCCTGCGAGCTAAGTGTCGCTGGTTTGATCTTCCAGTCAGGGCACATCAGAGAAGGAAAACTCTGACTCCAAAAAAACCTCCGCTGCCTTGCGGCATACCTCTTCAGGGGAAAGGCTAAGGGAGTAAACCCCGACAGAAAATCCGGAGCCGGAGTCCCTAAGGCGGTTCGACATTGTAGTCAACACCGGCAACTCCTGCGGCGCACCTGAAGCCAAGCTGTATTGACTCCGTCTTTCCCTTGGACCCTTCAGCTGCGAAGAGAGGGGGGGTCTGCTGCATGGGCAACAGCAGACCCTCCATATCACCCTGCCCAGGCTCTGTAGCTTCAGCTTCACTGGAGAGGACACTCCAGCGTCATCGCAAGATGTCGATTCAACACGGGAGGAGACAGATACCGTGTCACTCCCGAGTTGGACTGCACAGCCATTCTCGGCGGTGCAGATAGACTCTAAAGAAGCTACACCATCGTCTCTCGAGACGGACGGCTGCCAACGAGAACGAGATATATACTTAGATATTATCACCATATTGTATATATGGTTTGCAAATATTTTCTTTCATCTCCATAGGAATGGGACATCATTTTGTTCATAGCTTAATTTGTTATATAGTTAGATATAACCCCAATTATTTATTTTTTCTTTTGGTATTTTTGGTATCTAGTGTAAAAATTCATTGTTAAGACCAATGTCAAGGGGCTTACCCCATTAGTTTCCTTCTAGGAGTTTTAGGTTTCAGGTCTTATGTTCAGTCCTTAATCTACTTTAAGTTGATTTTTGTGGATGGTGTAAAATAGGGGTCTAGCTTCGTTCACTTATACATGAATATCCAGTTTTTCCAACACCGTTTATTTCCCCCACTTTACATTTTTGGTTCCTTTGTTAAAATTAATTAACCATATATCTATGGGTTTACTTCTGGGCGCTCTATTCTGTTCCATTGAGCTATGTGTCTATTTTTATGCTAGTACCATACTATTTTGGTCACTATAGGTGTGTAACATAGTTTGAAATCAGGATGTATGATATCTCCAGCTATGTTCTTTCTTTTCAAGATTGCTATAAGTATTTGTGTCTTATGTGGTTCCACACAAGTTTTAGGATTGTTCTATTTTTGTGAAAGATTTATTGAAATTTTGATAAAGATTACATTGAATCTGTAGATCACTTTGGGTAGCATGAACATTTTAGCTATCTTTATTATTATAATCCATGCACATGGAGTAACCTTTAATTTATTTGTATCCTTTTTCAGTTTCTCTCATCAATCTTGTAATTTTTAGAGTGTAGATATTTCACCTCTTCGGCTAAATTTATTCCAAGATCTTATTATTTTGATACTACTGTAGATGGGTTTTGAAAAAATTCTGTTTCTCATAGTTCACAGTACATAGAATTTCAACTGATTTATCTATGATGATTTTGTATACTGCCAACTTTACTGAATTTGTGTATTAGTTCTAATAATTTTTTGATAGAATCTTAAAGCTCTTCCTGTATGTAATATGTCATCTGCAAACAGACAACATTCCTTTTTTTCTTTCTGATTTAGTTGCCTTTTATTTTATTTTCTTGCCTAATTGCTCTGGCTAAGACTGACAGTACTCTTTTGAATAAAAGTGGTGAGAATGATCATCCTTGTTTTAATCTGGATCTTAGAGGAAGAGTGTGCAGCTTTCACCGTTGACTATGATGTTAGCAGGTGAAGTGTCATATACGATTTTTAATGTGTTGAGGCACATTCCTTCTACATACAGTTCACTTTAATGTTTTTGTCATGAAAGCATGTTGTATTTTGTCTAATGCTTTTCAGCATCTATTGAAATGATCACCTGATTTTATCCTTTTGTTTATGTGGTCTATCAAATGTATTGATTTTTGTATCTTGAAGTATACATATCAGGAATAAATCCCACTTGATCATGGTGTATGAGTCTTTTAATATACTGTTGAATTTGTTTTGCTAGTATTTTGTTGAGAAATTTTGCTCCTGTGTTCAGCAGGGATATTGGCCGGAGGTCCCCCCCAACCCCCCACCCCCCCGCCATGAAATGTCCTTATCTGGCTTTGGTATTGGGGTAATACTACCTTCATAAAATTAGTTTGGAAATACTACCTTCTCTTCTATTTTTTTTGAAAGAATTAGAGAACAATTACTATTAATTCTTTAAATGTCTGGTAGAATTCACCAGTTAAGCCATTCACTCCTGGACTTTTCCTTTTTTGGAGGTTTTTGATCACTGATTTCATGTATTTAATAGTAATTAGTCTTTTCATATTTTGTATTTCTACATGTCTCATTCTTGGTAATTTGTATGTTTCCAGGAATTTATACATTTTATCTAGGTAGTGCATTTATTCTAAGTCAATTTAAAAATATTGGGAAAAACATTAAATTCATAATAATAGGACACATACCATTGTACATGTTGCAAATGGAAGCGGTGAGAGATCCAAGATAGACCCAGGGTTTCATGTCAGGATCTAGAGGCTTTTCTTATCTCATTCCTTATACTGCTTGTGCTGCACAGCTGACGATCACTTTCTCTTATGTTCTCTGGCAGTATCATCACTGTCAAAACTCTGTTTGTCAAATATTTGATCAGACAGCAATGCAAGATGTTGTCATAAATTGTCAACAAAGCTCAAATTCAATTTTACTTACTCTTCAATAAAATGTATATGCTAAATATCTCATCACTTAGAATACTGTTGTCATTTGTCTGGTTGGCAGATTTTGTTGTCATGATGTGTTGAACAAATTCTGGTAGTGGGTGAGCTAGACTCTCTAAGTATTATTTTCTATCACAATATGTTTATCATACCCTCTTTGGTCCATCCTATTAAGAAACTTAATTACTGAGTACTCTCTCCATATATACTTTATGAGTTATACAACTGAATATATTATGTCACACTGTTTTCTTGAGTCCACAAAGAGCCTATGAGAAGAATAAATTAATAAGATCTTCTGCTTCCATTTTGAGTCAGAGAAGTTACCACTTAGTCACCATGTGCTACTCTTCTATATTTACATAAAAATTACTTGAGACATAGTAAACTCATATTTTTAAAATTTAATACTTAGAAATATATTGTCAAAAAGGCAAAGGTTTATACTATCTGAAGAGAAACCAAAGTATGTATAAGGAACTCATACAACTCACCACCAGGAACACAATCCACCTAAACAATGGGGCAAAGGACCTGAAGTGACACTTCTCCAAAGAGGACATACACATGGCTCGTAGACATATGAAAAATGCTTAATATTGCTAGCCATCAGAGAGATGCAAATTAAAACCACAATGAGATACTACCTTACACTGGTCAGAATGGTCATCATTAACAAATCAACAAACAACAAGTGCTGATGAGGATGTGGAGAAAAGGGAACCCTAGTGCACTGTTGGTGGGAATGCAGACTGGTGCAGCCACTATGGAAAACAGTATGGAATTCCCTCACAAATGAAAAATAGAACTGCTTTTGATACAGTGACCCTACTGCTGGGATTATACCCAAAGAATCCTGAAACACCAATTCAAAAGAAACTGCACCTCAATGTTCATAGAAGCATTATTTACAATAGCCAAGTGCTGGAAACAACCTAAGTGCTCATCAGTAAATTAGTGGATCAAAAACTGGTACATTTATACATTTACACAATGGAATACTATGCAGCAGAAATAAAGAGAAACTCCTACTCTTCATGACGGCATGGATGGCAATGGAGAATTGTCATGGACCTCTGACCAGCAGAGTCCACGGCATTGTGGATGAGGGAATAAATGCACAACAACTGCAAGAATCCTGTGGAGAAGAAGAAACAGAACTGGCCACTTTTTAGAGGAGAAAGCGCAGTTTGCCCCTGCCTTACCAGGCTTTTATTGATTTTTTAGGTGGATTACATCTAAGAAAATTGTGAATCATTGCCTTATATGATTATTACTTTTACATATTAGAGAAAAGAATGTTACACATGCATGGATGATAAGGATGACTAGTCTAGCCACATCCTGTTCTTAGAAATTGGTCCAGAATAGCCTCTAAGAGACTGGTTCAAGGTTACATACTGAACATCTGTTGTTCTTAGCCCAGGACGAGGGGGTCCTTTTGCAGAAAGCAAGCCTTTTAACTATTATACAAACACAGGCCTGGTTTCCTGTGGGAAAACCGGTGTGTGGAGTGGGTCCTGCATGTCACCACGCTCCCAGTGGTTTTCCACTCTGGGGCTGAGCTACATTTGCCACCACCAAGCGCCCTGGCTTCCCACAGAGAATATTCCGCTAAGTAAAATAAGCCAGGCAGCAAAAGACAAATATCATATGATCTCACCTATATGTGGAATCTAATGAACAAAACAAACAAATGAGCAGAATAGAACCAGAGACGTGGTAATAAGGAACAAACTGACAGTGACCAGAGGAGTGGGGGGAGGGAGATAATAGGGAAAAGAGAGGAAAGGGTCTAGTCAAGGAACAGGTATAAAGGACCCACAGACATGGACAACAGGGTGGGGATTGATTGTAGGAGTGGGAGTTGGTTGGGTCAGGGGAAAGCAATGGGGAAAAATTAGGACAACTGTAATTGAACAACAATAAAATAAAATTTAAAAATCGCTTTCAGTTACTCACATAGCAAAATCAAACTTAACAAAAGTGAACAAAATCTTTGAACTGTTATATGATGACAGGTAATCACATTTAGCTATGAAATACTAAATACTTTTGAAATGACACATTATTGAACACTTCTATCTATAATAGAGTTTATTAAAATACTCTGTTTGACTACTTTTACCAGTTGTATTAATTTAATTTTTCCAATAGTAGTTAGAGGAGCACAATTTAATTAAATATCTGGATGAAAGACATCAATTTCAGAGCAAAAGCTGCTATTTCACATTACTTATTTGGGCTTTAGATTTTTCTTGTTAATGGAGTTACCTTTTTATAACCAATTGTAATAGGTTAAGCTTTCCGTATAGCATAATGGATGTGTTCCTGTCTGAAGACCTGCAGATTTCCAGTAAGTGAAAACAAGAAATCACCAAACAAAGGCACATTAACACTGACTCTTGACATCAAGATGCATTTCAAATAAAGAGCTGGAAACTCTATAAGTAGTAATGGTCCTAGGGCACTCTTATAGCCTTTGAATGCAAGCAAACCCATACATTTAGAACTATTATGACATCAAGACATTAGAATGGGAGGTGATCTTCTCAAGATTTAATTTTAAATTGTTGCTTAGAATTGTATCCAAAGATACAATTATATACACTACTTTCTGAAGTTACATAAAATAAAAGTCTGAATAGTTTAAATTATGTGAGTATGTAAGATTCTATGAACTTAATGAAATAAAGACATTGTATTTTTTATTTCAGTACAGACTCTTTTTAGTGATAAATTATTTTTCAGAGTGAGGTTCGTTTTCAGAGTACATGAAATCATTTATCTTTCAATACAGGGATGTGCTGGTTTTTAGCCAATTAGAATTCAAACTTTCTTTTTCTCTCTATTTTATCACATGTATTGAGATGTAATTTATATGCAACATAATTCATTCTTTTTAGTAAATACTTCAGAGTTTTGACAAATGTGTGTATCCATAGAACTACTGTCACAATTAAGATATGGAAGAGTTCCCAAAACCTTTCCCTTCCTCTTTACTCACCCCCTACTTGACTGTCAGTTCTCGAGGGCACTGATATGTTTTTGTCTCTGTGGTTTTGCTCTTTTCAGATTGTCATATCAATAAAATTATATAATATGCAGTCTTAAGGACTGGCTTCTGAACTTAACATATTGTATTGGAGATTCATTCATGATAATGTGTGTATCAGCAGTTTATTAGTTTTCAGAGCTGAGTAGCATCCCTTTATATGGATATGCCACAGTTTGTTCAGCCACTTTATATTTATTTTTTTTGTTATAGTGTTCCTGCAATGAACACTAGCATTTTATTAGCACTTTGACTATGATTTTGTGTACTTTTATTTTATTTTTTATAATTTTCCTTATAAGCTCCCATGATTTTAGTGTTTGGAAAGTTATTATTATTATTTTTTACTTTTGATATTATTTAGAAACATTGGCATTTTAGTTACTTCTGCATTTAACGAAAAATGAACCATAAAAATTCCACTAAAACCCCCAAGATCTGGTAGCATTGTATTTTGTTATACTTTTTTGGGATGTTTTTTTCTTGTATCAAATTAATTGTGAAAAAATTTGAAACTACAGACATATAATAAAAGAAAATAAAGAGAAAATTTTAGAGGTCTAATTTTGCCTCAAGTTTTCTGGAAAAGAAATACAATCAGTATTTTTTTCATACATAATGTATGTGAAAGTATCAAAGATTGAGAACTAATGATACTAAACTTGGAATTTTTTAAGTAATACCAAAATTAGTTAATTTAGTTAACTAAATTAAGGAAAGCAAGCTGAGGTTATGAAGTTTGGATGAGAAATGAGCTTTAATCAAAACAAAACAAAACAGCTATAAAAGAATGACAACTGTAATTTATTATTTGAAATAGCCCATATCCTACCAAGGCATTCTCTACTTTTATTAGTCTATACAAACTGTGTCTCAAGTAGAGTTAAATTTGAGATATATTAATTTCTCTAGCAGAGAAAAAGCAGTATGTATTCGAAAACTAAGAAATAAATTAGACAAAATTGCCAATCTAAGATTATAAAGTACATAAATAGAATTCTAAACTCAATAGCATAAAACAAGGATGGACATAGTATTTTACCTTAATCCATTCTGTGTGAAACTATAAGAACATTCTGTTCTAAATGTGTATTTTTTTAGGGTATATACGTTTGTAATATTTTTGTTGTTATATTCCTCGCATTTTTCTATGAAGAATTTTGAGTACTTATATCACATTATGATTTATATTAATATTAAGTTTTTTGTACAAGTTATAACTACATTTGGAGTTTGAAGTGCCCTTAGAAATCATCTGAGTCCCAACCCAGCTCCTTGTTTTTCTAAAGACACCCATCTCATGAATGGCGAGTGGATACATTAGTTGCAGAAGATATAAGGCTCCAAGTCTCAATTCAGAAGAGTTTCCTCTGTTCTTCATCACATTATTAACATGCAATAAATCCCACTAGGAGTAATTTTCTGTACTTTCTGTTTGGAACAAACTGTAGCCCCAAAATATTTTCCCCAAAAGTAGAGATACATGAATTAAATCCAGGCTTGTAGGTCACTCTTTTCAGTGACTCTCCCCATACTCTCTCTCTCTTCATACGCCCACAGCCGTTCCTCTAGATCAGGCCAGTGGTTCTCACACTGAGGCAGGGATGAGCGTCATCTGGAGAGTTAATAATGCACTCAGAGATCCAGGTTTGTCAGAGTACCTCAGGGCTTGGGCAAGTAGATTTTTATCAAATGCCCTGGGTGATATTGATACCTGGTTAAAGTTAAGACTAGCTGGTGTAGGAATCCTGCCTGTGCAGGGTGCCCCACCTCCAGCTTCTCACTTCACTCTAATCAAGACAGCATACTTACGCTGGCACAAGTCTTCTTATTTTCTAATCAATTATTTTCATTGTTGTTCTAAGTCTATGTCATGGGACTCTACTGAACTAAGTCACACTTTTTACCTTAGCATTTAACAACTCCAGCCTAAATTTCTAGCAGTGTGACTGTTTACTCCAATATGACTGAATTTCTCTTTGGTAGCTAATGTTAAAAGTGTGACTTCTCACCCCAGTAAATTCAATAAAAGTTTTTAAAAGTGTGGCTTCTTCTCTCACAAACTTGAGTTAAACTAATAATTACTCATAGTAAAACTTTTCTGGGCCTCACCGTTTTTGGGGCTGGGGGCCCAAAACAGAAAGCTCTTTATAAGCTTTATATATAATATATAAAAAACATGGATAAGTCATTGCATAAACTTGGGGATGCTAATATGAGGAGTTAGTCACCCAAAATGCCACATTGTCACTTATTTAATTATTTTGCTTACATTATTTCGACTGACCCTCTGTTTGAACTTGCATGTATTTCACTCTTCAGTTTTGTTTGCAGACTCCCTGAGCCTTCTCTGATTGCCCCAGTGTTATGTGCTTTCTTATTTCGCTGCACATGTGTGCAAGTTATCATTAAGCCACAGTTATGAAAGACATTCTGCTGTAAGTGAGGGTCAGTGTGCATTCCGCATTATCCTCACACAAAGCAAGGGAGCTAATTTGATTCCTTTCATAATCACTACACATGACAAGCTCCCTAAAGTGCATATTAAATGGAGTTGTTAATCTGAGCAGCATTAATATTTCCTAGTAATCATAACAGCTGCTGTTTATTCAGTAGTTAAACGTGTACCAGCCTTGCTCAGTATTTTATGCATATTATCATCATTAGATGACTTTAAAACAACCATTTTTAGATGTAGGTTTGTTAAATCCATTTCATATATGGGGCAACTTAAGACTCAGGAAAGTTAAACAATTTCATGTGTTACAACAGCTACTAGAAACCAGAACTGAGTCATAAATAGAAAAATCTTATCAACTGTATTGATAGTGTCCATACGCACCTTAGTCTAGATTGCACAATATATTTTCAATGTATTTTTTAAAGTGCAATGCAAATAGGTGACAACTTTGCATATTTCAAAAGTTTAAAATCACAGAATTTATTTTTTTATACAGAATTGAAGGTGATCATTCAAACAATTTAGAGAAGTTTTGTAATCGTGTTGGTATGCTTTGCATGTGTCTATGGGTGTTTTTCTGTGTTTGTGTTTACATGCAGTTCAGTTGAAGCTGGATAGGTGGCATTATCTTCTCCAATAACTGTGTTGTGAAAGGATAGCCTGATTCCATATTTCAGGCACTTTTTTTTATTTAAAGAATATCATCTATTTTTATATTTATTGATTTTAGAGAGAGGGCAAAAGGAAGGGGGGAGGGAGTGAGAGAGAGAGAGAGAGAGAGAGAGAGAGAGAGAATGAGAGAATAATAATAATGAATTTGTTCCATTCAATTTTGCATATATCGGTTGATTCCTGTATGTACCCTGATCAGGAATCGAACCCTCAACCTTGGCATATCAAGACAACACTAACCATTGGAGCTACCTGACCAGGGTCTCATCTGTGTTTTCTTTTCTTTTTTTTTTTTAAGACTTGGTTCTGAAAAGTAGACTAAAGATGCAGTCTCATGTGTGATTATTAACTCTGTTTCCTTTCCACCTTTTCAGTACAGGCTAGATTTGACTCCACTGGCAACTTTGGGGCCGAGGTCTGTTATTTGCCCGCACCCTTCCTGTTTCCTGCTTTTCCTTCTAGTGGGAAAAGAAGGGAGTGGATATGGTAACTCCTGTCCTCCTGTTTGCTGTCCTCTTGTGGGTCTGCACTGGGTGGCAATTCCCATATAACTTCTACAACATCCACTGATGCACATAAAACTCACTTATCTGCTACACCATATGTAGAATGCAGGCTCTGCCTCCTACACCCACACATACACCCCGCCTTTCTCTGCTGCCTCTCTCAACTATCCTCCTTCCCCAGCAGTATCAAGAGGCTTTATAACAGGAAATTCCAGATGGTAAATATAAACTAGTCTTCAAATCAGTAGCAATTTGAGTGAATGAGAGTAAGGGGAAAGATTTTCAGGACACTGATCTTAAAGAAAAAAATTCTAATAAATGATAGGATGAAGGTGAATAAAAGACTATTTTCTCTTAAATTCAATTATTTCCAAATTTTATTATTCAAATTAATATTTTTTGATTTTTTCCCCCAATACACAATAAGAAATACATTTTGCATCATAGTCAAATCCTCTGTTCTCCTCTCTTCTCCTCTCCTTTCTCTGCCTCACACAGATACACACAAACCCATGAAATAATTTTTTAAAAAACTGATATTTTTCTATACACATGTCCTGCACCATAATTTCTATTTTTTCTGTTCAGTCCTATCAGTTTTTAAGACTTATTTTTTTTATGACCCACTAAATGATTACCTGACCTTTCAAGGGGTCAAGCATCATAGTTCATCAGACAGTGCTGCAGAAGGTAAAGACTAATAAACCTGTTGGCCTTTTTCTCCCCAGTTCAATGGATTCTCAGATCAATAGAGGACTCTCCTGAAGTTGGCCCTAAAAGTTTTAGAATCTTTATTTTCAACAGCAATTTTCTCTGCTGTAATCCCTGCACTACTGGGAAACGTTTGGAGGCAAGAAAAATAGCTGTCAGTATGTCATGCCAACTGCCCATTGTGTATGCTTTGAATAGAGAATCGCTGTGTGCGTGCATGCATATGCACTTACGTTTATTAGAGCAATTTTAATGCTTTTACTGGGTACGAAAACAACATATGCTATTCTGAAATACATAAGTAAAAAAATACCCACTCTTTCTCACTCCTGCAGAGTAACCACTATTTCTGATTTTTTTCAGGCCTACAGGGTACATACATACTCATGCATACTTATATGTTAGTAGTCTTTTCATTTCTTCCAGGGCTTTATTTATTCTAGAAGTTGATCATCATAGTCAATGTGACCTTGTCATGAAAGTCAACTCTTGCTTGAAAGTTTAAACTAGTACCTCCTTCTCGCCATGAAGAGTAAATTTATGATCTCTTTGGGATGAGAACATGATCTTTAGAAACTGTTAGCTTTTTTCCCATCTTCTCATTCAACATGAAAATGCTTAGGGTTTTCTTTCTTTTCTTTTTCTTTTTTTTTTTTTTTGAACTTTTATTTTACACTTGCTGATTTTATTCTTAGTATGCTCTCTCAGGTTTCTACAGGGATGGTCAAATTACTCTAGAAAAGCACTGTGGAAAAAGATAAAAAAATAGACTTCTCTTTGTTAAAATAATGTGGGCTGTAAATGGTTTATTGGGGCACAAAAATGTGCACATACTAAGGGAGCAGGAGCGTAAGCAATGGTAAAGACTTTGCTTCAATTATTTGTTATGTATTTTCCGTCTGAGTTATTGGGCTGTCGGCTGTTTGCTTGAATCTACATCATGGGCAGTCTCTCAGTGAAATGTTTAAATTGCTCTGTAAGTCCCAACTCTTGTTCCTTGTCTCATGACTAGTATTAAATCTTTACTCTTGGCTAAGGAGTACAGGAAACAGCCAACGAACCAAAAACCTACATCTACACTGCCCCCCCCCCCCAACACACGCTCAAAGATGTCTTGAAATTTTCATGGTGATGATTGTAACCACACATCGGGTGCTTCATGTGTGTGTGCACCTGACACTATGCTTAATATTGTTTGATTCTCAAAACAAAACTTTGAGGTAAATATTATCTACATTTAATATGTAGAATAAAGAAGGTTCATGAAGTTTCTTACTCATTTAATATCATGCTTTTAACCCATATTCTTACATGGTTGCCTGACACAGGTACTAGTGTAGACTTGTCCTTTGTTAGTTCTCAGGAAGGTCTCTTTCAGACATCTAATGGAAATCCAGTATATTTCTTGTCTATTATTAATAAATATCAAAGTGGGAAGCAGAATATTTTTGTCTTCTTACCAGACAACACTTTTTTGTTAGTAATAAGCTCCCCAACCAAACATCAAGAATTCTCATTTACTTTCTTTTTTTTATAGCAGACATTACTAACTGATCATAGTATTCTTTTCAATGGAACAAAAGTGTTCAGCAAAATGCTTTACCAACAGCACTCCACTCAGCCACCACCAATCAAATGTTGACGGCATCAAAATTAAAACTATTGTGCCATTCTGGCTTTCTTCCATTTTATGACTCTTCTACTCAAATGAAAAGATAATTTTGATTTTTTAACTCAAGTTGGTAAGAGGTACATGGGTGCCTTGGTCCTCATTGTTAATTTGTTCCAGTACTTGTGACAAGTGCCGAAACCAACAAGTACTGAATGATGAAGCATTTTCTCTTGAGGGGCAGTGTCATGACTTATAATGTTCTAGCAAGTGTGATAAGTCCTGAGCAAGCACCAATTGCTGAAACACTTTTTTTTCCTCATCAAAATATGACAAGGGTTTGAAGAGTTTGGAAGCCAATGAGTAGTGAGGTATGACGACTGTATGTTGTTTTGCAAGAGGCACTTATTATGTGCTATGCAAAATAAGCTAGTTAACTCACAGGGTACCCTTTCTTGGAGCTAAGTAAGCTGGCTTTTCCTATCAAGGAAAACACCTTTAACATTTCAGTGTTACAGTGAGTTAAGAATTTCAGGGAAGAGCATTACATTTCACACTAGATTTTAGAATTTGTTATGGATAACTTAAGTTCAAGGTAAGGATCTTAAAAATCATTTATTTTTTGCAGCCCCTTAATATGTAGCAAACCATTAGATAAAAATAAAACTTTTCTTGCTCCTATCTAGAAGCCCAGATCTATATCAGGTTTTTCCTACACACTGAAATGCAGTTTCTACAAAAAATTGTAAAATAACATCCCCTATAAATAGAAACAAAATAACTATGGCTCACCTTTCTGTAACTTGCACATCAACAACACAGCTATAAACTGTCAAGTCCGCACTGAATACCAGGTCTGTCTCCTCATTTCTAAATTTTGTGACACAACAGAGATCTTAATGATAGCAGCAACTTGTCACAGAAAACATAAAAATAAGCAGTGCTTCTCGTATTTCTGAGAGTAACCTTTCACAGACTGCCTGTTTCAACTTTATGTTAGACTAATATTTTGATTGTTCTTTGCAGTTGTTTTCTACATCTTCTTTCTTCACTCCTTCTCTGAAAGGATACAATCCATCTTATTTAAACAACTTCAGATCTTGTTTTGTACAGATTACTGATACAGAACAGTAATGAACTTACACATATGATATTATATATTCTTAGATATTGGAATTTGCAATGAATCAGTAGTTGCATGTTGGTCTTGCTCCTTTTCCTGAGTCTTGGTGATGTCTGTCCTGGGAATTCATAAGCCGTGGGCATCATAAAGAGAGATATGCTGTAGGTCTTCTGCTGCCAGTCAAGCCACTTAAAGTTATATCTGAGTTTTCATTCTATTTATTTTGGCTTCATATAATACAGAAACACCTTATACTTTGAAGTAGAACTGTGTTGACTAGAGTTTATTCTTCACTGTTAACTATTTGACTTTGGTCAAATCAGCCAAGCCTTCTTGTGCTTGAGAATCTTATCTTGAAAAAATGGGGATAAATTCAAGTTAGTGGGTTGTTGTAAATATTTTAATATACTCATGAGCAATTCCTTGGACATTATGAGTGTTCTGACTCTTATTACTATTAGAGGGACTACTTTAAAGTAGACAACAATTGTATTTACAATTTTTAAATAGTTGTTTATAAAGAAGCCAAGCTATATTCCTATATGTTGAAAACAGCTTAAAGAAAATATATTTAATAAAAAAGTGAATAGTAATATTATGTAAATCTTAATAGTATCTGGTAATGTTTTTATCACCCAACATAAACTTCCCATATTTCCCAAATAAACTATAATAATGATTATATATAAATATGTAGATTGCTGTATTTGCATTGTGTGTGTCTGCATAATGTTTCTTGTGTTTTATTTACTAAGAACTGGGCATATATTTTGACTTTCAACTGAGTGCATGTTAATAGTTTTCCCAAATTTTGCCTTGGCATTATATGAAGAATTGTCTTGCTAGCCTCCAATCATAGTGCCTTGACATCAGATGCCTGACTATTAAGGCAAGACAACTGTTTGTATTTAATTTTAGCACTATCCCACTTTTGGTACCAGTTTCAATATAAGGTCAATTGTGGCACACATATTAACCATAGTAAAAGAAAATTTCAGTGACTGAACCCATAAAGGCCTGACATTCTCCCGAAGTCTGAAACTAAAATGATGCTTATGTTAAAAAACAGACTCAGCAAAAAATCTATTGTTTTATGTTTTTCATTTCCTCACATTTTCATCTAATTATATATTATTTTATAAGCATTATTAATAAATTATAAAGTAGTCAATTCTAAAGATAACAGAAAATAACTGAATAGAAAATCTCACCATGGTCTTTGACTTAATTATGGAAAACAATTTATGTAAATTAAAAGACCTTAAGCCACCCAACCACCAAGTATTTGACTTATCAAAAGTTGTATAATAATGTCCATTGACTCAAGATGCTGATTTCTCTTCTTTTTTCCCTTCTTGTTATTTTTTAAAGTATATTTTATTGACTATGCTATTATAGTTGTCTCAATTGTTCCCTCTTTCACCCCTCCGCTTGGTTCCCACCTTCCTTCCAGCAATCCCCCCTTTAGTTCATGTTCATGAGTTGTGCATATAAGTTCTTTGGCTTCACCCTTTCCTATATTATTCTTACCTTCTCCCTGTTTATTTTGTTCCTACCAAATATGCTTCTTAATCCCTGCACCATTTCCCCATTTCTCCCCCTTGCCCCTTCCAGCTGATAAACCCTTCAAATGATCTCCATACTTGTGATTCTGTTCCTGTTCTAGTTGTTTGTTTAGTTTGTTTTCTTTTTTTCTTTTTTTAGATTCAGTTGTTGATAGTTGTGAATTTATTG
Organism: Furipterus horrens; assembly: GCF_987537825.1. Taxonomy (NCBI): domain Eukaryota; kingdom Metazoa; phylum Chordata; class Mammalia; order Chiroptera; family Furipteridae; genus Furipterus; species Furipterus horrens. The sequence goes on along the minus strand of NW_028327171.1, from coordinate 127,176,049 downwards.
CTTTTTTAATGTTCATGGTTTTGATCTTCTTTTTCTTAAATAAGTCCCTTTATCATTTCATATAATAAAAGCTTGGTGATGATGAATTCCTTTAGTTTTACCTTGTCTGGGAAGCGCTTTATCTGCCCTTCCATTCTAAATGATAGCTTTGCTGGATAGAGTAATCTAGGTTGTAGGTCCTTGATTTTCATCATTTTGAATACTTCTTGCCTGCCCCCTCTGGCCTGCAAAGTTTCTTTTGAGAAATCAGCTGATAATCTTATGGAAACTCCTTTGTAGAAAATACCTGGTTTTCTCTTGCTGCTTTTAAGGTTCTCTCTTTGTCTTTAACCTTTGGCATTTTAATTATGAGGTGTCTTGGTGTGTTTGCCTTTGGGTCCAACTTGTTTAGGACTCTCTGTGCTTCTGGAGTTACATGTCTATTTCCTTCACCAAATTTGGGAAATTTTCTTTCATTATTTTTTTCAAACAAGTTTTCAATTTCTTGTTTCTCATTTTCTTTTTCTGGCACCCCCGTGATTCAGATGTTGTTATGTTTAAAGTTGTCCCAGAGGTTCCTAAGCCTTTCCTTTTTTTTTTTTTTTTTTTTTTTGCTGCATTCTTGTTCCTTCTTTATTTATTTTTCCTGGTTAACTGTTTATTACTTCCTTATGTTCCAAATCTTTGATTTGAACCATGGATTCCTTTCCTTCACTATTGGTTCCTGGTGGATTTTTTCTTTTTTTTACTTAGCATAATCTTTATTTCTTCTTTTATGCTTTTGCCATACTCTGTGTGTTCTCTGAGCATCCTGATCACACCAGTGTTTTGAACTCTTCATCTGATAGGTTGGTTATCTCCATTGTGTTTTCTGGGGTTTTGTTGTCTTATTTTATTTGGACCATATTTTATTGTCTTCTCAATTTGGCAACCTCCCTGTGTTTGTTTTTGTGTATTAGGTAGAGCTGCTTTGACTCCCTGTCTTAGTGCACCTGTTAAGTTGTATGGGGAGGAGCCTTAGGTATTCACCAGGGTAGAACAACCCTCTTCACCACTCTGTGGCTCTTTGTGGGGAGAGGGCTCAGAGAGGAGACAGTGCTGCTGCCTGGTTTCTGGAGGTTTGCCTGGCACTTACCATATTTCCAGTCACATCACCTACTTCCTGTTAGTGACTGGTGCTCTTTCAGCTGCTGTTCTAGTGATGAAACCCAGAGTGCATTCTATAATATGTCCATGCAGGCTCTTTAAGCAGCAAAACTTCATCAGTTTCTTCACTGCCCCAAACTCCACTTGTTTTTACAGCCAGCGGTAATGGGGCTTTATTTTCCCAGTGCTGGAACCCTGGGCTGTGCGGTCTGGCCTGGGCCTGGGATCACTTGCTACCAAGATATCTCTCCTCATTTTTATCCACCACACATGAATGTGGGACTGTCCATTCTGCTGCTGAATGATGCCTGCCTCTCCATGCCACACTGAATATCTGCTTGTCCCCCCCAATCTCTGTGACTCTGCCCTTCCTACAAGTCTGGATGAATGTGACTTCTTTAAATCCTTGATTGTTGGACTTTTCATACAACTAAATTTTCTGATGGTTCTGGGTGTTATTTGTTTTAAAGTCTGGTTGTAATTCTTTCTATGGTTGTACTAGTAGGCAAAGCATATCTACATAGGATTCTATCTTGACTAGAAGTCCTTATTTTTCTTTTAACTTTCTCTTCTCATAGCAATCAGAGAATGTTTATGGGCAGTTAAACAAAATATAAGACAGTATTTTCAAATAATACATAAGCTTGATAGAAGAATTTGTGCAAAACATAGTGAAATACATTGGCCAAAATGGATATTCTATAGTTCAAAATGATATTTGACTTTGGTAGCCTACTTATAGAATCTGCCTTATTATTTTTAGAGAGAAAATATTTTATGTCATCTATTATCATTTTTTAAAATGTTGACTATTTAGTATCTAGTTAAAGTACCAAATTAAAATAAGAAAATAAATGCCCATCACAAGTAAGTAGATCAAGAAATCATTTGACATTAAAAGGAAGTTTTGTGACATGTATTTTTGTGTACAAAGTATCAGATTTGAAATTAAATATGTAGCAATCTATTCATATGTAACTACAGCATATATATGAATATCCAATATGATATATTGTCTTTTAAAATTACTTCTACAACTATTATATTAAGCCATAGGCATAGTAAAACATTTCAACAAGATAAAAGAAATGTAAAAATGTTTCTGCTGATTGCAATGCGGAAGTCAGGATATAAAGCCAAAACAGCTTGCATAATTAAAACAGAACTTTGTGGTAAATATTTGACCTGCTAATATAAAATATTTCTTAATTTGAAAAAGTAATAGTTACAAACACTTTATAAAATGATAGTTTGGGAGACATATTGTATTTAAAAGTTAAAGGAATAAATATAAAAATCTTATCAAAATACATTTTTATTTTGACAATACTGTGTACATGGGAATAAAAGGAAAAGAAAGTATTAGCATAATTATGTAAATGCTATTTTCTTTAGTCTATACCCTCAGACTTCATGTCTTTATTATTGCTTTCAGATTTTATTTTACCGAGTTGTAAACCTCCTGTCACGCAATAGAAATAGTTGCCATATTAATATGTGGTAGGTTTTTCTCTTATGTAAAAGTCAGACACAAAAGGATTGATACTTACAACCTCCTTACAAGTATCTTAGACCAAAATAGAATTTCAGTATTAATTAATGAATCTTAGGTCTAAAAGAGTATTAACTATTTAATATATAGGTTATACATTTTTCTTTTTATAAAAAAATTAAACTAAAAGTTATGCTTATATGTGTTGTGAGAAAAATCTGGATATTAAATAAAGAATATTGAAATGGAAGATGTGCACTTAAAGTGCACATTCCACTTTTGGAATGGAGATCCAATTTACTTACATTAATAGCTTTCAAAGCCCTCCTTTCACTGAATGTTTTGTTGCGGTTCATAGCTGTGTTGGTCACAATTTCTAGCCAGTTATCCATGAAACTAACAAGATTTGTTTCAATTCATCACCTACTTAGGAAACCTTCACTATATGGCAAATATTATTCTACATATTAGCTGTGTAAAGATAATAAAGTTTCTTTGCAGTGTAATTAGGGACATGATAGTTTGCTGAACAACTGACCAGTGGAATTACCAAAGTGTTGTGATGGTAAAGAGAAATAGATTTTATGCCTGGAGAGATCAATAGGGTTTTCAAGAATAGGTAACTCCTGGCCTAAGCTTTGAAGAAGTTAGTGGATTTTTTCAAGTAGGACTTTGCTGAGAGCACTCTGAACTGAATGATCGATGTGAAAAAGTGCTTGGACCTTAAGTCACCTAGAAGAGACAGGAGAAATGACCACAAGTTAGGAACCTATTCTAATGGTCCCAGTTGAACAATGAATAGAAACTGAACTAGAAGAGTTGTATAGAAGGGGGAAAGGAGGTGATTTCAGACCAGGAATAGGGTGAATTTGATGCTTGGGACACACACACAGCTGTTTTTGGTTGAGGCATAGGATATCAGAACTAGATCATCTGAATTTGAACTCTTGTTTTAATATATATATATATATATTATAATATTAATATATTTATTTTACTTACTATTATATAATGCTATGCAATCTTATGGAAAAATGCTTATAACAATATCTATCATGCTTATATAATGGAGAGAGGTGAAAAGATGATATGACCTGCCTAAGAGCTTCCTCTGAGCCGTGATGGAAACTAAGCCAGGCAGATGTTGCTCAGTGAGGGAGCCTGCCTTTGTCCAGCTGTACAGGTGAAGGAATAGGTGAGAAAAGAGTGCTAGGTAGCCTGCTATTGTCAAAGTCCTAAGCCAGTTTTGCCAAACAGCTTTATTACTAATAAAGCTAATATTTGAATTCAAAAATTAAAAATGAGGAGAAATGTGCAAATTTGTGATTACTAGTGGGAATGAGTAACTAGAATTAGGAAAATGAGAGGAAGATATGAGAATTTCCCCAGTTTTTTACTTAAATTGTTGTTAGGTGGTAATGCTATGAACAAGATAAAGAATGGAGGAGGAGAATGAAGAGGAGGAGGGGAGAAATTTTAGATAGGGTCTAATGTTGTGTTTCAACTGTTTGAGCATGAGGTGTTGCACCCTCACCATAGAGCTAAAATTTTGTTTTGAATTCAACCATGACATGCAAAGTAGCTATATAATTTTGAGTGTCATCTATATATGGGAGGCAGTTACACTCACGGAAGGTGATGTGATGTCCAAGAATTTGTGCTGACATTTCATGTGTTAGAACCTTGAAAGTTGAATGTAGAAAGCAAATAAATGATGTCAGGTACATTCATGAACGGTATCTACCTCAGAGAACCTGAAGCCACTGAAATAAACTAAATGAGGTTGACCAGCAAGTAAAGGGAATCATAGAAGAAAGGGGAGAAAGAAATGTAAGATGTGCTGTGGTTTGAACACTGCATGGAAAATGAGCAGAATGAGAGCTGAAAGAAAGGGATTGATCTTGCCTGCAAAGAGCTGATGGTGTCTTGGTTTGCATACTTCAGTAGAGTGTAGGAGATGAAATTGTATTGCAGGAGGTTAGACAATGTATGGGGGTAAGAATAAAGAAATAGAAGTGTAGTTTTCTCTTTCATGAAGTTTGCTGATGAAAAAAAGAGAATATAGAAATTGAGAAGAAAACAGTCCATGTAGGGTTTGTATACAGACAACAAAGTCATACACTATTTTGTTTCTCCTTTGGTCACTATCCCCATCCAGATAACTAAGGGGGGCTTTTAGCCTCCTTACAGCCCTCATCAGTTAGTTAAGGTTGTCCCCAAGCAGGGAATTACATGGCAAATCATTTTCTTTATTCCAGTTTAGGAGATTGTAATGATGTTTTCTATCATTGTCTGGAACAAAGGTATCAAAGATGGAAATGCACTTCTCCTGAAGTACTGATGCTTGCTGAAGATGTGATACCATCTCCACAGGTGGGATTTCTGCACAATCTCACTTCAGACACTGTTCAGATTGCCTTGTACTTTCAGATGCTATCAAATGTCTGGTACATAGTTCCACAAACCAGCTCTTAGTTTTCATATATTCTTTTATGCTTTATTGCTATTCTCTCTCTAAGACTCAGGTGTGAGTCCCACTGGTGAACGGCTATATTAAGCGCTAAACCATGAGCTGTGGTCCATTATTCTTTGTCAGAAATGACTCATGGTTTCAAACTACACTTAGAGGTTCTTGCTGTCTTCCTTAGAATGAAATTTTTTATTAGAAGCTTCTCTGACACCACTTGCAGATGTCTCCTTTGTGGGTCAATTCCACTTGCCCATCACAAATATGCAGACATGAATGAATTATAGTGTATACAGATTGGGCTACATCAATTATTACAGAGCTAATGGTGAAGTGGATAAAGTGGGGTAATGTGATGAGTGTGTCAGCTCTAGGGACATCTATATCATGCACTCTTCTTAGATTCCTGGAAAACTTACCCAGAAAAAAAAAAACAAAAAACATGTTATGGATGCTAATCTACTAAGAGCTTATGTTCCAAAATTGTTTCCTGATGGTTATTGGCAACTAAGAAAATCTTTACTTGGTAAAAAGTAATGTTTGGTCTTGAGAGTCCCACTTTGACCTACCAAAGTCTTCTCTTATACAGTCAAACCTCAGTTCTTGAACATCTATCATCTCAAGTAGTTTGGTTCTTGACCAAGTTATTCACAGAAAAAAATGTCTCAGTTGTCAAACAAAATTTCAGTTTTCTGCCGGACAACCCTTTCATGCCGATATAGTGGAACCTTAGTTCTTGAGCTTAATTTCTTCAGTTTGCAATTGAAGAGGTTGAAAAAGAAAAAGAGGGAGAATATGCTTACGTCAGTAATCAAGGAGACGCTTGAGAAATGGGGAGAAATGCAAAGTTTTATTGAGAAATATCACCCTGACAAAGATGTAGTAAACCTTGAGATAAACTTGTTCAATGACAACACAGTGTTTCACTTCAGGAACTGTTAAAATGCAGGCAAAAACAAACATCATTGGATAGGTTTTTAGTGAGACAGAGGCCCAGCAAGCCTGAGGCAAGGTCTAGAGGAGCAAATAAACAAAAGAGATAAAGAATCCCAGAAAAAAAGATCTACCTGACATTTTTCTGGAAGGGGACTCCCCTTTCAAACCATAACATCCTTCTATCCCTCCATCCCGCCACCCCTCTCTCCATATTCAGGCATCAGCAGCTCTCAACATTAAAGGTAAGTTCTAGGGTGTATATACATTTTTATTTTTTTTGTTGAACATTTCATTTCCTTTTTGTTAAATTTTCATTTACATTTTATGGACTTTTTTGTTTTTAAAGTGTTTATTTATAGAAAACCACACATTAGACATGTACTGTATATAAGAAAGGTCAAAACAGGGAGTCATTTGGGACCTGGATTGATTAATTCAAATTACATTATTTCTAATGGGAAAACAGTTTTTGAACAAATCATTTCTTGAATGCCTTTGCGAATGAATGAAGTTTGAGAACATAGACTTCAGTCTAACTTACTTTTAGAATTATATTAATGAACAGTTGTAATTTGCATGTAATCAGGCATGGTTTCTATGGGGACATATATAATAAACTAATGAAATGCTGACATGCTATATGTCTAAATTGTGACACTTGTGTGCTGCTGGAGAAAGTTCCATGGGCTGGGACTCCTCTCTGCAGCAGTGGGACAGAGTGAAAGCGAGAGAGGCTGTGGTCTACTGTGGAAAAGTGCTGTATGGATTTCCTCCCCAGTGGCTTTGGATAGAAATGCCACTGCCGTTACTGTTGGAAATAGAATTAGAAATAATAGTATCTGTGGTAGCAATACAGGGCAGGTCTGTATACTTTGGGAACTGAGGTACTTGTATCTGCTCCTTTATCCTGATTGGAATCCACAGCTATTTGAAACACTTTTGCCTCATTTCCAAAAGATTTACTAAGGAAAGATCCACAGGTTTCCCTAAGAAAATTTTGACAGTTAGGTGCGATTGGCCTAATTTTATTAATGATGGTTTTAAGGCATATTGAGATTGAGGCTGTCACAACACCTCTCTTCTCTAAACACTGTTACACATACCTGTGTGTCTCACTGTTCTGCCACCTTTCTTGCTGTTTCCAATGTCTCTGTTGATTTATATAGTCAATCACTAGGGGAGAGTGAGCTTAATATAATCTTATTAGAAAGTTTTTACTTGGGAGTTCTTAGCTTTAAGTCTTTTTACCAGATATCTATGGTGGTTAAGTGAAGTTCAAAAGTATGATAGAAACAAAAATGAGAAGGGCAGCGGTGATGCTGGCAAAATGGCAGCACAGGTATTTCCAATGTTCACCCCCATCCAAAGCAAACAAAAATACAAATGCTTTTATAAGAGCTAAGGATCCTAGGTGAGGTATTATAGCACTGAGGATGCACGGAAATAAAACAAAAGATGCATTGAGGTAGGTAGGAAAGGTAGATTCACATTACCCCTATCGCTTCTCACCCAATCTCAGGTAGTCCAGCATGTAAAGAGATAGCTTCCCTATGCGAGAGAGAACAGAGTGCCCATCTTTACTGCAAACCCCAGAGCTGGCCCACCTTAGCACTAGACCAATTTCTGAGGTCTTGCCTTGTGTGGCTCCCTGTAGGCTCCCACAAACCCAGACCCTTAGCTTACCCAGGTATCTGCCAACTCCAGTGGCCTCAAGAGTCTCCCATGGACCCATTTGACTCCCATGGTACCAGGCTCCCAGTGGACTTCTGCAAATTCAGGCTCATAGAACATCCTAGTGGTGGCTAGTTTCAACAGCCCCAGGTGGCTTCTGTGACCCCAAGCAGCCCCATTATCTAAAGCTCCATTTAGGCACCTATGAACCCAGCACCATGCCAAGTACCACATGCACAAACTTTTGACCCATCCCAGCACCAACCAAGCCTGCACAGCACTAGGGCTCTGACCCGTCCCAGCAATAAGCCAGCCCTCCTTTTCTTAGACTGGGGCCCACAGACATGGGCTCCTGCCCTACCTCAATCCAGGCTAGCTTTCATGCCACACTCTTGAGGCTAACTCCCAGACACCTGGGCTCCCAGCCTACTCCTGAAACAGAATGGCTTCTACAGAACTATCAGGCCAATCTCCCAACTCTAATTTACAGGCCTATTCCCATACCTGAAACTGTAGGCTTTCCCTGTGGCCAGACCAGCTCCCATTGTCCCAGTCCCATGAAACCAGGCTCCCAGCCCACCCAAGTACCAGGCTGGACTTGCAGACCCAAACATCATGCCTCATAAGTGGTCTCTGGCACATAGACAGCCTCCCTGTATCCAGGATCTGGAGTCAGCCACATAAACACAGGTTATAGGCACATCACTACAGACTCAAGCACCAGGCCTGCCCTAGTAAACCCAGGCTCTAAGTCCACATACCCAGGTGCTGTGCTGATTCCCATGTACCCAGGCACCAAGTCTGCCCACCTGCTGACCCAGCCACCACAGCTGCCTTCTCGAGGACTTCAGCAGCAAGCCCACCCACAGTCTTGGCATAAGCTTACCATACAGTAATTTACCTACTGACACCAGTCTTGAACTACTGGAATAGACACTTCCTCAAATGCACGGACACCAACAAAAGACCCCCAAAATCATGTGCAATAAAGGAAACATACCAACAAAGAAAACGTAATATATTAGTGACTGGCTTAAAAAAAAATGGCATCTATGAATTATCTGACAAAGAATCAAAAAGCTTCTGCACAAATAAAGAAACCATCATCAAAATGAAAGGGGAACTGACTACATGGGAGAACACATTTGCCGATGATACATCAGACAAGGATTTGATCTCCAAAATATAAAAAGAGCTTGTATGACTCAACACCAGGAAAACAAACAATCCAATTTAAAAATGGGCAGAGGACCAGAATAGACACTTCTCCAAGGAGGATATACAGATGGCTCATAGACATATGAAAAGATGCTCAACATCACTAGCCATCAGAGAGATGCAGATTAAAACCACAATGATATATCATCTCACACCTTCAGAAAAGGCTATCATTAATCAAACAACAAGTGCCGGTGAGGATGTGGAGAAAAGGGAACCCCAGTGCTCAATTGGTGGGCATGCAGACTAGTGCAGCCTCTATGGAAAACAGTATGGAATTTCTTCAAAAACTAAAAGTGGAACTGCCTTTTAATTCAGTGATTTCACTGCTGGGAATATACCCTAAGAATCCTGAAACCCCTATTCAAAAGAACCTATGCACCTTTATGTTCATAGCAGCACTATTTATACTAGCCAAGTGCTGAAAACAGCCTAAGTGCCAATCAGTAGACGAGTGGATTAAAAAACTAAATGTGGTACATTTACACAGTGGAGTACTATGCAGCAGGAAGAAAAAAGGAATGCCTACCTTTTGTGACAGCATGAATGGAACTGGAGACTATTATGCTAACTGAAATAAGCCAGTCAGTGAAAGACAAATACCATATGATCTTATAAGAGGAATTTAATGAACAAATAAACTAATGAGAAAAATAGAACCAGAGGCATAGAATCATGGAACAGACTGACAGTTGTCAGAAGGGAGGGGGGAACTGATTGAAGAAGGTGAATGGATTAGTAAAAGAACATATATGAAGGACCCATGGACATGGACAATGTTGTGGGGATTGACTATGGAAGTGGGGGGCAGTCCAGGTGATGGGGGTAAAAGGGGGATATTGGGACAACTGTAAAAGCATAAACAATAACAATTTAAAAAATAATTATTCTCTTAAAGAAATTTGTAAACTACAAGAAAAGAATGACAACTAAAAGAAATTAGGAAAACAGTGTGTAAAAAAAATGAGAAGATCAATGAGAAGAAATCATAAAAAGATATTAAAGTTGAAGAATACAGTGACTGAACTGAAGAACTTAACAGAAAACGTCAACAGAAGACTTGACCAAATAGAAGAAAGAGTCAATAAACTATAATCTGGTCATGTGAAAACATGTAATTAAAGAAGCAAAAATTTAAAAAAGAAAAAATATTATATAACACACTAATAAAGGTAAGCATATAGTCAGAATAGGAATACTCTAATAATGTAATATGGTGGTATGTTTACTTAACTCTAGTGTGAGGGTTTAAAGAATAAGAGATCTAAAAAATAACTATGTAATTATATATGTTAAGTGACACACAATGTAAAAAGAGGAAAATGTTGATATCCAAAACATAAACTATGGGGAGAGCAGTAAAAGGGTTGAATTTTTCTATGCAATCAAATGTAATTTGTTATCAATTTTAAAAAAAGGAAAAAGGACTCATGGACATAGAAACAGTGTGGTGATTGCTTGGGGGTAGGTGGAGGGAAGTACAAGGTGACTAAATGGTAATAGAAAAAATACAATAAATTTTTTAAAAAATTCAAAAATAGACTATTGTCCTGGGTGATAAGATGTTCTATATAAGCCTCATGGTACTCATAAGGCAATAATCTACAGTAGATACACAAAAGATAAAGAGAATGGTGTCAAAATATACCACTATAGAAAATCATCAATTCATAAAGAAAATGAATTAAAGAGGAAGAAATAAACAAGGAAACTACAAAACATTAAAAAAACAATGAATAAGGTGGCACTAGTAAATCTTTTTTTATCAATAATATACTTTAAATGTAAAGGATTAAATTTAACAATCAAATACAACATACCAACACTTATGGGATACAGCAAAAGCAGTGCTAAGAAGAAAGTATATAGACATAAATACCAACGTGAAGTAAGAAACAAAAGGATACACTTAAACAATCTAACATTAAATTTTAAACCTCCATATTTCTCAATCTGGCAAATTAAATATCCATAATATTTAGTTAAATAAATTTTAATTAAAGATACAATTAAACTGTATACAGAATAGCATTTAATAATAAATAAACATGTACTTGGTACTTAAAGTAAGAAAAAACAGATTTCACACTGAGGGTAAAAGTATTCTATTTTTATAAATATATATGTATGAAAAAAAATATTTCCATTGAAATTAGGTTTAGCTACATTGTCAAAACACCGCCAAAACCAGTGTCTTAAGCAAAGTAGATCTTCTCTCTCCTCTAAAAGAAATCCAGGGCTTGGTATCCCAGGGCAGGAACGGGCAAAGGTGGTCTATTTCCTGCCCCTGCTAACACTTATCTTTCATCTTGCTGCTGGAGTTTCATTCATTGTGCCTGCATTGCAGGTAGCAAAAGGGAGTAAAAAGTACAAAAGAAGCATCCTTCAGCTCTCTGTATCCCTTTTAAAGAGCCTGCTCAGAGTCAACCTCAAGAATCTTTTTACTGTTCATTGGCTGGGAACTTCATGATATGGCCACATTTAGAAGAGATACTAAGTGTGTATTGTACCTGCACATATTGGTGCTCTAAGTACAGTTTTTCTTTTTCCTTTTTTTAGAATTTTAAATAGCTGCATTGTTTTGAATGTCAATTATATCTCAAAAAAGATGTTTAAAAGAAGATGAAAAGGATGGGAAAATACATCAATCAAATATTAAAATGAGGAATGAAAGGATCACTTTTGGTTGTATCACCTAAGACAAATTAGAATTTAAGGCAAAAATAATCATCAGTGATAATGGTAACTGTGTAAAGATAATTTAATTTTATCAGACATTGTATCTTTAATAATAAACTTATAAATGTGTATTGTTAAATATAAAAATATCAAGTTATATGCATAGTCACAGTATTTTCTAGCTCAAAACAACAAAAACATTAGGAAATAATTTTATTAAAGTGTAATTGTTACAGAAACACGGGAGTCCAAAAACAAACCCCAGAGTTTGCGGCTGGGAGATAGGGAAAAGGAAGCAGCTTTCAGGATGCCTTTGCATGCCTGGGGCTAGTGGCTGGAAACTTTGTTGCACAAAGATCTGCTTTGAAATTTCCAAGGCCCAGGAAGATGGGAGGGGTCTTGGACTGTGGGATGGTACTGAAGGAGCCCACAGAGCCTCCGTAGGGTTCTGTGAATGGTCAGAACTGTTTGCAACACCCACTGCATCAGAGGACGCAGTCAGGAATTTATAAGCAGCTGCAGACATTTTATCTGGGGTGCTCCCTCCAGGTGGCTTGGAGGAGGGGGCTCTCCAGGCTGCTGTAAAGGGGGTCACCAGGCTGCTTTAAGGGAGGCCTCCAGGCTGCTTTAAGAAGGGCTCCCTCCCTGTGGCTTGAAGGAGGGGGCTCTTGCCATGCAGTTCTGAGAAGGAGAGGAGATCCACGCAGTTTGCAGGAAGAAGGCAGTTTACAAGGAGGCTGAGAATCCAGCTGGTTCTGCATTGAGAGCTGGAGGGCACCACAGCACAGAAAGGACCTCCCCAATCAGAACTGAGTCATTGGCAGCTACTGGTAAAGCTGAACTGTGCCTAGGAAGTAGGGAAACGGTGTTTCTGACTTTCCTAAGACTGGCCAGGTCTGGGAGGAGGAGGCAGAACTATGTGCAAATAAACGATTCTTTTCCTTTTCACTAAACTCTGGTATTGAGAGTTATAATTCTGGCGGCGGACAGTCGGGCCCCTAACTAAATAGCCCGTGGGTTCTGTTTCAATCAGAGCAGCCCAGGGGTTCTGTTACATAATCTTTCAGTATACTTCTCTCAATTATTGCCTTATTGGTGAGAGTAATGCAACTAATAAGGTTTATTTAATGGGCATAAGTAGACTTAACTAGCGAAGTGTAATTCTTGGGTGGTCAAATAGCAGTCCTTGCCCTGGCTTATTGGCATTGAATGTACCATTTAAAAAAATAAACATATACATATACACACAAACTCTAAATGATGTATGATAGGATATATATATATATATATATATATATATATATATATATATATAAATGTATTATCTATGTGCATATTTCTACATTTAGAAATGTTTCATTTATTTATACTTGCTTTAGTATATTAAAATAATCATCTACCAGTAGAACATTTTTTAAATTTATAATTTAAAACTCTTTATATGTATATATATTTAAGAACAAGTGTGCTTTTTAAATAAGTTTGAAAATTCAAAATGTTACTTTACTGCTTTTCTCTAAATTAACTAATTAGCATCAGTTACTATTATAAATCATATATATATATATGAGTTTATGAGATAGGGTATTATTTTCAGGTTTTTAAATATCAGAGTAACTTATATGGCACTTAGGAAGTTGCAAATGGGATCAAATCATTCTATTGCTGGTAATTAGGACTTGCTTTCTCTTTTATACTATGATAGTTTTTGTTTTACTGTTTATTTTTTGTCATTTCTGAACCAAGACACATGAAGATTATGTGAATATGTGTGCTTTCAGTTGAGGGTCAGATGTCCAACTCAGCAAAGGCTAGGCATGAAATAAATCTATGTGCTATGAAATGATCCTATAAACATCTTCTAGACCTCAAGAGAGTAGATTTATACATTTCTTAGAATCTCAGTGACAAATACCATTGCATTCTTGAGTGTAAGGTACTCTTGTTCATGAATATATATTGTAGTTTAGAGAACTGGACCTTAAATGTCTATTCAAATTCCTGAGTGATTACTGAGACAAAAATGATGGATGTGTAATTTTTTAGAGCCCTTTTGTAATGCTGTTCTTCAAAGTTTTAAATTTCCTTAGTTTTTTCTTTATTATAAATCTTTATTGGAAGTGTTCTTTTGAAAAGTAAAACTAAATTTCTGGGAAGGGAAAATACTTTAAAAGTAGAAGCCTCTCCTTGAGTTCACTAGTTCATTAACTTAGAAATTAGTAGAAGAGGACATTGACAAGGGAATTGGTGCATACCATGGAATTACTTCCAAAGTGAAACACGAAAGTAAAACTGTGTCAAAATCATAATTAGTATTTGCCCTTGAACTGTCTTTTAGCAAAAGTGGAACAGTGGAAATACTGCATAGAACCATTGGCTGGAAATAATGCATTTCCGAGCCAATAAATCCCAACCACTTTAACAGAATATAATTAAGAAGAGAGTCTATAACCTTTGTGTTTGAAAAAAAACGCAGAGCACATCTTGTTTGACATTTCTGACTTGCATGAGGGAATCAGCTGAAGCTATACCATTCAGGATCTCATTGCCACTAATTAAAAGTTGTATAGGAATTACATTTAAAATTTTTTTCTAGATGACCCAATTTTGGTGAGCCTAAAAGCCAGTTGGCCATATAGTTACTTTGATGGGTCATTTCCCTTTTGAGTATTTCTAGTGTGAGCCCTAAGAATATTATAAGAAACTCATATTGAAGAAGTGGAGCTAAATAGACCTGAAGGTCAGAAATTTGCCTTGGTATCATGAACATAAGTTCAGCTGGGCAATTACTTGGCTAGCTGCCTGCTGAGCAACCTGGCACTGAGGAATAGGCAAGAGTCATACAAGGTAACCATGCTATTCACTCAGTGTTTATTGAATACAGGTTCACTCAAAGTAGAACATCTACATACATTAATATCCTACACACACTTTAATAATCTAGGAGAAATCTAACACACACACACACACACACACACACACAGCAATCAATGGGGAATAACAAACCCGAGTCCCAGAGCCTCAGTCTGCAGGTCTGGGAGACAGTATGGTGGGCAAGGGAGCTGTCAGCATCTTACAAGGAAGTATTTCCAGAACCGGGTATTGGCAGTAGGACAGACAATGTCCTCAGTCCAGTGGGGCAAAGCTTCTGGCAGCTAATGCCAGCAGAGATCAGTGTGGCACAGAGCCACATCTTGGTGTGTAGAGCTCAGCTGTCTCAGCAGTAGACTGAAGCCTGCCACAGACATACTCTTCATAGTGGTGTACTCTCCACTTCTGGGTCTCTTGATAAGTGTCTTGGCCAAGTGGGGAATTTCCCCAGGAGCCTCTGTGGGTGATCCCGCTCTGCAGACATGGCTGTTCTTGTTACATGTGCAGGTATCTTAGGTGTGTCTCCTTGCCAAATATGTCTAGCATGACTTGGGTAGTTTCCTTCCTGAACCAAAGTGTCATGGCTGACTGGCAACCATCTTGGTTGACATGAGTGACTCCACTTTGTTTTATATACTTTATGTTATCTTGATCAGACCAATGCCATTTTATTGGTCCCACTCTCCACATTTGGCATCATGGGGAATTCCCATTAGCCTTGAACATTTTAAACTATGTTGGCTTTCCTGTTCCAAGAGTTTTTACACTCCAGTTAATCACTTGCTTTTTTTGTTGTTATTCAAGGGAAATAAAATTGTCACCTATTTCTTGCATGCAAATATTGGAGAGGACAAGGAGAGAGTTTATTTGTATGGAAGTTGGCGTTTCATATCTTCTGTAAAATCAGAAGCAAATGTTTACAAGTGATGAATAGTTTGAAGGATGTGTGGTTCTATGTACAACCTCCAGTGGTTATATCAAGAATTTTTCTCTCTTTTTAGCCTTACCCTTTTCCTACCTTCTATATGGCAGAAGTATTTTACTTATTTCCATATTGTCATGTCTTTTCCAATATTTAATTATATTACTGGAACTCTTCTCAGAAGGAACAAGCAGCCTCCCAGTCAAGTTTTACTAAATACGTAGTGGCTGTCTTAACTTGACCTCAGATAAACAGGGTCTTGGGATGTCTTATCAGTTTGGGCTTTCGGCTCTAAGCAATTGACAAGGGATTAGAGAGGAAATGACAAGCAGCCTGAAGAACTGATGCTCTGGAAATCCTTAGGAGAGCTAAAATTGAAATAAAACTGTATTATGGAAACATTGATCTGAAAGTGCTGAGCAATAAGGTAGAAACCAGGTACAAAGCAAAGGAACCAAGACAGAATAAGTAGATTCGAAACATAAATTAATAACCTGGAACTAGAATGCCTTCCTTTAGGTACCTAAAAAAACATGCTGTGTTTTATATATGACAAACTCAGCCTCACGTAACAGAGAGGAAAATCTTCAAGTCACTGAGTTAGTTGATTTCAATCTTTTATATGGGGATATGTAACCTTTGGGCTATGATAACATTCTGCCATCTAACCTTGTTTGGAAACTAAATACTCAGAGCAAATCTATATGAGGTATGTAATCACTGTAATGAGGCAGTAGATGGATCACATTGATATTCATTAGGACTCACAAAACCCTGTTGAATTTAGAAAGTGTTTAAAGCCATCAAGATTCAAAGAGCTGATATTGTCCCTTTTATATTGGGGAAAATAATGACCTATTTAGTCAGAGTTTCAGAGAAAATTGGTGGAGCTGTATTCCTTATTTTAAATGAGAATCAGATATGAATCCCTTTCAAACACTTGACACCCCTTTGCTCGCCACATTGTAAATGTTGAAATGATGGAATAAGCCAGATGATACCCAGTAGAATCATATTATCAATTCTTGGGAAGTACTTTTTCCCAAGATTCCTGTAACGAAGACTAAGCACAATACATTGTCTATTAATCCCCAATCCCATGCGTTCCACAGCGGGGCAGAGGAATATAAACCAGAGTCAAGGTACTTTCTACGGAAGCAGCAGAGCTGTCCTACATTTCTCTCATTCCCCATGAAGTCTCAGTTTGTAGATTGTGCCTTCCACAGTAATGATTAAAGGAACCAATAAAGTATTAACATTTCCCAAAATCTGGAAATAATTGTTGTGTCTTAGAACAGTCATTTCAGTTCCCTGGAAATAGTTTTATATTCTACAAAACATTACATAGAGCTTATCTACAACAGAAGTTACATACATCTTGTCTTAATAAAATGCTAGTTTTGGTAAGAAGCCTAGCCATTGGTCCCTGACCTAGGATGATCTTTAAGGGTATATTTAGGCAAGGTATCTGATTCATTATCCCAAGCTTGCTTTAAAGCTCACTTTGCCTTGACTCTTTCACAAAGCTTACCTGGTCAAGCATTGTCCTTTTCGTTAAGTACATGACCATAGGTGAGAGTCTACCTTTTGAAGATTTTCTTGGGGACAACCTTGGCATCTTTAAAAGTGAGAGTTGGATGAGCAACATTAAAGATGTTATCCTCTTAAAAACTACAGATCCATAAAAGTCCTACTCTTGTATAAAAGTCATTCAAAAAATAGTCTGTTTTAGTAGAGTTATTCATTAATAAATCAGGAATTCCTTCATTGGTTTAATATTTACTTTCAAATGCCTTTCTTATATACATGTTAAATAGCTTTGTTCTCTGATATTACTTTGAAAACTTTATTTTTATTTGAAAAATGGTAATGCAAAAATCCTGAAGATATTCAGAATGCACACACACACATTCTTTTATACATTATGTGGCAGCCAATAAGTTTATATTGATTTCTATATATTAATCTTCTGTATCAAAATTCAAGTAATTATAAATTATACCATGCTGCATCTGAAATGACCAGGAGAACAAGTCTTAATTCATAAATAGAGAATGGCAAGTAGTAAAAAATGATTTTTATATTGAATATTCAACAGAATTGTAAACTCAAAAGACTATATACACCAAGAAAATTATGCTGAAAACCTTGAACTACTGAGGCTTTTCAAGAGTGCTAATGGATTTTTTTACGATAAACTTTTAAGTCTTGACTTTGATTATTATGATATACTGAGCCATGAAATGTATATCAGTTTTTGCTAAAATAATACTGTATAACTTAACAAACCATTAAAAAATATCAATGACTGACAACAACAAAATGTATTCTTCACTGAAATTAATGCGTATGTGGTGCTGTTCCAGACTGTTGGTGGGGTTTATGTCTTCTCCGTGTGTGTTGCATCGGAGGGCTGATGCTTACCTGGGGAGCAATACTTGCACATCTAAAGCCTGGTTTGATATGGTTCATTATACCAAATCACATTTAATCATCAAAGCAAGTCACAAGGTCAGTCTGAAAGTCAATGATGAGGAGAGGTATACACACATTATGTACACACCACAATAAAATCATTTCAAAATGAGGAAGGGAAGAATTGTGAATAGACTACATTATCTGCCACTTGACATATGCTGGGTTGTATTTTGTGTCATTTTTGAATACTTCCTATAAACAAATTCAGAATATACTTTGAGAAGTATAGTAGATGAATAAGCCATGTATTTGAAAATGATTATTCAGACAGATGGTGCTATTTTGGTCCTGTAAGCTACTTAATGTTTATTCATATGTAGTCTTTGTTTTAAAGTAAAGCTCTATTTACTTAATGTATGTACGATGTGGATGCCCAGTCCTGGGCTGTGTAATAGAACAAACAAAAGAAATGGTCATAAGAAAATTATGAATTTAGAGAGACCCCATTTATGAATTCTATTAAGAATGCCAAATGGTCCATCTTACACGTTGAACAAAATAAGCCCTTCTTTCATATGTTTATTACAATTGTGTATTTGTAATTTACTTACTGTAAATTACACTTGAGTTTTATGACAGTTCACAAAGATGCACTCATTGAGCACTGTAGTCAATGTGCCACATAGTCTTGTGTCGAATCAGATCCCACTGCAGGCAGCACTGGAAATGAAGTTTAACCCTGGCAATTTCACATTGCCCATTTTCCTCATTCAGTACATATTCATTTATGCTCCCATTTCCTTCACTCTGTTCTTTAGTTTTGGCTTCCCAAATGAGTACCCGATTCTCTCTTACCTTTACTTAGTCTCCTATCCTACCCATTTTAAACATTTGTTTAATATATAATTTTTTATTAAATACTCCTTTAATAAGTAGAGGACATAGTCTTCTAGGATGGTGTTTTTCAATTCTTTTTGGTCGTGTAGCACTGTAAGAGATATTTATTGCAACCCACTAAACACAGACATCTACACACATACATAAAACAAAATTTTCACAAATGACAGTTACCTTTGGTACATGTGATACATTTCCTTATATATAAGTACTGGTAGCAGCTCACTAAAATTCACTAATATGTTTCAACTCACTCTAAAATGCTACATTAACATTTTTAGGTCCAGCTGTTGGCCAGAATTAAAAGATAGAGGAGGAGGCATCCACACATATCTATACACCCTGGTGTCATCAAATACATAAACAGATGTCTCATATCATATATGCTAAACATGTTTAGAAAATAGAGAAGCTAATTTTGGTAAAAATAGTAATACCAGACCTCATAAGGATAAAGAGGTGGGACGCACAATTGGTGTTTCAAGAGGATTAACAGGAGAAAGCATTTCAGTTATTAGATTGGCATGGCTTTTAGCAAGACATATTTGGATCTAGCCTATGACTTTTATGAGATGAATCGGATATGTGGTTCTTTTTGAGAATTAGTATGAAATAAACATGAAATGAAGGATTGATGCCAAATATGTATGAATTTCAGGTCAAGGGCCTTAAACGTTTATTTCTTGGGCAATAAGAGTTTCTTTGAATTTCTGATTTGGAGGCTGGAATGAAGTAAAAATGTTTAAAAAGGTGAATTTGATTGGTGACTTATAGTATGGTAACTTACCTGATTTTGTATTTTTGCATAATTTTATTAGACTTTCCAGTAAACCCTTTGGTGTTGCAGTTGTTAATTGCTGAATAAGGTTAATTTGCCATTTCATTCTGAGACTTACTGCATTTTAACAAGAGTTAAATTGAATAGTGTTTTCACTCTGGTGAAAAGAAACTAGGTACAATATTGAGAAGATATCCATGGCAATATGATGGTTTCATCTCTCAAATCATAAGTTTATCCTGAGAATTTTAAATGGTCTTAAAATCATTATTCCAAGTATCCAATGTGTGTTGACCCTGCTCATTACTGTCTAGAATAGTTTTATTTCTGTCTGTAATCTTAATCTTTTTAAGGACTGTTCAAATCAGATTCATATTTGAAAATGGTAATAATTTGGTCAGCTTTTATGTTCTAAGAAATTAATTAATTAACAAGAAAGACTAAGTACTGATTTGAAAGTGTTATCACCATCTTTAAATCCTGAACAATTTAATTAATGAACAAACACAACGTCATAGTTATGATATATGTCTACTAGGAGAGAGAAGACACCATGTGACTTCCTAAAAGATGATACTTTAATTCTATTCAATGAGTGTTGGGGTTAATGAGAGATAAAGATGTTAGTTGAAAACGGAGTGGGAGAGAGGCAGTGGGTCTGTTTTTATTATAATTTAAATGATTTATTATTATTTGTATACTATGGATACTTAAATTCTTATTTCAATTTCCTTTTCATGGCAACTTCATTAGATATAATCATAAGGGTAAGGAAGGCACTTACTCATTTTCATACTTGTTAGACTTGTACACAGCGTCGTGTATGAAATAGATGATCACTACATTTTATTTGGGAGAAAGCATTAGCTAGTTTGAAGCTCAGGATTTTGAAAAGCTCAGATTGTTCTTTTAAAAATAACCTATGATACCATTTATTGAGTTCCTATTAAGGCATGTAGGATAAGAGAGTAAGACTATAGGTCACCTGTATTAGTTATCTATTGTTTCTTAACAAATTAAGCCAAAACTTATGGCTTCAAACAGCCAACATTTATTATCTTATTTCTTCAGTTAGGAATCTAGGGCCTCAGATTTAAGATCTCTAATGAAATTGCAGCAAAGCTGTTGAAAGTGGCTGCAGACTCATCAGGAGACTAAAGGAGAATTCCTTCCAAATTCACTCGTGTGCTTCTCAGTTTCTTGCTGGCTGTGGCCGGGAGATTCTGTCAATTGCTTGCCATGTCAGTACTTCACACAGCTTTCTTGTGACATGGCACCTTGCTGGTTTCCCCAGGGTGAGCAATCAGAGAGGGTGGTGGTGGGGGCAAAGCAGGAAAGACCAAGGGGGAAGCCAGAGTATTTTTAAAAGCTAAATTAGAATTGACATTTCATCACTTCTGCTACCTTCTATTGTTTTAAAACAAGTCACAAAGTTTAATTCACATTCAACAAGAGAGTATTATAAATGGCATAATTCCCAGGACGGAGACTTCGGGGGTTGTCTTCGAGGCTGCCTCCCATAGGACTCACCCTGCCATTCTCTCTTCTCAAACCAAGCTCAGCGTACTGAACAATGCTCAAGCACATTCCACCACATTATAGTGCTTCATTATCACTTTTTATCAGCTTAAAGGGGTTTGCCTTTTTGGTATGGGTAAAATATCAACAAACTGGTGTTACAAGTACAGCCAACATTTTACTTAGAGGGAATTGATTTGATTGTGCTGATTTGGGCAGAATTAAAGGAAACATTAACTATATTGTATGCTTATGAATGATCAGTGACAGTTTTAAGATAACTGGGTATTTTACTAGCTGATGAAGTTTTGGAATAAGGAGGTCTTGACAAAAGTTTTGAATAGTGTATTCTTCACTTTTCCAAACTGTGAAACTATTTCTTAAGAGTAGATTTTAGAGTCACACAAAGGATCAGGCTGGAAATTCACTTCTGGAGTGTTTGCTCCAAAGTTGTTACATATTTTTCTTTACTATTGAACACTTTATTGTTCATGACTTTTTTTTTTTTTTTTACTGCTTTCAGAAATGTAGTGGCAAGCTCTGAATTCTCACAGAAAGAAGGAGCTGTAGAGGTACTAGGTTCAACTGAACAGCTGTGATGTCTTTTGAAGGTATTTATTCTGCTAAAGTAGAAACTTCAAAACCTACCCAAAAGCTAAAATATAAGATGGAAAACAAAAGCAGGTTTTAAATAAACTGTAGGTAAAAACATTTGAGTAAGAAAATATGGAAAAGAATAGCAAAAACTTTGGATGACAATTGATGGCCCCAGGAAAAGAATTCGTAGTGGAAATGTTTTATAAAAATTGAAAAATATTAGCATAAGTGTAAACATAAAAATTAGGGATATGTATTTTTACATTTATAATATTTTTTATTTTATAATTGAGAAAGATGAAGTTGGCCACTTTTAACAACTTTGCATGAGTTCCATTTGTATTGAGAACAATATTTTGATTTAATCCAATATATCTGCAGAATCTTAACTTGATAATGATTTTTGAATTTAATGATAGGTGCAATCAACATAAGCATATATATTCAATCAACTCTTTATATTCATATGTCCTGCAAATAATTGTAAATAATAAAATGTGTTTTATAAATACTTATATAAAGTAAATGGATGTTATGGTTGTACAGGCAGTATTTTTATAAATAATTTTTTATATAATTTTATCTCATTATAGTAGTTATGTGTGAAATAATTCAACTTCAGTGCTCAGAATATATATTTGGAGCTTGATTTTGGGCTGTTGGATGAAGAAATGAGTACCTGGCATTGCAGAGTAATAGCTATTGTTAGCCTGACAGAAATATTGACCTGTGCTCTAAGTGCCTAAAATGGGACATTCCAGTTTTTTCTTAGAAAAAAATTCTATTTCTATAGTTTGTAGAAATATTACAAATGCATACAAAAACTCTAATTTTGACCTATAATATATTAATTCATTAAACAATATGTATGTCAAATTTATTCTAACTTGAATTCTTTGAGTTGCTGAAAGGAAAAGATGCAAGAATCAAGGTTCTTATAAATGTGAAATGCTTCAAGATCAAAATCTTTCTTAACTCCGATACATGCCCAGTGATGGTGATGGTAGGAAACAAGAATACTGAGGGGCTGAAGTATCTGGACGTGGGGGTTTGCTCTGTGCTTACTGTTATTGATTAAGTTTATTTGGTAAAAATGAAGAAGCAAACCCTATATGAAAAACAATTTTTTTCTTTTATATTAGGTAACATTTTAAAGATAATACATAGATAGTTAGATAGATAGATAGATAGATAGATAGATAGATAGATAGATAGATAGATGATAGATATGGAGAGATGGAGAAATATAAAAGAGAGAAAGGACCTGGATGAATGTTAGCTTTTTCTTGATTCTATGGAAATGGTCATTTTTCCCTTTCAGCGTTGGTTGCTTGGATGTTCCAGAGTGGAGCGCATTTGTTTTCTAAAAGACAGACTTTTTTTAGGTTTTACTTTTTTATTTATTCCCTCTGAATACCCACCTAAATTAACTCTTACTACTTTCTGTTTTGACCAGGATTATCTATACTTATTTCCACAGTTACTTTAGGCTATTTGCTTTTAAAGAGCTCTCTCAAACAGTTAGCTTTTATGATTGATTGCCTTCTGATCTAAAATATGATTTTTAAAAACATATTACTAGAGATTTGAAATAATGTTCTGAAAAATCATTCAACTTATTGATGGTCTGAAGCTTAACAGTGAACATTTATCCTGAAGTCTGAATTTGGAACATGAGGTCAATTTAGTAGTTTCTGTAAGCTGTTTTGCATAGAACACTAGTGCCATATTCTTTTATTAGAATTCCATGGCCAATAAATTTGGGGATCATGGAGTTAAACCACTTAGAGCTGTTTTATGGAAGATTTCTCATTGTCTTTACTGTGCTGGGATGTATCATGCATGTGCCTCTAACAAAGGTAGTGTAATTGGTATTGCCAGCTGGTTGGATCGGGCACAGAACTCCTGCCTCCCTCTGGAGAGCACCCTGAAGAACCGAGGTTTCTTGTGTTTACATTTGGGATCCTCTTATATATGACATTTGTAGTTAATAGTCATTATTTACATCAATCTTACATTTGAATTGTATTTCTATTATACATAATTATATAATTATACTTAAAAAGACAGCCTAATTGTCTTATCTCTCCATTTTATTTTTAAAGGTGATTTAAAGATTACATGTATGTGAACCCTGACACTTCATGTTGAAATTCTTTAACACTAGACCCTGCAGAATTAATTTCAACTCTGATATTAAAACTCTAATATATAACTCCTATCTCTCCCTAATTCTTAGGTGAAATTTGATATCTGTCTTGATACTGCTCTGGATGTATGGCCAGAGTGCTTTTTTTCTTTCTTTTTTCATTTTTCTTTAATCTATGGAGAAAATCTGAGATCCTCCAGAGCTCTGATGGGAAGAATTGTAGAGTGTATCCCCTGCCAAAAGATCTAATACAAAATTCACACAGTGGAGGCCTTGGTTAAATGAATTATTCATTGACAGCTATCCATCAGGGAATTAGAAGTTTATGGCAATATGAGCTGTGGAAAAGGAAAGAAAAATTACCAGTCGTCAGCTTTTTAAATGAAAGTCAGAAATGCAGACAGAATTTTAACCCATGCACATAGACATAGTGCAGAATATTCAGAGAGACTGCAAAATGTTTATGTAACTCATTAGTTGATAAACATATCATTAGATTCCAATTTGTTGTAGCATATTTCTTCTTGTCTTCCCCCTCACCCTGTGAAACATAATGATATGTATAAAATGAGCATGTTCTGGTTTATAACTTTAATACTACTCAATAAGATTTTTAGTCCTCAGCATTTCAGGAAAGCAGGGCTCTATTTCCAGAATAGAATCCTATTTTGTTTTCTTTTATATTAGAAATGGTCTGTTGCACTTTGACAAGATGTTATGAACCAAAGAGGAAGGTCAGTGATTTAAAAAGCTTTAGTAAAAGTGTGCACACATGCATGCATATGTGTGTGTGTGTGTGTGTGTATAGTTGTTTCTTGGCTTTCTGAAATTAATTTTAACAGCCACCTATAGTTGAAAGCACTTCATGCAAGGCACTTCACAAAAGAACATTCAAAACTTGCAGGCTGACCTCTCCTTGCAGAAGTAGAGTTGCTTTGTGCCTTCGAGAAGTATTCTGGGATAAATCATGCACTGTCTATATTGATCCCCTGATTAAATATTAATCTCTATATAACCCTCCTTCTCTATGTGTGTGTGTATATGTGTATACACACACTCAAATATACTTTATATTACTTATCTCTTGATGCATATTAGTAAGTAACTACTATGTATCCAGCATATTCTTGGGGCATGATAATTTATATACAGTGTAAAAAATCTATGAAAAATAATGTTCATATTTTTATATGGCAAACTAAGGTTCAAAGAGTTTCAGGAATTTTTTGATATTCACATAGTAAGTTACTGTATTCATCACTTTAAAAGCAAATGCCAGCCTTTCTTCTTTTCCTGAATATTATATAAAATTATGTAGACAAATTTCTTTATAAACCAATACCATGCCATAAGAACATATCCTCAGTTTCCATCACATTTTTGGAGACAGAAACATGTTTCTTAAATCTCACTGGGAAATCAGTTGTATGTTCATTGTTTTTTTTCTTAATAGATATTTGGAGAGGCCACTTACAGATCTTCTTTTCTCCTGGCTTCAGCATAGTTATTGATAATGAGAAAACACTCAGATGGCATGTTGCCAGGTGGAGAAGGGGGGGTAAAGATACATAGAATCCGACCAATACAAATGTGAGACAGTTACCTTTAGAGAAATGGAGAGTTCACTAAGGTTGCTAATGAATCCTGTCATTTGTATCACTCAAGATGATAATTTGTAAATGTCTGATGGAGAATCACAGGCCAGAATAAACTTTCTTCTCTGAAAAGCAGAAAACACGTTATATTGAGCTATTTTTTTCTTCATTTTTATCTGAAAAATATGCTTTTATAATTCCACAGGCAAATATATATATTTTTCTAAATATAGGTTACATCCAAGAATTTATAGCTACTCCTGCTAAGGAGAGAACAATGCTATGTTGGGTATCCAAGGGAAGAGTGTCACAGGAGTTGGTACATTAGTGAGAAAGGAGACATTACTTCAGAATAATTTAATGATGCCATTTATTTCCTGATGTTCAGAGGCAGCCCCATTTAGATGGATTACTCTGAGAATTCTGTAAGATAGTCAGTGAGATAGTCACCTTTATTGGTGGCACTATAAAGGCAAGCATGAGAGATTTTGGCAAGATTATCTTTTTGTTAGAGACACATTCATCATTTTTCTTTTGTCCTCCTTTTATTAAGTAGGTGCTAATAATGTTTCTGATTCACTGCTGTTATCTCCAAGGCTTGTCTAATGGAATGATTTTCATAAAGCTTTTGGCTAAGAGGTCCTGCTATTGACCTATGCCCCTCCATTTCTAGGTTGATCCAAAAGACATTTCACCACAGAAATACTTGCCAACAAAATTTAACTTTTTAAAAGGTCGTATTTCATTTGTTTTCCCAAAAGATTCTAGTATAAAATTTTTGTACAATTCTAGTAGGATTAAAATATACAAATTCTATGTTTTTATATAAGAAAATTATACAGAAATAATTTTTATAATATATATAGCTTAGATATTAAGAGAAATAAGAAGTCAATTCCTAAAAAGATAGTATTTCCCACTTTTTCCTGTCTCGGAATTGGGATACACAGCCACTCTACATTAAAGTAGCTAATACATCCTCAATTCTTTGCCAATAGTCAATTCTGATTTCCTCACCCTCCATTTCTTAGAAACCAGTGAAACCTGTGAACTAGGCAGACAGTAAAGCGCAACACTTCTAGCGTCTAATGGCACCCAGCTTGGAATACTACACTGTTTTTTAGTACAATGTACTTTTTGATGTTACTCTAGGAATCTAAGAGAATGATAACAAAAGTTAAATCCTGCCAGTTTTTTTTTTCTGTGCTCAGTAACATTTTCTTTGTACTCCATATGTGACATTATTTTATAGAATAAACAAAAGTCATTTGGGCATCTCATTCACTATGTCCCCTTGGATATTTATAAGGAATAATTAGTTTTGTAATAAAGGCCATTTTAGTGGTAAATGTGTACTTTGTTGGATTTTTCATATTTTTTCTTTCAGTGGTTTAAATTTAAAGTGTAGCATAATGAGCACAATATATGACAATATTTCTTTCTAAATGTATTTAAAATTTTTATTAAATGTATGCATAACAAAGTATGTGCATAATAAAATATTCTGAAAATCTAAATAACATGATTGCTTTCTTATGATAATTATTTCAAACCCTTCTACTAACTGCCATTGATGTGAATATGTTCCTGTGCTCTGTATGGAGGATGAACTTTCCCTTCATTCCTGGAATAATTATTGATTACACCACTTAGTTGCCTATTAAATTCATTGTAATAGATGCATTTTTGAATAGTTTTAGAGATAATTTACATACCATGTACTTAATCAGTTTAAAATGTACAGTTCAATGTATTTTACAATAGCATATTTGCAGTGTGATTCTTTCACTATAATGAAACTATAAAATCCTTATGAGAAATATGAGTAGATAGCTTTCTTATCTTGAGTTATACAATGATTTTTAAGATATAACATCAAAAGTATCAGTGATAAAAAAATAGGATTGATTTCACCAAAGTTAAAATTTTTCTGCTTTAAAAAAATACCATCATAAGCCATTCTTTTACCAGTTGAATGTTTTATGGTTGTGGCATAATTGATTAGATTGAAAATAACATTTAACCCATGGTGGGCTGACACAGTTTTTCTCATGCAGGAATTTGATACAAACACGGAAATACCATGGAGAGAGTCTCTGTAGATCTGTAATTTCACAAACTTTAGAAAACTGAATTCACCATACTTTATTCATTCTATGGAATAAGGGACTAGATAGTCAATGAAGAAAGAGAAGGAGAATGAGGAAGAGGAGAAGGAAAGGAGAGTCTGATCTATAAGAGTACTACTGAAAATGTTGACTGTGCATCAGTATCAGATCATGAACTACTGGTTACTGGTCTATCTATGATAAAAAGTTTGTACTGGAATATAATAGTTCAGTAGACTTTCCTTTTGGTAGCAAGATTTGCCCAAGTTAAATATCACTGACTTAGATTTTATATGATTTTGTTATTATGGATTAGCATTTTGGGTGGCATTCTTATAGATTATTAGAACATTAATTTTTTTAAAGGTACTTGTACATTGTGTTTTGTTTTTTTTTTAACCCAGTATTAGCAAGTTGCTTGTTCTAATAGTGCTCACTGAGTAGTGGCTAAATTAACTGTGAAAGAGTGAATAGGGTGAAAGATACTGAATTTGGGATTATATTATTTTTGAGGCAAAAAAAATGATAACAGAAGATGTGTCTTCAGGTTTAGCAGATTCTGTGTGGAAACTGACATTTATAATTGTCATAGAAATAGGAACTAATAATGCAAACTTTATTGTTATTTTACTAAAATATGAAAAAAATGTATACTACTTGCAGGCATGTAAGTGAAGATATTGGTAAAAATACAGAAAGATATTTTTACCTATGTTAAAAATAAAAACAAAAACTTATACCCTGAAAGTCCTGAGTCTAAGGCTTAGGAATTCAGGCTTTTCCTAGGAGAACTGTGATGTCTTGAGACATATTTCATAAACAATAAGTACATTTCAGTCTCAGGTTCAATGGCTGCCTTTTACAATTTTTCCCCACATGAGCAATATTATACTAACTAGATGGGTACTCTTGAAATAGTTTGCACTGAGAAATGAATCCACTAAGAAAGCAAGATGGCACTTTCATTTTGTACTCCACATGTGTTGAGAAATTATATCTCATGATGATTTCAGTAGTTAACCTGGATAATTAGAGTTTGTTGCAAGATTTGAAAAACTCTTCATTTTCTCTGTTCAGTGGGTTCTCTTGTGAGAGAGAATTACTAGCTCTTTTAGATATCTAGGAAAGTTCATATGAGAGAATGACTTTGAAAATCCTAAATCATTCTAGTCCTGTGAAATATGTCATTGGAATCTTGATAGGAATTGTGTTAACTCTATAGATTGCTTTGGGTAGTATGGACATTTTAATGATGTTAATTCTTCCTATCCATAAACATGGCATGTGCTTCCATTTATTTGTATCTTATTCAATTTCGTTCTTCAGAGTCTTACAATTTTCTATGGACAGGTCTTTTACATCCTTGGTTAGATTTATTCCTGGGTATTTTATTCTTTTTGAAGCCATTGTGAATGGGATTGTTTTCTTAATTTTATTATCTGTTATTTTGTTACTGGCATATAAAATGCAATTAATTTCTGGACATTAATTTTGTATCCTGCTACTTTGCTGAATTCATTTATCAGTTCTAGTAGTTTCTTGGTGGAATGTTTGGGGTTCTCTGTGTACAGTATCATGTCATCTGCAAATAAAGACAGTTTTCCTTCTTCCTTTCCAATTTGGTTGCCTTTTATTCTTGTTCTTGTCTGATTGCTGTGGCTAGGACTTTGAGTATTGTGTTGAATAAGAGAGGTAAAAGCAGACATCCTTATCTCATTCCTGATCTTAAGGGGAACTCTTGTAGTTTTTTCCCATTAAGTATGATGCTGGCAGTGGGTTTGTCATATGTGGCCTTCATTATGTTTAGGTATGTTCCCTCTATTCCCACTTTGCTGACAGTTTTGATTATAAATGGGTGCTGGATTTTATCAAATGCTTTTACTGGATCTATTGATACGATCATGTGGTTTTTATCCTTCATTTTGTTTGTGTGGTGAATCACATTTATTGATTTGCAAATGTTCTAACCTTGCATTTCTGGAATAAATCTCACTGAATCATGGTGTATGATCTTTTTGATGCATTGCTGTATTCAGTTTGATAATATGTGTGGAGGATTTTAGCATCTATGTTTATCAGGGATATTGGCCTATAATCTTCTTCCCTTGTAATGTCTTTTTCTGGTTTTGGAATTAGGATAATGCTGGCCTCATAACATGAGTTTGGAAGCCTTTTCTCCTCTTGAATTGTGTGAAATAGCTTGAGAAAGAGAGGTGTTAGTTCTTCTCAGAATGTTTGTTAAAATTCACCTGTTAAGCCATCTAGTCCAGAACTTTTGTTTGTTGGGAGTTTTTGATCACCGATTCAATTTTATTAAGTGTAATCCATTTATTCCGATTGTCTTGATTCTTCCTGATTTTTTTTTTAAGATTGTTTGTTTCTAGGAATTTATTCATTTTGTCCATGTTGTCCAGTTGGTTAAATTTATATGGAACCATGAAAGGCCCTGCATAGCAATAGCGACACTGAGAAAGAAGTACAAAGTTGGAGAAATCATGCTACCTAATATCAAACTATACTACAAGGCCATAGTAATCAAAACAGCCTGGTACTGGCATAAAAACAGACACATAGATCAGTGGAACAGAAGAGAGAGCCCAGAAATAAACACACACCTTTATAGTCAATTAATATTCAACAGAGGAAACAAGCACATACAATGGGCTAAGATAATTTATTCAATGAATGGTGTTGGGAAAATTGGAAAGATACATGCAGAAAAATGAAACTAAGCCACCTTCTTATACCACACAAAAGAAAAATTCAAAATGGACAATGACTTAAATGTTATACCTCAAACCATAAAAACCCTAGAAGAAAACTTAGGCAGCAAAATCTCAGACATTGCTCATAGAATATTTTTATCAGATATATCTCCCCAGGCAAGGGAAACAAAAAATAAATAAATAAATAAACAAATGGGACTACATCAAACTAAAAAGTTTTTGCCAGCAAAGGAAAACATCAACAAAATAAAAATACAACCTACAGAATGGCATTAGGTATTTGCCAATACATCTTATAAGGGGTTAGTATCCAAAATTTATAAACTCACAAAACTCAACACCAAAGGAAGCAAACAATAACCCATTTAAAAAATGGGCAAAGGACCTGAATAGACACTTCTATAAAGAGGAAATACAGATGGCAATAGATGTATAAAAAAATACTCAACATCACTAATTCTCAGAGAAATGCAAATTAAGACCACAATGAGACATCACCTCACACCTGTTAGAATGGCGATCATCAATAAATTGACAAACATGTTTCAGCAAGGATGAGGAGAAAGGGGAACCCTTTTGCACTCTTGGTGGTAATGCAGACTGGTGCAGCCACTGTGGAAAACAATGTGAAGATACCTCAAAAAGTCAAAATGGATCTGCCTTTTGACCCAGTGATCCCACTTCTGGGAATATATCCAAAGGAACCCCAAACACTAATTCGAAAGAACATAAGCACCCCTATGTTCATTGCAGTGTTATTTACAATTGCCAAGATATGGGAGCAGCCCAGGTGTCCGTTAATAGATGAGTGGACAAAACAACTATGGGATGTTTACACAATGGAATTTACTCAGCCATAAAAAAATAAGAAAATTTTACCTTTGCAAGAGTATGGATGGACCTGGAGAGCATTATGCTAAGTGAAATAAGCCAGTCAGAGAAAGAAATATACCATATGATTTCACTTATATGTGAATCTAATGAACAAACTGAAATAACAAGCAAAACAGGGATAGCCTCAGATGGAGAACAGATGAGAGCTAGTGAGTGGGGGGATATTAGTAGGGGGAGGGATTGAGCAAAAAGGAAAAAGGGCTCATGAATATGGACAACAATGTAGTGATTGCTGAGGGGGGGGGCAGGGTATATGAAGACTAAATGGTAATGGAAAAAATACAAGATTAAATTTTTTAAAAAAGGAAAACCCTAAATCAATTTCAATAGCTAACTTTATATCTTTGTTCTCATCTGGTTTGTTTATATGCATTTATTTATTCATTTTTAAGTATATTTTATTGATTATGTTGTTACAATTGTCCCAATTTCTTTTCCTTTGCTCCTCCCTTCCCAATACCCACTTTCCTCCAGCAATTCCACCCACTCTTAGTTCATATCCATGGGTCATGCATATGAGATCTTTGGCTTCACCCTTTCTGATACTATTCTTAACTTTCCCCTGTCTATTTTGTACCAACCAATTATGCTTCTTAGTCCCTGCACCATTTCCCTATTGCTCCTACTTCCTCCTCCCAGCTGATAACCCTTCGAATGATTCCCATGCCTATGATTCTGCTCCTGTTCTGGTTGTTTGCTTAGCTGTTTTTGTTTTTATTTTTTAGATTCAGTTGTTGATAGTTGTGAACTTGTTGTCATTTTAATGTTCATAGTGTTAATCTTCTTTTTCTTAAAGTAAGTCCCTTTAACATTTCATATAATAAGGACTTAATGAACTCCTTTAGCTTTACCTTGTCTGGGAAGCAGTTAATCTACCCTTCCATTCTAAATGATAGCTTTGCTGGATAGAGTAATTTTGGTTGTAAGTTCTTGCTTTTCATCACCTTGAACACTTCTTGCCAGTCCCTTCTTGCCTGCAAAGTTTCTTTTGAGAAATCAGCTGATAGTCTTACAGGCAACCTTTGTAGGTAACTCTCTTTTGCTGCTTTTAAAATTCTCTCTTTATCTTGAACCTTTGGTATTTTAATTATGATGGGTCTTGGTGTGGTCCTCTTTGGGTCTAGCTTCGTTGGGATGCTCTGTGCTTCCAGGATTTGTATGTATTTCCTTTGCCAAATTTGGGAATTTTTCCATTATTATTTTTTCACATAAGTTTTTGATTTCTTGCTCTTCCTCTTCTCCTTCTGGTATCCCTATGATTTGGATGTTAGCATGTTTAAAGTTGTCCCTGAGATTCATAAGCCTCTCCTCATTTTTTTCAATTCTTGTATCCTCATTCTGTATTGGTTGACTTTTTTTTCTTCCTTATGTTCCAAATCATAGATTTGAACCCCAGTGTCCTTCCTTCACCATTGGTTTTGTGTGGGTTTTCCTTCATTTCAATTAACATAGCCTTCACTTCTTCCCTTATGTGTTTGCTGTACTTAAGCATATCTGCCAAGTCTTCGAGCATCTTTATCACCAGTGTTTTGAACTCCTCATTGTTAGGTTGGCTGTCTCATCATTTGTTAGGTTGGCTATATCCTCATCGCTTAGTTCTCCCAATGAAACCTTGATCCATTCTCTCTTTTGGGCCATACTTCTCTGTTTCCTCATCTTGGCAGGCTCCTGTGTTTGTTTGCCTCTATGTCTTAGGTAGAGCTGTTGCTCCTGTTACATGTAAGGGGTGGAGCCTTATTTATTCATCAGTAAGGGTGCCTGTTTCACCATGTTGTGGTGCTGTATGTGGGGGAGGGGTCTGAGATGGGATAATGCCACTTCCTCAGCACTCACCCCTTTTCTAGGCACTTCTCCCACTTCCATATGGGACTGGGACCTCTTTAGCTGTTGCCCTGCTGTCATTCCCAGACTGGGTGGGTTTACAGATGTTCTAGGACCATGGGGGCCCTTTAAACAAGCAGACTCTACTGAGAGACCTGCAGTTTTTGCCTCCGCCCCAACCCCCACTTGTTTGCACAGTCAGAAGCAATGAGGCTTTATTTTCCCTGGCGCTGAAACTATGAGCTTTGAAGTCTTGTCTGGTGCTGGAAGTCCTCCCTAGGTGTCCCTCTCAACTTTTTAAAATGTGTGACTGCTTTCTGCTGGCCTGCCTCTGCTGCCACCACTGCGACTGCCACACACCATGCTCTCTGCACCCTGGCTCCGTCCCTCCTACCTGTTTGCATGAGTATTTCTTCTTTATATCTTTGTTGGACTTCCATGCAGCTTGATTTTCTGGAACTTCTGGTTGTCTCTAGTTTTGAGGTAGTTTTCTTCCTTCTTAGTTGTGGAGGGAGACACAGCATATCTATCTAGGCCTCCATCTTGGCTGGAAGTCTGTTCCTCTGCACTTAAACGTGAGAATTTTCTCCTATCCTCCACAAAAGCTTAGTGGAAATAGCTGTGTCCATAAAACATGGAAAGGTTAATCACATGGAGATGAATCTGGAATTCAGGGCTCATAAACAATATTACATATACTTTATCTGGGTTTTTTTTTGTTTTTGTTTTTTTTGTCAGCTAAACCATAAACAATAGATTTTCCACTCTTTATATTGTTGCTTCTAAACATATTTCCATCATATCCCCTAAGCTTCATTTCAGTTTCTCTTATTGTTCACTCTTAGAACAAAGTAGAATTCTTGGATTATTTTAATAGAGACTTGAAATAGGTGCTTTAATGAGGCAATTCTTGATTTCACTTCAGAACTAAGTAAAACTTTGGTTTTCTATTTTAGAAACAAAGATAAACCCATGTGATTGCTGGTGTGTGTTTTTCTTACTTTCCTTCTTTTTTCTTCTTTCTTTTCTTCTCATCCTCCCATTCTTCCTCCTTCTCATTCTTCCTTTACTTCTCCCCCTCCTTCTCCTCCTCCTTCTCCTCCTTCTTCTCCTTCCTTCTTATCTATCTGTTTCTGCTAGTTAGAAGTGAGAGAGTCCCACAGAGTAATTGTATGTGAGACAACACAAACACAGACACTTCACAGAAAACTATGCCTCTTTCTCTTTGGAGTTCATTTGTTAATAGATGTTTGCTGCACAATCAGTCCTAGTCTGAAATGCCATCCTCCGTGTAGCTGTGCCTCATGGTACATGAGCCGACCAGAACAGGATGTGCCTTCTGGACTAAATATAACTTATTTTTTAAAAGTGCATATGAACTTATGGCTTTTGTTGTTTTATTATTAATGATATTTTGTTTCTATCAGTGCCTAGCAAGAAATATTAGTTGAAGTAATGAATACTTTCATCCACATGGTAAAAGGCAGAGGTTATAAATATAAATGATCAATATTCTACTGCAACAAAATCAATGGACATATTAAAACATTATTAAGTTCACTGTAGAAATTTTTTGCTGAGCTTTAAGATTATAACAATAACATATTCAAAAATGCTAAGCTCTTTATCAGGTAATCTAACATTTTAAGAATACTAGATTTCTAATCCAGGGATTATGTTTAAATTTAGTATTGATTTTTTTATGTGTACTTTAAAATTACTGTTGTTATATTTATAAAATTTTATTACACTGGGGAACACAACTTTTGTTGAGTTAGATCTGGCTTTTTTTTTTTACTAACTTTTGACATCTGAATCCAAAAATTACCCCAGTTTTTCTCTACAATGTCAACTTTTTAAGGTTCAGGATACCCTCCCTTTGTCCCAAAATTCATACAACATGTACATTCATGCAAAGGAAAATGAAGAAAAATTACCTGAATGTACTATTTATTTAGAGTTATTTTATTCATATAAAGGATATATATTATTACTCTAAGTCAAATTGTGTACAAGTAGTGAAGTTCTGCTTGCAAACATTCATATTAAAGTATTTTATCCTTTCAAATCACAGGCTAGGAAATGCCAAAATGAGATACTTGCAACAGTCTCCTTCAGTTGGCAAAGCTTTAACAAATTGCTTAACGAGACCCAGTTTTATGTGCAGAGGTGGGAATATAATGTTCTTTCTGTCAACCAGTGGCTCACCTAGAATGTCTGGATCATCAGGTTTGAGGTCATATCTTGGAGGTCAATCTGACTCCACCCAATGCTTCTCATGAGCTCTGCTGTCCCACATATGCAGAAAACAGGGATACTTGGTGTATCTGCATTGCTGACCAAGAAGGAAACAGACTATTTGAAGATCAACAGAGATGACCCAATTGTGCTTGTGATATTGCAACAGATCAATGATTCTCTCTATGTCTTCATATTCTTCATGAAAGCAAACTGAATGGCCAATTGGGACTGCACCAAATAAGTTATCACAGTGAAGGAGGACACACTTCAAGCTCCACTTTGAGCTATCAATGAACAGTCACCATTCAGTTGTGTTCTAGATTGGAATTTCCAATTCCTTCATTGAACCATGTATGTTATGGCAATACACAAAACCACTGTCACTTCAAAAGTACTGCAGAAATTTACTTCTCTTAATCGAAAGTAGGATGCCTTCGCTCCTTTTTCAAGCAAGTTTTTCTCATACAGTCTTTTTTTTAATGGATTTTTTAAAGTATATCTTACTGATTATGTTGTTACAGTAGTACCAATGTTTTCACTTTTCTGCCCTCCACCCAGTACCTCCTTTCCCCCCAGCAATCCCACCCCCCTTAGTTCATGTTCATGGGTCATGCATATAAGTTTGTTGGCTTTACCCGTTCCTAATTATTCTTTTTCTTGAAAATTAATTAATCAATTAATTAATTTTGGGGGTGACCCCTGCTCTGTAACATTTTCCCCCTCTCAGACTTAAGACACTTATAATCTTATGAAGGACAATGGGCGAAGGTCTCGTGTTCCTCTAGCTGCTTCAAACTGGACATGGTCCTCGTCCTACCTACCCTTGGGTCCAAAAATCCCTAATAAGTGTAGGGATGTGGAGGGGAGGGTGATATTTTCACGTGGGGAAGGATCTTGCAGACTCCAGGTCAGTTGGCTGTCCCCAGGCAGTGGCATGCTTGGTTTAACAGGCTGGCATCCTTGTATTCTGGGAACAACAGATTTGGCAACAGGGTTAAAAGGCATCATTCAATCCATAATGACTAGATGACAAAAGGCAGGGATTAATTTTTCAATGTCCCATATTAGGAGTAAAAAAAATGCTTCTTTGGAGGAAGATATGGAAGGCATGTCATACCTGTCCAAAGCCCTTTTGCCAACTATACTTCGTTTGGGCTGAGGGGAATATTTTAGGTTTCCCCCCCTCAGACCTCTGGGCCTTTCTGTCCAAACCATTAGGATAGAAAAGAGAAACCAGTTTTTAAGTGAAGCCCACAGACCACCCCATACTTCACCAACCCAGCCACTTAGTTCAGCCAAACCATTGAGTCTCAGGAGGCAGCGATGCAGACAGGATTGAGGCCAACAGGTACAGACAACCACTCAGGTAATGAGATCATTGGCATATGCTTCTTTCACCATCTTGGATCTGCCTCATGCAGTCTTGATGCTAGGAGTTCTGAAGACTTTTTGAATGGTCCCAAATCTTGTGCCAAATCATTCAACTCATGCTGATCAAATCCCTTACAAACTGAGCATCTTCAATTTCAAAATCTTCATCGTTGCTCTCACTTAGTTCTTCACCATACTCCTGTTTTCGAAAAGGGTAATTCAATGAAAACTGGCACTGAGATTTCAGCTGGATGAGGCACTGGGCATATAGCTGATGGTAGACTAGGATATTCTATTTTACATTTATTTTTCTTGTTCTATTCTGAAGTTTTCACTATACAAAAGTAAGAGTCGCTTGAATGATCTCTGGGCTCTCACCAAACCATAGATATACCAAATGGCAATTTATCATGTGTTCCCTTCATCCACATCCATAAACTCTCGACACACTGCTTGCATACTTCCTGAGGGGCCTAAGGCTTACCTTCATCACCAAGTTTTACTTTAAAACATGGAAAATAGATGTGCCTGACAAGTGCACTAATGTTTGTCCTTTGATTGGGAATGGTGAAACTGCCACACATATGACAAAATAAATCAGGTTGTTTAGGTACTTATGATGAGAAATAGCAGAGGCAGACATGATCTGAAGGGAAGTAAGTATGTAAATAAAAAAATAAATTCTGCTAACTCGTATACAGACAAGAACTCGGACTGCACTTCAGAATACAATTCACTGTATAGAGCGGCACATAACCTCTCTCCCCACTGTCTCCTGTGTAACTGAATAGCCTAGACAAGTATGAACCTGTTGCTGGTCTCCAAGGTTGTCCCCCACCCCTCCTCACTCGAGGGAGGTTTGCTCTCAGCCAATAGGAGAGCACTAGTGCTTCCCTTGATCCAGATTTGATCCAGCCTAGAGTGGTTGCATTAAGATAAGCTGTCAAGAAAAAACTTGATGTTATAGAAGAAAACTAACTGCAGTTTTGAAATCAGCATGCCTATTTAAGTCTAAAACAGCTGAAAAATCGAACTCAACAGGAATTATGTTAAAAATTGTCCCCTGTAATATTTGCAGTATATTTTTTCTTTTGAGTTGAAGGTGGGTAGGTTGTTAAGAGAAGAAAAAGGTAATCCATTATTATAATTTATCTGATGCTAAGGAGTTTGTATGAACAAGCAATAAACTGAATAACCTCAGTACTTATTTAAAAAGAGATATGAGACCTGTCAATTTGTAACATATAATTTAGTAAGTGAGTTTAAGAAGATAAACACACATCAAACAGAACTGAATGATACAGTTATGGTTAGTTTTATTGACCCATAATCTGCATACAATAAAATTCGCCAATTTTAAATATATAATTTCATTAATTTTGACAAATGCAGGTAATCATTTGACCATAATAATATCATTTATAAAGCATTTTCATCATTCAGTGATTTTTCATGTTTTCTTCTAAAAGTTTTGTGGTTTAGTTCTTATATTTAACTCTCTAATCCTTCCAATTTATTTGTTACATGGTATATGGTTGTGATTATGTCTCATTATTTTGTATATGGATAGCCAATTATTCTAACATAATCTTTTGAAAAGATATCCTTTAGCCATTGAATTACTTTTGTACTTTTGTTTAAAGCCAATTGGCCATTTTTATGTGGGTTTATTTTTTGTACTGCATTCTGTTCCATTCATCTATGTACCCGCCTTGACACTAGTACCATAGTTTCTCCAATACTTTACTCTTATAGCAAGTCTTAAAATCAGTTAGTGCAAGTCCTCCTATTTTTTTTTCTTTTTAGATTTGTTTGACTATTTAGGTTCATTGCATTTAAATATAAAGTTTAGAATCAGCTTGTCAATTTCTACAACACATCCTGCTAGTAATTTGATGAAGATTCCATTGAATCTGTAGATCACTATGGGAAGAAAAAAATCTCAATTATAGTGAGTCTACCCAATTGATAAAGGTGGTATATATCTCATTATATATCTGAGTTATTTTGATTTCTGTTAATTTTTCTCAGTGAACAGTTTTCAGTAAACAAGTGTTGCACATATTTCATTAAGTATATTTCTAAGCACTTCCTATTGATGCTAGTATACATTTCAATATTTTTTAACATTTAAATATAATGTATATACACACACCCAATTGATTTGCATATAGTGAGTATCCTATAACCTTGCTAAACTGACTTACTTGTTCTTGGACTTTTTTCTATATTCACTGGGATTATTAGTCTGTGTGGACAATCATGATTTCTTTCAAGAGAGACAGTTTTATATTTTTTGTTCTGATAACTGAATGGCTAGTATTAATACCCCTCCCCCCCATGCATGATGTTTGCTCTTGGTTTTCTGGAAGTAGAATTAAAAACTTATGACACCTTTGTTTTTTGCTGTGAATCCCACTTCAACTAATAGTATAGAGTTGTATTTATTACATTTTATGTTTATAGCGTTTAACCTACAGAAATTTATAGAATAGGCCTTCCAAAAGACCAGTTCTTTCATTTGGTATTTAGAGCAAGAGGATTTGCTTCTCCAAGCATCAGATCCATGTAGCAGTCCTCGCCCACTGCTCTAGTGTCTCACCTGCTAACTTTCCTCAAATGGTTTGTAGCCTAGTTAAATATCAAGAGGTTAAATAACTTTTGTTTAGGGCTAGAAGATAATATCCACTTTTAAGCTATTCTTTTAAATGAACAGCATTTACAGATTTTGAGCTTGTGTGTTTGCTTAAGTCTCTTGAATTAATTAATTAGTTAATTAGTTAATTTTTAATCCTAAACTGAGGATATGTTTATTGATGTGAGAGAGAGAGAGAGAAAGAGAGAGGAAGAGAATGATGTAAGAGAGGAACATTGATAAGTTGCCTCTCATATGCACCCAAACAAGGATAGAAGCCCCAACCTTTTGGTGTATGGGATGACACTCCAATCCACTGAACCACATGGACAGTGCTGTTTAAGTCTTTTTAGCAAAATATTATTCTTGTGTCCTAGGTCTCACTTTGAGAAGCAGAGTCTTCAGTCAATATTTAACTATAGAGACATTTTTTTGTCCCTCTCCTTCTAAACTGTTTAGGTAAGGAACATACATATATGTGTATTGACATTGTAATTTGGACATTTGAATATTATTTAACTTCTGATGAACCCCATTTATATGGATCCTGTAAGCTGGCCTTGGTTTTTCTCTCAGCCCTGTTACTATCTCACTCTTTACTATCATAATTTTATTTCTGGTTCTGGGCTTCTTCACAAATGCAAAGTATTTTAATATAGCTTTCTGTAACTTAGGGCTGACCAGAGCTGATGCACACCACTCAACTACAGTATTATAAATAGCCTTTTTGAAGCATAGGATAATAATAGCATCATGTTAATAACAAACTTTAATTTGTAATCAGTTTGTAGTATGTCAATAAAAAACTGTGACATAACATTACTGTATATTTTTAGATTGAAACTTTATTGATATTTTAGCAAGTAGTATGTGCTATCTGCTGAAGGAGGATGTCAACTTACCTTCCTTATACGTTTTACAACTATGCTTATTATTTATTGTTTTACATCAGTCAAGTTTTTTTCTAAATCCAAATAATAAGTGATCACTTTTGATAACGGTTGCTTCTTTACCTTAGTTTTGACATATATAATATAATTTTATTGGAGATTTTTTAATGATTGGTTTCTACTTTAAACTTAGTGTTTAAACTCAGTCTAAATGGTGTGTTATCAGGTCGGTGAGGTGCCAAATAACTAGCATTGATTTCTAATCTATCTAACCACTGCTAAAAAGGTGCTTCCCTGAGTTATGATAATGGGGTTTGATTGTTTCTTAACTACAAGAAAACTAACTATCAAATTTCTCCACAATATCAAATTAAGCAATTCTATATATAAAATTCACAGGAGACCCTCTATCAACATGCTAAAAAATTCTGTGTAGTTTCCTTGAAATTGTGGCTGTTAATGACATACTCTATTAATTTTTGGAGACAAATAAAAATTATTTTACAGCATGCCTGTTCTCTGTACCACTATGACTTCTTTAACCTGGTCATGTTTCTGTTAAACAAATTGAAAACAGCGGTCCCATCAGCTTATGAATAATG
The DNA here is from genome assembly GCF_987537825.1 of Furipterus horrens. Lineage (NCBI taxonomy): Eukaryota > Metazoa > Chordata > Mammalia > Chiroptera > Furipteridae > Furipterus > Furipterus horrens. The sequence goes on along the minus strand of NW_028327171.1, from coordinate 127,135,428 downwards.
CATTATCTTTCAAACCCTATTAAATTTTTGTTTAGAATCTCCAAGTAGCCTTGACAAGTCAAAACTAGACCTCATATTCTAACTTGTCAGACCTTTAGGCAGCAAGAAATTTTTCCTGCACTTTTAATTACTGGCACAAAATGTTATCTGTGGAGCAATTATGTTAAACAGTTTTGATAAAATTGGACAAAACTAGCCTTTGGCTCAGTGGGGAAAGGAAAAGTAAATATGTTATTTGTTGTTTGAAAATAAACTATGTTACAATGTTGCTATAGAAAAATGAGATGCTTCTGAAATGTATGCAAGAAAGAGGAAACATGAGTTAAAATGTGCAATTCAGTGTACATATAAGGTACCATGCATAGGAAGAGGACCAAAGGGAGATAGGGATTTATGTTATCATCAGATTACTTTACCCAGTAGATAATTTCCATTTCAAATGTAATATTCTCTAAAATAGCAACCATTACACATAATTATATCAAATTCTCAGCTTTTCAATGGTGTTTATCCATTGTGTTTTAATATCTGAAATGTGGGTTTGAGACTAATTTTCATAATAGCTAACTAACATTAACTGTATGCCCATAACATGTCTGGCTCTTGGGAGGTCTTAACACTCATTACCACATTTAAACTTCGCAGCATCACTGAGGTTGGTTCTCTTATGAACTCTGTTTGTGAATGAAGAAACCAAAGCTTCAGGAATTTAGACACAAATTTAGGCACGTGGCAGAGCAGATCCACAGCTCATGTCTTTCCACAGTGACACGTAAGTCTTTAACCACTGCTGTCTTCAGACATTAACTGTGAAGTTTTGCAGTGCTTTTTGTCTTTAAAAAGAGTTAATACCTGCTATTTCATAAGCTTAAAGATACATTGCCACTAATATTGGAACTGTGATACAAATTGTCATATTTCCCACAGTAGGTAAGAATAAACATATGAGTAAAAGTGAGGATATAGTTGGAAGGATAATTATATGTGTGTTATTTATTTAAAAATCTGTTTCATTGTATATTAACACTTTGGATTGTGTGTAAGTTACACACTGGTGCCTTTTCAACCTACAACTCCAGTGAGGAAAGCCATTCCATTGTTAGATGAAACACTTTTCATTTCAAGCATGTAAGAAGCACTGCACTGGGTGGATTAAAGATCGATTGATCTCAGCAAGCAAAAAACATTGTTAATTTGGTAAGTTCTCTTTGGTTCTCACTTTTTTCTAAGAATGGAAAAAGAGAAAGCTTTACTTTCTATTGTCTCAGAGTCTTGTATCTTGGGATACAATTGCTGCAAATAAAACCCAAGAACAATTTGGGTTGTGGTTTCCACATGTAATTACATTGTAGCAATTTATTTTTGTCCTATAGTTCCATTTGCACTTTGTGATTAAAGTATTAGTGAAAATAAGCAATGGTATATTATAGTTAATGAAACAATTTCTCTATATGTTGTTTCTTCCTTGCCTTTGTTGTTGTTGTTTTCCTACTGGTTAATATATTTATGTTAATTATTATGCATGCTGCAGTTATGCTACTATATATTATTTAGGGGAAGATTTACATTAGCTCTAATAAATAAACTTAGGTTTTAGATCATAATCTTTGCTCTACTTAATTTATTTATAGTTACTCTTTTTCATTACTGCAAAAGAAAAAAGCCCCAGTGTTTTCTTTTTGTTATAAAATACTGTGAGAAAGAGTTATTATGGGTCCTAATACTGGTATGCAAATATCATTAAAGTTTACATAGTAATAGCTTAATAACATTTGGAGAGATTTTGGCTGATACAGTTTTTGTGCTAATATTTCTGCTTCAAGATAAGAAAAACTAGATTTAATCCTTTGGGGATCTTGGGAAAAGCCGATGCTATTCGTAAGCAGATATTTAGATTCACTTAACAAGATTTTTTAAAGGTATACATGCAGTAACATCTTCTTCACTTTTACATTATAAAATATGATTTATTTTCCTGTGTCAAGTAGCCTGTAAAATTTAAAGTGAAAAAATATATATAATTGGGAATGAAATTATTCAAACTAAGAGGTTTTATAGTCATGGACTATGTAAACAATGTTTCCCTCTATGATGTTTCCAATGTTCTTGTGACCATGTCAAAATCCTGGATTGGATATAAACAGTGTGTTTAATCAAGAGTATATAGTTTTGATATACTTTTTGATACAAAAGGAACTGTTTTATGAAAATATTTGGCAGAACATTTCCTTAAGTCACACGATCTACTGCAAATCAGATGTGGAGACTGTTGCCTTAACCCTAAAAATATCTCCGAGGTGTTATAGTGCATGGCTTGGGGGAAAACACTGCACATGCAATAAAGTCGTCTGTCATTTCAGCAATGCTCCCATGTTATTTGTGTGGGAGACTCTTCTTTCTGGCCAGCAAAGAGCTCCTTTCTCCTTTTAAAGGAGATGAAGGTGAAGCAGATTATGTAATTTTACAGTCTCTGAAGTAGGGTAATTGCTGCTGATATGTCCTATCTTTCTACATATAATCCATAAGAGTGAGGCTAATGTTTGTTATAGGATCACAAATTAGGCTCTGTTCCTTTATCACTTACCACTTCTTCAATATTTCCCAGACTAAATATTCAAGGTCATTATTAAGATGATGTTAAATTTAGATACATAAAAATTATGACCTTAAGCTTTACTAACCAACATAACATTCAATTTTACTCACCACAAATTTCTAATAACTGGTAAATTAATGGTGTGTTTTGTTTTTCTTCTTCAAATATTGGATGAAGAACAGTCTTCCTATATACTGGTATCATAATACTTGTTTCCTGAACATTTATATGGCCACTGTATCAATATATTTTACTTATTCTCATATATTTTTTCAGTACTGCCTTTATGTGAATGATAGATGTGTTGACTCTTAAGCCCACTTATTAATAAGAATAACATTACTACAACTTAGAAACTTTTGTGCATTATATAGGCATGAGAATTTAAGAACTGATTTTTTATGAAAATGAAGTGGTCACTGACCTGGTGTTCATCATTGACTCATTACTTTTCAACACATTCATCAATGCTAAGACCTTGGTAGTGATGGGACTTACAAATCTATAGCACTGTGCCAATGTACAGTTCCCAAAAATCCATCACACAGTATAGACTATGTGTTTTCAAAGTAAGACTAGGAAAATTAATTGCCTTCCCTGTAAGTTTAGGTAATCAAAATATCTAGAACAGTTAAGTGTTTTAAGCAGTCATTCAGGTGAAATATTTGCTTGTTTATAGAACTTCCTTTTCACTATACAAAACAGGCAGCATCCAGTTCTATTAAAAATGTTTTTGGATAAAATCTTTATTCCATTTAAGCAACACCATATATGTATGTAGTCCTTTATTATGTCCAATTGCTAATCTAATATTCTTTAGTCATGTTTAAGCCTTTATCAATCTAAACTTTACCTCCATAGGAATGACTTCCTCCTGGTAATATCCTTTGAATAGCAGATTTTGTATAATATAAAACTAAATAACTGCATATAAACCAATGGAGGAGGATGCTCCCAGTCTCTCAGCAGAGAGTGAATGGCAGGAATTCAACTTGGACCCCCACCCCCACAGAAAATGCCACAGCATCGTGAGAAGGGTGGCCTGGGTTGTGATGAATGCATGGGGCTCTGCCCCCTATAGCGTAGGAGGTGTGAAAGCCCCTCCCAGGAAGCAAAGGTAAACACAAAACTGTCAGGATGGCAGAGATCGTAATAGGGATCCCGGTAACGCAGCTGACCAGACAGCAAATATCTAATCGAATGAAGCAGCAGATAGGAAATTTTTCTGAGGCATAGTTCAGAGCTTTGGTTATAAGAATGCCTACAGACCTAACAGCAGATCTTAAATAAGATGGGGAAGGATGAAGGCTAGTCCTGCTGAAATGAACAAAAACACATATGAAACTAGTGGTGAGGGTAAGAAAACCAGGGATCAAGTCAACAAATCGGAACACAGGAAGGAACAAACAAACAGTCAACCAGTGCAGAAAGAGGAAATAAAAAGTGAGGAAAATGAGGAGAGCCTCAGAAACCTATGGGACAGTTGTAAGTGGGCCAAAATTTGAATCATAGGGTTGCCAGAAGGTGAAGAAGAACTAGAAACTGAAAAATTATGTGAAAAAATAATGAAGCAGAACTTCCCTAACTTGGGGAAGGAAATAGACTTACAGGTCCAGGAAGCATAGAGAGTTCCAAAAACACTGGACCCAGGGAGAACCACTCCAAGACACACTATAATCAAAATGTCCAAAATTAAGGATAAAGAGAGAATCTTAAAAGCAGCAAGAGAGAAGAAGAGAATTACATACGAAGGGGTCCCAATAAGACTCTCAGCTGATTTCTGAAAAGGAACTCTGCAGGCAAGAAGGGACTGGCAAGAAATATTCAAAGTAATGAAAAATAAAAACCTGCAGCCATGATTACTCTATCCAGCAAAGCTGTCATTTAGAATAGAAGGGCAGAGAAAGTGCTTCCAGGACAAAATAAAACTGAAGGAGTTCATCAGATCCAAACCACTATTCTATGAAAGGTTAAAGGGACTTGTTTAGGAGAAAAAGGATCAAAACTATAAACATTAAAATGAAAACTGTCTCACAACAACCAATAACAGATGCTAGGGAACCAAAACAAAGGCAAACTAAGTAGGCAATGAGAGTGGGAAAAGATTTATAGGTATGGGGAAAATTATGGGGGGAGGTCAGCAGGGAGGGGAACAGGGGAAATGGAGGGAGATGGTACAGGAATTAAGAAGCATAGTAGGAGGGAGTGGAGTAGACAGGAAGATGTTGAAAAGAACTATATGTACAACCAATGGGCATGGACTAAGGGGGTAGACAACTGGAGGGAGGGGGATCACTGGGTGGAGGGGAACAGAGGGAAAAGAAATTGGGACAACTGTAACAGCATAATCAATAAAGCATATTAAAAACCATTAAAAAAAGAATAGTCATGGAGATGTAAAGCACATCACAGGTAATATAGTCAATAATATTCTAATAACTATGTATGGTGTCAGATGGGTGCAAGATTTATTGAGATGATCATTTAGTAAGTTATGTAATATCTAATCACTGGTGTGTACACATGAAACTAATATAATAATGCATGTCAATTGTAATGGAAAAATAAAAATGATTTAAAAATGTGAGAAAACTATAAAGAAGTACCATGTTATATGGAGGGTTTCCCCAATTCTCTAACTGTGTTAGAACAAAACCGTGTTATAGAAGTACCGTTTTATATGGGGGATACCTGTGTGTGTGTGTGTGTGTGTGTGTGTGTGTGTGTATGTGTTTGTGTAGTTTATATTGTCCAATTTAAACTCTTTTGATTTACTTTAGAGCAGCATTCTCCAAACTTTACTGCTAAATAGTAATGAGAAAGCCTAGGAACTCATTTAAAATTACTTCTTGAAATATTTTTGGGATCTAGATAATTTGTCTTTAAAACATAACGAACTTTTTTTCTTACTACGCCATACTCAATCAATACTTACTTCAAAACACCATATCTTAGTTTATTAATTAGATAGAACACTTCTATGCATGTAATGTTGAAGTAGAGTAATATCACTGTGAATGGACTTTGAATTCATTCTGTAACTTATCATATTCTCACTATGATTCTGTGTCTCCAGACTGATATGTGTCCAGACTCAGGGACCATGGCCTTAGTAGGTCACAGGTATAATGCATGTGGTGGTGTTGTGCTTTTCCAAAAATCATCCCTCCCTACAGCCACTAAACATGTAGATATCTAACTGAAGTACGTACTTTTACTGAGAGTCTGAGCACTGTTACATGGCATATTAGGATGTGCTGCTGCTATATATTCTACTGGGGATGGGTGATTGTATCATGGAAATGTGTCTATTGTGAAAGTTTGGAAGACAGGTGCATGTCAAGTTCAGGCTATCACCTGGCAAAGTCATCTGGCTCATTGTCCACATTTCTCATAACATTCCATTTATTTTGATCGAGGTACCTAGATACAAGATCTGTCCCTCAGGTTTGGAACACAGACACTTTGATGTTTATAATCATACTGAATGGATCCATCTCTTTGGTGCGGATTCACATTAATTGAGGACACAGAGACTGGCAAATAAACCATTGTGCTGAGGTGTAACTTGATAAAGAAAAGAAAAATGACCTGCAGCCATCAGGTTCAGGTCAGTCTGGTTAGGCCATCTGTCCCTACTGATAGACATTTCAGAGAAGCTAAATGAACATCTAGAAGTTGCTTGGTGAACACAGAATCAGAATAAGGAAAATCAGTTATACAATTATAACACTTAATAAGCTGAGCCGAATATTTCCTAGTACATTCATTTCTTCAATATGAGTTTATACACCTCAGGAATCAGAGTGGTCAAGGACTAGGAGAGAACTGCTATCATTAACCTTTTTCTGGGTACTGCATGGCTTTTCGAGATAGAATAATGGAATCAGGATATAAGCAGCATCTGACTCTGTAGACTGGGACCAGTTCTCTGTGTTATTATGATTCAACTCCAAGAGAGCAGTGTTTCCTTTTTATCCCCCACATTCACTGTGGTGCCACCATGTAGTGCAGGCAAGCTTCTGGTAAGGGAAAAATAAAGGGAAATGTTCAGCACACACGGAGTTCGTGTAGTAGTAGGTAGATTTTGTTAATTTTTGGATTAAGTTTTGCAAATTTGTATCTGAAAGAATTAACTGCTTCTTTTGTTCTCTTTCACTGACTGCCTGCCCCCCCCCATTTGTTATTTGCTTTTTTGAGGAAGGGAGTTTCTAAAATAGTATTTACTGCTTTTCTTCTGAAGAACTGTTCTTCAATTTATCTTCATAAATCTCTTCTGAAAAGCTTAACAAAATGAAAAATGACAAAGTTCATGTTGGTAAGCTTATCACAGTGACTATAAATACAGAATCTTTATATCAATGTATTTTATGAGGGGAGAGTTTCCTGTTGACTCAACACAATGATTGTATTAAACATCCCACAGTCTCAGAATGCTTGTATCATGCTAATAAGTATCACCAGAAAATAAGTCAGTATTTATCATGTAGCCAAAGTAGTGATGCTTCTACAAGAGGGAGAGAGACATGAAGTTGGTAATTTCTTCCTGATAGGTGGGTGTCACTCCCTGTCTCCTCTCCCATTCAGACATAAGGTTGATAGAATTTCATTACTCTTTTTTTTTTTTGGCAGAATGAAAATGTAAAATGTGCAAAATTAAAGAAAATTTTAATTTAGGTTTAAAACTACCCATAATCTAATAACTCAGCAAAATAAATCATTAGAGCAAACCTCTTTTGAAAGTGTATGAGGGATAGTCTGTTTTTAACTGGCAGACAGAGGGGACATTCTGAGAACTGCTGCAGATACGGCTGCTGTATTCACAGAGACTAGGGAAAAAGAAGACTGTCTTCAGCAGATGAATAGAAACATTGATTAGCTTTGAGGCGAGTAATTGCCTTACTAATAAATACAAAAAACATCAGCCAGAGAAGTCCTCCTTTAAGCATAGCACAAATGATGTATGATGTGTACTTATGCACATAAAGTGTAGCTTACCAAAGATTTACTTAATTATTCCTGGTCCAGTTGGTTTCTGAAAAATAGCCAGGATACTACCTTGCTGCAGATTTTTAAAGTCTAAATCTTTGTTGTCTTTTTTAAAAATTGTATAGTGTGCATGTATAGTATAGTATGTTCCGTGTTAGAATTGGTTACACACATTACAGAGTAGTAGAAAAGTTAACACATATACATTCTTAACATTTCCAATTAAAAGGAGCATACAAATATTGATTATCACAGTGGAAATATGATTTGTTTCTTATTTTCTTTTTAAATACCTATATGATACTTAGTAGCATTTTAAAGACAAAAGCAATAAAAATAATTAAAAGCACATTTAGTTCCTGTTATGCCTCATTTCATTGATTGAGCCTTTTTTTTTCTTCATTTGAGGTAAAAGTAATAAAATTGGTGTCTTAGCTGTAGCTACCTTTTTATTTTAAATTTTGTATGTGAAGACGGAATTAGAAATTTTTTTTTACCTACATACATGCTATCTTTAAACTTGAAATAAGTAGCTATACCTCCACACCTAATATTTAAGTCACAATTGAAAATTTTTATAATGAAGCAAATGCTTAACTTTTAAAATGTAAAACCTTTTATTTTTAGAATTAATAAATAATAGATGTTCAATATATAAATGTTTAAAAATATTGCTTTGAGCTACATCAGATGTGTCTGTTTCTATTTTAATATTAGTTTCTACTCCTGAGAAGAAAAGGCCTTTATACTAAAAAAGATAGATTCTTAGACATGGACGTTTCCTTTGGTCAGCCATTCGGAGAAATGGCACTTGGTCTGGAGGAAAGAGATTTCCAGATCTGACCCAATACTGACTCATTGGGAGGATTTTTGGCTTGAGATTTGATGGTGGTGGTGTAGACGTGCAGTAGTTAAAATAAGGAGATCTGATGAATTGCCAAAATTTCCCCCAGATGCTCAGCAGCATCTAAAGGTCAGCCGCTTTATGAAGAGCCAGTTACTAATTCTGGCTTGAAGCTATAGCACCACTTGTTCTTTTCAAGGAGCCCTCCTTTGCCAGTGGCTTTAGTATTTTCTTAACCTTTGTTTGGAATCTTATTTGATTTCTGGGCAACTATAAACTTTAATCTCAAGAAAAGGAAACAAATTAAACACACATTGTTCAACTTAAAGGGATAGCAAAGAATGAGGTTTGCCTCTTCTGTCTTTCATGTTTAAGCTCTTCCTGGTTAAATTGTTTTTTTAACCTAGGAAGGGATCAAAATAGATATGGTCCTTAGCATCCTTAACATTTAACACCATCAAGATGCTTTGAACTCCTATCATGTTTATCATCTTACACTACAATGTTGAATTAAATTTTTTTTCCCATTAATGAACTATTGATCTCTTCAACTATATTGCCATTTGTGTGAGGGAAATAAACTCATCTGGAGTTCTTCCTAATTCATCCATTCCTTCCTTCCTTCTTTCCCTCCCTTTCTTCCTCCCTCCCTCCATTTCTTCCTTCCTTCCTTCCATTATCCAGTATACATAGCGGGGCAAAAGTAGATTTACAGTAGTTGTTCATATGGAAAATAATACAATAATAAATAAATAATAATACAAAAATAAACAATTTCACTTACAACTGTAAGTTTACTTTTGCCCCACCTTGTAAATTGACTTCTATGTTAACAACAGCTTGAAGTCATATTTAGGTTTCAAAAACATGTATGTCATTACAAGTTTAGAAAAATCATAAAACTGTTTCAAAGGAACTAGTTCTCCTGATTCAATGACAGTACTCATGAACAATTATGTATAGTACTGTTATTCTTCAAATTTTAGATGCATGGTTACAGAAGTTAAATTTATACAAAATAAACAGTTTAGGAAAGTTTTACCTGTATTTTTCTTAGAAGACTCACAAATATCATATGCAATTTGGTAGTATCACCTCTGTTTTGTATGTGAACCAAGCAAGGCTATGTTTTATCTAGTAGGTAGAGAGTAGGGATGGTTTGGGGACCTTTTTGCTTCATCAGACTATGCCTAATTGTATTATGTGCATACACTACTATTTCTGTTTGATGCCTAAGAAAAGGAAAGCCTTACCTTTAATCACACAAGTAATTATTAATGTCGGCAGACCAAGCTGCTGTGTTTACTATTTTCTGTCTCTCTACAATGAATATTTCACATTAAACATGGATAGTCTATATTCAATTTAGTTTTATATCACATCTTGACATAAAGTTAGCTATATCTATTGACACAAGAGTATTGAAAATTAAAAACTAAAATTCCGAGAGTAACTGCAAGGTAACTACAAAGATTAAATATTATAAAAGCAAATATAATAGCTTTTTAGTTTGTAACATTCATATATGTAATAAGTATAGGTGGATGCATTATGTACCAAAACCTGTGCTGGACATTGCAGATACAACAAGAAATGACTATAATCCTTGCCCTCCTCATAGGCATGAGGTAAGTTGACTAGATAAAATATTTCAACTATGGAAAGACTCAGCAGATCATGTTCGCTGTTCTCTCATTCCCAAAAGCAAGCTCAAAGGTGATTATTTGACTTGTTAGCAACTTATGTCGGTGAATCAACCCCACAAAGTTAGGGCTATTGATCCATTTTGCATCCACCGAAATACTTTTTTAAATAAATTAAATTTATTGGGATAACCTTAGTTAAGAACATTATATAATTTTTCAGTGTACAGTTTTATGGTACATTGTCTGTATATTGCATTGTGTGCTCACCATCCATAGTGTAGTTTGCAGTCACCATGTATCTGACCTGCTTGACCCTCTTTATCTTTCTCCTAACACCCTTTACCTCTGGCAACCACTATACTATTTGTGTGTGTCTATGAGTTTGTTTCATTTGTTCATTTTCTTTTTAATATCCCACAGATGAGCAGAATCATATGATTCTTGTCCTTTTCCATATGACCTATTTCACTTTAAACAACAAACATAGTGGTCCTGAAATGAATTGACAACTATGCTCCTGGGATATCTTTTTAGATTTCAGAGGCAGATAACTAGTTCATCCCCTAGTTCTCACATGGCTGAGATGCGTCCGTCATCATTAAAGACCCTATTCATACCTAATAAAGCATAAAGTTGAGCATAGTGCTTGAATCCAAATGTTTGTGAACACTTACTATGTGCTGCACTAGGTGTTTGGGATACGAAGAAGACTGAAAAATAGCCTTTGACCAGGTGGAACAACATTGAGTCTAAAACTCGATTTGGTAAATAACAAACACAGAGGAATATAATCAAAGTGACCATTATGTCTCAGACATTAGTTGTTGGGTTTATAGCTATAAAATATTAGACCAATATTATAAGTAATAGAGCTAGTAAGTAGATAATTGGAAATTAAAATCCAGATAGATTGACTCCAAAGACAATAAGCCATTTGTTTACCAAATTCCTCAAGGCTCAGATGAGTCATTTTATCAGTTCCAGAACTGTATCACTCTAGGATGTAATCTCTGTGGTTGAGGTTCTCAAACTTTAGTGTTCAGAGGAGTCATCTGGAAGCCCATTAAAACAAATATTGCTCAGCCTTTCCCCAGAAACACAGGAGTTCTGTGTGGAGCTGAATAATTTGTATTCCTATGACCTCAGAGGTAGTATCACTGATTGAGGCGAATGTCTGTCAAACTTTAGCATACAGCCAAATCGCCTGGAGAGCTTGTTCAAAGATGCTGGGTTTCTGCTGGCCATGGAGATTCAGAAGGTCTGGGATGGAGCTAAATAAATTTTATTTCAAATAAGCCACCAGAAGATGAGATTTATCAGCATCTAAAGGTCAAATTTAGACTTTGCTGGTTCGCAGACTGCTAAGCAACTGTCTAAATAGGTCGGCAGAAACAATCTAATAAAAAACCCAATTTTGACAAATGTAACATATTTGATCAAAACATGTACTCTACTTAACATAGAATCTTCTCGAGAGAAGCAGAAAAAATGTGGGTCATTATGAATTGCGTGAATCTAATGGTCAATTTTAAGAAGCAGTAGGCACTGTAGGTAACTATTGATACATCAGGAAGACATACATAGACAGAAAACAGACTGCTTGAAGGATATGGCGATATCTTTAGCTGTCTCTTAGAATTTTTTTTAAAATAACTTGTGCATGACTTCTATTTAGCAGTATTATATACGTTTGATTAAAATTTTATTGATAAAAAGTGGAGGTAAATGATATCACTAAAAATAGTGTTCACATAGGGCTAAGGTTTGGGGGAATTCCATAGTTTAGAGTTAAGCCTAAGAAAAAAGTAATAAAGACAATGGAAGAGTGGCAAGCAATGAGGGATAAAAACAGGAGCGCATGGTGTTGCAGAAGCCAAGAAAACTCTTTTCTGGGAGGACTGAATGGTTCATGGATGAAAATGTTGCTAAGAAGTCATGTAGGGCAATGGAAAAATTGACTGCTTTGGCACCATAGAGGTCATAAAGGTGTTTCATTGGAAGGTCCTTCCTTATAAAAGAAGGTATAGTAGTATAGTGTATATCAAAGTATAAACGATTTGTCTTTATGACTTTGTGTGCATGGAACTTTTTTCTTTGAAATATAGTTTTGTTTCTAATTTTTTTATATATGCTCTTTTATTAGGGCAGATATAGATTACATTTCAATATCTTGCATCCATCATTATCTTTTTGCTTTTAAAATAATTCTATTTCCATATAATTACTTTTTAGATGAATGTCAAGGTTATTTTATCAGTTTAAAAATGAGTTCTGTTAGGATTTTCCTTAGAATTACTTTACATTTTTAGATTAATTTAGAAAAATGGACATTTTATTATATTGAATCTTGCTTGACAGAAATTCAGTGATTTTCTATGTCCTTCAAGTGGTCTTATAAATCATCCAGTAAAGTTTTGTGGTTTTCTTTCTTTGGACAGTAAAGTTTTTAAAGCCATTTAGTAGATCTGGTGCTACAGTGAATGTTTTCATTATTTGTGGTTTTTAAAAAAAAAATGTGCCATAATATGAATAACATAAAATTTACCATTTTTGCAATTTTTAAGTGTACAGTTCATTAACACAAAGCACATTCACATTACTGTGTGATCATCATGACTCTCCATCTCCAGAACATTTTTTTAATCTCAAACTGAAACTCTATACCCATTAAACAATAACTCCTCAGTTCCTCCTATCCCCTGTCCCTGGCAACCGTATACAGATGGATATTTCCTATCTATTAATTTGACTGTTTTGTATAAGTGGAATCATAAAATATTTGTCATTTTGTGATTGGGTTATTTCAATTACTACTGTCTTAAAAGTAGAGCAACTGGCTGGTTTGGCTCAGTGGATTGAGCATCGGCCTGCGAGCTAAGTGTCGCTGGTTCGATCTTCCAGTCAGGGCACATCAGAGAAGGAAAACTCTGACTCCAAAAAACCTCCGCTGCCTTGCGGCATACCTCTTCAGGGGAAAGGCTAAGGGAGTAAACCCCGACAGAAAATCTGGAGCCGGAGTCCCTAAGGCGGTTTGACATTGTAGTCAACACCGGCAACTCCTGCGGCGCACCTGAAGCCAAGCTGTACTGACTCTGTCTTTCCCCTTGGATCCTTCAGCTGCGAAGAGAGGGGGGGTCTGCGGCATGGGCAACAGCTGGCCCTCCATATCACCCTGCCCAGGCTTTGTAGCTTCACTGGAGAGGACACTCCAGCGTCATCGCAAGATGTCGACTTAACACGGGAGGAGACAGTTACCGGTTATAAGCTCATCCGATTGGTGAAGGAAACGAGCGCCAGGGGTCTCCTCTGATGGTGGGAGAGGTCATCGCACCTCATTGGACAGCTACCGCCCGCCTCAAGCTGGGCAGCCCCTAGCCAATTAGGTGCCGTCTCGCCATGGCTCACCTGCCCCACTGGGTGCGTGGGGATCAGAGAGGCGTCTCTTGAAAAGTGGGCCACAAAACACTCGCACCAGGCAATTCCAAGCAAGCAACAAGAAAGAAGCCTCCAGCTCTTCGCCTCGCTAGCTGGAACATCAGGACCATGTGTCCCGGACTTACTGCAGACCTTCCGTGGATCAATGGTGCCAGGAAAACCGCCGTCATCGACAGGGAACTGGCACGACTAAACATCGACATTGCGGCTCTACAGGAGACCCGGTTGGCCAACAACGGAACTATCAGAGAAACCAACTACACCTTCTACTGGCAAGGGAAGTCTCCGGACCAACCAAGACAGCACGGTGTTGGGTTCGCTGTGAAGAACACGCTTGTTAACTCCATAGAGCCACCCACAGGAGGCACAGAGAGATTACTTACCCTCCGATTGTCAACAACTTTCGGCCCAGTCAGCATTCTTAGCACATACGCCCCAACCCTCTGCGCCACCACCGAAGAGAAAGAACAGTTCTACCATGCACTGGATGAAGCGTTATCCAAGATCCCCAGAAGTAATGCTCTTTATCTCCTTGGAGACTTCAACGCAAGAGTAGGAGCCGACCACATGGCCTGGCCCACCTGCCTCGGAAACTTTGGGAGAGGAAAGATCAATGAGAATGGTCAGCGACTGCTTGAGCTTTCATGTCACCACGGCCTGTGCGTGACAAACACATTCTTCAAGTGCAAAGAGATCCACCAGGTGTCATGGAGGCACCCCCGCTCCCGCCACTGGCACCAGCTTGACCTCGTCATCACCAGAAGAACGGATATTGGCAGCACCCTCCTCACCCGCAGCTACCACAGTGCAGACTGCGACACGGACCATGCCCTCGTGGTAAGCAAGGTGCGCATAATGCCGAAGAGGTTGCACCACTCCAAGATGAAGGGTCGCCCACGCATCAACACCAGTTGTGCCAGCAACCCAGTTAAGACCCAGCAATTCATCAACAGGATGGAAGATGCACTCGGCGAGGGAATGGCGGCAGATGACATTATCGAATCCAATTGGCCACGTCTCCGCGACGCCATATACAACTCCGCCATTATTGCTTACGGGAAGAAAGAGCGGAAGAACCCTGACTGGTACGAGGCTCACTGGGAAGAAATGGAACCCGTGATCGAGGCTAAGAGGAAGGCCCTACTGGCTTACAAGGCCACGCCCACTCCCAGTACACTTCAAGCTCTACGGGCTGCCAGGAACAAAGTCCAGAAGACCGCCCGCCACTGTGCCAACACCTATTGGCTAAACCTGTGCAGAACCATCCAGGAAGCCGCCGATATAGGCAACACACGAGGAATGTATGAGGGTATCAAGAAGGCAACAGGCCCAATCCCCTCCAAGATCGCCCCCCTTAAGTCCAAGACAGGTGAGGTCATCACTGACCAGGAACAGCAAATGCGGCGGTGGACCGAGCACTACCTCGAGCTGTACGCGACGAGGAACACCGTAACAGACACTGCTCTTAACGCCATGACCTACCAGTCATGGAGGAGCTAGACACCCCACCTACTGCGGCAGAGCTCGGCAAAGCCATCGACCGCCTCGCTTGCGGGAAAGCACCAGGAAGCGACGGAATCCCTCCAGAAATCCTAAAGAGCGGGAAACCAGTCCTGCTACAGCCGCTCCACCATCTACCCTGTCGCTGCTGGAAGGAGGGTTACATCCCCCAGGATATGAGAGACGCCAACATTATCACCATGTACAAGAACAAAGGAGACCGCAGTGACTGCAACAACTACCGGGGCATCTCTCTCCTCAGCGTCGTCGGCAAAGTATTCGCCCGGGTCGCTCTTGCCCGCCTGCAGACCCTTGCTTCCCGCGTCTACCCAGAGTCCCAGTGTGGCTTCAGAGCTGGCCGATCAACAGTGGACATGATCTTCTCCCTACGCCAGCTGCAGGAGAAGTGTCACGAGCAGTATAAACCACTCTACCTCGCCTTTATCGACCTCACGAAGGCGTTTGATCTGGTCAGTCGAAGCGGACTCTTCAGCTTGCTACAGAAGATTGGCTGTCCACCACATCTGCTTGCTGTGGTCATGTCCTTTCATGACAACATGCACAGCACGGTGTCCTACAACGGCGCAACCTCTGAGGCCTTCCCAGTCAGCAGCGGAGTAAAGCAGGGCTGCGTCCTCGCGCCTACGCTGTTCGGAATCTTCTTCTCCATGCTCCTCCAATACGCCTTTAAGGACTGCAGCGAGGGTGTCTTCATTCACACCAGATCCGATGGCAAGCTCTACAACCTGGCCCGTCTACGAGCCAAGACCCAAGTCAAAGAGGTGCTCATCCGTGAGATGCTCTTCGCCGACGACGCAGCCTTGACATCACACTCCGAAGAGGGACTCCAGCAGCTAGTCACTTGCCTTTCCCACGCATGCAAGGAGTTCGGACTAGCCATCAGCCTGACGAAGACGAACGTTATGGCTCAAGGCACGGGGACTCCCCCATGCATCACCATCGACGGATACACCCTGGAGGTTGTCAACGACTTCACTTACCTCGGGTCCACCATCTCGAGCTCTCTGTCAGTTGACTTGGAGGTCAACCGGAGAATCGCCAGGGCAGCCACAGTTATGGCCAGACTGAACCGGCGAGTGTGGAACAATTCCAGCCTCACTGAGAAAACCAGACTGCGCATCTACCAAGCCTGTGTACTCAGCACTCTCCTCTATGGCAGCGAGACGTGGACCACCTACGCAAGGCACGAAAGGAAACTCAACAGCTTCCACATGAGGTGCCTGCGACGCGTCCTGCATGTCGCCTGGCAGGATAAGGTTCCCAACACCGAGGTGCTGAAGCGAGCCAACGTGAGCAGTTTGCATGCAGTTCTTAGTGAGAGACGCCTCAGGTGGCTCGGCCATGTCAAAAGAATGGATGCAGGCCGTATCCCCAAAGACCTCCTCTACGGCAAGCTAGCAGAAGGCCAGAGGATGACAGGGCGCCCAAAACTGCGGTTCAAAGACATCTGCAAAAAGGACATGACACAATGCTCCATCAATCTCAACACATGGGAAGTTCAAGCAGACGACCGCCTAGCCTGGAGGCTCGCGGTCAGGCAAGGTACGTCACGTGCAGAGGCTGCGCGCAACGAGGAGGCGGTCCAGAAAAGATCGAGGCGGAAGCAGCGTCAACAGCAGTAACAACAGCCATCTGCCTTCACCTGTAACAAGTGCGGCAGGGATTGTCACTCCCGAGTCGGACTGCACAGCCATTCTCGGCGGTGCAGATAGACTCTCAAGAAGCTATGCCATCGTCTCTCGAGACAGACGGCTGCTGCTGATGATGATGATGACTGTCTTAAAAATTTATAAATGTTATATCATGTCAGAATTTTCTTCCTCTTATAATATTCCTTAACAGGTGTATATTGCATTTTATTCGTCCATTAATCCATCTATACGCAGTTGAGTTGTTTCCGTTTTTAGCTATTGTGACCAATGCTGCTATAAACGTGGGTGTACAAATAACTGTTCAAATCCCTGCTTTTATAATAATTGTTTGAGCAACATGTCCAGAGTTGGAATTGCTGAATCATGTGGTAATTTTATTTTTTAATTATTGAGGAACTGCTCTCCTGTTTTTCTGTAACAACTGCACCATTTGCATTCCCACCAGCAGTGTAGAGGTTTCCAAATTTTCTGTATCTTTGCCAACACTTGTTATTTTCCATTTTCTTGGTGCTAGCTGTCCTAATGTATATGAAGTGGTATCTTATGGTTTTGATGTACAATTCCTTAATTAGTTATCTTGAATGGATTTCCATGTGCTTATGGGTCACCTGTATATCTTTGGAAAAAATCATTTACTATTACTTTTTCATTATAAAATATCCTTCTTTATCTCTTACAACAGTTTTTGACCCGGACTTAAATTGTCTGACAATATTATAGTCCCTTGTTATCTTTTGGTTATTTTTTGCATGTGATATCTTTTTCATCCTTTCATTTTTAACTAATGTGTATCCTTAGATCTAAAGTCAGTCTTTTGTAGACAACAGATAGTACATTCTGTTTTTGTTTTTGTCTTTTTAAAAAATATACCTTGCCAATCTATGTTCTTTTGATTAAAGATTTTATTTCATTTATTTTAAAAATAGAGGGAAGGATGAATATTGACATTTTGTTTGTTTCCTATGTCTTGCAGCTTTTTGTCTCCCTATTTCCTCTCATAATACATTCCTTTGTGTTTAGTTAGTTTTTTTGTATGTGACATATTTTGATTCCCTTCTCATTTCGTTTTGTATATATTTTATAGAAGATTTGTAGATACCATGGAGACCAGGTCTTTTTGCAGCATTTGTCTTCCCTGGGCCTATGTTTGTACTTCCTGCCCCCCAAATTCTCCTGTATTCATAACTGTTTTTAAATATCTTAATTTTCCAAAAAAACGTTTCACCCCTGCTTTTTCTTGAGGCCTTTGGTGTTCTATTGTGTTCCTGTGCCTATAGCATAACGTTTTTCCCTCAGATTTTGCACACCTACAGATCCCCTACAGTTTTCATGCATCATGGAAACTGCCACTGCCTCCCATGGCTTCCAACCTTAGGTATAAAAGTATGTTGTCATTTCTGTCTGATCTCCTAGCCAGGCAACATAAACCCCCTGGGGAGCCCACCGATTAGCCAGAACATGCAAAGAAATACCACTCATATGCTTTCACCGAGAGAAGAAATTGAGGAGAGGAGGCACTTTTGATTCTGCTGCACAGTGCCTTGAAATCAACACTGTAAATTTTTCCACCTTCTTGAGTGTGTTTTTTTCTTGATTGGACATTTGCTTGGTTGCTGCAGATCCTTAACTGGTTTAAGTATCTCCGATAATGCTTTTTTTAATAGTCTTTTCTTATTTATTTGATTTTCTGTGGGGGAAATAAGGGTCTAGTACTTCCTAGTTTGCCATCTTGCCGATATCAGATCTGTTTGTTTTTTTGCTTTTTAATTGTTCTATTACAAATGTCCCAATTTTCCCCCCATTGCTTTCCCCTGTCCCACCCACAGTCCTGCTCCCACAGTCAATCCCCACCCTGTTGTTCATGTCCATGGATCATTTATACATGTTCCTTGACAGTGACCGTCCCCTCTGGTCACTGTCAGTCTGTTCCTTGTTTCCATGCCTCTGGTTCTGTTTTGCTCATTTGTTTGTTTTGTTCATTAGGTTCCTGCTACAGGTAAAAAATTTTTATAGTTTTAGTGGTGGTTTTGAAACTTAAACAGATGCAGAGTTGCAGATGTTCAGCTAAACCTCTAAATCATGATATTAAAATGTAAAACTATTATTGCATAATATATTGATGATAGCTGTCATGTTTGTTTTATTTCTGATTTAATGGTAATCCATCTAGGAATGTTTCAAAAACAATCAAAATGTAATTTGATAAATGTCAAATTACAATTGACACAATTGTTAGTTCTTTTGTAAATAAGTTAATGGTGAACAAATAAAACCAAATTGGATTTTACAAATAATGCAAATAGCAATAAAAGACTCTGGCTTTGCACTTTTTAAACAAACTTACAGGTAATGTTCAGAGAAGGAAAACTCTGACTCCAAAAAACCTCCGCTGCCTTGCGGCATACCTCTTCAGGGGAAAGGCTAAGGGAGTAAACCCCGACAGAAAATCCGGAGCCGGAGTCCCTAAGGCGGTTTGACGTTGTAGTCAACACCGGCAACTCCTGCGGCGCACCTGAAGCCAAGCTGTATTGACTCCGTCTTTCCCTTGGACCCTTCAGCTGCGAAGAGAGGGGGGGTCTGCTGCATGGGCAACAGCAGACCCTCCATATCACCCTGCCCAGGCTCTGTAGCTTCAGCTCCACTGGAGAGGACACTCCAGCGTCATCGCAAGATGTCGATTCAACACGGGAGGAGACAGATACCGTGTCACTCCCGAGTCGGACTGCACAACCATTCTCGGCGGTGCAGATAGACTCTTAAGAAGCTACACCATCGTCTCTCGAGACGGACGGCTGCCGACGACAGGTGATGTTGCTGTCTACAGCTCATATGACAAGTAGCACTAATTCAGCACTGCTTCATTTACATTTACAGCACAAAATCTCACAAACATCATTTTGGAAAATGTATAATTTGCAATAACTTACCAAAGATATGTGTTTTGCTTAGCATAGAGTCTTCGAATTAGTGGAGCATGATTAATGAGGAAATTGTGCACTTCCATGAATGTAATGGGCAATATTAAGAAGCAGCAGTTACTGTAAGTATTCAGATACAATTAACATGAGAAACGATCTCTATTATTTTACTTTTGTTATTGATATTCTTAAATGATGTATGTGTAGGGAACTATGACTATTTCTTAAAAGTGGATATAATTTCATAATATTTAATTATTTATATTGAGTTCTTGCAATACATTCACTAAAATTTTATAGTATGTTTTTATTTGTTTATTTAAATAGAGTTGACATCTTTTTATATTCCATCTTTCCAAGATATACTACATAACAATATAAACTTAATATAATTTGGGAATTTTTCTTTCAATATAATCTAAAATGTTTTAAATAGTACAAGAAATAGTTTTATTTGGTTTTTTTGAGGGAAAATTTGTGGCTTTGTACTTTTGGGGAGCTCCTTTAATATTATCTCTGTTTTTTATGTTGGTTTATTTCAGGTGGTAAATTTTATCAATTATTATTTTTGCTAGAAAGAAGATACATGCACTTTGTTGAACTTCCCAAAACCTCATCGTTTATTTTTATACATATTTTCCACTTTTTAAAAACACAAATATTTTTGAATCCTTTCTTATTCCAAATTTTGCATAGCTATATAACTCCACCACTGTCAACACTTCATTTTTTAGGAAATGTTGATTTGATGTTGAAAAAATTTTTGTATCAGTACAAGGAAATTAATAATTTCATCCCCCATTTCTCATATAAAAATCCATGATTTCCTATTTTGTATTTTATTTTTTAACTTTTTGTTATATTGGTAACTATCAATGGTTAATATATTGTTAAATACATTTATTTAAAGATAATTGGCCAACTGTTGAATTGCTATATCTCTGTTTCTCAAGCCAGAACTGGCTAAACATTTCTTAGGAATTATGTAAAAGTGATTTTCATCAATTTGGAATTCTGGTCAGGTGTCTTTAAAATTCCTAATTCTATGTTTTTCTAATATAATGAAATGATATAGAACATATAACAGTATTTTAATTTCCTTTAAGCTATTTGTCTGTATAAATGTATTTGGACTATTTCTGACCTATTCAGAACTGAAACTATTCACTGTTGTGAATCTGAGCACCATGAGTAACATAAAATCAATCAAATAAAAGGAAATTTAAACTTTCGAGCTCTTTAACAGGAAATGAATTGTAGAATTTTTTTCTCCATTTTTGTTTTTAATTTGAGGAACTTATTTATTTCAGAAAACAACTGTCTGTTTTTGTGAAGACTTAAGTACATCAGGAGTTTTGAAGCGATAAGATAAATACAGGAAGGGGATATAAAAAACTGAAGAGTTTTTGAATGATTGATGTGATTGTGTTGAGAACCAGATTAAAAATCAGTCCATTAAATGTCAATACACTAACCTGAAAACCTAAGTTAATCTTTTCAAGTAGCAATAAAGGTATTTTAAAAACGTTCCCAGTAGTTCTTACAAAGTCCACATGTGGTCGAAGAACACCTATTTTTAAAACACACCCACATCAGATTTCAAACATAATATTGGCATCACGATATTTCAGTCTCTTGCATCTTTCTCTAAATGTTATCACTTTTGAGACTCCTTTAATATGGAGGTATCATATTTCTTCTCATGATGCATATGACAGATGAATTTTGGAATTTTCTAAGGGGAAGTGCAAATGGAATACTAAAAAAATTTGATTTTTTATTTTTAATTTTTAAAAATTGTTGTTCTAGTACAGTTGTCCCAATATTTCCTCCATTGCTCTCTACTGCCCCCCCATCTCAGTCAGTCCCCACCCTGTTTTCCCTGTCCATGGGTCATTTGTACTAGTTCCTTGGCTAGACCTTTTCCCTTCTTTTTCCCCTTTTCCCTCTCCCCGCTCCCTCTGGTCACTGTCAGTCTGTTCCTGTTTCCATGCCTCTGGGTCTATTTTGCTCCTTTGTTTGTTTTGTTCATTAGATTCCTGTATTAGGTGAGATCATATATTTGTCTTTTGCCACCTGGCTTATTTCACTAAGCGTAATACTCTCCAGTTTCATCTATGATAAGCTTCATTTTACCTTTTTTTGTAAAAAAACCGAATCTGTTTGTTAGGCTTTTTTCCTTGTTTTGACAAATGATATATAAGCCTTCTGTTTTCTGCTTGTGGTGTTCAACATTTTATCCTTTGCATGTGAACAAATTAAAAATACATTTGGATTTAGGTAAGCTATGTGTGTCATGGACATCTTTGTCTTATAAATTAAACTGTTCTCTGAAAGGTGTTGAGTATTTGGATCGGCAGTACCTCGTCGTCGGCAGCCGTCCGTCTCGAGAGACGATGGTGTAGCTTCTTAAGAGTCTATCTGCACCGCCGAGAATGGCTGTGCAGTCCGACTCGGGAGTGACATGGTATCTGTCTCCTCCCGTGTTGAATCGACATCTTGCGATGATGCTGAAGCTACAGAGCCTGGGCAGGGTGATATGGAGGGTCTGCTGTTTCCCATGCAGCAGACCCCCCCTCTCTTCGCAGCTGAAGGGTCCAAGGGAAAGACGGAGTCAATACAGCTTGGCTTCAGGTGCGCCGCAGGAGTTGCCGGTGTTGACTACAACGTCAAACCGCCTTAGGGACTCCGGCTCCGGATTTTCTGTCGGGGTTTACTCCCTTAGCCTTTCCCCTGAAGAGGTATGCCGCAAGGCAGCGGAGGTTTTTTGGAGTCAGAGTTGCAGTACCTACAACGTAAATTACTAGGTTGTAGATGGAGTTTAGATTGGTCTGTAGCACCAACAGGTCTCTAGACAATTGCAGCACTGAATATCATCCGGAATCGGATGCAAGTGTTTCAACTGATGCATCCATTCACTGGAGGACTGAATTTCAAAAGCACCTCTATATATGTAGTGTGAGATATTTGTCCCTGTACTTCCAAACTTCTCTTGGGAATATAGTATCTGAGCATGGGCTCTGTTCTGCCTGTAGAGCATCCAGGTGACCGTGCTGCAAGTGCTTTCAGTGTTTCATTCCTCTGGCTGCTGCATAGCACCTTACTGTTCTGTGGCCCTGGCATGTGCAGTTAATTGCTTTCAAGTGTTGGCTGGTAGGAAATAATTGAAAAGCAAAGCCAGTTGGCACCATATCGTGCAACAGTGAAAATTAGTGTTCAGGAGATTGTTGAAGGAGAAGGTAACTTCAAGAATGGCAACTCTATCTCCTGGCTGGTGTGGCTCAGTGGGTTGAGTGCCCGTCTGTGAACCAAAGGGTCACTGGTTCAGTTCCCAGTCAGAACACAGGCCTGGGTTGTAGGCCAGGTCCCCAGTTGGGGGCATATGAGAGGCAACCACACATTGATGTTTCTCTCCCTCCATTTCTCTCTCTCTAAAAATAAATAAATAAAATCTAAAAAGAAAAGAAAAATGGCAACTCTGTTTTGGAATCTAAGCACCAGATAATTGAGGCTAAAATAATTGTAGTCAAACTAATCTTTAGCAAGTAGCTATATTTAAGCTTTTTAATATTAATGTGTACTTTGCTAGTGGCAGTGTGTCTCTATATCCATTCAGAACTCTATGTATGCCACTTAATTAATTGGGTGATCATTTTCTGAGCATCTATCAAGAGAACCAGAGACTGTTAAGCATGTCAAGTTGTCAAAAGTTGTCTAAGATGCGATTCTTCTTTTTAGGAGATAATAACTTCGACAGTGGTATGATGAGTCTTCCTACATGGCTCTAACCATTACTGTCACTACCACTACCATTATTGTCATAGTCATCATCATCATAGTGGCTATCTTTCATTCATTCATTCATTCATTTTATATTATCTTGTATACCCAGTATGTGTGAAACACTGTCTAAAATGCAAAAAATACAGCAGAGAGCAAAGTGAACTATGTTACTTACATTACAAAGCTTCTTTTCTGGAGAGCTGAGTCAGATAAAATGCACACTTAAACTGCTTAATATGTATTGCTATATATATGATTAACTATAATATGACACTTGATATGCCTCAAAATAATAGCTTTACAAAGGAAATTTTAGCTGAGTGAGGGGAATAGTAGAGGATATGGCATGTTAGACAAGATGGTCATACAATGCTTCCTGAGGAAAGAGCCTTTGAGATGAGACTTGAATAATGAATGCGAGTTTGTGGAGGGAGAACATCCCAAGCAGTACACTTAATGTGAACTTCCTTATTGTACATTTAAGTAAGAGTTTTGTTTAAATAATTTGTTTTAATTCTTGGAAGATTTTAATATACTTATCATTATTATTACAGTTCACATTTTAAAAATTCTGAGGCTAGAAAAATTTATAAGAATGTTTGCTATCTCATCTCTGTTAAGTAGCAGATACAACATACCAATACAATGTACATATTTCAGACATTTTTTTTCCAGTGGAAGGAAAGTCATATCTGGCTTTCATAATTAGGGAAAATTCCCCAAAGAAGAGACATTTGAGCAGGATGTTGAATGTTGACAGTGTCTATAATTGGAGGCACATAAAAGGGACTGGATGGAGGGAAATTAGGTAATAGGGTGTATGGTGGATGGACAGGGGTGAATTAGAGAAAATGTTTAGTAAGTTTGCAGTTTCTAAACGGGTTCGTAGATGCGCCAAATACTAATGAGTCATTTCAGAGGAGCCACACATTCTTATGTGTATCTTTTAAGAAGAAAAAAATTACCATTGAAATGTTTTATTATTTTTAAAATGGTAAATTTTTTCAGTTTGCTGCAATGGGAGAAACACATTTATTTGAAAGCATTATGGAATTTAGGAAAGCTTTTATGTAACTATGATTTTTCTTAAAGAAAAGATGTTAAAGTACAACTATTATTATGTTGTAGTACAAATTATTCCTTGATTCCTTGATTTATTGATCAATTCATGAATTTATCCTAGAAATATTTACTTTTAAAACAGCCTAGCTTAGTGTAGTGGTTAAGAATATGTCCGCTGAAGCCAAACTTTATGGACTGAGCCCTGAGATCTCCCACTAATTAACAGTGAGTGGATTTATTTTCAATTCTCTTTCTAAATCCCATTTAGCTCATTTGTAAATCTGTCAAACTAATAGTAATTCCACCTTATCTTTATGAGGACTATATGAGATTATGAATGTTAATTACTCAGTATAATAAATACACAATAAGGTAATTTAAGCTATTATCACTGTCTTAGACAATGTCTGTTGGACAGCACATGGTGATTACATCATACTGAAAAACCAGAAACACAATCTGAACTCATTTCTCTAACAATTTACATTAAATTTAGTGGCAGTGAATCAAATCAGAATTAGTTTAAGTTTTTGTTTACTCTTGCTTCTTTTACTGGACTGGAAAGTCGGTTACCTTTCTTAATCTTTTTATGACAGTGAGAAGCGGTATACTTGGCTCACCTCCCTTTCTGTCAACAAATGCAAATGTGTGTAAGATCTGTGGCCCAGACACCCACTTCCTATTTGCTGCCCCTTCTTTCATTCTCTCTTAGCTCTTGAGATGAATGTTTTAGAACTTTCTGACCATCCTAGGTTTATATTTAAAGCATTGATCTCTCGAATCTGTCACTCTGACTTCTGAGTAGTCTTGAAGTAGAGCCTTAATATAGAGAATTAATTTCACACCATACCTAGAAAACTGCAGTAACATCGAATTCCATAAAAGGATTGGTTTATGGTTTTAATCCAACTATGTCTTGTCTTGATGTTGTTACTGTAACACTGATGATTTGAGGACCTACTGTCTTGATTTATGTGAAAAATACGAATGGGAATACTAAGCAAAATGCAAGAGGAATACAGATGTTGAATAATAAGCATTTAGAAGCATGAAAAAGAGGTATGGAGCAAATCACTTAAAGAAGTAGTATTGCCTTCTGTTGAAAAACTGAAAGTGGTTGATCTCAGATGGGGTAAAACTAAAAAGAACAAAATACCTCCTATGCGTGGTTTCTTCTTTAATTTATTTAGAGCCTAGTTCAAGTCCAAAGTGTTTATGGTAGAAGTGAATGCCAACTTCACTATATGGCTTCAATGTTTTTTAATCTGTGAGTCACAGAAAGCCATTTATAGTTTTTTAAATGTTTTCTATACTGTTTTCTCTTTGTTTAAATCAGTGCTTCTCTGTGGCTTCTTGGGTGATTTATGCACACACAGCGAACTTCATGTTTTGTGTATTTGTCCCCAGATCACTTAAATATTTCTGAATAAAGAAGGCTCTATTGGGAAAGGAGGGGAAGAGGTTGGGGGATGGGGTAGGAAGAAACAAGAGGCTCCTTGTTTTATAAACTTTATTGCAAAGAAAATCTGGCATTTGTTTCAAAGCAGCATGGTCTGTGCTGTGCTTTGGTGAATTATGTTTGCACATTTCTAGTCAAGAGAGTAGAATGCAGATCATCTGCAAATGAAGAGCTTTACTCTGTGCATTGTGAGAGATGCTCAAGTTTATCCTTCCTCATCAATCTTACCTCCTTGACAATATCATGCATGCTGCCCAGGGAGAGGATGCTGTTAAACATTGATATAGAAGCACTCATTTAATTTAGTTACTACACCCTGTTGGTCTTTATGAGTGGTGGGGGAACTATTTAAAAAGGACCTGTTGTGTTGACAACTGTGCACTGCTCTGCAGTGAGCAGCATTTTTATTGATTTCTCCATCTCTCATCTTTTCTCCCCTATCCAGTTAGAAATATCGTCTATAGTGCTTTGGGAATATTTGTATTTAAATCTTTATTATAAGTTCTATTGTTGCAAGAAAAGAATGTAAATGGGCACAGTTTATTTCCATAATTACTTTTCAGAGTATTTTGGCTATCATCCTAGTGATTATAGTTAGTGAATTTAAAACCCTCTATGTTTTGGACAATAGGCATAAAGCTCTCCTGGTTTATCTCTTAGAGAAATAAGATTGCCCCCCAAAAGACAGCCATTTATAATACACGCACCTTTGAATAATTAAATGAAGTACTGAAGAGGAAAAGGATTCTAATCAGCATTCAGATTGTGATTGTGCCATGCACGGAATCATTTCTTTATGAATACATTTATCTTGGAGCATTAATAATTATGAAACTTTTTTTTCTGTCTTGGTAGGAACTGGGAAGTAACAGCCCTCCACAGAGAAACTGGAAGGGAATTGCTATTGCCCTGCTGGTGATTTTAGTTGTGTGCTCACTCATCACTATGTCAGTCATCCTCTTAACCCCAGGTAATTGGTCTTTATTCCTCACTTATGATGGTGTTGTGGATAATAATTTCACATTCAAATGCCTTAAGAGGGTAACCGTGTGTGGTATCTTAGGGTGCATTAGTATTGGTTGGAATAAAAAATGCATAACCAAACATTTTGCAAATGACACAGTGATTTTGTTTAAATATCATGCAAGATATTTTGGGGAAGCTGAAATGTATGTTGAGAATGCCAAGGAGATCTTTGGTCTCCATTGCTACTTAGAGAGTTATCTTTGCTAGTTTAATAAATTCAGGATAGGTTTGGCCTTTATTGTAGGTTGAAGATGAGAGAGTGGAGTCTGAAGGTTCCCATATGTAGTTGATAGACAATTGTAGTGACAATGGTAAAGGAGACTTTGAGGGACCAAGAGGATTAGATAAAAAGAAAATAAGGTAAGTCATTAAATGTTTTTCTCTCCTTTTTCTTTCTTTCCCTGTACTTTTTACATTCTAAGTTTCTCTCTCTCTCTCTAAAGAAGCACTCCAACTTGCCCTTGCAATGATCTTTGGACTATGTTCTTCAGTTTGCAATGTTTAATATATACACATTTTCAGTAGGCTTAATTCTTCTTTGGGGATTGTTTCAGGACATAGAAGTTTCACTACTCTTTAGTACAGTGGTTCTCAACCTTCCTAATGCTGCGACCCTTTAATACAGTTCCTCGTGTTGTGATGACCCCCAATCATAGCTAAAGCATAGTGATTAATCACAAAAACAATATGTAATTATATATGTGTTTTCCAATGATCTTAGGCGACTCCTGTTAAAGGGTTGTTCAACCCCCAAAGCGGTCGCAACCCACAGGTTGAGAACTGCTGCTCTAGTAGATGCTAATATGAAAGGCAGAGAAAGTCTGCTCACTTTTAAAAGTCTCCAAGCTGTCTTCCAGGGACAAATAAATTTGGCATGCTGCTACAACCCACCCACTAGCTTCCTTGAAGACTGGACATCCATATGCAACTCAGAATTATAAAACATAGTCATTTCTGGGATAGGATTGAGCTGATTCAAAACTCAACTGGTGTTATGAAGTTGTAGTCTGTTATTGAATATGTTTCTGTTCTGTTATATTATGTTCGTATTGTATAGTTCCTGCCCCAGCTTTGTTATTTTAGAGTTTATTAGATATGTTTCCTTAACTACAAAATACGATTAACAATAGATCTATTGCAGAGTCATTTGGTCAAGTAATTATGGTGGCTAATTTTACAAATGGCAATATCAATTGTTTCAATGTCGTACTTTATGAAATCTGCCATCTTTGTAAAAATACAAACTTGAAATGTATAACTCCTTAAAAATATAGTGTAAATTGTTATTTAACAGGAAGAGATTGATTAAGAGAGTCAAGAGGGACGAAAAGGGAAGAAAAATAAATTTAAAAGAGAAAGAAAAATTTCTTGATAAAAACTGGCTTATCCAGTATTCTCTTTAGGAACTCTTGTAATTGCCTTATTTGTACATCTGCAGACAGTGCAGTTGAGCAATGTGATGGCTCTAATTTGCTTCAGAATGCCAAGAATTTTTGTTAATGGAAGATGAGCTTATGTTCAGGATAGTGTTTCACTTAAACATAAGAATTCTAGAATACTTATTTTAAAAATGAGTGCTCAAATTTACTGCCTTCTATAGGTAATGCATATCCAGATGCAGGAAATTGGGACCATGATGCCTTTCTGCCATCCTGATTCTAGAACTTTTCCTGGTGATTCTTTTTCAGATTTTCTTGTTACTCTCTGAGGCCATACTGATATTCTGGGGTCCTTGAGTATTGGTATTACGAAGACCTTATAGAGTTGGCCATTCACTAAATTAAACTTTCTATATTCAACCCTGTTCAGGGTGCCCCAATATAAAAACACAGTATAGTGGCACTCATTTTGTCATACACTTATTCATTTGTTAAACCAGGGACTTTGGACAAGACCCACATTTTGGTTTGAGTTCTGGCTCTAATTTACTAGTTTTGGGAACTCGGCCAGTTATTTGGCCATGTCTCTTAATTCACTCATCTGTATTATGGGTATAATATGTAATGCAAACTTTATAGCATTACTATGATGAATAAATGTGATGATATAATTAAAGTATTTAGTACAGTGCCTAGTACTGCCCCTGCTATTCCTTTTATGGCTGCTATTATTCAGAACATATTGACCACTAGACACAATGCCAAGAACTGCGTCACATGAGGGAAATTTCCAAATAAAAGTATAGTCTCTCAGAAATATAGGTCTTCTGAGATTTCCATGTTAAATTATGACAGGTAGAAATCTGGAGTTAGTCTCTCAGAGGTCTTTTTGTTCATTCATTTAGTCCTTAACCAGTAGATAATTATGGATTTCTTACAGCTTTCTAGATGGTATGGTAGTTGGCTGATATTCCCTTGCATTATATCTATCGCCTCCAATCCTCTTTTTTTCTCAACTACACAAGCACGCAGCAACCCACGCATCCCCAACCTAAGGATCTGATTTCAATTTCATATTAGATTAATCATATAAATGGAAGTGGAAATCATTATTTAGAGTTACAGTTTACTAAGTGCATTTCACATACCACATCCAAATGTCTTTAGGTTTCACTATTAATTTTGGCAGGGATATTATGAAATGAAAAATAAAATAGAAGTCAGTATGATGGAGTGGGAAGGGTATTGATACAGGAAGCAGACAGCTTGTGTTCTACACTCTGTTTATAAACTCAGTGCCACTGGGGATATGGAAGATGTCAAAATTGAAGTGGGTCGGTATAATAACAGTTCTTATGAACATGCTTGCGATAATGGACAGACATATATTAACCCAGTTACATGGCCTTTATGAAGGGCTCAAACCAAACATATCAGAGGAAATATAAGGCCAGAAACCTAACAGTTTGTGGCTGAAGACTTGAGTCATAAGACTGGAATAACTCAAGAAGTTATCAAATTAGAAAGAAAGAAAAAAACACTTGAGCTTAACCTCTCATTCTGAGGACTGTATAGTTTTGATTTAGCATTTGTGCCTGTGCTTGTCTATGCTCAGACTCTAGTACAATATTCCCTCACTTATTGAAGGTATTACATTCTAACCACCCCACCCCCCAACGATAGGTGAAAATCCGTGAAGGAGGAACCTTACATTTATTTTAGTATTTATATATATTTTAAGGCTTTATAAACCCTTCCCACACACTTATAAACCATTCTCAGTGCCTTATTAACCTTTCCCACTCCCTTATTAACCTTTTCCACACTTTTATAAACAATACTTAATGTTCTTAAACATATTCTACACTCTTAAACCTACATAACTTTAACAACATATGTATATAGTACCGCAAGATCCTGCGATATAGCGGAAAATCCCCGATAAATAAATATAATATTTTTTAAAATCCCGCAATACAGTGAGGCCGTGATAAGTGAACTGCAATATAGAGAAGGACTGCTGTACTCCAATTGCACCAAGACTTCCTTTTCTTGCCCTCAGGCTCGAAATCCCTAAGCTGTGCTAGGACAGATACACAGGGGGAAACCTTCAACTCGGAAGATAATGTACCTCATCTCCCCTCTCCTTTCTAATCTACCCTTTGCCCACCAATATATTCCCAAGCCCAGCTTTTTAGGTAAAACCATTCAGGCCGGTGAAAACTTTCAACCAGGAAGGGGAATTCATATCAGAAGAAGAAACTTCTGATCCTAAAATTATTCAGCAATGTAAAACAATAACTAGATGTTAGGACAAAGTGCTGACTCTAGAACAATCCTTCCAGTAAAGATGGAGGTCAGAAATTTGTATATGTTTTATAGCTATATGACCTTTGGTAAATTACTTACCACCTTTGACTTCAACTTTTTTGTTGAAGAAAGGAAATCATTGCTTTGCCAGAATGGGAAGTAATATCTTAAAGCTGATTACAGCTCTAATGTTGTTGAACTAATATAATAACAACAGCAACAACAATAATAGTGACTTGTTTGATAACAAATATAGCAACAGAATAAATTTGATTAGCTCTTTTATTAAGCCTCTTCTTCCTTGAAAATGTATTTAAGTGTTTTTTTTGTTGTTGTTGGGGGTGGGTAGAGAAAAGAGTACAAGAAGTTACCTAGTCTAATACATGTTTTAGATACTGTTTTGCTCAAAATAGCATCACATTTTGCAGGTAAGTGCAAGCCTGTAACCAGAAAAATCCATGTTCATTGTAATTTTAGTTTGATAGCAGATTTTTTTTACAGAAGTAATTTGACACAGGTGTCTTAATTTGTCAGCAACTTCCCTGCCTTGTTAAGAGAAGTCCT
Source organism: Furipterus horrens (assembly GCF_987537825.1). Classification (NCBI taxonomy): domain Eukaryota; kingdom Metazoa; phylum Chordata; class Mammalia; order Chiroptera; family Furipteridae; genus Furipterus; species Furipterus horrens. The sequence goes on along the minus strand of NW_028327171.1, from coordinate 127,104,244 downwards.
AATTATTCTTGAAGAATGGGTTAACCATTCAAATATTTCTTTAATAACTGTCCGTTTCTGAAAGGAACAGATTTTTCACTCCATTTTTTTTCTGGTTAAAAAAAGACATTTTTAGATGCATTGATGAAGCCCATTTTTGTTTGTTTGTATTGAATTTGTTTAAAGAAAAAAAGAATACAGTATTCCCTCACTTATCGCGGGTATTATGTTCCAGATACCCCCGCGAAGTAGAAATCTTACATTTATTCTACACTCTTAAACCTACGTAACTTTAACAACATACGTATACAGTACTGCAAAATCCCACAATATAGCTAAAAATCTGTGATAAATAATTAAATATAATATTTTTAAAAATCCTGTGATACAATGAGGCCGCGATACGTGAACCGCAATATAGAGAGGGACTACTGTATACCTATGAGATCAATAATTACAGTCTACAAATATATGAGAGTACATTCATGCTTAAAGTTGTAGAAACCAATCTTATATAGCTATGCATTTGCTTTCAGCATCATATTTATATTTAATATGTAGAATGAGAATGAACATGGTCAGGAAACTGTTCATGCACAATACAGCTACCTAGTTGTACGTGTTTGAGAAGAATAATGCTTCTTTTATGAGTTACAGAGTATTTGGTAGAGGGTATTGATAATGATCTTCAGTCTCATCACCATATTGAAATAGCCACCTGTGAACTCCGCATATTCCACCAGTTCTTCAGCAACAGTGGCCTGTTGCCCTTTGATTGATGGGTGTAATCAGTCAGTGTCAAAATGGGGTCATCAGGTTAATTTACTATCATGGCTGACTAAAGACAAGTTGTAAGGCAGTGAAATTGTGTCTTTATTATTAGCTCTAGATCTTGCTTTTTAAAGCAATTTCTCATTTTTTTTTTGCTCTTATCTTTAAGTGAGCATGCGGTGTTGGTCTTTACCAGTCTATCAGAGTATAAAATAAGCAAAACTTTAATGTGTAAGCCATGAGAACTCTGCTCGATCACAATTAAACACAAATATAATAAGGATCGTTCAGTTCCACTTCATAAGTGCTTTTATTTTCACTCTTAGAAGTATCTCTACTAGTGATAATTTTGCACTAGGTTCAGATGCCATTTTGGAGAAAAGTTTACACAAATTGAGATCACTGCTGTGATGTTGTTTAAATAAATCATTATGTGAGATAAGGATTTGAGCCATGAAATTATGCTCAAAAAGTTCATTTGAGCCAAGATTTAGAATTAGGAAAGTAGACTGAACTAGAGGAATTTAGGCAACCCTATCCAGAAAAAGAAACAAAACAAAAACTAGAAGTTAACACTTAAGGATGTATCCCTTTTTTTGAAGAAATACCAACTTATCTATATTTTCCAGAGTGTGCAAAATTATCTTATCTATTCTTAATACACCCATCTAAAAATGGTAGTTTTCTAGATAATACAGTTAAAACCCATAAAATTTGAATGACTTAGGTGGCTAGTTTGTGGAGAAAGTATGGCGAATAAAGTGATTCAATTGACCTTGATATCAGACTGACTAAAGTTCATGCCCTCTCCTAAATGTGTGTGTGCAAATATAAATTGGAAGTACAGAATTCTTTCTTCCTATTGCCTTAGTTACCAGATTTTTACACAAGGCTTTAAAAAGATTAATCTGTCCCTATTTATTAAAAAAAGATAATTTTCCAGAAAACATTTGGTAAAATAAGACTTTATTGGACTGGTGACAGCTGATTTGTTATTGGTATGCAAAAACTCAAAATGAATTTATTCTGGTTACTATTATGTTCTTCCAAAATAATAGCTCCTGGTTATAGTTAGTTAAAATGTCATGTCATATTATATTACAAGCAATCTCTTGGCAGCTGCAATTTAAAAGGTGTCATTTAAGCATCTGACCTGTGTTTTAAAATGTCAAAGAAACAATTAAACTATCTCATTATCTTTTTATGAAGGGAAAATAATGTTTTACAGATTGGGTGATTTGCTTTACTCACGTGTAAACAACAACATCAACCAAGATGCAAATTGTTTATTTTGTGTTGTTAAATTTAAAAATGAGGCATATTGTATTTACAGACATAAGCTAAATAGTCTCTGCTTGTTTTTCCAAGAATAGTACAGATGAACACATCTGAGTATGGTATTACCCAGAAGTAATCAGGCTGCCAAAGAGAAACAATGACAGGTTCTAATAGTTTCCCCCAGATAGCATGTATTGTTACTTTTCTAATAGATTTATCTCTGACTGAAAAATAATTTTCTCTGGCATTAATAAAGTAAGAGTAAATTTTTGTCTTTACAGTTACATTTCAGTTATTACTCAGATGTGATTTCCTTGTTTATTCTCATCTTTGGTATTCTCCAATCAGATAAATAATAGATTTAGTTTATATTATAATGTGTTTACTCAGAAGAGAATCTGTTTTAATGAGTAACATTTATTGATTAACTACTTATCACATGCCATATATTGTACTAAGTGCTTTACATGTACTCTTTTATTTATCCTCACACCAAGGACATAAAATAGCTATTGTTAATTTATCCATAATCTAAGTTACTCAGTTGAATCTTACAGTTATAGTACATTGCCTGTCACACAACTGGGATGTGGAGAAGCCGGGTCATTATCCTAGGCTCCTTCAGCTTTAGCATGTGTGTTAACTTTTAAAATCTATGTTAAGATACATGATTGCATCAAAGGAAAGTATGGGCAAGAAACATTTCTGAAAATAAAAAGTGAAATGAGCTCTGATTTATTCTATCTCTTGATTTTTTTTTAATGAGTGAATTGATTCTGCATATTTCTTAAAAGGTAATGCACAGCAGAGAATGAATGAAGCTGGGGTAGACAAGAGATTAACAAGAAGGCAACGACAGGAGTGGACAACTGAAAACTATGCTTGAAAATTCTATATGAATTTTTATTCCAGCTGTTATATTTTTTGGGGGATGACAAATATCCATGATAAAATATAAGTACACATTTTTCCCTAAACCAAATTGTATAAAAATTGTTAATGTACAACTTTAATTATTTTGTCATGTTTTTTATTTTCCCTGCTAATATAAGTATTTACTTTAGAAATATGATAACCTGTCCTCTGTTAACAGGGGAACAAGATAGTCTGATCTCTGAGAAATAAATTCCTAAAAGGAGAAGTTACATCTTCATTTGGGGGGGGGGTGATTTTTAACATAGATTTGCCCTATGTTTGTAGAATAGGATATTTCAATATGCAGTTATTTGCCAGAGATTTTAACATCCAGTTCTTTGCTTTTGAACTGTAATTTAAGAAACCCCATTCCAGAGTCTGTTTATGAGGTATAAAAAGAGACACTATCTGAAAAACAACAAGAAGAATACTCTTAATTAAATGACAATGTAAACTAAATAATATGCCACTTTTTGCCTTTGTAACAAAAAGCACAGATTTGGCTGCTTGCCACAATGAAAGCCAGACTTGTGAGCCTGTGAGATAGGTGTTGGCGACCCCACACCCGGGGTGCGCGCATCTCAGTGCTACTTAAAAGAGAGGAGCTGAAATGGGCCAGGAGAGCTGCATTAGAAACACAGTCTGGGTCAGAGCTCCAGACCAGCGTGCAGGGCGCGCAGCCGAACCGTGAGACTGCAAGTGACCCAGAACATGGGAAGCTGTGTGAACTGAGGCTGGTGCTGGTGGCACCACATACCGGACACACGCATACATCACGGTGCCACTGATCAGAAAAAAATGGCATTGGGCTGGGAAAACTGCGTTAGAAACACGGTCTCGGTCAGGGCCCAAAGCCGGCGGGCAGAGCACGCAGGTGAACGGTGAGGCGCTGCTGGCCAGGGATAGAGCCCGGTGCTGCAGCTTGGAACACAGAGACTTCTTGGGAGGAGGAGCGAAGGCAGGATCCGAGGCAGGGCAGGGACTAGGATCATGCGCACCGGCTTGCCAACAGAACGGCATTACTAGAGAAGCTTGAGGACTGCTGGAGGGTGCCGCAGGACAAGTGGGGAGAGACCCAAATCTGCGGCTCACAGCAAATAGTTACAGCAGGCCCCCGAATGAGAGAAAAGCAGCCACAGAGACCAGCCAGAGCTCCTCACAGCCAGCCAACCAGGAAAAAATTTGAAACTTATGGAATTTTGACCAGGTGTGGATCCAGAAAAGAAAGACTGCACACAAGGCTGAACTGAGTAAAAATTTTCTTTTTAATTTCAATATTTTTTCTTTTTTTTTAATAAATATTTTTTCTCTTTAAACTATCTCTTTAATCTGTTTCATACCATCTCTCCCTCCCATCCTTCATCTTTAATTTTGGATTGTTTGCCTGTTTTGTTTAGCCTCCCTTTCACACTAAATATATAGCATATAACTACTATATAAATCTAATACTATAAACTACCACTTTCTTACTTTATCCTGCATTCTTCCATTTCTCTCTCTTTTTTTATTAACATGCAATGTAAATATTACTTACTGTCTTGTATAGTCTTGACACTACTTGCTACTATTATTACTCTACCATCCCCCTTCTCAAAAATCATCTTTTTCTGCATTTAAAACAACTCTTATCTATTTCTCCTATAGTATAATAGCCCTAACCTCTCTACATTTATATAAATACTAAGTCATTTGCTGCTGATAGTGGGATAGAGGGTGGGGGATATTTTTGAGGGTGTGGGTTTCTTGCCTGGGCTGTGTATTTATGTTTTTTACAGCATCTCCACAAAAGAACTCTAGACAAGGTGAGCAGAGTGACTAGTAATCAATTAGCCAGATGGAAGACCCCACCAAAGAGTAATGGAAATATAACCAGACAGCATAAACAAACAACATAAAGGGTATCCCAAAAACGTCAGGCTCAGGAGATCAAAGAGACTGCACCACTGAAACTCTCAGGTCTCCTATAAAGAATCTCATGCCACAAAGGCGGGAAATCAAAGCAGGCAAATCCAAAAAACAAAAACAAACAAAAGGATCCAACATGGGAAGACACAGAAACAACCTCCCAATGAAAGGAAAAGAGGAAAGACAGGTAGATGAAATAGACAAAACCCAAATGTCAGACATGGAATTCAAAATAATGGTGATGAAGAAGCTCAATATACTTGACAACCTCAAAGATAACTACAACAATCTCCAAGGAAATTACCAACAGCTCCAAAAAAACGATAGGAAACTTGTGGAGAACTACACCAGCATAAAGAAAGACATAGAAACTATAAATAAGAACCAGGAAGAAATGAAGAATACAATCTCTGAACTAAAAAATACAGTAGAATCAATCAAAAGCAGGCTAAACAAAGCAGAGGATCGGATCAGTAAGTTAGAGGACAATGTAGAAAAAAATTCCCAGACAATACAACAAAATGAAAAAAGACTGAAAAAGTATGAAGAAGGTCTAAGGAAATTACAGGACAACATGAGACAAAATAACATCCAGATCATTGGAATAAAAGAAGAAGAACAAGGGATAGAAAAGCTGATAGGAAAAATAATGACAGAAAATTTTCCTAACCTGATGAGAGAATAAGTCATGCAAGTCTAAGAAGCATAGAGAGCCCCAATGAAGAGGAACCCCAAAAGGCCCACCCCAAGGAACATCATAATTAAAATGACAACATTCAAAGACAGAGAGAGAATCCTAAAAGCAGCAAGAGAAAAACAGCAAATAACATACAAGGGAGCTCCAATAAGGCTATCGACTGATTTCTTATCAGAAATACTACAAGCCAGAAGTGAATGGCAAAAAAATATTCCAAGGAATGAAAAACAAAGACCTACAACCAAGAATACTCTACCCAGCAACACTCTCATTCAAAATGGAAGGTGAAGTAAAGAGTTTCTCAGACAAAGGAAGACAAAAAGAATACATCTCTACCAAACCGGTATTGCAAGAGATGCTAAAAGAAATAATCTAAGAAAGAGAGGGGGAAAATAAAAAAAAAAAAAGGAAAGAAACACAAGTACAGAGGGAAATGAATAAATACATTTCAATAATAACCTTAAATGTAAGTGGATTAAATGCTCCAATTAAAAGACATAAGGTAGTGGAATGGATATGAAAACAGGACTCACATATTTGCTGTCTACAAGAAACACACCTCAAAACAAAAGACTTACACAGACTGAAAGTGAAGGGATGGAGAAAAGTATTCCAAGCAAACGGACATGAAAAAAAAAGCTAGAGTAGCAATACTCATATTAGACAAAACGGATTTCAAAGCAAGGGCCATAAAAAGGGACAAAGAAGGACATTTCATAATACTTAAGGGAACAATCCATCAAGAAGATATAACACTGATAAACATATATGCACCCAACATAGGAGCACCCAAATACATAAAGAAAATACTAGAAGGCCACAAGAAGGATATTAACAGCAAAAAACTCATAGTAGGGGACTTTAACACTCCATTATAAACTATAGACATATCTTCAAAGCAAAGAAATACCAAGGATATACAGGCATTGAACAGCACACTAAACCACATAGACTAAACTGATATATATATATAGAACTTTTCACCCCAGAGAAGCAAAATATACATTCTTCTCAAGTGCACATGGGACACTTTCAAAGAGAGACCACATGATAGGATACAAAACAAGCCTTAACAAATTCAAGAAAATTGAAATTATTCAAGCATTTTTTCAGACCACAATGCCTTGAAACTAGAAATCAATCTCAAAGAAAAAAGTCAAAGACACCCAAACTCATGGAGAATGAATAACATGCTGTTAATTAATGAATGGGTTCACAATGACATCAAAGAAGGAATCAAGAAATTTCTGGAAACTAATGATAATGAACACACGACAGCTCAAAATATATGGGACACAGCAAAAGCAGTCCTGAGAGGGAAGTTCATAGCAATACAGGCATATCTGAAAAGGATAGAAGAATCTCAGATAAAAAATCTAACCCTAAAGCTACAAGAACTAGAATGACAATAACAAACAAAGCCTAGGACAAGAAGAAGGAAGGAAATCATCAATATCAGAGCAGAATTAAATGACATGGAGACTAAACAAACAATTCAAAAGATCAAAAAAAGTAGGAGCTGGTTCTTTGAAAAAATAAACAAAATCGACAAGCCAGGCCCATCAAGAAAAAAAGAGAAGACCCAAATAAACAAAATCAGAAACAAAAGAGGAGAAATCATGACTGATACCACAGAAATACAAAGGATTGTAAGAAATTACTACGAGCAACTGTATGGCAAGAAATTTGACAACCTAGAAGAAACGGACAAATTTCTAGAAACATATAAACTTCCAAAACTGAATCAAGAAGAAGTAGAAAGTCTCAACAGATCAATAACAAAGAATGAAATTGAAACAGTAATCAAAAATCTCCCGGCACACAAAAGCCCTGGACCGGATGGCTTCACAGGTGAATTTTACAAAACATTTAGGGAAGCACTAACTCCTACCCTTCTCAAACTATTCCAAAAAATCCAACAAGAGGGACAACTCCCAAACTCTTTCTATGAAGCCAGTATTACCCTAATTCCCAAACCAGGTCAAGACACAACAAAGAAAGAAGACTACAGGCCAATATTACTGATGAACATAGATACTAATATCCTCAACAAAATATTGGCAAACAATATCCAGCAACACATTAAAAAGATCATATGCACGATCAATTGGGATTAATTTCAGGGATGCAAGGATGGTTTAATATTCACAAATCAGTAAATATAATACACCACCTAAACAAAATGAAAGACAAAAATCACATGATCATATCAATAGATGCAGAAAAAGCACTGATAAAGTACAACACCCATTTATGATGAAAACACTCAGCAAAATGGGAATAGAGGGAGCATACCTTATCATAATTAAGGCTATATACGAGAAACCTGAAGCCAACATCATACTCAATGGACAAAAGCTAAAAGTATTTCCCCTGAGATCAGGAATAAGACAAGGATGTCCACTCTCACCACACCTATTCAACATAGTTTTGAAAGTCTCAGACACTGGAATCAGACAAGAAAAACAAATAAAGGCATCCAAATTGGAAAAGAAGTAAAACTATCATTTTATGCAGATGACATGATAGTATACATAGAAAACCCTATGGACTCCACTAAAAAACTACTCGATATAATTGAATTTGGCAAAATAGCAGGGTATAAAATAAATATACAGAAATCTAAGGCATTTCTGTACACCCACAATAAAATGTCAGAGACAGAAACTAAAAAAAAAAAAAAAAATCCCATTTTACTATAGCAAGAAGAAAAATAAAATACCAAAGAATAAACTTAACCAAAGAGATAAAAGACTTGTACTTCAAAAACTACATATCTTTTAAGAAAGAAATTAAGGAAGATACAAATAAATGGAAGCAAATACCATTTTCTTGGATGGGTAGAATCAACATCATTAAAATGGCGGTACTACCCAAAGCAATTTACAGATTCAATGCAATCCCTATTAAAATACCAATGACATATTTCACAGACCTAGAACAAATACTTCAAAAATTTATATGAAACCAAAAAAAGACCCCGAATAGTCAAAGCAATCTTGAGACAGAAGAACACAGTAGGAGGAATCACAATACCAGACATCAAACAATACTACAAAGCCACTGTGATTAGAACAGTCTGGTACTGGCATAAGAACAGACATATAGATCAATGGAACAGAATAGAGTCCAGAAATAAATCCAGAACTATACGGTCAACTAATATTTGATGAAGGGGGAAGGAACATAAAATGGAGTGAGAAGAGCCTCTTCAACAAATGGTGCTGGGAGAACTGGACAGCGACGTGCAAAAAAATGAAACTAGACCACCAACTTACAACACACACACAAGAATAAACTCAAGATGGATCAAAGACTTAAATGTAAGCCCTGACACCATTAAAGTCCTACAGGAAATCATAAGCAGGAAAATTTCAGATATCCGATGTAACAATATTTTCACTGATACATCTCCTAAGGCAAGAGAAATAAAGGAAAAATAAACAAATTAGACTACATCAGAGTAAAGAGTTTCTGCACAGCAAAATAAAACATCAGCAAGATGAAAAGGAACCAACAATATGGGAAAATATAATTGCCAATGATACCTCAGAGAAGGGACTGATCTCCACAATATATAAAGAACTTATACGACTCAATACCAAGAAGACAGACAACCCAATTAAAAAATAGGCAATGGACTTGAACAAACACTTCTCCAAGAGGACATACAGAAGGCCCATAGACACATAAAAAAATGCTAAACATCACTAGCCATCAGAGAGATGCAAATAATAACCACAATGAGATACCACTTTACCCAAGTCAGAATGGCCATCATCAACAAATCAACAAACAACAAGTGCTGGCGAGGATGTGGAGAAACAAGAAACCCTACTGCACTGTTGGTGGGAATGCAGACTGGTACAGCCACTATGGAAAACAGTATGGAATTACCTCAAAAAACTTACAATGGAGCTGCCTTTTGAACCAGCAATACCATTGCTAAGATTATACCTGAAAAATCCTAAAAGCCTAATTCCAAAGAACTTATGCACCCCTATGTTCATTGCAGCACTGTTTACAATAGCTAAGTGCTGGAAACAACCTAAGTGCCCACCTGTAGATGAGTGGATCAAAAAACTGTGGTACATTTACACAATGGAATAGTATGCAGCAGAAAGAAAGAAGGAACTCCTGCCATTTGCAACAACATGGATGGAACTAGAGAGAACTATGCTTAGTGAAATAAGCCAGGCAAAGAAAGAAAAATACCATATCATATCACCTAATACAGGAAACTAAAGAACAACACAAACAAATGAACTAAATAGAACAAGGAGCAGAATAACTGTTATTAGGGGGGAGAGGGGAGGGTGAGAAGGGGGATGAGTAAGGGAAGGGTTTAATCAAAGAACGTGTATAAAAGACTCATGGACATGGACAACAGAGGGATGGATGATTGTGGGAGAAGGGGTGGGCTGGGCGGGCGGGAGCACCAGGAGAAAAAAATGGGACAACTGCAAATGAAAAACAATAAAATTTCTATAAAAATATTCACAGATTGAAGATTTTTTAATCCATATTCATAAGAATAATTAATATTTTTTTCTCATTTTGTCTTTGTCTAGATTTGGATCAGGACAATTTTTTAATTAATAGTTTATAAGTATTTCCTCCTCTTCTTGTTTTTGGAATAATTTGAGAAGGATTAATGTTAATTCTTTAAATATTTTGGAAGAATTCTCTAGTACAATCATTTCCTGAATTTTTGTTGTTTTTTTGGAAGTTTCTTATAAATAATCCAATTTCTTTACTTGTTATAAGTCTTTTCAGATTTTCTATTTCTCCTATAGTCAATTTGGTAGTTTGTGCATTTCTCAAAATGTGCACATTTTATTAGGTTATCTAATTTGTTGGGATACCATTATTCATAGTCTTCTCTCAGAATCTATTGTATTTCTATAAGATTTTTTAGTAATGCTTCTAGTTTCATATCTAACTGTTTGCATATTCTTTCATTTTTATCTTAGGAACAAGTTTGTGGATTTTGATCTTTTTAAAGAAACTTTTTTTCTTATTGATTCTCTTTATTGTTTTCTATTCTCTATTTCACTTATCATCTCTCTAATCTTTATTATTTTCTTTCTTCCACTGGATTTCACTTGGCTTTTTTTATTTACACTTTTATGTGTAAGGTTAGGTTATTGAATTGAACTCATTTTTTTTAATGGACATATCTAAAGCTATAAGTATCCTTTTGAGTGATGTTTTCACAGTATTCCGTAAGTTTGGTTTACTATACTTATTTAACATAGATTTATAATTATTTCTTTATGCCTTTGCATTTTAAATCATATAGGAAATATAAAGAGGAGTTATGAGCCAAAGATATAGTAACACTGGCTTTTATGTTTACCCGTGTAGTATCTTCTAAAGTTATTGATCTCTTCACATTGCTTTAAGTTGCTGTCTAATGTTTTTTACTTCATCCTGGCTATCTGGTATTTCTTGGAGGACAGATATATTGTACTTGTAATAAACTCACTCCACTTTTGTTTATCTGGGAAGATGCTAGATATTCCATTTGTGAAGGCTATTTTTGCCAGCTATAAAAATTTTCACTTTTCTTCTTTCAACAGTTTTAAAATGCTGCCTCATTTCCTTCTGGCCTCATACTTTTGATAAGAAATTTGCTGTTAAACCTATTGAAAATTCCTGATATGGGTGAAGTTTATTTTGTCTTGATGCTTCCAAGAATAATATTTGTCCTTAGGTTTTGGAAATTTGATGATAATGTGTCTCAGTATGGATCTGTCTCTGTTTATTCTTTTTGTGGTTGTTGTTGTTTTTTGGAGATTCTTTAACATATAGGTCTGTGTCTTTTACCATATGTGGCAGGTATTTGTTCATTTTTATTCAAATTTTTGTTATTCCTCTTCTCTCATTTATTTTCTTCTCTTTGAATTTGCATTACTCATATGTTGATATAGTTGATGATATTCCATGTCTCTGGAGCTCTGTTTATTCTGCTTCATTGTTTTTGTTTCCACTCCCAGACCAGATAATTTAAATTGACCTCCCCATTGGTTATTTCCTCTGCCTGTTCAAATTCACTACTTAAATATTCTAGTTAATCCTCATTTTCATTATTGTATATTTCAGCTCCAGAATATATGTGGGGTTAAAAAGAATAATTTTTATCTCTTTAATATCTATTTTTTCACACATTCTTTTCATTTAGATTTTTGTCCATGTTTTTCTTTAACGTTTGAGTATATTTAAGACAAAGGATTCCAAGTCTTTGTCCAATAAATAAATTGTCTGTGCTTCCTCAGGGTCAGTTTTGTTAATCTCTTCTGTAAATGGACCATCCTTTTTTGATTCTTGGCATATTTTTAATCTTTGGTTGAAAACTATATATTTTGAATGTTATTATATAATGAGGTAACCCTGAAAACTAGATTACCCCCCTTTTCAGAGTGTGTCTTTGTTGCTCACTGTAGGCTATACCTATTTTTGTTTTGTTTCTGTAGTTGACTTTACTAAAGTATCTTGGAAAGTAAATGTTCTTTGTCCTGTGCGGTCTACAAAGTCTGTGTTCTTTTAGATTGTATTCAGATGCTTTTTAAAAATATATAAAGAATTCTTTGAATGCTAGAAGTCAAAAAATGGGGAGGAAAAATGTAAAGGAAAAACAAAACAATAAGAAAAATAGTAAACAAACACACACATATGTTTCAGATTAGTTCTGTGCTGGGATACTTAATCAACACTTAACCAGGTCATTTATAATTCTGCCTTTTCCTCCACTTCCTGCTTTTACTGAGCAGAGAGTACAGTCTCGAGTTCAGCCAGGGTTCCCGCAGGTCTTTTATCAGCACGCATCTTGCTCTGGACATACACGTGGCTTTCTAAGTTTCCCAATTTATATAAGGATTTTGAATGCCTAATTTCTCCCCTATTTTTTTTTCTCAGCTTCTCATCTCAAGCTTTGTGTGTTCTATTTTATGCACTAATTCTATGTTTTTCCTCATAAGACATTTTTATTTTCCTTACAATTTTTTGAAAACCATTACTTTTCTTTCCTGAGTGTTCTGATTCATGTGTAACGAAGATAATTGACTTGTGTTAGTCCTTAAGACATCCCACAGACAGGTTAGAGCATGCAAACACAATTCTTTGAAAATGCCATATGGTCTGTTTCCTCTAGAAACCAGGGACCAGGATCCCATTATCTAAATGCAGACTGCTGACTTAAAAATCACCACTGCACCGTGAAGGGTATTGGAATAATAACAAATAAAAATCCCCTACAGCTTTCCTACTGTTTTTCAGTTGCTTATTTATTTATTTATTTATTTCAGTGTTTACTTAATTACTATAAAATTTTGCCTGTTTTCTAGAGTTTTGAATCTTCGTGGAAATGGTCACTTGAGGTTGCCTACTCCACATATTCACTGATATCACTCTGATACAAATTTTACTGACACATTTTACATGCATATTGCCTTCCATCTTTTTTGTAATCAAACTGTACCTTATTGTATTTGAAGTCATCAAGCATAGAATTTATATCTTTATTGCCATCACCATTTCCTATAGTCATTATATCATGAATTATAGTTGCTTTTAGTAAATATTGGCCATTGAAAAATTATCTAATTATTCACTCTTGCATTAAAAATTAACGACTCTCAGAGAAATAGTTCGTGCATGTTTTTAATGTTGAACTTAATGATATAATAGAGTAAATCTGATGATGTTACTAAATCAAAAAGAAGTCTTCATCATTATAGATCTAGAATAATATTTACTATAAACTTAGCTGTTTGAAAACCCTGGCTGGTTTGGCTCAGTGGATTGAGCGTCTGCCTGCGAGCTAAGTGTCGCTGGTTCGATCTTCCAGTCAGGGCACATCAGAGAAGGAAAACTCTGACTCCCAAAAACCTCCGCTACCTTGCGGCATACCTCTTCAGGGGAAAGGCTAAGGGAGTAAACCCCGACAGAAAATCCGGAGCCGGAGTCCCTAAGGCGGTTTGACGTTGTATTCAACACCGGCAACTCCTGCGGCGCACCTGAAGCCAAGCTGTATTGACTCCGTCTTTCCCTTGGACCCTTCAGCTGCGAAGAGAGGGGGGGTCTGCTGCATGGGCAACAGCAGACCCTCCATATCACCCTGCCCAGGCTCTGTAGCTTCAGCTTCACTGGAGAGGACACTCCAGCGTCATCGCAAGATGTCGATTCAACACGGGAGGAGACAGATACCGTGTCACTCCCGAGTCGGACTGCACAGCCATTTTCGGCGGTGCAGATAGACTCTTAAGAAGCTACACCATCGTCTCTCGAGACAGACGGCTGCCAACGAGCTGTTTGAAATGTTGGTAAGTAAACAGTATAATACATCATAATATACACACAGTAGAGCTTAATGTGGGGCATGATAGCAATTTATTGAGGACCCAAAAATGAGTTGAGGGGCGTTTGAATTATGCCTATTAATATTTACTGGATTAGAAATGAAAAACATTAATTTCTGAGACTTTTTCTAAAATGTTTATTAATTAATTTAAAATGGCAATGATAAAACATGTCACTACACATAACATATAACAATAAACTGTGTTCCCACAACAAAAAGAAATTATTGAAAAGAATGTCATAACTATATTTTTGCATAACTGTTTAATGTCTGGCAAAATGGAAGATATCCATATTCTCATATGTGCGCCTATGTTAATTGCTTGATAATAGGTTGTTTTTTGGTTGAAGTATATGGAGAAATTCTTGTCTCATTAATATATGTAGTTAGAAATATGATGTATTTTAATACATTTTTTTCAAATAATTGTAGCTGTCCTTTCTTGATACTTCCTGAAAACTTGACAGGTGTTGGATTCTCAAAGATTAGTTTTACTTTTGAATCTGAAACCATGTTAATAAATATTAGTACTTGCTACATTAAAATCCAGTGGCTCATCTTTTACATCGAAAGGGTCTTTTCCCTGTGCATGACTCCTTAGCATCATGCATCGGTCATTGGGAAAATATTAGTTCTCTGCATTATGCAGATCTTCCACATGCTGGCAAGGTTTGTCACACAACATAGAACAGCATCAAACACAATTAACTGATGATACTACTAGAAACATTTGACTGGAAAAGTATCGGGATACCTAAAGAGGGGTAAAAAGGATGATATACTTTCAGTGAACTTAAAACTTTAATAATGTTTCAAATGGAAATGCAATAAAGGACTTAGTCTATACTGACACTAAACATGGAAAATGAAAGTAACTTTTAAGAATAAACAGAGATTTTAAATATAACAGTGGGAAATGGAGATGTTGGTACATTGGGCACCCAACCCAAGAGAAAATGACCTGAGCAGAAAAGGGAAATGGTTTTGTTGTTCTTGTGGGAAATTTTGAATATGTACTTGAATAGCTTTTTCTTTTTATTACTCTTTTAACAGGAAATTAATTCAAATAGGATTTAGATTAAAAGGCATACTTCTGAACCTCTGAAGTCAAGAATAAACTAGATAAAAAATAACCCAATTAGTTTTAGTAAAGAAAAAGTGCTTTTTTCTTTAAAGAGCATGCAACTAATTTCAAAAGACCACTTAAAAGGGAGATGGGGATTTTTGGATGAAAGAAAAAAATACCAAATATTAGTCCATGATCTTAAATAACAGAGGAACAGAGAAAAGAACATGAAGTGAATTATTTAATTTTAGTTCTGCTACTGCATTTGCGTATCAAAAACTAAATGTTTTAACTAAAGGTTCTATACCTTATAACTCTTTTAACAAGTAATTAGTCTGCTTCAGGTTCTTTAAATACTTATGATTATTCTTGTATTGTGCATCTCATTGGATTTTTGTGCTACTATTTATAATTAAAACTGTAATCATAGGGTCCTGTTTGGTTAACAAATATCCTTTAGCAAGTATTAATATATATTAAGTTTTCAGGCTTTCACACATATATTTCTGAGAGGTATCTAATATTTAGCTACAAAATACTAGAGTTATGTTACTCAGTACTTTAGTAGTGAAGAATAAGGTCTATGAGAGATGAATATTAAATTTAAGCTATATTTTATTGGTATTAGGGAACAGGTATTAAATTCAGAACTTCTTTCTTGGAAGATTTATCACAAAGGAGCTTTAAGTGAGGAATCATCTCTCTCTCTTGTCTTTTTCTATCCTCGCCCAAGGATATGTTTATTGATTTTACAGAGAGAGTTAGGGAGAGAGAGGGAGACAGAGCGAGAGAGAAACATTGATCAGTTGCTCCCTATATGAGCCCCAACCAGAGATCAAAACCTGCAACCTAGGTCTGTACTCTGACTGGTAATCTAACCTGCAGCCTGCTGGTGTATGGGACGATGCTCCAACCAATTGAGTCACCCTGCCAGGCCATGAGGTATCATCTTTTTACATTATTTACAATCTGATAGCAGTTTTATTCGGAGCTACTTTCTCAGTGTTCAATGTGAGTTATTGGGATGAAAGAGAATCCAGGATTCTCCTTTTGATACATGTAGCCTTGGAGTTAAAATATTAAGAGTATTATTAAAATTGATTAAATAGTAAGATTCCAACATAAATTAATTTCCTGAGTCATCAGGCTGTAATGTGAATTATAGGTGTTTGCTGATAAAATGTGACAGCGAATGATATTGAAGTTCTAATACTAAATTATGTGCAACAATTATCAGAGGGTAAATTTGGAATGTTAGGTTGGCATGTTCTAGATACTTTTCTTGAAGAAAACAAACTAAAACCATCACTTTTTAGCTAATGCTGTGACACTGCTGTACTTGAGGAAAACAGGACTGTGGCCATTTCACCACATGGGAAATTTGGAGCAGAATGGGATGCTGATAAGGTCTGAAGTACGTGCCCTGAGGACTACAATTTCTATTGGATGAAGGATTCTCTGGCTAATGGCATTAAGACTATTCTCAAAATATAGGATATGAAATTGTATATTGTATTTTTTAAAAAGATACAATTAAAACAGTATTAAAGAAAATGAGGAATGAGAACATTTTGAGAGTCAGTATAGCTTAATTTGTCAGGGACATAAAGGTTCCAATTTCAGTCCTCGTACTAACCATCTGACCTTTGTCATGATATTTGATTTTGCTGATCCTAAGTTTTTTCTGTGAAATAAAGATACTAATATCCAATAAGCTTTGGTGGGTGTGCAGAAAAGAGAGAATTAATTTGAATGGATGAATACCCAGAAAGATTATGAAGAGACTTGGAGTTAAAGGGAGATAGGGGATTAGAAGCCAGCCTGGAAGGCTATTAAAAGAAAAACTTAAATATTCATTATATGTAGAAGGAGGAAGTATTTATTCTAGGCCTGAAAAATTCAAGAAACCTCACAGATAGTACCTAGCAAATAAAGAAAGAAAACAAGAACAAAGAAAACAGAAGAAAAAGAAATGAGGTATATAATTCACTCTCTCAGTAATAAATGAAATTTAGGAAATAGATCCTTAAGTTATTATGTATCTCTCTCTGATTATTATTTAAAGGGCATATTTAATTACAATAATTACTTTGATTGGTTGATTTTTAAAATAAGTTCTAGGGACAATTGGAGTTTAAAAATTCTCATTATTAAAATTATTAAACAATTTCAGATAATAGAAAATAAAAGTTTTATAATATTTAATTAAATATTAAAATGTTAACTGATCATAAAATGCAAAGTGGAAAAACAATGGGTCATGTAATTTCATTCATAACTATTTAGCATTTCAATATATCAGTATACAAATAATCATAATTCACCGTGCATAGTTGGATTTTGTATAGAAATGGAGGGTGGTTAGATATTGGAAATTTCAGTTATACTCTTTTTATATCAACAACATAGAGGATGAAAGTATGAGGTAGAAATTTTGAGGAAATTTTAAATTGACATATATGACAAATTATTTGTATCTAGAGAATGAACTCTCAAAACTCAGTAGGTAAACAAACAAACACACCAACAGAAACAATCCACTTAGTAATTTGGCAAATAACACAAACAGACATTTCACTGAAGATGATGTTCAGATTACAGGTAAGCACATTAAAAGATGTTTATTAACTATTAGGGAAATTTAAATTAAAAACACAGGGAATATTGTTACACAAATATCAGAATGGCTATATTTTAAAAAACACCAAATTATGTTAAAAATTAAGAGAAAGTGGAATATTTACACATTGCTGGTGAGAATATAAAATGGCACAACTACTCTGGAAAAGCATATAATGTTTCCTTACAAAACTAACCATGTACTTACCATGTGACCCAGCAATTGCATACTTTGGCATTTATCCCAAACAAAGGAAAATTTATGTTCACACAAAAATATATTAAAATGTTGATAGCAGTTTTATTCATCATAACCCAAAAGTACAAATGATAGTGTAGATGTCCTACAACAGTGAGTGGTTCAACAAACTGTGCTACATTTATACCCTGAAACATGACTAAGCAATAATAAAGGAGTGGAGTATTGATACGCTCAACAGCTAGGATTGATCTCAAAGAGAATTTACACTGACTGAAAAGTGCCAGTCTCAAAAAGTTACATGTTGTATGATTTAATTTACATTCCATTCTTGAATTTACAAAATGATGAGATGGAAAATAGATTCATCATCGCCAAGGGTTGCAGAAGGAGACTATGGCAGTAAAAGGGCAGCAGAGATCCTGGTGGTGGAACTTTTCTATATTTTGCCTGGTGCACATTATATGAGATACAAGTGCATAGAGCTAACCACACACACACATAAGCATGCTCATACATATATGTAAATAAAATAAATATATGTAAAACTGGTGAAATTTGATTAAAGATGATGGAAAGTATCAATTTCTTTTTGTGATATAAGTATTCAAGAAATTACATGTTGTTGAGGGAAATTGGTTGAAGCATATAAAGGATATCACAGCTGCATATGAATTTGCAATTACCTGATAATATATGTGTGTGTGTGTTTATACATATATATATATATGAATTGTTTGAGCTTTGCAAAAGAAAGAATAAATATTTTGGATGTTATAATTGGAGATATAGAAAAATAAAAGGATAAATTATCATTTGAACTTTAAAGAAAGTCTTATATATGAGATAATTTAATGATTAACTGCATATCCTTTAATATCAGAATGGAAAGTTTTCTGTTTACAATTTAAAAAATATGCTTAAGATTGTATCTAATGGAAAAATGTAGAGGATTTACATGATAAATTGAAGATTAACTATAATTAATGTACAAAAATGAGAGTGCAATTAGTAGTTCTGAATTAAATACCTTACTATTATAAAATGTTTAAAGATTTTGAATTTACCATGTATATGTTGTACTATTCTATAAAATTATTAATTTGGTGACTTGAAAATTGACTTTAAAGCTCAAATGAAATTATGAATGTTTGAGAATTACTAAAATATAATTTGAAAATAATATTGTTTGCTGTGGTGCATTTGCCTTACAAGGTATGTTTTAATGTTTATATTTGCCTAAAATATATAGGAAACAAAATATGTGGAATTTACCTAGACATAGAAAAAATGTTTGAAAGAGAAACAGATATATGTATATAAGGCATATTTATATATAATACATACAGTTAATTTTTCATTTCAGTAGATAAGGATCATTTATGTAATAGACTGTGTTAGCATAATACAACCCATTGAAATAAAGTTACACTCTTATATCTCACCTTTATGTATTTAAATGTATTTCAAATAAGAGATGGTGAAATATATGATAATTCTCTTAGAACTGAAGTAGATGGATTAGATAAAATGATGGTGCATTGTATAGAATCTTAGGAAACTTAAAATTTTGGAACTTGTTTATACCAAAATCTCCTCTTATTGAGATATCTCATAGAAAAACTGTATTTCTGAAACCCTAATAAAATTAGCTCTTTTGATTAAAATTCCAAACTACTATGACAGAAGATGAATTGTAGAATCAGATCTTCTTTGGTTTGTCAAATAACAATTACTCATTATTTTACCTAAAATGTTTCTTCTCTTGTCCCTACTATGCCCTTTCTCTTTCTTTTGAAACCTGAAACATCCGGGTCATTTAACTTTATATTCTAGAAAAGTGTAGGTTCACAGGAAAATTGAGTTGAAGATACAGAGATTTTCCATTTACCCCTTGCCCTCACACAAGGCAAGACCTCCTCCACTCTGAACTTCCCAAACCAGAATTATGTATTTGTTACAGTTGATGAAGCTGCATTGATATATCATTATCTGTCAAGGTCCATATCTTACATTCGAGTTCACTCTTGCTGTTGTATTTTCTGTGCATTTGGAAAAATGTATCATGATGTGTATTACTATTGCAATCACTGATATTGTTATTATTTTCATAGTTTGCCTTTTACAGAATGTCATATAATTAGAGTCATACACTGCATTTTTCCCCGATTGGCTTTCATTTAGTAATATCCATTTCAGGTGCTCCATGTATTTTCGTGGTTGATAGCTCATTTCTTTTTATTACTGCGTAGCATTGCATTGTTTGACTATACCACTGTTTACCCATTCACCTACTGAAGAACATCTTGTTTGCTTCCCAATGTTGACAATTATGAATAAAGCTGATCTAAATATCTGTGTGCAGGTTTTTGTGTGGCCATAAGTTTTCAGCTCATTTGGGTAAATACTAAGGAGTACAATTGCTGGCTTGTAGGTCTACATTTGTAATAAACCACCGAACTGTTTAGTTAGTCATTTCATTTTTATTGAATGCCTTTTTAAGTTGCTTATGCAGCATATCTCCCTCCTTTTCTCTGAACTCATCCAGCACTATGTATCCCTATTCTGACATTTATCATAATCGCTCATGCTTTGCAGGTGTGAACCCCTAAGAGCAGAGCGTAGATGTCTCTAGCACCTTACAATACTTCACTTAATACCTTGAAAGATAAGGGTTCTAGTATTCGTTAACTGAATAAAGGAAGTTGAAATTTTGGTGTGTCAGACTATCAAATGGAAAATTTTGTTTTACAAATCTATAAGTGATCATAAGGTCTTTTGCTAGGCTTGAAATCAAATAATTTGTAATATTTCTACTAGTAATATTTTAAATTTGATCCTTAGCAATTATTTTGTGGGTTAAATACTTGTTTGACTCATGTTAAAAGAAATTTCATTTGATTCTTTGGCTCAGCTCTTCAGCTGGAAGAAACAAAGCACTTGCTGTAATAAATGCTGAACTTTTAAAAAACAATACCTAACGAGGTTAGTATATACCTTTGACATTTTATTTTCAATCAGTGAAGGTCAGAACTGAAAGGTAACAAAGATGATAAAGATGATTTTGTACAGTAAATAAGCAATGGTATTATTTTTCAAAGAAAATAAAATACAGTATCTCTAACTTGTCAATTGCCTCTTGCTATCTAAAAGTCTGCTATGCCTAATTTTGGTACTTAAACAGTATTTTATTTCCATGTCCTAGATTTTGGAATTAAAAGGGGAGTACATCTAGTTTTTATGTCAGGGACTAATATAAATATGTGCTTTTCATTAACTTTCTGCCATTGCATTATTTGAATTTTTATGTTTAACTCTTAAATTGACTTATTTGTTGGCTGGTATTTGTTTGGTGGAACTGGTATTTATTCTGTTAATTTGGTGAACTTCTGAGATTGGAAGTTTTCTTAATAATATATATTCAGTGTCCTCAACTCTCATATTTTATATTTACAATATGAAATTATCATTAAAGAGAATACGTCAAAGTGATTTTAAAAAGTAATTACCTAGATTATGATAAAACAGTGAAAATTATGCCCTTAGGAATACAGTATAAAATAGGAATTTTTAAGTGCTTTCATATATCAGTACATAATCAGGGATTGATCTATTAAATTTGAACTGGATCAAGACAAGTGTAGTGTTGAAAATGATTTAATATCTTGAAATGTATTATGAAGCAGGTGAACTTCAAATGCCAAAACCAATGTTTAAATGCTTACTTTATATTCTCATCTATTTCACATATTTTTGAAGCAAAAAATTTCAACTTTTTGATTCATCAGTTTTAAAAATTGAATGTAAAATAAATGCCTAATCTCAGATTTATTTCATTTTAGATGAGCTTACAAATTCATCAGAAACCCGATTGTCTTTAGAAGACCTTTTCAGGAAAGACTTGGTGCTTCATGATCCAGAAGCTCAATGGATCAATGGTATGTGTGTACCTTTTTACATGTTATATTTATGTTTAGATCTATACAATTAAAATCAAAGTAAATGATATTTATAGTTAATATTTTAAACAACATTTTTCTTCAAAGATTACATATACCATTTAATCTAAAATTAATATCATGGATCATGTGAGAGGAAACCATTTCCTAAGATAGGTTATCAGTTGAAATATTCTCCAAACATTAGATTGAATGTTCAGTATTGGGGGGTTCCTTCATGAACATTATTAGTCTTGTGACTTTAAATATGTTTTACATTTCTAGCATTTCTCTGGATTATTCTTCTTGGTGTAAAGTAATAGCTTTGGTTCAGGTTTAGCAAACAAATAATTTCTTTTTTTCTTCTTGGGTTTTGTTTTCAATCCTAAGTGCTACAAATTATGTGGACTCTTTGCAAAGTTGAAATGACTTAGAAAACACATGGAAATATATTGCACTTTGCCTTTTTTTCTGCTATGCTAAAGAAACCACCTTAGCTTTCTTTAGGTTATTTCTGATTTTATTATTTTAAAATAGTTTAAGAAAGCATTTTGATTACAAAAGAAATAAACAAAAATATAATCACTGAGTGGCTCTATGAACTTTGTTTTGCCTTTAGGGAAGGTAATAGGGAAAGTGGGTAACCCAGTCAGAAGAAATGTGTTGGTAAATAAAAAGTCAGGTTTTAATTCCTTGACTATTCCAATTTGCTTGACCATACTAATCACTGTCGTCAGATAGCTGTTAATCTTTGCCCTTGAATTTATTTAGACATAGTATATTTGCTTGTTTTCAAGGCATGGGGTAGATTATTTTATGATAGATAAAAGGAGCTTTGCCTTTTATCTAATAATGATTATCTCACTTACAGGCCATTCTTTTCTAATATTCTAATTAAGTGCATTTATGCCTGCAAATTAAATGGTAATTTATGGAAGCTATAAAAAGAAGGTAACTTAATTCATACTGTTTACTTAGCATTGATACAGTTCCTGGAGATAAGCAGGTGCTCCAGATTTGTTTTTTTTTTTTGAATAAATGAATGAATGCATTTAATTGAAGCTCTATGCTGTTTTTTTAATAAACTAAGTTTCAGTTGAAATCAGTTGGAGATGAATGTGTATCATGGTGATTTTTTAACCAGTGTGCCACAGGAATTTTTAAAGCATGCAATACCTATTTTGTCAGAGGCACTGACCTATTTCCCTTAGATTGTCAAATAAAAAAATGACAAAAGCCTACACAACAATAACCATGTGGTGTGAATGAAATCAAAATTATACTTATTTTTTGTCAGATTGGCAAAAAATATATTTTTGGTGTGCCAGAGTTTTAGTAGTCAATTTATGTGTACCATGAGATGAAAACAGTTGAAATCACTGCTATTATAGGTAGAGAAAACAAGATAGCGATTTTATTAATTTATTTGTATATTTTCATTGGAATTGTTTATAAATTGAGAAGTTGCCATAATGTTGCCTTTGCGCTATGATTATTTTACATGAGCACTGTGACTAACAAAGGCTAATAAAAAGGAGATCTCATTACCAAACATTGTTCTAATACACAGATCTCTCACAAATCATTCTCCTAATGTGCTCTATAGTAATTTAGCACGTCATCTTTTTAATTGCTAACAATTATTTTCTATTGGAGAAGAGGACAACAAATTGTGAAAAAAATGTGAATCATTAGATTTGAAATGCTGAATAACATTCTGTTTTATTCACCATGATTTTGGCCAACCTATAGAAATCTGTGGTCTTTGACTTTGGAAAGCAAGCACAAATCATGGGCCTCATCGCCCTTATCAGGTTAGACTGGATTATTTAAAGACACATTTACTCTTATGCATAAATGACACTTTGTTATTGAAATGCCAAAGGACTGGATGGATATTTAAGCAGTGAACTGCATGCTAAATTAAGCCATTTCATTATCTAGGACACACATTCTACTCTAACTCTTCACAAGATACAAAAGTCATATATTTAGAGTTAACCATTTTAATCATTTTTAAAGCAATTTCTTAATTAACCAGTGATAATCCTGACTTTGAGAAAACATCCTGAGGAAAAGTTGCAGTGTTATTATATTCTAGGGGAAATGTAGGATCTATAGTATTTATTTAAAATTTTTACATAAAAACAACCCTTTAAACAGCATTAAACAGAATCTAAGCTCTCAGAAGCTTGTAGTCTATAAATACCCCTGAAGAAATCGACTTGCTGCCATGCCAGCACATTGTACGCGCTGGGCTGCTTCCAGTAGGGGTATAGATTATGCTTGTGCACTCCTCTTATCCAATCCAGACCACTATCCTAGCAACGACTAGATACTTGGCCAGTTCACAGGTTCCTAACAGTGAGGAAATATAGTGAGAACTCTATCAGTAGAATATGTAACCTTGGCCTCATTATCACTGGTTTTATCTAAATGCAGAATGTAAGCTCTTTCTTTATTTTCATGGGATGCCCCACCAGATTTTCTTATTTCTTATGTCTCTTGAGAAAGTCTAAGTTAAGATCATTTGGAAGCTTTGTTTAGTTCTTGGAAGTCACCATAGATAAATGGCAGTGCAGCAATGTCATTTATTATGCTGGTTCTTAAATAAAATATCTGTGAATGTTATTGCAGCCTTTGATGGATACTCATGTTCATGGTTAGCTTAACAACTGCCCGCCCCCATATCTGCTCATAAGCTTGAATCTCCATTGTTACATCATCTTTTCATAGTTATGCAACCTTGAAACCTGCAAATCCATCTTTTTTAGAGTTAGTCATCTCTCCACATATATTTTTTATAATTGAATTTATTGGAGTGATGTTGGTTCACAAAACCATACATATTTCAGTTGCACAATTCAACAAAATATCTGCATACTGCTTCATGTGCACATTGCCCAAAGCAAAGTCACTTTCTCTCCTCATTTATCCCCCCTTTGCCTACATCTATCTACCCCCACATCCCTTTCTCTCTGGTACCACCACACAGTTGTCTGTCTGTGTGTGTGTGTGTGTGTGTGTAATCCCTTTATCTTCTTTCATCCAGCCCCACAACACACCTCTTCTCTGACAGCCATCAATTTTTTTCAGTGAATCCAGGCTTCTGTTTCCATTTTGTTTCTCAGTTTATTTCATTCATTAGAATCCACATCTAAATGAGATCACATGGTAGGTATCTTTCTCTAATTGGCCTATTTCACTTAGCAATAATCTCCAGGTCCATCTATGCTGTCTCAAATTGTAAGATTTCCCTACTTTTTATAGCCAAGTATATTCCATTGTGTAAATGTACCAGTTTTTTTTTTTTTTTTTATGCAGTCATCTACTGATGGGCGCATGGGCTGTTTTTATGATCTTGACTATTGTAAATAGCACTGCAATGAATACAGGGTGCATATATTCTTTTGAATTAGTGTTTCAGATTTCTTCAGATACAGTCCCTGAAGTGGGAGTACTGGGTCAACGGCAGTTCCAGTTTGCATTCTACTGACAGTGCATAAGGGCCCCCTTTTCTCCACATACTCAGCAGAACTTGTTATTTGTCGAATTATTGATGATAGCCACTCTGACAGGAGTGAGGTGATATCTTGTTCTGGTTTTCATTTACAGTACATTTCCCTGATGATTAGTGACATTGGGCATTTTTTCATGTATATATTGGCCATTTGTATGTCCTCTTTAGAGAAATGTCTATTCAAGTCCTTTGCCAGTTTCTTAATTGGGCTGTTTTTCTTCTTGGTGTTGAGTTGTATGCGATCTTTGCATAGTTTGGAAATTAACCCCTTATGAGATTTATTATTAGCAAAGAAGTTCTCTCATTCAGTGAGTTCTCTTTTCATTTTATTGACGGCTTCTTTTGATCTGCAAAGATTTTAAGTTTGATGTAGTCTCATTTGTTTCTCTTGGCAAAGGAGATATATCAGCAAAAAATATTGCTATGAGAAAATGTCAAATTTTACTGCCTATGTTTTCTTCTAGGATTTTTATGGTTCACAACTTAATTTAAGTCTTTAATGCATTTTGAGCTTATTCTTGTGTATGATTTATGTTGCCATTCTGGTTTCATTTTTTTCTTTTTTCATGTATCTGTCCAATTTTCCCAATGCCACTTATTGAAGAAACTGTCTTTACCCCATTGTATGTTTTTGACTTCATTGTCCAGTATTAATTGACCATAAAGATGTGTGTTTATTTCTGTGCTCTGTATTCTGTTTCATTGATCTATATGCCTGTTCTTGTGCCAATAGCATACTGTTTTATTACTATGACTTTGTATTATAATTTGAAAGCAGGCAGTATACTACCTCCAACTGTGTTCTTTTTTCTCAAGATTGCTGAGGCTATTCATGGCCTTTCGTTGTTCCATATAAATTTTAGGAAAACTTGTTCTAGATATTTGAAATATGCCATGGGTATTTCAATAGGAATTGTGTTGAATCTGTACATTGCTTTGAGAGGTATGGACATTTTAATGATGCTAATTCTTTCTATCCATGAGCACAGTATATGCTTCCATTTATTTGTATCTTCCTCAGTTTTTTTCTTCATTATCTTATAATTTTACAAGTACATGTCTTTTACCTCCTTGGTTAAATTTATTCTTAGGTACCTTATTTATTTATTTATTTTTGCAATAATAAATGGGATTGTTTTCTTAATTTCTTTTTCTAAAAGTTCATCATTGGTGTATAAAAATGCCACCAATTTCTGAATATTAATTTTTGTATCCTGCTACTTTGCCAAATTGTTATTGGATCTAGTAGTTTTTGATGGAGTCCTTAGAATTTTCTATGTACAATATCATGTCATTTGTGAATAATGACAGATTTAATTCTTCCTTTCCAATTTGGATGCTTTTTGCTTCTTCTTCTTATCTGATCGCTGTGGCTAGGACTTCCAGTGCTATGCTGGGTAAGAGTGGTGATAGAGGACATTCCTGTCTTGTTCTCAATCTTAAGAAAAACATTTTTAGTTTTTGCCCATTGAGTATGATGTTGCTGTGAGTTTATCATATAGGGCCTTTATTATCTTGAGATATGGTCCCTCCATTCCCACATTGGTGATTTTATTATAAATGGGTGCTAGATTTTATCCAGTGATTTTTCTGCCTCTATGTGATTTTTATCTTTCATTTTGTCTATGTGATGCATCGTGTTTATTGATTGCTGAATATTGTATCAACCTTGTATTCCCAGAAAAAATTCCACTTGATCATGGTGTTTCATTTATTTAATATATTGCTGGACCAGGTTTGCTAATAATTTGTTGAGGATTTTAGCATCTATGTTTGTCAGGTATATTGGCCTATATAGTGTCATTATTTGGTTTTGAAATTAGAATAATATTGGCCTCCTAAAAGTAGCTTGGAAGTCTTCCCTCTTCTTGGATATTTCAGCATAGTATGAGAAAGACAGGTGTTAGTTCTTCCTTGAATGTTTGGTAAAATTTGCCTGTGAATCCAACTGATTGAGAACTTTTGTTTGCTGAGAGTTTTTTGAGTTCTTTTTTATTTTTATTTTTATTACTGCTTCCATTTTATTAGTTGTAATTGGACTATTCAGGTTTTCTGATTCTTCCTGATTCAGTTTTAAAAGATTGTATGTTTCTAGGAATTTTTTCATTTTTGCCCAGGTTTTCCAATTTATTGGCATAATGAGGTCTGTCTGGAAAAAGTCCAACCATTGTTAATATAAGGAGAATGATTTACACGACATCTATGTAACCTGGCAGCCAACAAGAGTGGACAGGAATACACGTGTAAACAATGACAACTTCACTGTACTAGTCAGTGGGGGTGGTAGATGCCCACTAAGTGAGCATGTGTACTATGTGTAGAGCAACAAAGCTGCATCAAATTTTGCAGTACCCTTGAACCTTCCTCCATGGAAACTATTTGGACGATTCAGAAGCTGCAGCTATGGGCAACTGGTGGCGGGCAGCTTTATCAAGACAAGTGCGCCCCCTTGTGCATCACGTCTCATGCAGAGCTTTTGGTGAAATATCAAATATCCAAGGTGGCTCAGCGCCCCTCAGAGTCCAGATTTGGCACCCTGTGACTGACTTCTTGCTTTTCCCTAAACTAAAATTACCTTCGAAAGGGAAGAGATTTCAGACCACCAATAAGATTCAGGAAAATATGACATAGCAGCTGATGGTGAATGGGAGAACTGTCATTTATTTCCATTCTAATCTTTATATTTCCTTATTTTTAACTTTGGGCTTTGTTTGTTGTTGTTTTTTTTTTTTTTTCTTTCTTTTAAAAAAATATTTTAAGTATATTTTATTGATAATGTTGTTACAATAGTCCCAATTTTTTTCCCTTTGCTCTCCTCTTACCAGTACCCCCCCTTCCCTCCAACAATCCCACCCTCTTAGTTTATGTCCATTTTTCATGAATATAAGTTCTTTGGCTTCACCATTCCCTATACTATTCTTAACACCTCCCTATCAATTTTGTACCAATCAATTATGCTTCTTAGTCCCTGCACCACTTCCCCATTTCTCCCCCTTCCCAGCTGATAATCTTCCAAATGATGCCCATGCCAATGATTCTATTCTTATTCTGGCTTGCTTAATTGGACTTTGTTTTTATTTTTTAGATTCATTTGTTGATAGTTGAGTTTGTTGTCATTTTAATGTTCATAATTTTGATCTTCTTTTTCTTAAGTCCCTTTAATATTTCATATAATAATAACTTAGTAATGATGAACTCCTTCAGCTTTACCTTGACTGGGAAGCACTTTCTCTGCCCTTCCATTCTAAGTGATAGCTTTGCTAGAAAGAGTAATCTTGGTTGTAGGTCCTTGCTTTTCATCACATTGAATACTTCTTGCCACTCCCTTCTTGTCTGCAAAGTTTCTTTTGAGAAATCAACTGTCAGTCTTATAGGCACCCCTTTATAGGTAACTCTCTGCTTTTCTTTTGCTGCTTTTAAGATTCTCTCTTTATCTTTTACCTTTGGCATTTTAATTATGATGTGTCTTGGTGTGGTCCTTTTTGGGTCTAGCTTGTTTGGGGCTCTCTGTGCTTCCTGGACTTGTATGTCTAGTTCCTTCACCAAATTTGGGAAGTTGTCCTTCATTATTTTTTTCACATAAGCTTTCAATTTCTAGCTCTTTCTCTTCTCCTTCTGGCACTCCTATGGTTTGGATGTTGGCACGTTTAAAGTTGTCCCAGAGGTTCTTAACCCTCTCCTTGTTTTTTTCAATTCTTATTTCTTCATTCTGTACTGGTAGACTGTTTTTTTCTTCCTTATATTCCAAATCATTGATTTGAACCCCGGTTTTCTTCCCTTCACCATTGGTTTTGTGTGGATTTTTCTTCATTTCATTTAGCATAACCTTCATTTCTTCCCTTATATGTTTGCCATACTTAAGCATATCTGTCAAGCCTGTGAGCATCTTTATCACCACTGTTTTGAACTCTGCATCTATTTGTTTGGCTTTCTCCTCGTTTGTTAGGTTGGCTATCTCCTCGTCGCTTAATTCTCCCACTGGAACCTTGATCCATTCCCCCTTTTGGGCCACACTTCTCTGTCTCCTCATCTTGACAGGCTCTTGTGTTTATTTGCCTCTGTCTCTTGGGTAGAGCTGTCACACCGGTGATGTTGTAAGGGGCGGAGCCTTAGGGGTTCATCAGTATAGGGCGACCTGTTTTGCCATGTTGTGGTACTGTATGTGGGGGAGGGGTCTGAGAGGGAAAAATGCTGCTTGCTCATACTTGTCTCTTTTCCAGGCACTTCTCCCACTTTTGTATGGGACTGGAGCCTCTCCAACTGTTGCCCCAGCCATAGTTCCCAGAGTGGGTGGGTCTGCGGACGTTCTAGGACCATAAGGGCCCTTTAAACAAGTGGACTCTGCTGAGAGGCCAGCGGTTTCTTCCTCCACCTCAACCCCCACTGGTTTGCACAGTCAGAAATAATGAGGCTTGATTTTCCCCAGCACTGGGACCATGAGCTTCATGGTCTGGTCTGTTGCTGGGAGTGCTCCCCAGATGTCCCTCCCAACTTTTTAAAATGTGTGACTGCACTTTCTGCCAGCTTGCCGCTGCTGCTGCTGCCACTGCTGCTGCTGTCACCACACCGAGTCCTATCCACCCCATCTCTGCCCCTTTTACCTGTGTGGACGAGTATTTCTTCTTTATATATCTGTGTTCTGGAATTTCATGCAGCTTGAATTTCTGGAACTTCTGGTTGTCTCTAGTTTCGAGGTAGTTGTACTCCTTCTTAGTTGTGGAGGGAGATGCAGGATGTCTGTCTATGCCGCCATCTTGGCTGGAAGTATGTTGTTGTTCTTTTTCTTGTTCTTTTTGTTATAGGGTTAGAATGTTTATTTGACGAGATTCAGTGCATTCAGGGTGGTATGGCTGTAGACTAGAATGTTTATTTGAGGTATTTCTATCTTCTTTAGATAGGCTTGTATTGCTATAAACTCCCCTTTAAGGACTGTTTTCACTTTATCCATAGATTTTGGTGTTCTGTGTGTTCATTTTCACTTGTCTCCAGGTAGCTTTTCATTTCTTCCTCAATCTCATTGTTAACCTATTCATTATTTAATTTCTTATTTAACCTTTATGTGTTTGAATGTTTTTCAGTTTTTAAATCTTAGTTGACTTGTAGTTTTATATCATTGTAATCAGAAAAGATGTTTGGTATGATTTTAATCTTCTTGAATTTACTCAGACTTCTTTTGGGTTTTAACATATTATCTATGTTTGAGACTGTTCCATGTGCACTTGAGAAGAATGTATGTTCTACTTCTTTGAGATGTAATGTTTTGTAAATATCAATAAAATTCATGTGATGTGTGTTGTTTCAGGTCACTATGGCTATGTTTATTTTTTTGTCTGGAAGATCTATCCATTGATGTCAGTGAGGTACTAAAATCCCCTGCTATGATTGTATTCCTCTCAATCTTTCTCTTTTTTTTTAAAGTGTATTTTATTGATTATATTGATACAATAGTTCCAATTTTTTTCCCCTTTGCTCCCTTGTGCCCAGTACCCCTCTTCCCCAGCAATCTCTCCCTCCAGTCTGTGCCAATGGGTCATACATACAAGTTCTCTGGCTTCACCCTTTTCTATATTATTCTTTTTTAAAACAAAATTAATTAATTCATTAATTTTTATCACAATAAAAAATAACATTCCCCCCCTCTGAGACTTAAGACCCTTTATAATCTTATAAAGGACAATGGGTGAAGATCTCGAGCTCCTCTAGCTGCTTCAAGCTGGGTATGGTCATCGTCCTACCTACTCTTCGGTCCAGAAACCCCTAATAAGAGTGGGGGTGTGGAGGGGAGGCTGGCCTTCCCACATGGGGAAGGATCTTGCAGACTCCAGGTCAGTTGGCTGTCCCCAGACAACGGTGTGCTTGGTTTAACAGGCTGGCATCCTTGTTGTATTCTGGGGGCAACAGATTTGACAACAGGGTTAAAAGACATCATTCAATCCATAACCACTAAATGAAAAAGGGCAGGGATTAATTTCTCAATGTCCCACATTAGGGAAAAAAAGGGCTTCTTTGGAGGAAGGTGTGCCAGGCACGTCATACCTGTCCAGAACTCCTTTGCTTACTATACTTAGTTTGGACTGAGGGAAATATTTTAGGTTTCTGCCCTCTCAGACCTCTGGGCCCTTTCTGTCTAACCCATTAGGATAGAAAAGAGAAACCATTTTAAAGTGAAGCCTAAAGACCACCCCATTCTTCACCAACCAAGCCACTAAGTTCAGCCAAACAGTTGAGTCTCAGGAGGCAGCAATACAGACAGGATTAAGTGAGGCCTATATGTACAGACAATCACTCAGGTAATGAGATGATAGGCTTATGCCCTTTGAAAACAGAAAACACATGTTTATTTATGCAACATAACTCCCAACAAGTCTCTAAAACTGTAGGACTATCTTATTGGAAAGACATCCAGTTGCAAGGCATTTGACATTCTTCTTTCCTGTAAATTAAGCATCTTTGATGATGTCACAAACATGGTTTAACTTTCAAATGAAAACAAACTATGAATGAAAAGAAACGTTAAAGATTGTTAGCTGCACTACTCTATAGTCTACCATCAAGCATTGTGATTTTCCTTGAATCACAATTTTTCTCCTTAATGTTACCCTCTTTGTCATTATAGGGACTGCATTAAGTCTATTTTTAATTTATCCTGTTCATTTGCATAAATACAACAAGAGCAGCAAATTATCACTTATGATCTTTAGTTCTGCTGTGCTGGAACTTACACAAGGAACATTTAGGGTGACCTTCAGCCTGCCCTTCAGGGCACAGAAGCTGAGCCACATACCTGGCATTCAGGCTTGCCTATACACATTTGTCTTTTCCAAGTTATTCAGGTTTTCCATTGTGCCTTAAGGTTCCTTCTAGCCATCTTTCAGGAAAGCAGCCTTCATTTCTTCCCTGGAAAGATTGCCATGTACCACACAACCAACCACGGTATCAGGCCTTTTTTCTCATGCATTTATTACCTTCAAAAGTAAATCCTAGTTCCTCAGGGCTTTTTGGTAACAACCAGTGCCCAAGCATGTCTCCTTTAGGCATGAAATTTTAGTCAAAGTCTTGGTCAACAAAACCTCTATTAACAACAGGTCTTATTGGTTTTATGCAAAGAACATTATGTCATTACTTACTTCTTCAGAATGCCAAATTCTGGAGGGATTAGATAGGGAGAAAAAATATACTGTGTCAAGGAAAATCCTTGTCCTTCTAATATTCTCTGAACTGGCATTTCCATTTTTTATATTTTCTTTCTTTTCCCCACTAAAATTTTTTTATTTGTTTGTTCTTCTATTACAGTTGTCCCACTTTTTTCTCTATTGCTTCCCCACACCCGGCCCATCCCTTCTGCCACAGTCAGTCCCCACCC
This sequence comes from Furipterus horrens, assembly GCF_987537825.1. NCBI lineage: Eukaryota > Metazoa > Chordata > Mammalia > Chiroptera > Furipteridae > Furipterus > Furipterus horrens. The sequence goes on along the minus strand of NW_028327171.1, from coordinate 127,071,632 downwards.
AGTTGTCCATGTCTGTGGGTCATTTATACATGTTCTTTGACTAGACCCTTCCCCTTCTTACCCCCTTCTCTCCCTCCCATCTCCCCCCTTGTCACTGTTGGTCTATTCCTTTTTGACATACCTCTGGTTCAATTTTGCTCATTTGTTTGTGTTGTTCATTAGTATCCTGTAATAGGTATAGCATAAGGTATTTTTCTTTTGTTGCCTGGCTTATTTCGCTAAGCATAATTCTCTCTAGTTTCCTCCATGTTATTGTAAATGGTAGGAGTTTCTTCTTTCTTTCTGCTACATAGTACTCCATTGTGTAAATGTTCCACAGTATTTTGATCCACTCATCTACAGATGGGAACTTAGGCTGTTTTCAGCACTTAGCTATTGTAAACAGTGCTGCTATAAACATAGGGTTTCATACGTTCTTTTGAATTGGTGTTTCTGGATTTTTCAGATATAATCCTAGAATGGAATTGCTAGTTCAAAAGGCATTTTCATTTTTAGTTTTTTTGTAGAAATTCAAAACTGTTGTCCATAGTGGCTGCACGAGTCTGCATTCCCACCAGCAGAGCACTAGGGTTTCATTTTCTCTGCATCCTTGCCAGCACAGGTTGTTTGTTGATTTGCTGATGATGGCCATTCTGACAGGTGTAAGGTGGTATCTCATTGTGGTTTTTATTTGCATCTCTCTGACAGCTAGTGATGTTCAGCATTTTTTCATGTATCTTTGGACCTTCTGTATGTCCTCTTTGTATAAGTGTTTGTTCAGGTCCTTTGCCCATGTTTTAATTGGGTTGTCTGTCTTCTTGGTGTTGAGTTGTATAAGTTCTTTATATATTTTGGAGATCAATCCCTTGTCTGAGGTATCATTGGCAAATATATTTTCCCATACGGTTGCTTTGCTTTTCATCTTGCTGATGTTTTCTTTTGCTGAGGAGAAACTCTTTAGTTTGATATAGTCCCATTTGTTTATTCTTTCCTTTATTTCCCTTGCCTCTGGAGATATATCAGTGAAAATGTTGCTACGCGGGATATCTGAAATTTTCCTGCCTATATTTTCCTCTAGGACTTTTATGGTGTCACAGCTTACATTTAAGTATTTGATTCATGTTGAGTTTATTCTGGTGTGTGGTGTAAGTTGGTGGTCTAGTTTCATTATTTTGCTAGTCCCCATCCAGTTCTCCCAGCACCATTTGTTGAAGAGGCTCTTCTCACTCCATTTTATGTTCCTGTCCCTTTTGTCAAATATTAGTTGACCATATAGACCTGGGTTTATTTCTGGGCTCTCTATTCTGTTCCATTAATCTATATGTCTGCTCTTATGCCAGTACCAGACTATTTTGATTACCGTGGCCTTGTAGCATAGTTTGATATCAGGTACTGTGATTCCTCCTCCTGGGTTCTTTTTCCTCAAAATTGCTGTGGCTATTCGGGCTCTTTCTTGGTTCCATTTAAATTTTTGAATTATTTGTTGTAGGTCTGTGAAGTATGTCATTGGTATTTTAATAGGGATTGTATTGAATCTATAAATTGCTTTGGGTAGTATGGCCATTTTAATGATGTTGATTCTACCCATCCATGAACACAATATATGCTTCCATTTATTTTTATCTTCCTTAATTTCTTTCTTCAGTGTTACATAGTTTTCTGAGTACAGATATTTTACCTCCTTGGTTAAGTTTATTCCTAGGTACTTTACTTTTCTTATTGCTATAGTAAATGGGATTTTTCTTTTAGTTTCTATCTCTGAAATTTTGTTGTTGGTGTACAGAAATGCATTTAATTTTTGAACACTGACTTTGTACCCTGCTATTTTGCTGAATTTACTTATTAGGTCGAGTAGTTTTTTCGTGGAGTCTGTAGGGTTTTCTATGTACACTATCATGTCGTCTGCAAATAATGACAGTTTTCCTTCCTCTTTTCCAGTTTGGATGCCTTTTATTTTTTTTTTTTTTCTTGTCTGATTGCTGTGGCTAAAACTTCCAAGTCTATGTTGAATAGGAGTGGAGAGAGTGGGCATGCTTGTCTTGTTCCTGACCTCAGGGGGAATGCTCTCAGTTTTTGTCCATTAAGTATAATATTGGCTTCAGGTTTCTCATATATGGCCTTTATTATGTTGAGGTATGATCCCTCTATTCCCATTTTGCTGAGAGTTTTCATCATAAATAGGTGTTGTACTTTAGCAAATGCTTTTTTTGCACCTATTGAAATGATCATGTGGTTTTTGTGTTTCATTTTGTTTATGTGGTGTATTATGTTTATTGATTTGCCAATATCATATCATCCTTGTATTCCCTGGGATGAATCCCACTTTATCATGGTGAATGATCCTTGCTGAATCCAGATTGCCAATATTTTTTTAGGATTTTAGCATCTATGTTCATCAGCAATATTGTCCTGTAGTTTTCTTTCTTTTTTGTTTCTTGACCTGGTTTTGGAATTACGGTAATCTGGTTCCATAGAAAGAGTTTGGGAGTCTTCCTTTTCTTTGGATTTTTTGAAATAGTCTGAGAAGGATGAGAGTTAGTTCTTTCCTAAATGTTCTGTAAAATTCACCTATGAAGCCATCGGTCCAGTGCTTTTGTGTGCCGGGAGTTTTTTGATTACTGCTTCAATTTTACTAGTTGTTATTGGTCTCTTCAGGCTTTCTGCTTCTTCTTGATTCAATTTTGGAAAATTATGTTTCCAGAAATTTGTCCATTTCATCTAGGTTGTCAAATTTTTTGTGATACAGTTGTTCATAATAATTTCTCACAATGTTTTGTATTTCCGTAGTATTGATTGTGTTTTCTCCTCTTTAATTTCTGATTTTTTTTGGGGGGGGTCCTTTCTCTTTTTTACTTGGTGAGCCTGGTGAAAGGCTTGCTGATTTTTTTATCTTTTCAAAAAAAGAGCTCCTACTTTTGTTGATCTTTTGAATTATTTGTTTAGTCGCTATGTCATTTAATTCTGCTCTTATCTTGATGATTTTCTTCCTTCTATTCGCTCTGGGCTTTTCTTGTTGTTCTTCTTCTTGTTGTTGTAGCTGTAGGGTTAAATTTTTTATTAGAGATTCTTCTATTCATTTTAGGTAGGCCTGTATTGCTATAAACATTCTTCTCAAGACTGCTTTTGCTGTATCCCATCAGTTTTTGGTTGTGGTGTGTTCATTATCATTTGGTTCCAGAAACTTTTTTATTTCTTCCTTGATGTCATTGTTAACCCATTTATTATTTAATAGCATGTTATTCGTTCTCCATGAGTTTGAATGCTCTTGAGTTTTTTTCTTGAGGTTGATTTCCAATTTTGATCCATTTTGATCTGAGAAAATGCTTGACAGAATTTCAAATTTCTTGAATTTGTTGAGGCTGTTTTGTGTCCTACTATGTGGTCTATCTTTGAAAATGTTCCATGTGCAATTGAAAAGAATGTATATTTTGCTTCTTTGGGGTGAAAACTTCTATATACATATATCAATTAAGTGCATTTGATCTAGATTGTTGTTCAATTCCTCAATATCTTTGGTGTTTCTTTTCTTCAAATATATGTCCATTGTTGACAATGGGGTGTTAAAGTCCCCTACTATGAGTATGTTGCTGTCTATATCCTTCCTGAAGTCTTTCAATATTTTTCTTACATATTTGGGTGCTCCTATGTTGTGTGCATATATGTTTATCAGTGTTATATCTTCTTGATGGATTGTTCCCTTAAGTATTATGAAATGTCCTTCTTTGTCTCTTTTTATGGCCTTTGCTGTGAAGTCTGTTTTGTCTGATATAAGTATTTCTACCCCAGCTTTTTTTTTTCATATCCATTTGCTAGAAGTGTTTTTTTCCATCCTTCATTTTCAGTCTCTGTAGATCGTTTCTTCTAAGGTGGGTTTCTTGAAGACAGCATATATGTGGGTCATGCTTTCTAATCCATTCACCTACCCTATGTTTTTTGATTGGAGCATTTAATCCTTTACATTTCAGGTTATTATCACTAGGTATTTATTCATTGTCATTTTCCCCTTTTGTACTCGTGTTCCTCTCTGTCTCTCTCTGTTCCTTCATCTTCTTAAAGCAGACCTTTTAGCATCTCCTGCAATGCTGGTTTGGTGAAGATGTATTATTTCAGCCTTCTTTTGTCTTGGAAACTCCTTATTTCACCTTCCATTTTGAATGAGAGCCTTGCTGGGTAAAGTAGTCTTGGTTGTAGGGCTTTGTTTTTCATTGCTTGGAATATTTTTTGCCATTCCCTTCTGGCTTGTAATGTTTCTGCTGAGAAATCTGATGATAGCCTTATTGGAGCTCCCTTGTATGTTATTAGTTGTTTCTCTCTGGCTGCTTTTAGGATTCTCTCTTTGTCTTTCAATGTTGTCATTTTAATTATGATGTGTCTTGAAGTGGGCCTGTTGGGGTTCATCTTCATTGGGACCCTCTGTGCTTCCGGGACTTTTGTGACTTTCTCTCTTCATGTTAGGGAAGTTTTCTGTCGTTAGTTTTTCAAACAGGTTTTCTATCCCTTGCTCCTCTTCTTCTCCTTCTGGAATTCCTATGATACAGATATTATTACCTTTCATGTTGTCCTGCAGCTGTCTTAAAACCTCTACATTCTTGTTCAGTCTTTTTTCATTTTGTTGCACTGTCTGGGAATTTTTTTCTACGTTGCCCTCCAGCTCACTGATTTGATCTTCTGCTTCCTCTATCCTGCTTTTAATTCCTTCTACTGTGTTCTTCAATTCAGAAATTGTATTTCCTCTTGGCTCTTTATGATAGCTTCTGTGTCCTTTTTCATACTTGCGTAATTCTTGGTAAGTTCCTTGCAGTTTCCCTGGAGTTCTTTGTAGTTTCCCTGGAATTCTTTGTCATTTTTCTTAAGCTCGCTGAGCTCATTGAGCTTCCCCATAATCTATGTTTTGAATTCCATATCTGATAGTTTTCTTCTCTCTATTTCATTTAGCACTCTTTCTGTGGATTCTTCCTTTCCTTTTGATGGGGGGTTGTTTCTCTGTCTCCCCATTTTTGTGACTCTTATTGTTTGTTGCTGCTTCTTAGATTGATCTGCACTTCATGGATCTGCCCCTGGTGGCGTCAGATCCTGTACCAGTCTGGGCCTGGACAGCCTGTTGGAGACTACCAGGGATCTACTTCTTTTAGTTGTTAATCTATTCAATCTGTGATTAGCCATCTTGCTTATGGACCGAGGGTTAGGCAGCTTAATTCCTATAGGTGAGGCTTTTGCTTCCCCTCAGGCTGACGTCACTCGGAGGGGAATGGTCTGCCTGCAGTACTGGGAATGATTCAGCCGGCTACTCCCCCAGTTCTCCCCTCAAAGCCACCGCCCCAAATTCTCCCCAAGTGTCTCTAGTCCTCTCTGCCTCCCCTCTGCTTGAGCCCAGGGTAAGTGGGGGTAAAAAATTTTCATATGTGATCCAATTAAGAGCCCTTTTTTTTCAGCTGTTTCTCTCAGGCTAGCAAGAAACTCTGTGGTTTTTCGCTTTTCACAGCTGGATACTATTTTATTTTCCACTCTGTTACTGTAGGCTGGGAATCTTAGCTGGGGGTTTAGACCCTGCATTTCTCAGGGGGAACTCCTGGCTGCTGAGCTGTTTCTCAGTCCCTTCTGCTGTCACCAGTGGGAGCCCAGCCAGGCTTTTCACATCTCTACACTTCCTACCGGTCATGTTGTTATGTAGCAGCCTTTTCTGTCTCTCCGCGGTTATAAGACTTCTCTCCAGCTAGTGTTCAGTTGGTTATTCCAGATGATTTCTCCATATTTAACTTGTAAATTCTGACTTGTCCTGGGAGGAGGTTAGTGTAGCTTCCACTTACTCCTCCACCATCTTGGGTCTCTCAATCTTTCTCTTAATGTCCATCAAGATTTTTAAAATATATTTAGGTGCTCCTGTGTTGGATGCATATATGTTTACAATGGTTATATCCTCTTGTTGGATTGATTTATTTAATATTATATAGTGACCCTTTTGTCTTTTTTTATGGCCTTTGTTTTGAAGTGTACTTTGTCTGATATAAGTATTGCTAAACAAATTCTTTTCTTTGTTTCCATTTACGTGGAATATTTTCTCCCATCCCTTCACTTTCAGCCTGTGTGAATCTTTTGCTCTGTGTTAGGTTTCTCATAGACAGCATATATATGGGTCATGATTTCTCATACATTTAGTTATTTATGTCTTTTGATTTAAGCTTTTAATCTGTTTGTATTTAAGGTTATTATTTATAGGTACTTATTTTATTTTCATTTAATCTTTATATGAATGTTTCCCTTTCTCTATTTGTTTCTCTTTTTTCCTTCTTTCTTTCTTCTTTTTTCTTTCTTTCTTTCTTTATTTTCTTTTTAACATGAAGCCTTTTAGCATTTCTTGCAATACTGGTTTGGTGGGGTAATGAACTTTTTATTTATTTTTATTTTACTTTATTTTATCTTATTTTTGCCTGGAAGCACTTTATTTTACCTGCAATTTAATTTAATTTAATTTAATTTTTGTTTGTTTGTTTATTTTGAGCCTTCATACCCAGAAGCACTTTCCAGGCAGCAATGATTTCTCACATTCATAGTTACCCGGCCTTAGATGATCAAAGTGCTTTCGTACGCCTAACTATAGCGTCCCTTTCTATTTTAAACGATAGCCTTTCTGTCTTCGTTGTAGGTCCTTGCTTTTCATCACTTTGAATAATCAATGCCAGTCCCTTCTGGCCTAAAGTGTTTCTGTTGAAAAAATAAGCTGAAAACTTTATGGGAACTCTTTCTCTTGCTGCTTTTAAGATTCTCTATTAGTCTTTAACTTTTGCCCTTTTAATTATGATGCATCTTGGTGTGTACCTCTTTGAGTTTATCTCGATTGAGACTCTCTTTGCCTTATGAACTTGTGTGAATTTCTCTTTAACCAGCTTAGGGACGTTTTCAGCCATTTTTTATTTATTTTTTACATTTATCAACAATTACTGACTTCTGGCAAAGATGGAGGTGTAGACAGACACGCTGTGTCTCCCTCCACAACTGAGAAGGAATACAACTACCTTAAAACTAGAAACAACCAGAAGTTCCAGAAAAATCAAAGTGCATGGAAGTCCAGCAAACAAAGATATAAAGAAGAAATACTCATTCAGACAGGTAGGAGGGGCAGCGCGGGACAAGAGAGGACGCAGTGTGGTGACAGCCATGGTGGCGGCGGCAGCAGCAGCAGCAGTGGAAGGCCAGAAGAAAGCACAGTCACAAATTTTAAAAGTCAGGAGGGACACCTGGGGAGCATTCCCAGGTCCTCACTGGACCTCGAAGCTCTTGGTCCCAGCATCGGGGAAAATCAAGCCTCATTGCTTTTGACTGTGCAGACCAGTGGGGATTGGGGTGGACGCTTAAACTGCCGGTCTCAACAGAGTCCGCTTGTTTAAAGGGCCCCCAGGGTCATAGAACATCCGCAGACCCACCCACTCTGAGAACAATGGCCAGGGCAGCAGCTAGAGGAGCGCCAGTCTGATGCGGGAGTGGGAGAGAGAGGTGCATCGAAAAAGGGGTGAGTGCTGGGCAGGTGGCATTGTTCCCTCTAGGACCCCTTCCCCACATACAGTGCCACAATGTGGTGAAACAGGTCACCCTGTACTGATGAATCCCTAAGGCTGCACCCCTTACAACATAACAGGAGCGACAGCTCTACCTCGAACATGGAGGCAAACAAACACAGGAGCATGTCAGAATGAGGAGACAGAGAAGTATGGCCCAAAAGGGGGAATGGATCAAGTTTCCAGTGGGATAACTAAGCGATGAGGAGATAGCTGACCTAACAGATGAGGAGATAGACAACCTAACAGACACAGAATTCAAAACACTGATGATAAAGATGCGCACAGGCTTCTCAAATATGCTTGAGTATGGCAAATGCATAAGAGTAGTGAAGGCTATGCTAAGTGCAATGAGGCAAAATCCACACAAAACCAATGGTGAAGGGAAGGAAACCACGGTTCAAATAAATGATTTTAACCATAAAGAAGAACAAAACATTCACCCAGTGCAGAATGAGGAAGCAAGAACTGAAAAAAATGAGGGAAACTTCCCAAATTTTGCTAAGGAGAAGGACATGCAGGACTGAGAAGTATGGAGGTTCCTGAGTGAGCTGGACGCAGAGGGGACCACGCCAGGATGCATCATGACTGAGATCCAAAGGTGAAAGATAAAGACATAGTCCTGGGGGCAGCCCGAGAGAGGTGCAGAATTGCCTACAGGGTGGTACCTATAGGATTATCAGTTGATTTCTCAGAGGACACTTTGCAGGTAGGAAGGGACTGGCAAAAAGTATTCAATGTGATGAAAAGGAACTTACAACCAAGATTACTCTATCCAGCAAAGCTATCATTTTGAATGGAAGAGCAGATGAAGTGCTTCCCAGACAAGATGAAGCTAAAGGAGTTCATCATCACCAAGCCGCTATTATATGAAATGTCAAAGGGATTTCTTAAGAAAAAGAAGATCAAAATTATGAACACTAAAATGACATGAAACTCACAACTATAAACAACTGAATCTAAAAAGTAAAAACGAAGTCCAATTAAGCAAACCAGAATAGGAACAGAATCATAGGTATGGGGATCATTTGGAGTATTATCAACTGGGAGGGGGAGGGGCATAAATGGGGAAATGGTTCAGGGACTAAGAAGCATAATTGATTGATACAAAATAGACAGGGGGATGTTAAGAATAGTATAGGAAATGGTGAAGCCAACGAACTTAATATGCGTGACCCATGGACATGAACTAAATGGGGTGGGATTGCTGGAGGGTACTGGGCAGAGGGGAGAAAAGGGGAAAAATTGGAACTACTGTAACAACATAATCAATAAAATATACTTAAAAAAACAATTACTTTGTTTTTTAAATTTTAATTTGTGTTATATACTATGCAGCAGAAAGAAAGAAGGAACTACTACCTTTTGTGACAGTAGGGATGGAAATGGAGAGTATTATGCTTAGTAAAATAAACTAGGCAGTGAAAGACAAATACCATAGGATCTTACCTAATACAGGAAATTAGTGAACAACACAAACAAATGAGCAAAATAGAATCAGAAACATAGAAACAAGGAACAGACTGACAGTGACCCAGGGGGAGGGGGGGCAGGGGGGAAGGAGGGAAAGAAGGGGAAGGGTCTAGTTAAGGACCTAATATGAATGACCCATGGACATGGACAACAGAGTGGGTATTGAATGTGGGGGGGGGTGCGTAGAGGGAGCAATGGGGGGAAATGGGACAACTGTAATAGGAGAACAATAAAAAAATTGTATTGTAATTTTTCCATTACCGTTTATCCTCTTTATATTCTCTTCCACCTCCACACTCCCCACCCCCAATCACTACACAAGTTCTCAATCCCTTGCTCTCTCTCTCTGTTCTCCATCTGGGATCCCTATGATGCAGATGTTTTTACACTTGATGTTGTGCCAGAGGTCCGTTAAACTCTTTTTTTAAAAAAATATTTTCTTTTTGATGCTTTCCTTAGGTGCTTACTGTTATCTTGTCCTCTAAATCACTGATTTGATCCTCTGCTTCATCTCCTCTGCTGTTGATTCTTTCTAGTGTATTCTTTATTTTAGATATTGTATTCTACATTTCTGACTGGTTCTTTTTTTATGGTTTTTATGTCCTCTTTAAGGCTTACTACCTCTTTGTTTAAATTTTCTCTGAGATCATCCATTCTTCTCCTAAGGTCCCTCAGCATCCTTATAATCATTGTTTTAAACTCACCATCTGGCATCTTGGCTGCTTCCATTTCATTTAATTCTTTATCTAGCATTTCTCTTCTTCTTTCATTCAGGGCATATTTCTTTGTCTCCATATTTCATCTGTGTATATTAGGTATATTTGCTATGACTTCCAAACTTATTATGGTGGTTTTATGATAAAGGTGTCTTGTTGCGCTCAGTGGCACAGCCTTTCACATCACCAGAGCTGAACACTCCAGGAATGTTTCTTGTGGATTATATGCAGCCTTTTGTTGTAGTTGAATCTTAAATGTTGGTTCTTCATGTGTGGAGTTAACCCTTCAGACTGGGTGTCTCTTAGGGTAAATTTTGATTATCATGCATGAGTTGCTATTCAAGGGCTACACCCCAAGACAGAGTTTTTCCCAACAGAGTCTGTTGCCTGCTGGACTCTCATTTTGGGTTTGCTGCTCGTGTGGCTAGTTGGGTCAAACTCTGGTGTAATCTGAAGCATACCACTGGTTGTGTTGGTTCTGGCTCCACTTGGGCAGGGTCCAGGTATAGATCAATTTCAGACATTGTATGTAACCGGTGTCAGGCTACCTGTCTGGAGGTACCACACAATTCACTGTTTATGACTCTGTCTCCTGGGCTGGGTGTGCATAGGAAGGGCCAATCTGTGTAAAAGAGTCAGCTTTCTCCTGCCTAAAGCTGGGAGCAGATATACAAAAGGCGCAAGGATCCCTGAGGTCTGCTTCCCCTACGTAATTGAATGCCTTTTATGTTAGACTTTGTCCTAGATATTTTATGTACCTAATTCATATGATAAGCATATAATGTTAAAGTTATTAACCCAAGAAAACTGATTCTTAAAATACTTGTCCAGAGACACAACTAATAAGAGGTAGAGCCTGCTTTAATCACTGTTTAAATATAAAATCTATCTTCTTTCATTGTTTCACTTTGATACCTTTCTCAATATCTAATACATATATCAACTGCTTCTTTGACATCTCACTTTCACAGATCTCATTGCTATTAATAATTTCATCTTGAATATTTCAATAATGTCTTTATCTTCTGAGGTGCATCCATATAATGTTAGCATATATAGTCACTAAAAGAAAAGTGTATAAGCATATTTTTTCACGTGTTCATGACATAAAAAGTGAAGAAATGTGAGTTTAAAAGTGTTGATAGTATCAATATCACATTGCTGTACCAGTGTTTCCAGATGGTTGGATTTTGATCTGATTTTTTTTCTTTTTGCCTATTCTCTTTTTCTAAATTCTTTAACAAATGTATAATATGTTTTTTAAATAACTAATTAAGGAGAAAACTTGCTCTCACTCTTTTTAGTCTCATGAGTCTTTAATCCCTCTAGTGATCTCCTGTCAAAGACAACTTTCTAAGGTCCAGCTAGAAACCATCAGACGATCTCCTTTGCCAATTGAATAAATTCCATACTCTTCCCTTTGTATTTCAAGCTTCTCAGAATTAAGCACAGCCTCTTTCCTGCTATTCTACTTTTTGTTTCAGGCACATTGGACTACTCGATATTCCTCAGAAGTCCTCACACCTTTCTTGTTTCTGTGCATTTGCCACACTATTTTCTGTACCTGGAATCCCTTCCCCAAACTGAAAGCCCAAATTTTATTCCACTTTCCTCCAAGTCTGATGCCCAGGTGCAAAACCAACGACTAATTTCATTTTTTTTTTTTATTTTTGCCTGTAGCTGTGAGAAGAATCATCTTTCTCTAATCTCTAGAGTTTGATTCTGCCACATAGAAATTTCTACCGCAATAATAATAATATGTCTAATGTCTTCAAAGAGAGTCCTCCTGAAACTACATTGAAAGACATTTTAAATTTAATTTGTTTTTATTTCCAATTTAACATATATAAATATTTTTGAAAAATACAGTAAAAATAAACTATTAGAAATGTAAAATAACAGATATTCCAAATAGAACCACACATTTTATCTTACTATGTTCAACAGATCTAAAATTAGATTTCAAAAATATAGTAAATTCAAACATAATATTGGAGAAAATTAAGGGATTTCAAATATTACTTTGAAAGAGTGTTTACAGGCAATTAAATATGATGGTTATTATGCTCATAAACTTTTGTTTCCTAATAAGAATTAAAGAAATATTGAAATAGTTATTATTTACATTAAATGCCTGTTCTCAGATTTTAACCAGGAATTGGACTATCAATACTTAAATGTTTTAATGTAATACATGAGTTTGCTTATTAAGTTGTTAAACTAATATATCCATGTTAGATTGGTGATAGCACTACTCACAGAGGATAACATACATCTAGAATGTTTCTATTTTTTATTTTAATAATACTCCTGGTAGAGAAGAAATCAGTTTCCAACATAGGATGATGATAATGGAAGAAGAGATTGTAAAGTAATTTTAGTAATCTCAGGGTGTTCATTTTAAGCTTTTATTCAAAATGAATCAAGTAATACTGTATTTTAAATCTTACCTTCAACTCTTTACCAGTAGCCAATTTCAAAATTTATCCTGTAAGACCATTTCTTTTCTTTTATTTATTTTTTATTACCATTTAGTCCCCTACTCTCCTCCCCTGCTTTATCCCCATGTTTCCCATGAAAATGAGACAGATAATTCTCTGTTCTTTACTATGATTTTTTCCCCCTCCCAGTAATATATACACAGAGAGAGCTGTTAAAATTATGGTATCCCTTATTTGTGATTCATACCTTAGAGAATTGAAAATTAGGTTAAGAATATAATTGTTGTGGCTGACCTCCTTTTTTAGAGTAATATATTTCAAAGTATCATACTGTCAAAAATGTATCATTTTCTGCCAAAATTAAAGCAACAGTTGAATCCAAAAAAAATAAAGAAAAAGAAAAACTAAGCAAGTAAGAAGAACAGAGACAGAATCATGGATGGGTGAAAAATGTGAAGGGATTAAGATGTACTAATAGGGAGTTACAGAATAGCCATGGGGATGTAAAGTACAGTATAGGAAATGGAGTAGCCAAAGAACTTATACACATGGCCCATGGACATGAACAATGGTGGGGAATTGTCTGAGGGAGTGGGAGGTGCTGGGTGAAGGGGGCAAAGAGGGAAAAATCAGGACAACTGTAATAGCATAATTAAAATATAATTAAAAATAAAATATATGTACATATACTTATATATGCATGTATGCATATACTATGTGTGTATGTGTATATATATATATATGTGTGTGTGTGTGTGTGTGTGTGTATGTACATCTAACACAGAAAAAGTTGTACAGCTAAACATAATAAACTCATATTTACATATTAAGCTTTTAATACAATTGCTTTGCTTGAGTCATGGTGTCTGTGTGTGTATGTTTCTTTCTGAAGGACTAATTTTAGCTAATCAATTTTGTCATGTAGTCAGTTTAAATGAGCCATTGAAATACTTAGATTAAACACAATTGCCTATTACAATTTTTACATATAATAAATAAGTACTGAGCATGCAGGTACATTTCAGAAAACCTTTGAGTAGATGGATTGCTAGTGATAATATATATATTTTTTATCATTAACTGGTTAAGATTCTCTATGGTAAGTCATTCATGCTCAAGCATTTATTTAAGTGAATTTTTCTTCCTCTTCACAGTTGTTTGGTGTCATCTATTCACAGAGGCACACAAAATAGTAGATCTAGCAGATCTAATTCTACTTCTTTTATATATTTACCTTTTATGTTTGTTCCTGATGAAACTTAAATACTATTTGCATAGTACTCTACAGATGCAAAAAATTTGAAGTTGTTATATCTGCCTTCATAAATTTATTACTAACTCTACTAATAAAAATTATGTTTGGTAGGCATCTAGTAGTTGCCTGGAACCATGCTTTGCATTTTTAAGTTATTGTATCTAATACTTATAGTTTTTTAAGTAGAGATATGTTCCTATTATAAATGAGGAACCTGAGGTTTAGAGCACATAAGCTCAAAGCCACAGAGCTAGAAGGTAGCAGAATTAGAATTTAAGTTCACATATTTTGTTATTTTCAGTAATAATGAGCATAGTAACTGTAAACAAATATAAATTAAGGAAAAGAATATTAAGAGAAAAGACAAATAAACACAAAGATACAATAATTAATTTTTAAATATAAGATTAAGCATATGCTATGTAATAATGTAGGAAAAAGTGAAACTTCTCAAACCAATTTATACAAAAATTCTGAAATAAAATGCACACAGAACTGAAATTTAAAACCTAAAATGGAATAGAAAACAGAGTATTATACTAGAATTCAGAAATCCTAGCTTAATAGTTAAATATTCATTTTGGGTAAACCTCATCACCTCCCTGAACCACATATCCTTTATTTGTGTAATTACAGGGTTTGGCTGAATGACACCTGAGATCTCTCCTGTTTTCTTATTTGAGAATTATCTAAATTTGGGTATTGTAGAACAATAGGCCTTAAAGCAAATGACAATATGCCTAACATATTGTCATTTCTGATAATATCATAATGCCTGATATTAGTATAATTTTGAGAATGTTATTAATAATATTACTATTAATATCAGTATTTTACAATTCTCTGCTGTCATTTTCAAAAGTAGATTCTATTCTTTTTCAACTTCTGGTTTGCTAAGTGACATGAGTTAAGTTGATAATCCAACTTATGCTGTTAAGATGCAAACATTTTTATCTTCCCTAATGATGTAATGCCCTACACATCTATTTATGAGTTAAATATTAATTATGTTTTGTTTCAAATGAGAATTGAGCATTTGGGGCAGTAGGGAAAGTATGAGAAGAGGATATTCTGGTGTGGGCATCTTTTATGGAACTTTTCAATGGAACTTTGTCCATTAATCATAAAATTGGAAAGAACAGTATAATGAATCTCTAAGTTATTATCACCAATTTGTGAATGGTCACCAACATCTTGTGAATCTTGTTTCATCCAAGGATGCAAATCAAAGGTTGGAATTCTATGGGTTGGAACAGCTAAAGGAATAAATCTAATCTGGACAGAGAGAAGAAATAGAATGGTTTATTAGAGATATAGTCAAAGGGAAGATTATATGCTAACCATAGCTATTTTCTGGAATTGGGCTAATTCTTAATGACATAGTTTACCATTAAGAGTGTATGCAAGAAAGTAAACCAGAATTACGAGCTAGAAAGTCTGATCCATGATTGGAGAAAGTTTGACTAGCTAGAGAAACAAAGAAATAGACAATCCTGTGAGTAAGGGGTTAGACTGATCAAGGAGACTTCAGAATTAACAAAAATGGAAGTCAGTGGGGATACATATCTGCTCATTTACCATAAGTCATACCTGGTGAGTGTAGTTCTCCAACTTTTGGTTAGAGTAGGGTAGAAAATAGTGTGTTCTCCATCCCTACTTATAGAGAGATTGAGTGATCATGAAATAATGATAGTTTAATGGGATTCATATAAAGTCAACATAAAGGTACAATTTAAACCACTGTTTTAATAGTTGTTTGGTTTAGGAAACCATTGATACATTAACCTAAGAGTTCCTAGGGAATGGTGTCAGCCTTCACAGAAATTTCTCTGCTTCTTATTTCCACACAGGAAACCTCCAATATATGACATGAGGCTTTTGTTTCTTTGTTTTGACTGGTAAGATAGAGTTGCTGATTTAAAATGTAATAATTTTTAAAAATTATTTATTTATTTGTTTGTTTGTTTACTTATTTTTTACTTTTAGAGAGAGGGAAAAGGAGAAAGAGAGGGAGAGAAACATCACTGTGTGGTTGCCTCTCACTCGCGCCCCCAACTGGGGACCTGACGTGCAACCTAGTCATGTGCCCTAGCTGGGAATCGAACCAGCGACACTGGGCTCGCAGGCCAACAATCCACTGAGCCACAGCAGCCAGGGATAAAACTTAATAATTTAAAATCAAATATTATTTTGCACTTTCAGTTGAAATCATCTTGGTATAATCCTCTGTGCTGTCAATACCTAGGCCAGTTTGAATGAGCTTGAACCTTTATTACTAGGGCTGTGCACCCTAGCCGTGAACCTGTCACTACCACACACTTGGAAGCAGCATCTGAAAGCATGTGGCTTGTACCTACCTGGTCTTGAATTTGTAAGTGAAAAAAATACACATATGAATTAATTATATGTGTACATTTCCCCCCTTCCACAGGAGTGTGAATGTTCATTACCAGTCTTACTATTTGTTTAATTTTTCTACCATCACCACACCCATGAAAAAATGTATTTTCTATTGTGCTCTTTATAGTTGAATGCCTTCAAAATCTTATTATATTCAAATAATTTAAAAAGTATAAAATCTCAAAATTAGAAAAGTGGGGAGGCCTTTTATAGCAGAAGTACTGCTTAATCTTCTTGAGCTGATGCTGAGAACCATTCAGATGTATTGCTCTTTATGGCCTTCCCAATATACAGGCAGAAAGACAGTGTCTCTGTATGTCAGATGGTGTATCTTGACAAGGGAAGGGTTAGCCCCCGAGAAGTTAAGACTGATCAACATGGTGGGCAAGTCACTTGAACTCTCTTCGTGGACATGTTTTTGTCCATTAGACTGAGAAGATAATTTCTCTCATTCCTTCCTTCTACAATCATTGTGAGCATCACAAGGGATACAAGTTCTCTAAAAATTTTAAGCCATTTATAAATTTTTGTCTCTCTAGTTATTGATCAAAAATTGATTTCACTTCCTTAGACTGTATAGCTGTGGGCAAGTCAACCAATATTTCTGGTCATTACTTTTGTTCAAGCACCACAGTGAAAATCACAACAGCAGTAATAACTAGTTATTTGTTGTTGAGCATGTGCCAGACACTGGGCTAACTGCGTGTAATAGATAACATTATTTAATCTGCACAACAACCATATGAATTATTTTTATGATTTTCAATTTACAGTTGAACAAACTGAGCTTGGAGAGTTTAGTAATTTTCCCAGAGAGTAAAATGCAGAGCTGGACGAAGATTTCTTAGGTTATTTCATGAAGAGGATTAAGGGTACAAAGTTTAAGTTATGCAAATTAAAGAAATTCTGCAGATCTGCATTAGGGGCCATAACTGGTGTATTAAATTACAAGCATGCAGACTATGACCTGCTGAATGAGAAGACACAAACCACCTTCACCTGTCAACAGCATCAGACCTCCCACCATGGGGAGATGAGAGCCCTGGGGTCATTTTGATTAAAGGATTGGTTACAGTACACTAACACAAAAGAAGACAAGTCATAAAATTTATTACTTATAGATCCTACATGCTAGAACAGGGACGGGGTTGGCTACAAAGAGCCTCTGGAAAGGCATTCCTCTGCCCTAAGTAACAGGTGAGCAGGAGATAGAGAATCAGGTAGCAAGTACCTGTAATTTACAGAGTGGTTGGGGAGGAGGTCACTGACTTCATGGACTCAGTTCCAAGTGGTCATTTTTAAAAGGAGCCCCTGGAAAAGCAAAGCTGGAACTTGTAGGGGGCATCCTAAACTCAGGTCTTTATCTGAATGTCCAGACTCTGGATGTGAGAAGGATTGTCACAGTGTGAAATGCCTACGCAGCAACTTAAAAGGGCTGTTTTCTCATCACAGGGTTTAATACACAACAATGTGACTACAGTTAATAATACTGTATTTTTATACGTGAAATTGAGTAGAGGGCCAGCCTTAAGTGTTTTCAACACACACACACACACAATAGTGTAGTAACTATGTGAGGTCATGGATGTGCTAATTAGTTTGTGGTGATTACTTCACAATGTATACATATATGAAAATATCAAATAGTATACCTTAAATATATACCACATTTTATTGGGTCAATTGTATCTCAGAAATGGGGAATTTTTAAAAATTACTTAAAAATGAGTCAAAAAGTGTTGCTTAGGTGAGGCATGTATTAGAAGAAAATAAAAGTTAGAGAATAAAACATTTGCTATTTTTAAAAAATTCTTTTTTGTTATGTCCTCAAACTTACTTTGCTTTCATACCAGAAACAGGTTCCTTATGAAATGTCAGTTCTGCTCTAATTCAGCCATGACTCTTTCAGGCATCTCTGTTTTTTAAAAATTCTCCCTGGACTAACAAAATTTATGCTCAGTCATGTTGGACCCCACACTGCTAACCTAGGCTTTCTCAGAGCAGGGATGTTACATTTTGTCTTTGTATTGGGTTGGCCAACAAGTTTGTTTGTTTGTATTTTTCTGTAAGATGGCTCTAGTAGTGTTTAGTTGTATTTAACTTCATTCTAAACAATTTTGTTAGATTATATTGCAACAGCTGTCATATCAGTGTGCATTTAAAAACACATCAAAATTGATGAATTTTTGTGTAGCCATTTTAATATTGAAGATGCAAGAAAAGACACATTTTCAGCATATTATGCTTTATGATTTCAAGAAAGGTAAAAATGCAACTGAAACTCAAAGATTCATGTAGTGTATGGTGAAGGTGCTATGACTGATTGAATATGTCAAAAGTGGTTTGCGAGGTTTGATGATTTCTTGCTGGATGATACTCCATGGTCAGGTAGACCTGTTGAAGTTGATAGTGATCAAATCAAGACATTAAGTGAGAATAATTAATGTTTTACCATGCAGGAGATAGCCAGCATACTAAAAAAATCCAAATTAATAAAGTTATTGGTGAAAATAAAAAATGTGTCTTATATTTTATGGAAAAAAAACTAAACAAACTTTTTGGCCAACTCAATATATCCAGCATCAAAAACAATGTCTAGACATGTAGTTATTTCACCCAATGAATTAGTACTTTGGTGCCTCAGATCCTCTTTTTAATTTGAAAATAGACACAATTGTGAAGGTTGTCTTTGTAATGTTTCCTTGTAGTCATAGATGAAATATATATAGTATATATATAGTAGAGGGCATTATTTCTTCTTCCAATAAGTAAAAGAAAGGATAGACTTCAATTTGTTTAAAGCGTAACAAAACTAAATTATTATGACCAATACTCTCACAGAGTATGGTGTGATTATTGATGGGCAAACTCCTATATTAAGCAATATCTATATAAGACTAATATTCTTTATAATTGTTGGGACAAATTTTAAGGAGTAAAAAAAAAAAATTCTATTGGGATTCCTGAAATAATCATTCATGCCATGGAACTGTTTGTATTTCAGGAAACCAAATCTTTGGAATTAGACAAATTGTGCTGGAATATAATGTATTGTTGGAGGTTTTTCATGCCTTAGGGCAGTGGATTTTGCTCAAGTACATCTTTATCTAGCTCCAGATGTGTCATAAAAGACAAAATGCAAGCATGGAGACTTTAAAATAGGAATGATTTGGAACCCTTCCAGAGGGAAGTTTCAAATTATGGAGCCGTACTTGACACCAAGAATGGGAAAATCCTGCAGACATCAGCTGGGAATGATCAAAGTAGGCGGAAAGTAGGTGGATTACTCAGAACATAGCGTATCTTCATGAGTACTTATAGAATTTCCATGTTTATAAATTTCTTTCTTTTTGTTTTTAAGACCAAGCTTATATATATTAATTCACTTTTTTTCCTCCTTGACTTTCAAAATTCTCAATGCAATGGAATTAGTTCTAGAAAGCTCTTATTGGAAGGATACTGGGAGAGCATTTTTGAGAAGTATTTCTCAGTTCACCATAAGGTATTTGACAATGGCAACCATATTGTTTATTTTTATTTTACCCCTATGACTCTCAGCTCAGCACCCACCACCCTTTAGGTATTTTTCTATCTATCTATCTATCTATCTATCTATCTATCTATCTCTCTATCTATCTATCTATCTATCTATCTGTTTATTTATTTAGAGTTAAAATGGATCCCTGACCATTAACTGCCACCATCCACAGTCATCATTGAAAGCCCTGTTTCAAAATTAAAGGAAGTGAATTCTAGAGTGACTGTTTTATTTTCCAAGGTTCCAACAACACAGAGCCATATTTAAAATCAACCAAGTGATTCTTATTTTTGTTATAAATTACTATGAATATATTACCAGCATTTCTGACTTTATATAATGAAAATGTATAATTATAGATTTATTGATTCCATGAAATCTAAAAGACCACTTTTAAAGGAAGAGGACACAAACAGTGATTGGTAGTCAGTGCCTAGAGTTTTGCTGAGAAGTGACACTTCAATAATAGAATTATCTGGTTTCTTCCCCAAAGACGTCTATAACTCTTTAGATGACTGTTTACTCTCAGCCTTTTTAATCTGTCATCTTTTCCTGTATTAATTTCATCTCTTGACTAACCTGCATATTCTGAGAGTGTCCCAAATTTACCTCCTATCTTATTTGTTCCACTTTTTTAGGCATTAGTTCTTCTTATTAATATTTCCAGTGCTGCTATAAAAATTATGATTTATTGAAGATCTTAATTATGTTTCTCCTTTATATCATCCTATAAGCTTTTTATCTCCATTTTATTCCTTATAGTTTTATGCTATGATTATATACAACACACATTTTCATAGATCCTTTAACTCTCAAAACAGATTTTTTAACTATTTTTATATTTTTAGAAAAATATCTTGTCTTCCGGTAGGAGAAAATCAGTCATTTCCTCTCCCTCTGAGTCCACAGGATGATGTTCTATACATTTTTACTCATTAACATTGTTTTCCTGCTTATCTTTGGAGGAAGGGTCCTTTATCTAGACTCAATGTCATTTCCACTTGACTTGCTGGGTCTTCCAAGATCTGCATATTTATAGAACAGGCGGAGCTGTTGGGGTCCTGGATCACTTCTCAGTGTCTAAGGAGATTCCAACTAGTAGTTGTATGAACACTGTATTGCATATTTTCCCATCTCTTCAGTTCTTGCCACTCTGACTGACACTCTAAGTATCATTAATAAAAAATCATATTACATTCCAAGGTATTTTCTGGAAGATGACATTTCTAACGGACATTATAAGAGTGATACTGTAGTGAGGAGAGGATTGGAAAAGAGAGCACAGTGTGTGGGCTACTTCAGGAAGCGCCTAAGTGGCAGACGGATGGTTGGCCTATCTGGTTAAAATAACCCCTTGAGTTTTAGATCAAAAAGAAAGACAATGGGGGCAAAATGTAGACTCCTTTTGGCCCTTTTTTTGTGCTTTCATGTTTTTGTTTTTGTGTTAGTCTTTTTATTTTTTGCCGTCTACCTGGTGAGATAAATATTGTGGGTTTTAAAATTAAATTTATTAGGGTGACATTGGTTAATAAAATCATATAGGTTTCAGGTGTACAATTCTATAATATTCAGGTGGCCAAAAATTTATTACATAGTTTTCTATAAAATAAAAGACACATTTTTCATTTTCTCCTGTAACTTTATTGATTTGGATATTTTGAGTATGTCAGCTATCTCCTGCTATTGCCTTCTAGTGGGTAGAGGCCAGGGGCTCTGCTAATCGTTTTCTAATGCATGAGACAGCACACAGCAAAGAATCATTGAGCCAAAATGTCAACACTACCAAGAAACTTCGCAAACCACTTTTGACATGTTTGATCAGTCACAGTACCTTTTCCATATACTGCACAAATCTTTTTTGCACTTCAGTTGTTTTTACCTTTCTTGAAATAATAAAGCATAATATGCCAAAAATGTGGCCTATATTATTCCATTTTCAATATTAAAAAGGGTGCAAACATTTTCGCCAATTTTGATTTTTTTTAATGTATAATGATATGACAGCTGTTGCAATACAATCTAACAAAATCGTTTAGAATGAAATGAAATTAAAGACAACTAAGCACCACCAGAGCCATCAAATGGAAAAACAAAAACAAAAACAAAAACTAAAGAAACATTTTTGGCCAACTCAATACAACTATATTTTATGTTGTGTGTTCACACCCAAGTCTCCTTCCATCACCATTTGTCCCTTTTTACCCTTTTACCACCCCTCACCCCACATTCCTTCTGGTAACCACCATATTGTTATCCATGTCTATGAGGTTTTTAAATTTTTTTCCTTAATTCCTTCACATTTTTTAAAATCCAACTCCATAAGCATTTTAGGTGACAGAAATTCTTCCCTGTTTCTTAGAAGCTAACAGTTCTACTTCTCAATATAGTATGGTATCAACTAAATACAACTATATTTGTTTCCATTAAAACTTGGTAGAGTTTGAGAGAGGATATGGAAAGTGCTACTAATATCATTTAATATTTTTATTTTTTTAAGTTATGAATGCCAGTTTTTTTCTTGACTGATTTTAAAATTCTTTGAATCAACAAAACATTTCTTGTGATTTAAAGGGAAGGTAGGATCAATAAATCACTGAAACTTTGATGAAATGCAGTCTCAAATAACCTTTTACAACAGAAATGAATTAAAATTGTTAACTATTAACAATAATCAATAAGCTTCTGCATTTTTGTGTGAGATATATGATTAATATTTCTTTGTTTTGAATTTATGATAAAATTAAAATTTTATGCAAAAGCTAATAAAACTAGCTTTAATACTTATGAAATAAGTTGATATTTAATTAGAAATTTCAATAGAAAAAAATGGCAATTCTAGGTTTTGAATTGGATTTTAAGATTTCTAATTGACCACAATTTAGAAATTAAAGAAATATTTTTCTCATTCAGCCTTTATCTGATGTGCAAGTTTGAGAGAGTTATTTAATCTCAGGGGTAGCACTTAGTTTAAGGTCATCAATATGTTCAACATACCCATGTTTTAGCTGTTACAGTGAATTAAAGTGCGATAATTATTGAAAATTTCCCTCAATTCCTGACAGCATTTTTTTCTTTATCTCTTTTTGTCATGAGACTTTGTTCTAACAAAATCATACATGGAAAGAGGGTCAAAGGGGAGAGAGTATAGTAGGAAGGCAGGAAAAAGAAAAAAAAAAAAAGAGGGAAATAGTTCCTCTGAATAGAACCTAAGTCAGGGGCTGGTGGTCTGGAGTGTGCCATATTTCTCTTCATTCTTCCTGGCAGTCCCAAGGGGCCTATGTGCATGCAATCTCCAGGTCTTCAAGGAATGCAGGATGAAAATTACAACACATAGTGTTCGGAGATCAAAGGATGTATCTGAACACTTCTAGTGATATGCAAAGTCTACAAATAAAATGCTCAGTATTACTTAATTTCCTATTATTTTATTTTATTATAATGTATCATCTTTTCTGTTTTTATTTTATTTTATTAAATTTATTGGGGTAACATTGGTTAATAAAATGATATAGATTTCAAGTGTTTAATTGTATAATATATCATCTGTACATTGCATTGTGTGTCCACCAACCACAGTCAAATCTCATTCTGTCACCATGTATTTGCCCCCCTTTACCCTTTATTACCTCCCCACACACCTTTCTTTTCAATGCATTATTCCTTGTAAGCATTTGAAACAGCCTATCTTATTTATTTTTTAATACTTATTCTTAATCATTTCTCTTTTGTGCAGTATTTAAATTGTCACTAATTTGAATTGAATTTGATCAGAAGGATGAGAAGAAATATTAATATGTAGAAATGTAATTATCTTTAAAGCATGAAAATTCCAGTTCTTTTATGGTCAAGTGGCCATATGGATATGTTTTAATGCAATATGGCGTTTGCACCAAAGGGCCATATGTTGTTTCGTGTTTATGGAGATGTGCGGTGGGTGCTCCTCTTTTAAACTTGAAGTAATCCGATGTATTTTCTTTGAGTAAACTTTGACATTATTATTGAAATTTATATAACAATCTTTATATGGTAATATTGCTTTAGGGAAAGTTTGTATCTAATTATTTCTATGATAGATCTCTGGTCAAATGTATTATTTTCTTGTTTACTTGCTGAGAAAAATGGACTAATTTTTCACTAATTTTATGTTACTTTAAGTATAGAATCTATGTATATTAACAGAGGGCTGTTTGAGTTTTCATTGAAATGATTTTCTAAGATTGCATAGCAGAGGGAAATTTTTTTCCCTTAAATAGATGCAGGTTCATAATTTGGTATATATACATGTAACAGTAAATGATAAGACTACTCTCCAGTCAGTGTGATTTATCTGTAGCCTTGTTATACTAAAAGTATAAATAAATAAATTAATGCAAACATTGATTGGAAAGCAAATGTTCTCAAAAGTATTTCAAAATCAAGATTATTTTATAAAGTAATTTATATGTTCACAATAATTCAGAAAGTTGAAGTTTGGATTATTATAAACAAAGTAGCATTTGTGTTAAGTGTAATCAAATAATATTTTGAGCTTTTAAACCATTTTAGATACATAATTGCCTTAATCTTCCTCTGTAGTTTTGATTAGTTAAATATACACTTATTGAGTGCCTATCACATGCCACACCTATATTTGGTGTTGGAAATAGAAACATAAATGAAGGATTGATTGATTATACCATAACTCAAAGTGAGATAGAGAAGTGGGCAAATAATTTTAGTAGAATGTTTGGGTATCATTTAATATTAGAAATCTGTTTAAGATAAATATTATAGCAGTAGAAAGATTAGGTTTCTGTGATAGAGCCTTTAGAAGAGAAGTAAAGCTTTGGTGGGGTTTTTAAGAAGGAATAGAAGATGCTGAATGGACAAGAAAGGATCCAAGAGCCTTCCAGGGTAAAGGAATAATGGTGACTTCACCCGTAGAATGCAGCTTTCTACTCAACATCTGAGAAATTTCTTATGTTTCCTTTCATTGCTCAGTTTATTGGCTGATTATTTTGCCTAGGAAAAAAAATTTTTTTTGTTCGTATTAATCCTTGTAAATCTATCTGTAATACATACAACGATACTCAGAAAAGAAAATGTTTTGGATCAAAGTTTTCAGATTTGACCATGCAAGAACCTGGGTTCCAAAGACATGTCACTGGAGCTATGCAAGGAAATGCTACATGAAAAAATTTTGATTCCCTGCTTCAACCAAAACAGTCACACTTGAAACTGGTTTCTGGTTTTAAGGTTGAGCTTTCTTTCTCTCTCTCTCTCTCTCTCTCTCACACACACACACACACACACTCACACTCACACACATACACTCCATTGAAAAAGTAAATCCACAAGCAAGATACATTTAACTGAAATCCCCTATCAAAGACTTAGACTGGTGGTCATTTTTCTTTTTTAATCTATTCAAGATGACAGGATAATTGAGAGCTTGTCTATAGTCTTGGAAACAATTATCCCTTGGAATTCATACTTATTTTTTAAAGGTCATTTATTTTTGCCCCATGATGATTTTAGAAAAGGTCAGGGAAAAAGACATAGTACTTGATCATATTAGGATGGAGTTAATTCATGAAGAATTCAAAGTTTGATCTTGAAAACTGTAGTGGATGACAATTTGCAGAGACAGAAAATAAACACATGCAGAAAGATAAACATGGAGCAAAACTGTACAGTGTCAAAGACTGGTTCCAATTCTGCCCTTGCAAACAAAATGAATAGGAAAGTTAAGTTTTAATTCCTGCATTGCATATTTTGTAAAATGAGGAGATAGATTTAAACAAGAAGATCAATTTAAACAACCAGTATGTGTCCAGGAGCCTATCTTCTAAGTCATGTGCTACCAACATAGGAGCTCAGAAGATGTAAGATAAAAAAAATGTTAGCATGCATCAGAATCACCTGGAGGCCTTGGTAAAACAGAAATTGCTGGGTTGCATCCCCAGTTTCTGATTCAGTGGGTGTGGAAATTGGCATCTCTAACAAGTGCCAGTGATGCTGTTGGTCCCAGGACTACACTTAGAGAATCCTTGAGATAAACAAAGTAGATGCCTTTCAAATCCATGAAATTTGTCTTCTTGAAATAAGAAGACACAATAATGACTGTTCTGCTTGAAGAGTTGTGGAGGCCTTTGTTATTGAACAAACTAATTTTGTTTTGAAAATCAAAAGTTTACGAAGTTTGTCCAAGTGAGTATGACAATATTTGCTATGATTTGTAACTCAAGTTTTTGGCTCACACAGCCTCTTTTTGTTAGTATTTGTCACAAAATTTGAGCTGTGTTTGATCATTTTGTAATTTTAACTTATATATGCCTTTTTTGTTATAGTATGCCTGTCATGTGCATTTTATTTATATTTTCAAGATGAACTCTCAAGTTGAACTCTTCATGTCCCTCAAACACTTTGCTGGTAATTTGAGTATATTGCCACCAGATGGCAGAAGTGGTCTCTTAAATTAAAATCTTGAAAATATTCGCAGACTCATCTTTTTAAATACAGCAAGCCAAGATTTTTTGTGAAAATACATGAACGTAGAGCTCTTCCATCAAACACCATTTAAAGGTGATTGGTTTACAAACTATTTTACCTTATCACATTTCTTTTCTTTTCCTTAAAGATTTCCAGTGCTATAGATTGTTTTGCTGTTTTTGGTAGCATTTTGCTTTTCTGACTGAGTAAACCTACTAATACTGACTTAATTAATGTTTTTATTTGCTGAATATTATTATTTAGAATAAGATTGTGTGATTCTCACAGTGGAAGAGAAAAGTACTAAAGAGAGAATAATTCTGATATCCAAATATTTTAAGAAATACAATTTGAAAAGGGATATATTTTGATTTAGCCTACCATCAATAGAGGAAAGTTATAGGGAACCACATTTCACCCTAATAAAAGAAAAAGAAACTTTAAACAACAGGGTGATAGAACAATTAAATAATGTTGTTACTTTCCATAAAGGTCTTCAAATTATGAATGGATGTTCATAAGAAATATTGTATAAGAGGTTCTTGAACAGGATAAGTGTTGGGTCTTGATTTCTTTATGGCTCTAACAATGACCCTATTATAATTTATGCTAATTTTTAATGCTTGTTTCCTTTTAGTATAACTAGCTTTTTAAGTCCTTTTAAAATTTATGTAGTTCAAAATATAAAATTGGGGTCTTGCATTTTGAAAATATTTTTCATTAACACATGTAATTTTGTTGATCATATTCCTTAAATTATGGAGCTCTAAATTATATAAATGCTATTCTCAACATGATTTATGGAAGAAAAAGCATTGAATAAAAGTCTTTAGAAAGAAGAAAAAAAAGTACATGTAAGGTCTTTTAGGCTTAGGAATATGAACAATCATTTTCTGGCAGTAGTTTTTGAAAATTACAATTCTTGTTTTACTATTTCTTTAGCTTCTGGGTGTTACTTAAGACAGTGAATGGAAAGGTAATCATACCTTTTAGCAGTAAGGAAATTTCTGCAGGTTTTATAGCACTTACTTGATTTCAATAAGTATAACAGGTTTTGTAATTTTGCAGTATTCCACATTCAGTGTAAAGACAAGATTGATTCGGCTCTGAGCTCAGCAGGATGAAATGCTTAGCAGGTATGAAACCCTCTTAACTGGCCCACATCCTTTCAGAAGTACTACCTATCAACACAGCCGGAGGCCATTACATGTGACTACTAGTTTTTGACTCAGCTCTGAACCAGAGAAAAAGGTTGTTAGTAAACCCTGATTAGAGAGTAGATTAGTTGACCAGTCCCTGGAGTTTATAATCTGACATATGGAGTGAGCATACAACCATCACTGAAGTCTAAGTTATCAGGCTTGTGTTGGAATCCTAGCTTAGACATTTACTTTGATCCTATGCCAATTATTTAATTTACTAAGTACTAGAAATATAAACACAAGTGAGACATAATGTCTGCCTGCCCTCAGGAAATTTATGACAACAGAATTGTTGATGCAGTCAATTTATTGATATTAAAAGAGGTAATCTGTACTACAGATAAATATAATAGCATTGATAGTTCTATAATAGGGATAGAACAGTGAGCCCTTGGAAGTCATGGGGGTGTTGCCTGATTATTTAAGGAGAACAGGGAAAGTTTCCTGGAGGGTGGAACAACTTAGCTAAAACCAGCAGGAAAAGTAGAAATAATAACTTTTTTAAATTTTACTTTTATTGTATTTTTCCATTACTATTTATCCCCCTTATACTTTCTTCCGCCTCCACTTCACCCCTCCCTTCCCCCCACCCCACAATCACCACCCTGTTGTCCTTAGTAAACATTTGAGTGCTTGTCTATTTATGTCAAGAACTCAGAAAATAACAGTGTAAATTAACTATGCAGTTTAGTAGGACCATCCAATGAGAAAGGAAATCTTATTTTTTCTCTTCCTCCAGACGAGAACATAGATGTTTAGGGAGGTGATATAAAATCATTGATTGCATACAGTAGTGTTGCAGCTGAGCTGCCAGTCAAAACAACATTAGTGCTGTCAGTCCCTGTGCAATACAGGGCAGAATGTTAGACAAATGGACTTGTAAGTCTTTCCTATAAAGGTCATATTAAAGCTATGTAAATGGATTAGAATGCAAATGGATAATTGAATGAGGGAGAAAGAAATCTGAACATTATGCCACGGAACTCTCTTCCTCAGGACTTAAGAATAGGAAAAAGGAGCCAGAAAAATAAGTGAAGACATTAGAAATAGTAAGAATGTTTCAAGTGTAATCAAAAAGGTAACTTAAACTTATCATGGATATAGCACTTTGCAACTTACTGGTGGTGTTTAATAGAAGAAATTCATTACACCGTTGGGGGGAAAAGCCTGGAAACAAGGCATTGGTGGGTGAATGTTGAGAGAGGCGGTAAATGCAGGAAGGGAAGCTTGCTCTTGCTCAAGACACATTGGTGAAGGTATAGCAAGAGGCAGGGACATGTAAAACAAATACTTCTTTGTTTGCTTGCTTGTGCGCAGATTGAAGACTTCTAAAGAAAATTGTTTGTCTTGTTACTGTTATACCATTTTTGTCCTAATTTTTTGAGATTTGATGGGAATGGGGGTATATTGCCTAGAATATAAATTCTGAATTTAAACATACAATGTGTGAATTTTATGTATAAACACCTAAGAATAGTCTGAGTTTGTTCTTAGTGTTAGGAAAAGGTGTGATTTCCTAGTATTCCTTTTAAGGATTAGTAAGACTGACATTTAGAATATTACCAGGGTAATATAGTCTATTAGTTTTTTTTTCATTTTTTAAAATTTATTTATTTATTTATCTATCTATCTATCTATCTATTTATTTATTTGTTTGTTTGTTTATTTATTTATTTTGCTCTTCCAGACTGTCATTCAGAACCTAAATTTCAGTATTGAGTTCTCATCAGCTATAATGGTCTTATTTCCAATGCTACCTCTGTTAGTCATCTAAATTCCTTTGAATGAAGAAGAGGTAAGAAGTAAAAGTACAGATATTTCACTGTCAAGCAGAGCTTGAGTTGGATGTTAAAAGTATGAGCTAGAATAGTTTTGGCCACACTTTTACTTTCTGTCCACATTTATTCCCACCCATTCAATTATACTTTTAAAAGAGACTATAGGAAATAATTGAGAAGTAAAGAGAATAAAGACAAAAATGTTGAAAGATCAATAATCTAAGTTTCCATCTTAAGAAATGAGAAAGAGAAGAGCAATTTAAATACCCCCCAAAAAAATCCGAGGAAAAGAAATAATAACATGAATTAGAACAGAAATCAATGAAATTAAAAACAGGAAATGAATAGAAAAATCAACAAAACCAAAGATGCTTATATGAAAAATCAATAAAATAGATAATCTCCTAGCCAGGCTAAGAAAAAATTAGAGAACACAAATCACTCATAGCAAATGAAAGAGGGACATTACTATAGATTTAATGGTCATTAAAAGGATAAAAATGGATAATAAAGAAATACAAGGAACAACTTTTTGCCCACAAATTTGATAACATAAGTAAAATAGACTAATTACTTGAAAGATCCAGTCTGACAAAACTCACAGATTAAGATATAAACAATCTGCATAGGTCTATTTGAGAGAAATTGAATTAATATCTAATAACCTCCAAAGCAAAACAAACAAACAAAACAGGCCTACTAAATTCTACCAAATTAAAGGACAAAATTATATCAATTCTTTACAATCTCTTTTGGATGATAGGAGCAGCAGAAATACTTCATAACTTATTCTATGAGGCTGACATTACCCTAATACCAAAGCCAGATAAAGACATTCTAAGAAAAGAAAACTACACAGGAATATCTTTCATGAACATAAATTGAGAAATCCTCAACAAAATATTAACAAATCAAATACAACAATATATAAAACAAATTATATACCATGACCAAGTGGAATTCCTCCCAGGAATGCAATACTGGTTCAACATTCAAAAATGAATTAATGTAATCCATCATATCAATAGGCTAAAAAAGAAAAATCACATAATCAATAAATACAGAAAAAGCACTTGACAAAAACCCAACACACATTCATAATAAAGCTCAGTGAACTAGTAATAGAAGGAGATTTCCTCAACTTGATAAAAATATCTTAAAAAAGAAAAACCTATAGCTAAAATGATACTTAATGGTGAGAAACTAGAGGCTTTCTCACTAAGATAAT
The DNA here is from genome assembly GCF_987537825.1 of Furipterus horrens. Lineage (NCBI taxonomy): Eukaryota > Metazoa > Chordata > Mammalia > Chiroptera > Furipteridae > Furipterus > Furipterus horrens. Next base: position 127,041,598 of record NW_028327171.1, on the reverse strand, counting down.
GAACAAGGCAAGGATGTCTCCTACTACCACTTCTATTTTTTTTTTTTTTTTTATTTATTTTCAGAGAGAGGGGAGGGGAGGGAGAAAGAGAGGGAGAGAAACATCAATGTAAGAGAGAAACAATGATTAGTTGGCTCTCATCTGTGGGACGAACCCACAACCTAGGCATGTGTCCTGACTGGGAATCTAACTGGTGACAACCAACCGAGGAACTCCTTTTAAACATCATACTGCAATTTTTAGCTAATGCATTGGAACAAAAAGAAAAAGAAAGAAAAAGAGGGAGGGAGAGAGAGAGAGAGACAGAGGGAGAGAGAGGGAGGGAGGGAGGGAGGGAGGAAGGAGAAGAGAGGAGAGGAGAGGGGAGGGGAGGAAAGGGGAGGGGATGAGAGGGGAGGGGAGGAGAAAAAAGGAAAGAGGAAGGAAGGAAGGGAAGAAAAGGTATAGAGATCAGATAGAAAGAAAAAAAAAAAACTTTTTGTTTACAAATTACTTGATCATCTATGGAGAGAATCTGAAAGACTCTCCAAAACAAATGTGGGAATTACTCAGTGATTATGGAATGAATGGGCAATCTGAGTACTTAGATTAGAGAATCACACTGAATTTTGAGTGGGATAAATAACAATCCAGTTAATGAACCTGGAAATCCTGTTTTGTTTACAGTAATTCGAGCTGAGTATTTGTCACTTGCAACATTACCAAATTAGTATTTCTAAAAATTGTCCTTATTTTTACTTACCAGTTTTATGTAAACATGACTATTTTGCCACAATGTTATCAACTCATATGTATTAAAACACTTAATGATTTGATTTATAATTTAAAATCATTTTGAACATATTATAATAAATCCCTGTTTTTTGATTCCTGCATTTACATTATTATATTAAGAAAAACTTAGGATAATTTCCCAGCAATGTAGGAGTACCTTGTTGAAAGACTGTCTGCCTTACCTATTTTTCTAATATTAACCAAAACAAACAAACAAACAAAAAAAAAAAAAAACAAGTAGAGCATATAGAGCATAAGGAACATGACCAAATGTGAAGTATTTAACCATTAAACAAATATAATTAGAATTATGCATATTTATACCTACATACTTCTGCTGTGTTACACAAGATGTGATATATACTTTTGTCTCTCGTAAACAAAATCGCCAAAGACAAACAAATTAGATGAAATGATATTCTAAGAAGTTGCCACCTATAGTGATTAAGGGTTGACTATACAGGCAGGACTAAATATTAGGACTTATTATATTTACTTTTGTTTGTCATAATATGGAGTAATTAGTGGTTACACAATTTATATACCTCATATTTATTACTAAAGATCTCTTAGGAAATTAATTGTATTAGTCAAGCTTTATAAAGGAGGCAAGGATAATTGATATACTATTAATTAAAAGTATCAAGTAATCAAGATAGGCAGGCTTCTTTTTTTCTTCTGACTCAAGCAAAGTTGAAAATTCTGTATCACCAGATATACTCATATTTCAATATAATTTTACCAATCAATAATTCTTTATTGATTACATTTAAATTTTCAAAATAAGCTATGTAAGAATTTTGTAAGAATACAAAAATGTGAAGTGCAACCTCTTTAAAAAATTTCAAATTCATCTGCAGATCATACACACACACACACACACACACATGTATCTCCATATACATAATACATATATAATATATATTATGCATATAACATGCATTATACATATCTTTATTTTCTTTTTATTATGAAACATTTCTATTTCTTACAAAGAAGTAGAGACAAAAGTATAATTTTATAAGATTCAAATTCAGCTGTAGAGCAATACAAATATATGTATCTTTATTTTCTTTTTATTATAAAAAATTTTAAACTTTCAAGAAAGTAGAGATAGAGTATAGTGAAATCTCTGCAACCCCTGAGTCTGTACTTATATTCATTGCACCCATTTGTCTGCAAACCTCTGTGCTCTGCTGAGAGATGCAGACTCTCTCCTCTGTGACTTTCAGCACCCTAGGACTCTCCCACTTGACTCTAGTGGTGGAAGGCTCCAGAGAACCCCAAGAGGTCCCTTCCTTTCATACTTTTGGCTTTAAACTTTTAACACATTGCCATATTCACTTCATTAATTTTTAAAAAATAACTTAAAATAAATCACTGACATGCTATTTTACCTAAAATACCTCAGCATGCATCTGGAAAACATAAAAACATTTCCTTATAACCAACCTATCATGATCACATCTTCTCAAATTAGCAATAATTTTATAATACCATTATTTTAATTGTTTAATATTCTTAGTTGTCCTAAAATGTCCTTTGTAATTGATATGTTTGAACCATGTGCCAATGAAGATTTCCACATTTTAGCATATCTTATGTAATACTTGGGGTATATTTATGCTACAGTTAAATATTTTTAAATCTGTATTTAAAATTTAGCTGGATGTTTTATGGTTTTATTTGGTGAATCTAGCAGTCATATCAACATTTCACTTGATTATTATGTTTTTTTGTTTATTTTTTTAGTTTTTACTTTTTTGCTTTTAAGATTTTATTTACTTATTTTTGGAGAGAGTGGAAGGAAGAGAGAAAGAGGAAAGAAGCAACAATGTGTGGTTGCCTCTCACACACCCCCAACTGGGTACCTAGCCCACAACCCAGGCATGTGCCTTGACTGGGAATTGAACCAGCAACCCTTTGGTTTGCAGGTCGGCACTCAATCCACGGAGCCACACTAGCCAGGGACGGCTGTTATGTTTTTATCATGACAAATATTTAGCAAGCTCCTGTTCAGTTGCTAGTAGTAAATAGAATGAGATAGTCAAGCTTTTGTGAACTTTACATTATATAATTAAGGATGATAATCCATCAATAAAGAATTACATGAACAAGATGTTAACAAAGGCCAAGAAGAAAGAAGAAAGAAAACTGGTAGAATATGATTGCAGGATGGGACCTCATGGACACAAGGGAGGAAGGACTTCTCTAAGAAAGGAGATTGACCTGACAGTGAACTTATGGATACCCTCTCTTTGTAAATATTAAGAGACTTTTTTTAAGAAGTAGGGATTGAAGATGTAAATTTTCTGAGATGGGAGCAAATGTAATTTTTTGATGATTGCGGTGAGGTATTAGTCTCTGTGGTGTCTTGAAGGTATTTGGGGACAAACTCAAAGAGGTAGATAGGTTTCATGTTATTTAGCAGTTTTTATGCTATGGAATTACATTTGGATTTTACTCTAAGTATGAGGGGAAGCTTTAAAGTAGGTTAACAGCATAAATAGTTTTCTGTGCAAACCTATCAGGTTGGCTTCAGAAGATTGTCTGAGGGCAAGGGTAGGATCTTAGCAGGAGGTAATTTTGGTATATCAGGTAGGAGATGGAAGTGGTTCAGACCAGGGCTGTAGCCGTGGAGACAGAGATGGGCACGGGTTCCAACAACTGCTTGGACACGCAATTCATGGCTCTCCCGGACAATTCAGATATAGCTCTGCTAGCTTCTTTTTTCACACCTCTGGTAATATCTTGGATGAACCAACATCACAACACGTAAAAAAGTATTATGAAATTTCTGAGTATGTTGTTTTCTTGCCTACCACACTAGAAACTTTGTGAGGACAGAAAGAAAATGTGTTATTTACAGCATCATGTTCATATTTTGTGCTCAACACATTTTAGGGAGAGGAATTAATTTAACGGGCATTTTCAAAGAATGTGACTTCTGCATTCTGCACTCATGTAAATTAATAACCAAAATGTACATACTATATATTTATGGCAGATTTATATGATATTGTTATAAGTACAATACATATTATACGTAACACCAATATATAATATTATACATAAGGCAAATTGTATGCTATGAATTTTTATATATTATATATATGTTATGTATAATATATAATTACAGTGCTGTAGTAACTTTAAGGCCTTTTTTTTAAACCCTTGAATGTTTGTAAGCAACCTGGGGGTCACAGCAGAAGTAATCAAACACACATGTTTTCAGCCTTATGAGAGAAACCAGATATTAGTTTCCCAATTTTCCTTTACCCAATCATAGGACTGATATACAATCTCACCTTTTCTTCTTCTTCTTTGCAATCAAGGGCATTCCTTGACTCATTGCTACTATTATTATTAGTGCTATAATCTCTAATAATTATAATTTATTGAGTACTCATGCTGTGACTGACTCCAAGAAAAGCACTTTATTTTAGCCATGCTACAGATAGAGAAACTGAAACCCAGTGATATAAAATAACATGCAAGGGACTAGGCAAGGAGCATATATGAATGGCCCATGGACATAGACAACAGGGTGGGGAATGATTGTGGGAGTGGGGGTAGGCTGGGGAGAGGAGGGCAATGGGGGAAAAATTAGGATAATTGTAACTAAATAACAACAAAATATTTAATAAAAATAAATAAAATAACACAAAAGAAATCTATTGGGAGGATAATTCTTTTTCTTGATAATTCTCACATGTAACCCAAGAACAAACAATGATAGTAATATAAACTTCTGTCCCAACTCTAATTAAGGGTACCTCCAATAGGAATATACTTAATTTTTAGTATTTATGATTTACATAAACTATTTGGTTAATCTTAAAATTGTCTTCTGATTTTCCTAGTTACATTATTTACATCTGAAAGAATCCTGTAATTTTGCTTTAGTCTTAACCCATGTACCACTTGCTGCAGTTTCATGCTTTTCTCTATCTTTTATTTCTGAAGGTTATGGTATATTAACTTATATGCTTAAAGGTCTGTTTATATACAGTCTTTATTTTTTAGTTAAAATGTAACTTTGTAACCAAGCAAAGCAGAGCCTGTTCACTGGTGCCTTGGTGTATGACCCAACAATTAGTGTTAAGAGAAACAGGTCTCTATTTATAATATTCCAACGTGTGGGAGAGTACTGGGAGCACTTCAGCTTAGAGCCTTGTTCTCCCTAGAGCCTTGTTCTCCCATGAGACCCAGTAATCCCCTTGCTCCCTAAAAGGCTATGAGCCAAAACCAGGCCCAGTAGCTCCCCATTCCTTATCTGTCAGCTCTCTCCTTCAGGATCTGGGGTACATTGTCCTCAGCCTCCGTATAATAGTCCAGAAAAGCATGTGCTGTGTTTACACTGGATCATGGTGAAGTCCAGGAAAGGCACAAGTCCTAAGAGAGTGTCCTTTCAATCTGTCCCGATTTCCAAGAATCCAGATAGAGTCTGGGTCTGCAGGGCAGAGTCTTTAGGGGCTTTGAAGTCAGCTGGAGTGGGCACAATTAAAGCAGCAGCATGCCTGCTTTCTTAGCAGCTCAGGCCTCATGGCTGAATCCTGACTACAAACTGCATAACTCTTTGCTTATTACTCCTACATTATGGCACTTGTCACATGGCTGCTACAACATGCTCCTCTTCTCGAGGCTGCCTGCCATTTCTTTTAAATCCTGATTCAGAACTTCCTATGTGACCTCATCTTTGACTTCTCCCACGATGAGCTACATTTGCTAGTTTTCCTGTATTGTTTACATTCTTTCAGCTGGCATTTTTCAGTCAAGGCAAGAGTTCCCATTACAGGGGCTTCCTGGGAGGCCCTTCTTCTCTCCTGGCTACTTCAGGAGTCAGGACACTTCCTGAAAGTCAGGTACAGCTTTTGCCCCGGGGTGGCAGCACAGCAATCATCTAGCTACCATCTTGTCATAGATATGCAAAGATCCTTAAGGGCTGTATGATCTCCTTGCTCCATTCCCCAAACCATGGGCTGTGGAGAAGATCTGTTGCCATTTCAACTTGAAGTGAGGAAAGAAAAATTTTATTTTATCACAATTCCATCTAAATTTTTAATACACATTCTCAGATTTTCTCAACTGGCCAAATTTACCAGGTCAACTGTGAATGAAAATAAATGGATTTGGGATTAATACTTTTAAGAAACTAGAAGCAAATTGTCCTATTTAAATTAATTTATAATGGACTTATAGTTATGACAACATGAAGATGTTGAATTCTCCCAAAGAAACAAGAATAGTGTTAAAAAATTTTGTCAAAAAGAAAACATTTCAGGGTACTGGATACTGACAGCCTCAGTTCCCATGCCCTCCCCTCCCCACCCCCTCCCCACCTCGCAGCCTGCAGCTGCCTGGGAGATAAAGATATTTTGGGCCAGGAGTTCCCCGTCTGTAGTGGCCTGTAAGATAGCAGGATGTGTCACACCGAGCTGCATTTGTCCTTGATCAGCCTGTCATACTTGCAGCTGCAAGACAACCAAACTGAACTCAATAGTTCCTTTTTATCTTTGCCCTATAAAACAACTCCCTCTTCCCCTACGAGTTTGGAGTCAGAGCCACTCACGGCAGGGCTTCCTCCCTGCTCGCTGATTCCCCCAATAAACTTCTTTTTTCCTGCTCGCTGCATCTTGATGGCCTTCTGAGTGACTCCATTCTTACAGATACCAACCAAAATTAGACAACAGGTTAATAAGAATTTATTCTTGTAGTAAATTCAAGAGCTTCAGGTTAGAAGACTAAAAATCTGTGGCCTTCTTCCCTGGGTTACTTTCATCTTTATTCCATCCTCCAATAGGATCAGCAGTTGTTTTAACAGTTGGCATTGAAAACCAACAGCTTTAAGGCCATAGGGAACTGACTCAGTTTGCAGTGATAAGTGAAAACCTTTGGGTTAACAGCTATAAGTGAACTTTGATGGTAACAAATGAAAACACACACACCTCACAGCCTCATAGCTTTGTTAGCCCAAGTTTGTTAAGGTGGGAGAGAGAGAGAGAGAGAGAGAGAGAGAGAGAGAGAGAGAGAGAGATTTTCCATACTTTGTCAACTTATTTCATTTGGGTATCATGTTCCTATTAGTATACTATGATAAATGTTAGCTGATTTTTCAAATAGCCTAACAAATTTGTTTCACATCACGATAAAACTGAAAAACAGTAGTTATGAAAATTTTAAATATAACAATGTTTTCTCCCCAACATTGTATTCTGAAATATTCAAACATACTGAAAATTGAAAGTATAAGGAATACCACACCTATTGTCCACTGTACGAGTTAATTGTATTTTTCCATATTTGCTTGTTCTGTGTACAATCTTTTTTCTGTATTATTTAAAAGTAAGTTGGAGACATCATAGCATAACTTTCTTAAATACTTTTGCATGTACCTGTATTCAAAATTTACACATTACATTTAGTTGTCTTGTTTTTCTCCTTTAATCAAGAACAGTCTTCCCTGATATTTATTTATTTATTTATTATTTGCTTACTTTTTATAGTAACCAGGTAGGTTGTTCTTGAGAACCTCCTCTACTACCGATTTGATTTATTCTCATTTCTGTTGTTTGCTTTGTTCCCATATCCCCTAAAAATATGTATACTTGAAGTTAGGTTTAAGAACATAATTATTCTTGAATTGTTCTTGGTTTTGATAATCATAATTTGGAGTTTATTGACTTCACTTTGTACCATATGAAAAGTACATTTTATCAGTACCATTTGATTAAGTGAGTGATCAGCAGATCTCTCCATTGAAAAGAATGTTCTTTTGTGATTAGCAAGCCACCTCTCAACATTTACACGTTGATTTTATTTATTTATTTATTTATTATTTTTTATTTTTTATTTTTTGGCTTTTCAATTATAGTTTTCCCATTTTTCCCCATTTCTCTCCCCTACCCCTTCTCCCACAATTATATCCCTCCCCGTTGTCCATGTCCATGAGTCATTTATACAGGTTCTTTGACTAAACCCTTCCCTTATCCCCCTTCTCTCCCTCCCCCTCCCCCCTATTGCCTGCTATTCTGCTCTTTGTTCTATTTAGTTCTTTTGCTTGTGCTATTCTTTAGTTTCCTGTATTAGGTGATATCATATGGTATTTTTCTTTCTTTGCCTGGTTTATTTCACTAAGTATTGTTCTCTCTAGTTCCATCCATGTTGTTGCTAATGGCAGGAGTTCCTTCTTTCTTTCTGCTACATAGTATTCCATTGTGTAAATGTGCCAGTTTTTTGATCCACTCATCTACAGATGGGCATTTAGGCTGTTTCCCAGCACTTAGCTATTGTAAACAGGGCTGTTATGAACATAGGGGTGCATAAGTTCTTTTGAATTAGTGTTTTAGGATTTTTCGGGTATAATCCTAGTAGTGGAATCGCTGGTTCAAAAGGCAGTTCCATTTTTAGTTTTTTGAGGTAATTCCATACTGTTTTCCAAAGTGGCTGCACTAGTCTGCATTCCCACCAACAGTGCAGTAGGGTTCCCGTTTCTCCACATCCTCGCCAGCACTTGTTGTTTGTTGATTTGTTGATGATGGCCATTCTGACTGGTGTAAAATGGTATCTCATTGTGGTTTTTATTTGCATCTCTCTGATGGCTAGTGACGTTGAGCATTTTTTCATGTGTCTATGGACCTTCTGTATGTCCTCTTCGGAGAAGTGTGTGTTCAGGTCCTTTGCCCATTTTTTAATTGGGTTGTTTGTTTTTTTGATGTTGAGTCGAATAAGCTCTTTATATATTTTGGAAATCAGTCCCCTGTCTGTGATATCATTGGCAAATATGTTTTCCCATATGGTTGTTTTCCTTCCTTTTCATCTAGCTGATGTTTTCTTTTGCTGAGCAGAAACTCTTTAGTTTGATGTAATCCCATTTGTTTATTTTTTCCTTTATTTCTCTTGCCTTAGGAGATGTATTTGTGAAGATATTGTTATGTGAGTTATCTGAAATTTTCCTGCCTATGTTTTTCTCTAGGACTTTTATGGTGTCACGGCTTACACTTAAGTCTTTGATCCATCTTGAGTTTATTCTCATGTGTGGTGTAAATTGGTGGTCTAGTTTCATTTTTTTGCAAGTCCCTGTCCAGTCCTCCCAGCACCATTTGTTAAAGAGGCTCTTCTCACTCCATTTTATGTTCCTTCCTCCTTTATCAAATATTAGTTGACCATAGAGGCCTGGGTTTATTTCTGGACTCTCTATTCTGTTCCACTGATCTATATATCTGTTCTTATGCCAGTACCAGACTGTTTTGATCACAGTGGCTTTGTAGTATTGTTTGATATCTGGTGTTATGATTCCTCCTGCTGTGTTCTTCTGTCTCAAGATTGCTTTTGCTATTTGGGGTCTTTTTTGGTTCCATATGAATTTTTGGAGTATTTGTTCTAGGTCTGTGAAATATGTCATTGGTATTTTAATAGGGATTGCATTGAATCTGTAAATTGCTTTGGGTAGTATGGCCATTTTGATGATGTTGATTCTTCCCATCCAAGAACATGGTATTTGCTTCCATTTATTTGTATCTTCCTTAATTTCTTTCTTCAATGTTATGTAATTTTCAGAGTACAGGTCTTTTATCTCTTTGGTTAAGTTTACTCCTAGGTACTTTATTTTTCTTCTTGCTATAGTAACTGGTATTTTCTTTTTTGTCTCTGTCTCTGATATTTAATTTGAGGTTTACAAATAGTGATTGTTTTCATATTCTGCTATTCATTTTATATTTATTACCTGTCATTTTTATAAAATGAGCTGTTTTCTCATCAGATGACAATAAATATATTTCCCTTTAAAAATGATAGGAAAAACTCATCCTTTCCTTTCTCTGCAGTTGTCATTTGATTAAGAGGTTACAGTAATAGCAAATGAGTCTCTGTCTCTGTTTTTTTTTGTTTTTTGTTTTTTTCTCTTCCATTCTTCCTGTTTTGGTCTCTCTCGATATTTGATGTTTTACTATCATCCACAGTTCTAGGCTCACAAAGAATTAGCCCTTTCTCAGAGAACCCTGATTGCTTTTAGTAGGGAGTAGGGAGGAACATTTGAAAAACATGATTTGGAGAGATATCAAGAAGAAAACATAGACAGTAAAATCTTGCACATAGTTTGTAGCATTATTTTTTCTGATATATCTCCTTAGGCAAGGGAAGCATAAGAAAAATAAACAAATGGGACTACATCAGACTAAAAAGTTTTTGCACAGCAAAGTAAACCATCAACAAAATTGAAAAACAACCCAATGCAAGGAAGAATATATTCACCAATACATCTGATAATGTATTAATATCCAAAATTTATAAAGGATATATAAAACAACACACACACACACACACACACACACACACACACACACACACACACACACACACACATACACATAGACATACACAAATACATTCAGTTAAAAAATGGGCAAAGGACCTAAACAAATGCTTCTCCAAAGAGGATACCAGTTGGCTGATAGACATATGAAAAAATGCTCAACATCAACAGCCATCAGAGAAATGCAAATTAAAATCACAATGAGATACCATCTCACACCTGCCAGAATGGCTATCATCAATAAATCAATGAACAAGTGCTGGTAAAGATGTAAAGAAAGGGGAAACCTTTTGCACTGTTGGTGGGATTGCAGATTGGCACAGCCACTGTGGAAAGCAGTATGGCATTACTTCACAAATCTAAAAATGGAGCTGCTTTACAATCCAGCAATTCTACTTAGGAATTTATCTGAGGAATCCCAAAACACTAATTCAAAAGAATATAATCACCACTATGTTCACTGCATTATTATTTACAATAGTCAAGATTTGGAAGAGGCCAAGTGTCCATCAGTAGATTAGTGGATAGAACAGCTATGGTACAACTACACAATGGAATACTATTCAGCCATAAAAAAGAAGACAATTTTACTCTTTGCAACAGCATGGATGGAGCTGGAGAGCATTATGCTAAGTGAAATAAGCCAGTCAGAGAAAGACAAATACCATATGATTTCACTCATATGTGGAATTTAATGAACAAACTGAACTAACAAGTAAAACAAAGACAGAGTCATAGACACCAGACTTACAGCTCTGGGGCAGGTTTGGGGGATAGAGGGATGAGCAAAAAAGAAAAAGGACTCATGGACAACAGTGTGGTAATAGTGGGTGGTGTGTGGAAGAAAGTACAGGGGGATAAGTAGTAATTGAATAATACAATAAAAATGTGTTAAAATAAATAAATAAATGCACGTTATTTATACTATAGTTAACATCCACACTTAAATTTACTACAGTTTTGCTCAAATCTATATTTCTGTCTTATATTTAGTTATGTCTTACTATTCCCCTTTAATCAAGAACATACCTCCCTACTCCTTATTTACTTACTTATTTGCTTGTTTGTGTGTGTGTGTGTGTGTGTGTGTTTTGCAGTAACAAAAACAAGCCAATCATACTCATTTTATATGCATATTTCTTTTTTTTACATTGGAAATTTTGATCTCTAAAGCATTAACATATTTTCTCATTTATTTAATCCTATGCTAGTCATAGTGGCTTCAAAATTATGATACAGTGTAACAATGAAAATAAATCTATTAGTAAAACACAGCAATTTTTGTAATTGTTTTTGGCCTTAGACTAAAGGAATGTAAGTTCAATGAATACTCTTGATCAAAAGTCAATTAAATAAATTATTTTTCATCAGTGGTCACATGAACATTTCAATATAGAATTGGGCTAATTTCTTTTTCATTTCATGAATTTCTTTACTTTTTAAAATTACATTTGTTTTAATTTATAAAATTTTTACATTGCAAAATTTAAAGACTATATTATTTTAGAAAAATGAATCCAGAAAAGGTTCATTTAATTATATTTTGTTTCAAATGATACCTTCTCTGAACTCTCATAACAAAAGGTGGTTGTTTAATTGGGAGCATTCTCACTGTGGTAAAGGAACATGTTACCTTGACAGATTTTTAAGAGAGCCTTTGAAAAGGGAGAATAACATTGGGACACCAACAGTGGAATAATTAAATCATGAGAATGTAGACGGGAAGCTGTGTAGGGGTAGATGGCTCTGGTTCTCTCTATCTACCCTATTTTACCCTGATTCCTATAAAGGTTTTAATTTTTACTAGTTCTAAAGTGTCCATAAAACATTTGTTTGTTTGTTTTTTAATGTAGAATTAGCATTACTTTTTAGATATTTACTAAGGCTCATCACACATTTACCTGAGCACCACCTATGAATTATGCTTGGTATGGGCTTTAGAGATGGAACTGATTTAAGAAGAAAACCTGGCTTTTAGTTCCAAATAAAAACTCATTCTGTTGAAAATTAGATTTCTAAAGGCACATAAATTGAATGCTAGGATTTGTCAGAGACTGGTAAAGGTTTGGGAGGAGAGGGAAACTTCTACCTACTCTGTTCACATTTAGGTGATCTTTTATAGAGAGCTATTGCTTGTGTGATCAAGTGACTACATGTAAACATTTTATCATTACATTGGAAAAAATTTAAAAGGATCATATATAATATTTATTGGGTTGGTCAAAAAGTTTGTTTAATTTTTTCCCTAAAATGAAAGACATACTTTTTATTTTCACCAATAACTTTATTGATTTGTATATTTTGAGTGGCTTGGCTAGGTAGAACATTGACTGTTCTTAATTCATGTCTTGATATGATCATTATCAACTTCAACTGGTCTAGTCCAGTGAGAACTCTCCAGCACAAGACTCTGCATTCAGTCACAGCACCTTCTCCAAACACTGTGCATGTCTTTTTTGTGCGTGTGTTTCAGTTGTGTTTTTACCTTTCTTGAAATAATAAAGCATAATATGCTTAAAATGCTGTATTTTCTTCCATTTTCAATATTTAAATGGCTACACAAAAATTCAACAATTTTGATTTTTTTAAATGCATTCTGACATGACAACTGTCACAATACAATCTAACAAAACTGTTTCAAATGAAGTTGAAGCCAACTAAGCGCTACTAGAGCCATCTTACAAAAGAAAATAAATAAACAAAATTCTTGGCCAACCCAATACATAACTTTAAATCACCTATAAGTTAAAATATAAATCCTAGATTTGTGGAGAATTGGTCATCTTTGGTGGACATTTGACTAAAATGGGTGGATTTTGAAGGAACAACAATAAAAACAATCTTTAAAGACAGATGTTTATCTGTAAAGAATTTGAAATGTAAATTTATTCTGAATTCTTCACAATGAATTTGGAAACACTTTTACCTTGATAACTGTAGTGTTATTAGTCCAGGGTTGGCATGCAGTTGTACACAATCTTTGTTTCCTTAGAAGTGACTCTCGGTGACTCTATTAGGGGTGTTATTCCACTGGACTAAGCTTTTTTAATCCATTAAGTGGAGTATAAATTCCTGGGATTATTCATCCTTATCTCCTTGATGTATTGAGCAGCTTTTCCTCTCACATATCTTAACAAATTATTTTGGGAAAACAAAATGCTTAACTTCTATTGGGAGCACAGATGAATTTTCTAATCCTAGTATAGAGCCTCTTGATGCAAATAAAATAAATGGGTACTTCCACTGTATTATTTAGAGGGTCCCTGTTGTACTAGGACTCAATGAACTATTCACAATTATTGATTTATTTTTTATATTGGTACTGTAAATAACTGCCCTTAAAATTCTTATTTATTTATTTTTATTACAGTTGTCACATTTTTTCCCCCATTGCTCTCTCTGCCCTGCCCACCTCCCCCCTCTTCCACAGTCAGTCCCCATTTAGTTGTCCATGTACATGGGTTATTTATATTAGTTCCTTGATTGGGCCCTTCTCCTCTCTCTCCCCTTTTTACCTTCCCCCCTCTACTCTGGTCACTGTAAGTCTGCTCCTTGTTTACATGCCTCTGGTTCCATTTTGCTCTTTTGTTTGTTTTATTCATTAGTTTCCCGTATGAGGGGAGATCATATGGTATTTATCTTCCACTGCCTGGCTTATTTCATTTAGCATAATACTCTCTAGTTCCATCCATGTTGTCGCAAAACATAGGAGTTCCTTCTTTCTTTCTGCTGCGTAGTATTCCATTGTGTAAATATACCACAGTTTTTTGATCCACTCATCTACAGGTGGGCATTTAGGCTGTTTCCAGCACTTATCTATTGTAAACAGTGCTGCTATGAACATAGGGGTGCATAGGTTCTTTTGAATTGGCATTTCAGGATTCTTTGGGTATAATCCTAGCAGTAGAATCACTGGATCAACAGGCAGTTCCATTTTTCATTTTTTGAGGAAATTCCATAGTGTTTTCCATAGTGGCTGCACCAGTCTGCACTCCCACCAACAGTGCAGTAGGGTTCCCTTTTCTCCACATCCTCTCCAGCACTTGTTGTTTGTTGCTTTGTTCATGATGGTCAGAGTGTTTTTATCACATGCAGTTACTCTTTCTAAGATGTTTCACTGTATGTAATGGCCACATTCCACTTTCTAATGAGCCACCCAGCATTGTGCCATGGAACCCTCCCATTTGGAACACAGCTAAATGATCCACAGAAAGGCTTGGGAGAAAAAGACTGTTTTCAGTAGGCTGACCAGAAAGTCACAAAGTGGCCTAGTCCACAAGTTCTGGCCCACAACAGTTACTCTGGTGAATAGTGACTGACAGCTATTCAGATACTTTTTGTTATGCATCTAAATGTAAAGCATGTAGAAAACAGATGCAAAGGGAAACACAGGAAAGTGTCAGTAAACAGATCACAAGTCAGTAAAATTCATAAAACAGACTGAAGTAAATGTCAAAAAGCAGAAAATAGAGGCAGAGCCCCCCCACAGTACTTTATCTGTGTGTAGTGAGATTTGTATAAGTTAGATTTCATTTTTTAAAATACTTTCTCTATTTTAGATGGTCTACAATAAGAAAATATTACTTGTATAATCAGAACAATATATTTAAATAACATAAATACATCTAAAATTTTGAAAAAATAACTAACTTGATTGAACTAGATTTTCCTTTGTTTATTATAATCATGACTCTGCACAAGCTACTGCATCTGTTGCTTTATGAATGAAATACTGATTGGTCAAGCCAAAATACAGTTTTTTAGATCTCATATTTAGGGCACTGTAAAAAGCCTAGTTTCTGGCCTATTTTCTGAATAAAAGCCAGACATAGATTTCTACCTTATGTTTCAGTTCAGAGGCAGTTTTGGATGATGCGGCTTTTCAGCATATTAGTCATCAAGTTTAATTCTCCAGCTGACTGTTTTAATTATTCGACTTTGTCTAAAGCAGGTAATTTTACAGTTAGCTCTCAGTGGTTTTTGTCCACTTAGATTTCTCTGCCATACAGATGTCTTTGACGTTCTGACTAGAGCTTAAGGGATTTGCTATGTGCTTTTGATTCAGTAGATCATGGTGTCAGAGGTGCACATTTTATTCTGGGGAAGAGTTGGAGCTTCTTCCTTCAATTAGTATAAACTAAGCTTATGCCAGGTTTATCCTGGTGCCACCTGGATGATTAATAAACACATATAATTATCATGCCAAATTCTACAATGTGGGGTCAGACTTTAGAAAGATTTCAAATTTAGACTTTAAAAATAATTTAATCTAACTCTATTATTGAAGAGATGAATAAATGTAGTCCAAGACAAGCAACTGAATTGCTAAAATTATACAGAAATTTTATGACTGAGTATAGTCTTCATCTACATCTTCCTATTTCTGTGCAGATGTTTGTTCTGCCCTGCTCTGAGAGAGTTACATTCCTATCCATTCATGTTTTATCCCAACACTTAATATATGTAGTTCCTTATACACAGTAGGATGTCAATTAATATCTTATTGAATACTGAGTACCTCTAACACATATCAGATTATTATTTGTTTTAGGAGAATGTATTATTTCCACCATATATGTTGTCATGGCAATTTTGAGACTGATGTGTACTTAACATAAAATAGCTTTCATTAATACATATGAAATTGAACCTGAAACTCTGCCAGTATCTGTCCAAAGAAAATATTATAAAATTAGCCTGGCCTTTCTAAATATTTAATGCCATTTAATGTCTCACTCAGAGCAAGAAAGAGAGAAAGAGGGAGAGGGAGAAACAACTTCAAGAAAACTGCTGAGATCTTGAAATACCTTGGGTGAAGCATGTATCAAAGTGAAAATGCAGAATATTTCAACATCAAGACATTACATTGTCTTTAGGAAGAGCTTTGGAAGGAAAGCATTGCCATTGACTCACAGTCTCCAGATTCCCACAGAAAAGCCATGTTTGTTAAGATGGGGACAGATTTCTCTGATTGCTATTATTGTCAAGATCATCCTTTTACCTTCCTGTGTTATGAGGCTTCATTATTTTTTCATATCTTAGCATATCTGTGCCCTTTTCTATTCTTGAAATCTCATTTATGCCTGTAAGATGTGGTCCTGTTGTTAATCTAGCTTTACTAGCTTGTTTGCCTAGGAAAAGAGCTGTTTATTTTGCTCCTTTTGACTCTCCAACTGGCCTTAATCTTTCTTTCTGTTTATTATTATTGTGTCTTAGCACTTATTTGTCCAGCTGTACCTGGGCCAACTTCGTTGTTTAAGTTTTTTTTTAATTGTTTATTTGTTTATTTATTTTTAGAGAGTGGGGAAAGGAGAAAGAGAGGGACAGAAACATCACTGTGCGGTTGCCTCTCACTCGTGCCCCCAAATGGGGACCTGATGTGCAACCTAGTTATGTGCCCTAACTGGGAATCGAACCAGCAACACTTGGTTCGCAGGCCAACGCTCAATCCACTGAGCCGCAGCAGCCAGGTGTAAGATTATTTGTTTTTGGTGCTTGCCTATTTCCTCAGCTCAAGTGTTGCCTATTTCCTCAGCTCAAGTGCGAGCTCTGCTGGAAAGTTCCATGGCCCCATCATAGACCAGACATTTGCTCTACCAGCTGCATCTATATTTATCTTTGGTATCTCTGCCCATGTACACTAATATTCTATCAATAGTTGTTTCCAAAGATTTAACCTCTAAAGTCTACCCTTGTATATATGATCTCTGAAAAAATGAAAATAGGAAGTAACATGTCTGTATTAATTAAAGGTCCACTAAGGGCTCCATGCCAAAAGCTGGATAAATGAAAGCTTGCCAAGTGCATAGGGCCTGAATCTTAATTGCACCTTCCTTTAGTAAGAGTTCTATTGAGTGTAGTTCTCAAACACATGACCTTCCCTTAATTTTGTGCTAATGCATAAAATGAGGGTCCTGCTTATCTTTGTACTTGCAATTTTCACGATATATATGCATGTCCCAAAGAATGGAGTTTGCATATGTGCATGATGCCAGAGGGAAACAATTCTAATTGTTTAGATGGGTCTCTCTGTATACCTGATAGGTTTATGTAAATACAAGTATGTGCATTCACATTTATTTTGATGACAAAATATTTGAGAATATGTACTATGTTTTTAGTATAGGAGTAGTCTAATTCTAGGATTGTTGCATTTCTTTATACAACCTCAAATAGAAACATTACAAAATCTGAAAGCAAAACAGTAAACTTGAAGTCTTGTGTTTATTTTATCTTCTGATAATATCAAGCTAATTAGATGGCAATGCATCCTTCCAAAATTAAAATTACATTTTGCTGCTTGCAGCTGGATTGCACACATAATATGTTACCACGGAATGGCCACCCCAATGTCTATCCAGCAGACAATTTTCTTAGCCAAGTCGCAAAGGGAAGTAAAAAGGTGGATACAACGTTGATAGAATGCAAAAGCAAATCCATATATCCCAGTTCCCTGGTGTGTAGCCCGGTGCACTTTGGGTTTTTGGAGAAAAGCTAATCAGGGTATTCCTCTCTATGGTTTCACAATTTGCTGATACTAGTGTCATGCCCATTTCAAGGAAAAAGTAAGCAGCTTTAAACTGGTAGCATTGTCATTGGGTAGCTAATGCAGTTGGATAAGCAACATTGAAATCATAGTTGAATCTAGAAACAAAGCAGCATGAAATACTGATACACATTCTCGAAGACCCTGAGCCTTACTACTGTGTGGCATTTCCCTGTGCTTACTAATCCTTGTATCAAATACTTAAGTACTAATTTAAGCTTATAGTAAAGAAAAGGCACTTGGGAAATCTTCCCTAGACATTGGATAGTGAAAATTCCATTAATTGATGAATTGATTGGTAGAGCTTCGTACTTGAAAAGATGAAAAGACTAGGACTGAGGTTTCCAAAGAAGTTATTTTCAGAGCGTGGAGCAAGATAGTTGATCCACAGTAACAGGGAAGGCAGAGTACAATGAAACAAACAGGTGCTTAGCTATAAGCTGCTGAGAGAATTAGATAGCGCTGTCCTGATGGCTTGTTTTCTCTGTGAAACAATAACACCTGGTGAAAATAGAAGAGAGGAAGGACATCTTTCACATTTGAGGGGAGAGGAAATATCTGAACTGATAGTCTGTCTGTGAGAGTGGTGCATTTGTACAATTTAGAAATAGCTATTTTACAAAATGACACACTTCATTTATTTTTTCCTAGGTTAGTATTTGTTTTCTTTCCTTTTTTTTTTTTGGTATTTTTTCCATTACCATTTAACCCCCTTCTGTCCCCTCCCCCAAGCAATCACCACACTGTTGTCCGTGAGTCCTTTTTCCTTTTTGTTCAATCCTTCCTTCCCTTAACCTATCCACCCACCCCCTTAGCTGTCATCCTGATCTCTATCTGTGAGTCTGTTTCTATTTTCCTTGTTAGTTCAGTTTGTTAATTTGAATTCACATGAGTGAAATCATATGGTATTTGTCTTTCTCTGATTGGCTTATTTCACTTAGTATAATGTTCTCCAGGTCTATTCATATTGTTACAAAGGGTAAATTTTTCTTCTTTTTATGGCCAAGTACTGTTCATTGTATAAATGTCCCATAGTTGTTTTATCCACTCATCTACTGATAGACACATGGGCTGCTTCCATATCTTGGCGACTATAAATAATGCTGCAATGAACATAGGGGTGCTTATGTTCTTTTCAGTTAGTGTGTTGGATTCCTTCAGACATATTCCCAGAAGTGGGATCATTGCTCCAAAAAGTAGATCCATTTTTAATTTTTTGAGGTATTTCCACACTGCTTTCCACAGTGTCTGCACCAGTCTACATTCCTACCAACAGTGCAGAAGGGGGTCCCCTTTCTCCACATCCTCGCCTGCACTTGTTGTTTGTTGATTTATTGATGATAGCCATTCTGACAGATGTGAGATGATATCTTGTGGTTTTAATATGCATTTTTCTAATGAATTTGTGACATTGAGCATCTTTTCATATGTCTATTGTCCATCTGTATGCCCTCTTTGAAGAAGTGTCTATTTAGGTCCTTTTACCATTTTTTAATTGGATGTTTTATTGTTGTTGTTGTCTTTTTGGTGTTGAGTTTTTTGTAAGTTCTTTATCAATTTTGGATATTAACCCCTTATCAGATATATGGGCGAAAATGTTCTCCCATGCATTGAGTTGTCTTTTGATTTTGTTGATGTTTTCCTTTGCTGTGCAAAAACTTTTCGGTTTGATGTAGTCCCATTTGTTTATTTTTTTCTTTTGTTTCCCTTGCCTCGGGAGATATATCCTATAAAATATTGAGATGAGCAATAGTCAAGATTTTGCTGCCTAAGTTTTTTTCTACTATTTTTATTGTTTTAGGTCTAACATATAAATATTTGATCCATTTTGAATTTATTCTTGTGTGTAGGGTAAGAAGATGATCTAGTTTCATTTTCCTGCATGTATCTGTCCAACTTTTCCAACACCATTTATTGAATAAGCCATCTTTTGCCCATTGTATTAATTGCATCCTCAGTTGAATATTAATTGACTATAAAGGTGTGGGTTTATTTCTGAGCTCTCTATTCTATTCCATTGATCTGTGCATCTGTTTTTATGCCAGCACCAAGCAGTTTTGATTACTATAGCCTTGTAGTATAGTTTGATACTTGATAGGGTGATTCCTCCAACTTTGTTCTTCTTTCTCAGGATTGCTGTTGCTATGTAGGGACTTTAGTGGTTCCGTATAAAGTTTTGAAATGTTTGTTATAGTTCTGTGAAATATGTTATTGGAATCTTGAAAGGAATTGCATTAAGAAAACAACTCCATTCACAATTGCTTTAAAAATAAATACCTAGGAAAAAAGGACACATTTTTAAATATACAAATTCACAATGGCCGTGAATGTAAAGGGTGCCCTCCATAGTTAAGGGCTGCCCCACAAATACCCATTGTTGCCCGTGCTAGAAAATTATATTAAGAGAATCTAGCATTCATTTGCTGAGTGAATTAATATAACAATGATAATTTTCTTGAATGGAAATTAATCTGTTTAATTTGAAGTGAGTGGCAAAGGTTATACTTACAGTTTACTCTTCAAGTTATACCATTATTAGGAATGGAATGAAGAGATAAAGTCCACCACTAGTTTCATGATTTAATCTTTTGCCCAACTTTTGTCACAATGTCCAAATTATTAAAGTAAGTTTTCAAACATTTATTTAAAAATAGTCCACTTTTTCCTGTTTTTTATGACTTAAATGAGTCCATTTTTTCTCTACAATATATGTGCTTCTTGAATTCTATAGAAAAGAAAGTACTGAAATACATTTTTAAGATATCTAAAATGTCCCCTGGTGATATTTAAAATGAGAAATAGGGCACTGCTTATTTAAGTAGTGTATTAATAATGTGGAAAGGGGTTGAATCTTCTCAACTTGAAGTTCTAGAACTTTCCTGTTGAAATTGTATATATCCACAGATGACACATATTGTTATTAACCGAGAGATAAAGGATGTCTTATGAAGTACTCTTGACTCAGGTTAACATACTTTATGTAAAGTGCCAAATGCAAATATTTAGGAGAAAAGGTGAGACTTTGATGTTTTTCTGGATTATTTTGGTCCAATATTTTAAAAAAAACCAATACTGTCCTGCTAATCACAAATTCTTCCCATGGAGTTGCTGTTCACTTGGAGAAGCTGTACCTTAACAACAGCCATGTCAATGTCATATGCTGCAGGTCAGATATGACATAGAATGAACTGACAAAACTAACCTAAACTCAAGGCCTGGGAGAAAGTTCTATTTTCCCCTTAATATGTGACTTGTTACTGGTATACACAACATGCTTGCAAGAAGGAGAGAGCTATGACTGAACCAAAAAAAAAAAAATCCATTTATACAGATAGCACAGAATGGAGTTGAAATGGAAATGCAAGGGCAGGGAAGGAATGAATCATGGGTGATTGCTTATAACAGCATTATTTTATTCCAATAAATGACTTATAGTCTGACCAATACCATTTGCAACTCATCCTTCCAGAAAGATGTGGAAAAGAGCTGTGTGGAGCCAGGACTAATTTGAGAAGTATTCCAGAAACCAAATGTTATGTTTTGAAGATATTGAATCTCTTTGCATTTTAACCTCAATTGAGATATTTGGGAGACAGCAATTAGTTTGTCGGAATCTACTATCAATGAGGTCATGGGAATCCAGAGGACTTACATGACTTGTTTAGAGTTTCAGAGAATTTTAGTAGCACTGTAACCAGAATTTGACCTTTCCCTTGTGAATTTTTCTGGTTCATAGAGTTTATATATAAAATCTCCTACTGCTGTCTTAGGCTTTAGAAATGTCTGGCCAATTGGTGGGAATATACCACCTGGAGTCTATTTCACATGATGACTGAGATGAGTTCTGGAAAAGCACTGTACCTAAGGCGTGTTCTTTTGTGTTTCATAGAGCCTTTCATAAAAGGGGGAGGGGTGAGGAAGTAAATGGTCCAAACAGCTGAATATCTGTGATTCTCATTTATTTATTGGCCACATCCCACATATTCTAGAGATCAAGGAATTAGAAACTATGTGTAACAGTAGCAAAGAATTGTTTTCATTGTAAGGAGTATAAGACATAGGTTCAAAAGCTGCACTGCTGTGTCTCTGTCAAACAATTCAATAATATAGAATAGGATTTGTTACTGAACAGCAAGTTGGGGTCCTGCTGCCACCGCCACCCTCTAGGCAAAACTCCATGGGAAATGGTTTGGCGATAAAGGAAAGGAATCTATTTAAATGCAATCACTTAAGCCTATCAAGTCACAGCTTTAATCACTTAAGCCCATCAATTAAGACTCAACTCTAACACCTGGGTTTTCCTAGCTTTTCCCCTGTTATGTTTCTATAGGGTTAGTTTACAAACTAAGCCCTGGCTGGTTTGGCTCAGTGGATTGAGCGTCCGCCTGCGAGCTAAGTGTCGCTGGTTCGATCTTCCAGTCAGGGCACATCAGAGAAGGAAAACTCTGACTCCAAAAAACCTCCGCTGCCTTGCGGCATACCTCTTCAGGGGAAAGGCTAAGGGAGTAAACCCCGACAGAAAATCCGGAGCCGGAGTCCCTAAGGCGGTTTGACGTTGTAGTCAACACCGGCAACTCCTGCGGCGCACCTGAAGCCAAGCTGTATTGACTCCGTCTTTCCCTTGGACCCTTCAGCTGCGAAGAGAGGGGGGGTCTGCTGCATGGGCAACAGCAGACCCCCCATATCACCCTGCCCAGGCTCTGTAGCTTCAGCTTCACTGGAGAGGACACTCCAGCGTCATCGTAAGATGTCGATTCAACACGGGAGGAGACAGATACCGTGTCACTCCCGAGTCGGACTGCACAGCCATTCTCGGCGGTGCAGATAGACTCTTAAGAAGCTACACCATCGTCTCTCGAGACGGACGGCTGCCGACGACGAGTTTACAAACTAAACAACATAATACACAAAAGCTTCACAATTCTGGAAGAATGGCAGGCTCCTGCCTTAGAGCCTGTTCCTTCTAGAACACTCAAAGAATAAACCTGCCACTCTCCCAGGCTAGCCTGATCCTAGGCTGTTCCCAGAGTTCCTGCCCATCCAAATACCTTATATTGGGAAATTCAGGCAGCTGTAGCATTATCATCCAGGCATTCTTGAGGAAGAAGAGCCTGAGAGCCAGAGCCAGAGTGAAAGCGGGATACAGCAAAGTTCGTGAGCCAAAGAGCCAGCCCTTTTTTATTTCTATTGGCTAATCCCATCCTAGACTGCTTTCTATTGCCTCAGCAAATTCCTCTTACAGCCCTTCCTACTGCTTCCCAGTGATCTTTTTTGCGTGTATGTCTGTGCTTTTTTTATTTTATTATTGATTATGATGTTACAGTTGTCCCAATTTTTTTCCCCCTGCTCCCTTCCACCCTGTGACCCCGTCTCCCTCCAGCTGTCACCCCGCCTTAGTCCATGCCCATTGGCTGTGTGTATAGTTTTTCTCAACATCTTCCTGTCTACTCCACTCCCTCCTACTATGCTTCTTAATTCCTGCATTATCTCCCTTTTGCCCCTTCCCCCTCCCCGCTGACCTCCCCCCAATATGCTCCCCATACCTATAATTCTTTTTCCCCTCCCGTTGCCTACTTAGTTTGCCTTTGTTTCAGTTCCCTAGCTTCTGCTGTTGGTTGTTGTGATACAGTTTTCATTTTAATGTTCATAGTTTTGATCCTCCCTCTTCTAAACAAGTCCCTTTAACATTCATATAACAGTGGTTTGGATCTAATAAACTCCTTCAGTTTTACTTTGTCCGGGAAGCACTTTCTCTGCCCTTCTATCCTGAATGACAGCTTCGCTGGATAGAGTATTCGTGGCTGTAGGTTTTTTATTTTCATTACTTTGAATATTTCTTGCCAGTCCCTTCTTGCCTGTAAAGTCTCCTTTGAGAAATCCACTGATAGTCTAATTGGGACCCCTTTGTACATAATTCTTCTCTTCTCTCTTGCTGCTTTTAAGATTCTCTCTTTATCTTTGATTTTTGACATTTTGATGATAATGTGTCTTGGTGTGGTCCTCCCTGGCTCCAGCCTATCCAAAACTCTCTGTACTTCCTGGACCTGTAAGTTCATTTCCTTCCCCAAGTTAGGGAAGTCCTGCTTTGTTATTTTTTTACATAATTTTTCAATTTCTAGTTCTTCTTCACCCTCTGGCAATCCTATAATTCAAATGTTCATTCGCTTATAGCTGTCCCAGAGGTTTCTGAGCCTCTCCTCATATTTCTCACTTTTTTTTTCCTCTTTCTGCACTGGTTGACTGTTTGTTCCCTCCCTAGGTTCCAATTTGTTGATTTGATCCATGGATTTTCCTTCCTCACCACTTGTCTTGTATGTATTTTTGTTCATTTCAGCGGGGCTAGCCTTCATTCATTCCTGGTCTTGATTCAGCCCCACTGTTAGGTCTGTGAGCTGCCTTATGACTATAGCTCTGAACTGAGCCTCAGAAAGATTTGCTATTTGTTCATCGGTGAAGGCCTTTATTTGTTTTTTCGTTAGCTGTGTGATTGGTATTTCAATCATTAATTCTGCGATTCTGACCATTTTGTTTATCTTTCCTTCCTGGGGGGGGCACTGTCACACCTCCTACGCTGTATTGGGCAGATCCCCATGTGCTCGTTACAACCTGGTGACCTTTCTCACCACACTGTGGCGCTTTTGTGGGGGCAGAGGTCCAAGATGGATTCCTGCTGTTACTCTGTGCTGAGGAACCGGGAGCGTCCTCCGTCCCCACAGTCTGAGACAATGCGGTCTGCCTTCCCTGGCATTGGAATCACGAGCCCACTGGTCTGGTCTGCAGCCAGAGCTGGCTCTCAGGTGCTTCTCTCCTCCCCCCAAATACGGGTGTCCGCTTACCAGGTCCCGCTGTTTGCTGCTGGGTCTGCAGCCTCCAGCACAGCTCTATCTTTCAGCCGCAATCTCGCCCTTTCTACCCATCCGGACAAGCACCACTTGTTTATGACTTCATACGTTGGACTTCCATGTAGCTTTATTTTCTGGAACTTCTTATTATTTTTGGTTTTGCGGTAGTTGTAATCCTTCTGGGTTGTGGAGGGAGACAGAGTGTGTCGGTCTATGCCTCCATCTTGGCTGGAAGTTCCCCAGTGGTCTTAATCAGATCTCTCTGTATCACATTCTCTCCTCTTCAGTGCAAGGCATCATGTTACTTGGACATGCAGAAGGTTTCCAAAAATACAGCACAGGTTTATAACTTAGGTTTATGGATGAGGGAATCAGAAAGTCCTGGAAACAAGACTCCTCTGAGATAAAAACCTCATCTGTGGTCCAGAAGAAGGAGGGTCCCAGTTCCCGTCTAGGTCTCAGAGTTAGCAGTGGGTATCAGGAGGCATCTGTAGGCAGCTCTGTGGCAACAGGAACTTTAAGAGAATATATCAGTGGGATGATCAGAGCAGAAGTTGGGAGAAATATCAGATACTAAGAACATATCAGATGACTAAGAAATGAAACAAGAGAGTAGAGAGATTTCACAATGATATGTGAAAATAAAAGGCAGAAATACATCATTAATTTAACTGTTAGCATGACCCATTGTGTAACCTTTTCCCCAGAGCTCATCTAAAATTGGATCTGGTGGCAAACATGCAGGGCTGCAGCCGCCTCAACACCAGGGAACAACAATCCCATTTTTAGTCAATAAGGTAGTGGCCCTACTTACATTTGTTACTTTTTGTCACTCTTCCTCAATTGCATTTAATACACCAGTTATTTATTAAACCCTTATCATGTTCTTACCATTAAGAACTTTATACCTGTGTATATTCATAGAATATCAAACCTGAAAATGATCTTCAGCAACATCACTTTATTTATATTCATCTGAATCAATTCGACTTAAGCAAATAGTGAAAAATATAGGAGGAAATTCTGTGAGGGGACTAAGTTAAATATACATGCATAGGTTTTTTCACATCTCTTAAAATGTAGGGATGTCAAATTCAGTGACCGCTTTCTGTTTCAAAGTTCCCTTCCATCCCGCAGTAAGTTTAAAGCCTTGCCCCCACCCCAAGGCCCTTTATAGAACAGGTGACTTAAATAGAACCTTCAACTCACTAGGTTTTCTTCCTGAAGCTGATGAGAAATGACTGCCCTGTGGAGAGCTTCTATGAAAGATTTCTTAGTGAACTCAAATGAATTTTAGGGAGAAAATTGTTGATGCAAATTGTTAAATAAGTTCTGCTACTTTCAGGTGAGCTCCGTTCACCCCAGTATTGTTCACTGTGAGAGACTAAATAGAAACTTCCTTAATAGTATAAATTGTTATATTGATATTTATGGAACAGGTAACATAGAATTCTTTAGTTTGATTTAGTTTTTTTCTTCCTACTGCATACATTTTAGTATTACTTATTTCAATCAGTGGTGTTTGAGAAATAGTTCTATTTGGTGGGGGGAGCTTAGCTTGACAGTTAAGGTAAGTCTGTGTGACTATGTCAGTAGCATATTTCTTTGTGACAAGACTGTGCATCATTCTGTGAAGCAAAAGACAAAATGATTTATTCCATATAAACAAATATTGTTGAAAGACTGAAATTGAAAATGATGAAACTTGTACCACCCATGGATCATAATTTCCCATGACTTTCATTCTGTCTATACAAATCAGAGGACAACTCGACATACTTTTAGTAAATAACCACACTTTATATTCCTGACTTTTTTTTTTAATTCTAAATAAACTGTTTGATAATGAGAAGAATAAATAATGTCTTGTGATGTTAATTCAGATATTGTGTTAGTTCAATTAAGGAGAATGAATTAAAACTTTAGAAATTTGTTCATGTCCCATGACTTTGTCAGTGTTGGGACTATTTGCTCAGATTTATTTATGTATATGGTAAATATTTTAATCACTTAGTTTTGAGAAAATAAAACTCTTTCAAATGCCATTCCCTTATATTGTGTAGCCACTGTCCTGAAAATATCCTAGCCAAGTTCTCTGTAGAAGCTTATATTCCAATTAAATATAATGAAAGATACAAATACAAGCATATGATGTTGAGATTGTCAGTAGCCACAGTACAAAGAAAAAAACAGGTAAAATTAATTTTAATAAAATAATTTAAACTCAAAAGTTTAGCATTTCATCATGTAATCAGAAAAAGTATTACCAATATATTTTACATTCTTTAAAATAAGGTTTGTATTTTATACT
The DNA here is from genome assembly GCF_987537825.1 of Furipterus horrens. Lineage (NCBI taxonomy): Eukaryota > Metazoa > Chordata > Mammalia > Chiroptera > Furipteridae > Furipterus > Furipterus horrens. The sequence continues at coordinate 127,014,812 of NW_028327171.1, read as the reverse complement.
TAAAGTACATTTCAGCTCAAACTAGCCACATATGAAGTGCTCAGTAGTCAAATGTAGCTAGGGTATGTACTTTATTTGGAGAATTCCGGGATACATATTTTTATTGATATAGAAAAAAATTACTTTTCAGAAGCATCATAAGAAATAGGATTTTGAAATGATTTTTATAATGACATATACCATGTTTTGTACAATATAAGTAAATAAAATAAAGTCATGTATTTTAAATGATGTTTTATTTGTATAGATAGCCATTCCTGTCTGTGGAAAGTTTTTGCAGGAGAAAGAACTGAGAGATAAGAAAAAGGTTGGCTTGGCCTGTGATAATGGCAGAGAAAACTGTTTGAGAAAAGGATGTCACAAAGCAATTTAAGCAAGTTTTAATTTAGATGTTGGACATCAGACATTATATAAGGAACATTTAATGTGAGAAATATTACTTTGTTACATTGTACAATGTAGTGGCAATGCCTTGTGAAATTGTTGTCTCCTATGAACTAAAAAATAGTATTTGAGAAGTATGAATGTTTGTTTTATTATAACTGTATTTATCTTCAGGGAAACTTTATATGACCTTGCAGGACATTTGGTTCTGTCCCAAATGCTCATGGAGACATTTGGTCCATGCCAGAAGGTCCTTGAAATTTGGTTCTGTCAAAAAATACCTATGAACATTATTGGTCCAAGCCACATTGTCCTTGATATTTGGTCCTATCAAAAATGCCCATGCTTAGAAAAGGTCCCTGGACTCAAGCAGCTCATAATGCTAATTTCTATTTTTGGTTTACAGAATTAATACATAAAAAATACTACCATGTTTTACTGGTTTAATAATTGTGTTTTGGCTCTATTGCCAATAATAACCCTTCTTGCCTCTGTGGCCTAGCTGATTTTAGGTAGAAGTGTCAGGGCTCAAATCTTGCATAAGAGTGGGGTCCATGTTAACTATTAACCAAATATCTTCATGGACATTTTGGACAGGACCAAATTTATGCTAATCTCATGTTATACCTGTTATATTTGCTTAGCTTTGTTTTATGCTTAACTTGTATGAGTTTATGTTTAGCAAAAGCTGGCTAAGAAACAAATGTGTAACTTGCATTTTTGGGTGTGACAGATTCCCCAGGCACAGGTAATCAGTACTGTCACCTCTGGCACCAGGTGCCTTTAAGACCTGATGATCACAGTCTGACTGGAGTTTTTGCTGGAATCTCTGTAATCTCACTTCATTCTCTCCAGAACCATAGTTAGTCAAATGTTGGGACATGACAGTAGGAAATATTTCTTACAAATACAGCCAAAATAGCCAGGGACCAGTAAGGTTAAACAAAACTCTAAACAGAATTAATTTTTTAATTTGTCAATGTGATAAAAACAATGTCATTACTGTGGTTAAGATTTGAGTTTTCTATGATAGTAGTTTTTACATTTAACCAGCATATTTTATGTATGTGAAAATATTAATTTACTTTCTTTACCATGAAATACCTAATTGGAATTACAATGTCCAACTTAATGGCTTTCAAACATTTCATGTTATTATATTATTAAATATTATTATTTTTACCAAATATTTTACTTTCATGGTATAGTATCGAGATAAAAGTCTTAGCAGGTAGGAATAAAGTGGGGAAAAGCCATTAAAGAATGTAGTGAGAGGTGACATTAGCAAGATGGAAGGTTACGAGGTCTCAGTGCTTGTCTTCTCTATGAAAACAACCACAACACCCCCCCCCACCCCGCCCGGAACACAGCAATACATAAACAGTTTCAAACTGATGAAAATAAGTCAAGGAAAGCTCTGGACTACAATTGGACTACAATGAAGAAGAAGAAGCAAACGAAAAAAGCCAGTGGAGCTCAAAAACTGATGATGGTCACATAGAAAAACAGGACTCATTTCATTTGTGTCGCCCTATTTCCGACTCTAGAGTAGATTGGAACCAGGAGGAATTCCCTCAGAGGAATTTCACCCCACAGGGAACAGGGGAACAGAAGAACCCCAGCAAGGCTCACTGCTATGGACTGCCACAGTCTTTGCTACCAAGGACTCACATAGTTTTCACCAATGCTGATCCCGGCTGATAAAGCTTTAGAGTCCACTCTCGCGCATCAGCTCCCCAGGCTACACCTGTTGTTACAGCTATAGTGAGACCTGCCCCCAGGGTGCTCAGTCAAAATCTCTGTAATCAGGATACCAAAGTGCCTTGCTGCTCTGTTTATACCACTGCCACCCAAAGGATCTCCAGTTTTGACTACAGAAGACCCCCACGGTCTGCACTGATAAACTTGGCTGATAAACTGTCATAGAGACTATGCTGTTGTGTGTCCCCAGGGACCAAAACATGACTACTCCCCACCTATCTGATGGCCTTTCATCTGCATTTAGGTAAGTCTTTCTACACTGAAGCCTGTCTGAAAATGCTGGAAGAAATAAATGTTTTCTCAAATGTAGAAGCATCAATGCTAAATTAGAAACATGAAGAAAGCAAGGAAACATGACACCATAAAAGGAGCACGATAATTTTTTTTTAGTACCAAACCCCAAAGAAATGGTGGTCTGCAAGTTACCTGAAAAAGACTTTAAATGAATAATTTAAAGAAGCTCAATGAGAGTCAAGAGAGCACAGGGGAAAACAATACATGAACAAAACAAAAAGTTTGTAACAGAGATAGAAATCATAAAAAGATAAGCAAACAAATTCTAGTGCTGAAGAATACTATGACTAAAATAAAAAATTCAATAGAAAGTTGTAATAAAAGCTTGAAAAGACAAAAGAGAATCTATAAAGTTGAAGACAGATGTCTAGATATTATCTAGTCAGATGAGAAAAAAGAAATTAGAATGAGTATAGAAAGCCTATATGAATTGTGAAACACAATCAAACAAAATAATATTTTCATTATGGCAGTCCTAAAAGGATAAGGAACAGAAAAGGACAAAAAAATTCTTTAAAAAAATCATGACTGGAAATTTCTCAAATCTGGAGAGAGATGTAGCCACCAGATACATGAAGCTCAAAGGCCACCAATATGGATGGACCTAGAGAACATTATGCTACGTGAAATAAGCCTGTCAGAGAAAGACAAATACCATATAATTTCACTCATATGTGGAATCTAATGAACAAACTGAACTAACAAGCAAAACAGAGACGGATTCATAGATGGAAAGCAGATGACAGCTAGTTGGGGGTGGGGGAGGTTAGGAGGTGAAGAGATTGAGCAAAAAGGAAAAAGGACTCATGGACATGGACAGCAGTGTGGTGATTGCTGGGGGGAGGCGGAGTATAAGGGGACTAAGTGGTAATAGAGAAAAATACAATAAAGGTTAAACTTAAAAAAAAAAAAAAAACCATCAAACAGATTTAACCTAAAGAGAATTTCACCAAGACACGTTATAATCCAGTTCTCAACGATCAGTAACATAAATTGGGTGGAAGAAAAGTAAATATGTAAACGTTTTTATGCAACTGAAATTATAAGCTTAAACAACTTAAATAAGTTGTAGAAAACATGATATACAAAAAGCTAAAAAATTTAATAATTACACTACAGATAAAGAGAAAAGAATCAAACTACACAACTATAAAAAAAAAAAAAAAACCCAACTCACAAAGAAAACCAGAAAGAGGGGAAAAAAGGACAAAGGAAATACAAAAAAAAATCAGAAAGCAGTTAACAAAATGATGATAGTAAGTCCTTACCTATCAATAATTACGCTAACTGTAAATGGTTTAAATTCTCTAATTAAAAGTCAGAGTAGCTGAATGGATTAAAGAACATGACCAAACTATATGCTGCCTACAAGAGACTTAAGCTTTAAGTACATACTTAGGCTGAAAATGAAGGGATTAAAAAAAACTGATTCCAAACAAATAGAAACCAAAAGAAAGCAGGGATAGCTATACTTCTATAAGACAAAATAAACTTTAAGTCAGAAGCTGTAACAAGAGGCAAGGAAGGCCATTGTGTAATGATTAAGGGGTCAATTCATCAATAGGATAAAACAATTATAAATATATGCACACTAAATATTGGGACATCTAAATATAGTAAACAATTATTAACAGATCTAAAAGCAAAATATACAGCAACACAATGATATAGGGGGACTTTAACACCCCATTTTCAACAATGGATAGATCATCTGCACATAAAATAAATAAGGAAATAACCAACTGAGCTATACTTTAGAGTAAGTGGCCTTAACAGACATGTATAAACATTTCACCCAACGGCAGCAAAATATACATTTTTCTCAACTGCACATGGGACAGTCTCCAGGATTGTTTTTACAAAAGATTAAAAAAGAAAAAAAGACATATCTTAAACAAAGAAAAAAGAGAGATGACTCAAAATAATTATATTATAAATGAAAGAGCAAATATTACAACTGCTACCTTAGAAATGCAAAAGGTCGTAAGAGACAATAATGCACCAACAAATTGGATAACTTAGAAGTGGATAAATTCTTATAAACATACAACTTACCAGGAGTAAATCATAAAGTAATAGAAAATATGAATGGACAAATAACAAGGAAGGAGATTGAATCTGTAATCAAAATCTTAAACAAACAAACAAACAAAAAACAGTACCAAATGGCTTCACAGGTGAATGCTAGTAAACTTTTAAAGAAGAATTAATATCAATAACTAAAAATCTTCAAAAATAGAACAAAAAACACACCTCCAAATTAATTTTATGAGGCCAGAATGACCTGATACTGAACCAGACAAGGCCATGATAAGAAAAAAATATTACAGGCCAATATCCCTGATAAATATGGATGTAATTATTCTAAAAATAACATTAGCAAACCATTCGAGAGCACATTAAATTGATTGTAGAGCATGATTAAGTGAGATCCATCCTTTATATAAAATGTAAATTAAAATTTAAAATATCTATAGATAAATGTAAATTAAAATTTAAAATATTAAGGTTAATCTCATTTGCTTATGCTCTAGAGTCTATTTTATGTGCTCTTGAATGTCTTGCTAATATTATTTTTAGAATATTTGTATATACATATATGTAAAATCTTGGAGATTAAGGAAATATATTAGTGACAGAAAAGAGGTAGGTGATTCATATGAGACATGTGTCTGGGCTTAATTGGCAGCAGTCACTAAGACAAAGGCCATAATATTTATTGCTAAAGTCAACTTAAGTGATCTGAGGTTCTGATTAACAGGCTGCATGGTCATTTGTCTGTGGAAGGGGACTGCGTTGAGTCTGCACTGATGGGCTATTTGTAAGGAGCACTGTAGATTGACTGACATGTCTGAAAGGCAAAATATGCACATAGTCAGCTGGCTAGAAAGGGCACCTGTTATAGTTGGGGGATGGAGAATAAAGATTTTACCCTTTGAAATAACAAATGCTTTGTGGGGAAATAATTCCATCACTAATTTCTCTAGAAAGCAAAGGACACAGTGGAAGAAAGGCTTTAGGAGAAACTCAAATTTGACAGGTACTGCCCATAAGAGGTTTATTCTATTATGTAATCAACTAGAGAGGAGTAACGTGTTTGACCAGAAACTGCTGTAGGTATTAAACATGATTTTGAAATTAAATTCAAATTATTTTGATTATTTACTATATTTATTTTTATTTTTTATGTTTATTCTATTACAGTTGTCCCCACTTTTTCTCCCTCTCCCACCCCCACCCAGCCCCTACACCCCCCTCCCTCAGGCCATCACCATACCATTGTCTGTGTCTATCGGGTGTATGCATTCTTTAGCTGATCTCTTTGCTTTCTTTCTTCCAGTGCCCCTACTCCAGTCCCCTCCAATATCTGTCAAATTTTGATGATAATAAATACCTAACATGGTGACTATTATTAAAGAATATCTCTCTTCTCCTGCTAAAACCTCTGGAAATTACATAATTCCTTCAAGATTATTCACCCTTTCTCTTAAATTTTATTACCAAAAACTAATTTTGCTCTTCCTTAAATGTTGGAAAGAGAGGGATCATGGTGAAGGAGGGGGAAATTATTTCATCACCAAGGGCTTGCTCCAGACCACATCTTTTTTTTTTTGTGAGACTTCGACCACAGTAAGCAATAAATATGTGAAGGACTTGGGTCTACTAATCCATATAATGAATTGTAGGAGAAGTTGAGATGATAAATATTGTCAAAAAAGGTAAGTGATTTAAGACTGATTAAGAATACAGAGATTAAGGATATTCCTAAATACAGAATGTATATAATGAAGATGCTGTTGTATATTCTTTGTAAGGATATTCCTAAATACAGAATGTATATAATGAAGATGCTATTGTATATTCTTTGTAAAAGTATAATTTTTATTTATTTATCTTTTTTGGAGAATGGATGACCTAATATTTCAGCTCATTTGAATAGCAAGCTTTGAACTAGCAATGTCACTTCTAGGAACCTTCAGAATGATATTTCTTACCTAATCTATAGCAATGAAATTAAAATAATGTTCTGCAAATAATAAAGTGGTTAAAATATTACATAGCTCCTTATAATAAAATATTCTTTAAGAAGAAGCATGTATATATAACAAGATGAAAAAATAGATGGTTGATTGATTGCTAAGTAAGTAGAGATAAAGGAAAAGGTAGAAAGCATTGATGAATGTATAGGAGGAAGAAAGAAAATATGCATAAAAAGAAATTGAAATGATACATGCTAAACTTGGTGGTTTGTGTGAATTAAATTCTTGTGGAAAACAGAGGAAATTATTTTTTCTTTACACATTTAAGGTGTTTTTTTTCCCCAAAATCCTAATATTATTTTTGGAATGTATTAAACAAAATAAATATATATTTTATACATGCATATGATTTCTTATTTGGCACTACTATGATAATGAAACTGAATTGTATTTATTAGTATATTCCCTCACCTTATTTGAAAAAACATTAAGGTTTACAAAGATAATAAAATTCAACAAGCTAGTGTAAATATAATGTTTGGAGAAAATAAACAATAATGCAGGATAAATTATCATAATGTAGAAGAATAATGAAGCTTAAAATGCATAAAATAATGTCCAAAAATGTAATTCCATGCTGCCTGGCATATAAGAAAAGCTCAACAAAAAAGATATTTATTTTATAATCACATTAATAGAATTAAAATGATACTTCACAGGCACAATATCCATATTGTCTCTAGGACTTTTCAAAACTCATGCATATTTTATAATTAGAACAAATATTAACTAAGCAACTCCCTTATATGCTCACTTCCCCAGCAACAAGTTTTTCTGGAACCTTCACTTGGTCCATTTTGTCATTACCTTCTCCTCAGAAAAACAAGTTAACAATTATGTGGAGAGCATTACAGTGTAAGAAGGTGGTCACATAGGTTTTCATTAAGTCATGTAGAGTCTGAAATAACTCTTATGATTATTGCACCACTCTGTCAAAAAAAAACATGATTGTAGTATTGTGTTCAGTTCTTTTTATGTTTGACATATATACATAAACAACCTGCATCATGTTCAGAGGGGGTGTGCGTGGAATAGTAAAGGCACTATATATGACAAAGGGTTGAAGAAAACATTTTATTGGAGAGGTCTAGAAAAAGAAAGGATGGACACAGGGCTTCATATATCCATTTTCAATACTTAAAAATACATTGCAATGTAGAAAATGAATTGAATAAATTAGTAAACTAGGACTTGTAGTGGGAGGTTAGAGGGTGGTAGATTTGGGTTTGGTTTAAGAAAAAATATCCTAATAACGACCAGATATGTGCACTGGTGAAATTACTTGTCTCCCAAAGTGATGCTTGCTAAACTAAAATGACTACAGATTAGGGCTCAAATACTGGAAAAATTCCTGGACTAGGCAATTCTAAGATCTTTAAAATAGTATCAGATCTATGGTCAGATTTTCTTTTTTCTATACTTAGTAATTGACAGATAGGAAATTAATATGAAACATTATGAAATACACACAGAAAAACACAAGCACAGTATTTTTATCTATTAATGTGGGATGGGGAAAATTAGATTATTTAACATTTGAAAACGCAATTAACAGTAACAATCCAAGTTTTCAAGTATTCGTGGAATTCAGCAATTTACCAAAAATAAAACAACAAACAAAACAAGTTAATATATTCTAATAGAAACAAATTATAAAATAGATATGAAGAAACAGTTGAATTGATAATCCCATGTTTTTGCTTTCTAGTGAATTTTCTAATGGAAAAGCCTTGGGCAGTACTGTAGCAAGAATGGTGTTCTTTTGAGATAGGACTTTAATAAAGATAGCACACTGCCAAGATCCCCGAAATGGTAGATGAACAAATTGCTGTGTGTTTTACTACTCACTCAACTCCTGCACTATACTATTTTAAAGTAGGACTAAAATGGAACACTTTTTTTTTTCTTGCAGGGGGCAGTTATTCTGAAAACTTAAATAAAACATACTGAAGTGAGGTGGCATAAATTTTCCTCCTCATTTATTAAGATCCAATCTGCATGCAAACTCTGTCAGGCACATTATATTGGGTTGGTTAAACAGATATATACTAACTTTTTAAAATACTGAAAATCAGATGACATCCAAGTAGAGATTTAGGGCTATATTCATTCATGCCAATGCACAGTGATTCATCAAGAACTAATATTATGGAAAAGAAAAGGATCCAGGGATGCTGTGATAGTAAGAACCTGTCCTGAGAGAGTTTAGGGGATCAAGCTATGCAAGAGTGGCAAGTCCATGGATGCCACTCATCCTGGAGAAATCTAAACACTAGCACCTGGCCATGGGTTTGGGTGACAAGGAATAGACATCAAGGGACCGAGGGATAAAAGGTCCATGACTACAGGGGTCAGTGACCCTAGCACAGGATTACGACATCATGGAATCAGGAGTCCCAAGAAAACATTCTGAATATTAGAAGGTCAAGATCTCCATTATGTCCAAAGTACACTTGGATTGGAAGAATGAAGTATGATACTGAAGTAATGAAGGGAAGGTGCTACCTAAATCATTCTGCCTGAGACCAGTGGACTCTGGGTGGGGAATAGAAAAACAAAACAAAACAACCCTTATAGCTTTAGAACTGGGATATAAATGATACAGAAAAAAACACAGGCCTTGACCTCTCCCTTGGTCTAATCTTATTCATTGCTAATCTGTGGTTGAACACAGATTGCTTCCTGTCTGAGACCCAATTTGCCCCAAATGAACATGCTCTGGGTATAGTCCCTATATTGTAGGCCCAACATTATCTCTTCACTTCTTGGAGACCTGAATTTCAAAATAGTACACACACTAGAAAACAGGAAATCTTGTACATGTCACCATGAGCACCACCAGCTAGCTGTATTAGTGTCATTGGAGTAATAAATTTGATTCTGGTGATGACAAAAAATAAATTTAAAAAAAAGTAGGACAACCAGGCTGCATCTCTCTAAATAACCTGATGAACTACATTTTAAACACCAATTTTCTGAATCTTCAATAGTGTAGGATGTCTATGATGTTGAATCTGGAATTTGATTAGAATAGTCAGAATTATTTCTAATAAGGCAAATAAGCTGTTTTCAAAGCTGAGCAGGAAACCCAAATGATTTATTCTGAGAAAATTAAGTTAGTCAAAGATGTGTAAATTACACTGGGGAACACAATTTTTGTTGAGTTTGATATGACACTTGTTCTTGAGTAACTTTTGGCATCTGAATCCAAAAATGACTCCAGTTTTTGTCTATCACATCAGATTTTTAAGGTACTGGATACCCTCCTTTTGTCCCAAAAATCATACAAGATGTACATACAAAGGAAAATAAAGAAAAAATTACCTGAATATACTATTTATTTAGAGCTATTTTATTCATATAAAGGCTATATATTGTTACTATAAGTCAAATTGTGTACAAGCAATAAAGTTCTGCTACCAAACATACATATTAAGGGATTTTATCTTTTAAAACAACAGGCTAGGAAATGCCAAAATGAGATACTTGAAACAGTCTTATTCACTTGGAAAAGCTTTAACAAATTGCTTCATGAGACCCAGTTTTATGTGCAGAGGTGGGAATAGAATGTTCTTTCTGTCAACAAGTGGTTCATGTAGAATGTTTGGATCACCAGGTTTGAGGTCAGATCTTGGAGGCCAATTCGACTCCACCCAATGCTTCTCACAAGCTCTGCTGTCCCACATACACAGAAAACAGGGATACTTGGTGTATCCGTGTTGCTGACCAAGAAAGAAGCAGACCATTTTAAGGTCAACACAGATGATCCAATTGTACTTGTGATATTGCAACAGACCAATGACTCTCTTTATGTCTTCATATTCTTCACAAAAACAGACTGAATGGCTAATTGGGACTGCACCAAATAAATTGCCATTATGGAGGAGCACGCACTTCAAGCTCCGCTTTGATCTGTCAATGAACAGTCACCATTCAGTTACGTTCTAGATTGGAATTCCAAATTCCTCCATTAAACCGTGTATGTTATGGCAATACACAAAGCCACCATCACTTCAAAAGTACTGCAGAAATGCACTTTCTCTTGATCGAAAGTAGGATACCTTCACTCCTTTCTCAAGCAAGTTTTTCTCATGCAGTCTTGATGCTAGGAGTTCAGAAGTCTTTTCGGATAGTCGCAAATATCATGCCAAATCATTCAACTCATGCTGATCAAATCCCTATGAACTAAGTCATCTTCAACTTCAAAATCTTCATTGTTGCTGTCACTTAGTTCTTCACCATAGTCCTGTTTTTTGGAAGAGGGTAGTTCCATGAAAACTGGCACTGGGATTTCAGCTGAATGAGGCATTGGGTGTATAGTTGACGGTAGACTAGGATACTCTATTTTACATTTATTTTTCTTGTTATATCCTGATATTTTCACTATACAAAAGTAACAGTCGCTTGAATGATCTCTGGGCTCTCTCGAAACCATAGATATACCAAATGGCAATTTATCATGTGTTCCCTTCATCCACATCCATAAATTCTCGACACACTGCTTGCATACCTTTTGAGAGGCCCAAGATTTATCTTGATCACCAAGTTTTACTTTAAAATATGCAAAATAGGCTTGCCTGACAAATGTGCTGATATTTGTCCTTTGACTGGGAATGGTGAAACTGCCACAGATATAACAAAATGAATCAGGGTTGTTTAGGCACTTATGACGAGAAATAGCAGAGGCAGACATGAGCTTAAGGAAAGGAAATAAGTACGTATGTAAATAAAATAATAAATTCTGCTAACTCCTTGTCTACAGACAAGAACTTGGACTACACTTCGACATACGATTCACTATATAGAGTAGCACACAACCTCTCTCCACACTGTCTCATGGGTAACTGAATAGCCTAGACAAGTATGAACCTGTCTCTGGTCTCCAAGGTCATCCTCCAATCCTCCCCACTCAAGAGAGGTTTCCTGTCAGCCAATAGGAGAGCACTAGTGCTTCCCTCAATCTAGGCTCGATCCAGCCTAGAATTGTCACATTAAGATAAGCTGTACAGAAAAAACTTGACATGGTAGAAAAAAAACTAACTGCAGTTTTAAAATCAACATACCTATTTAAGTCTAAAACAGCTAAAAAATCAAACTCAGCAGGAATTATGTTAAAAATTCTTGCCCTGTGTTATCCAAATAGAAGAGCAGACAAAACATCATTAACTGAAAGGGAAAAAAATAAGGATTTTGGATAATGTATTCACCATTTTTATTCATTTTGCTACCCCAGAGTTCATTGTTATCTGTCAGTTGCCTTTCCTTTGAAATCATCAAGTCTGTGGGCACCTATACTTAATTATGTTAGCTGGAACGTTCAGCTTCAGGACAGGCCTCACCACTGGACTGGTCTTTTATATAAACTGTTTATAGATTTCTCTAGAATCTGAATCAAAGGATGAGCAATCTTCTAGGGAATAATCCTTGTAATTAAAGACTTGATTTTAAAGAAGAAAGATATATGTAAAAGAAAAGTTTGGCTGGCTGGTTTTGCTACATTCTCTATATGAGGGGCTTCCGGAAAGCCATTCAACTGATATGGGTCTTCGCTTCCTCATCTGTGACATCAGGGTACTAGACTTGATAATGTAGAAGGACCATTTCTTTTTAGCATACCATAGATAATTGGTGAACAGAAAAAATGATTGGTTATTTGCAGCTTTATTTTGCGTACTTGAAATCATTTGAATTAATTTTGAGGGGTCCTTGTTTAAAAGGCATATACAAGTGAGTGTGTATGTTATTCTTTTGAGTTCATGCTTTTAAATATATATATACATACATATATGTGCATGTGTATATATATGTCAAAAATATAAATATCTATATTTCTATATATATCTACATCTATCCATCTATCTCTCCACCTCTGGAAGCGGCCTGTTGCATAATCATTTCCTGTTTTTCTCCTTCTTTCTAAAATGGGTATAATTATGCTGGACTTTCCCAGAGAATGAAAGTGCACCATGATGAGTCACAATTCCCTTCCTCTGAAATGCTTCTATCTATATCATACAGGAAAGCTACTTGTTTCCAATGATGTTAGGATGCAATCACACTTCTTTCCTGGCCATGATCCTTTAAGTTAGTTTCTTTTTTATTTTTTTTCTCTTTTATTTTTTTAAAAAAGTATTTATTTATTTATTCTTAATTAATTAATAAATTAATTTTTAAGGGAGGGGCCAGCTCTGTAACTATTCTTCCCTCTCAGACTTAAGACCCTTTATAATCTTATAAAGGACAATGGGCGAAGGTCTCGTGCTTCTCTAGTTGCTTCAAGCTGGACATGGTCGTCGTCCTACCTACCCTTGGGTCCAGAAATCCCTAGTAAGAGTGGGGGTGTGGTGGGGAGGGTGGCCTTCCAACATGGAGGAGGATCTTGCAGACTCCAGGTTGGTTGGTTGTCCACAGACAACGGTGTGCTTGGTTTAACAGGATGGCATCCTTGTTGTATTCTGGGGGCAACAGATTTGGCAACAGGGTTAAAAGGCATCATTCAATCCATAACCACTAGATGACAAAAGGCAGGTATTAATTTTTCAATGTCCCACATTAGGGGGAAAAAAAAAAAAGGCTTCTTTGAAGGAAGGTGTGCAAGGCATGTCACACCTCTCCAAAACTCTTTTGCCCACTAAGCTTGGGCTAAGGGAAATATTTTAGGTTTCCCCCCTTGATACCCGTGGGCAATTTCTGTCCAAGCCATTAGGTTATAGAAGAGAAACCAGTTTTAAAGTGAAGCACACAGACCACCCCATACTTCACTAACCCAGCCACTTAATTCAGCCAAACTTTTGAGTCTCAGGAGGCAGTGATGCACACAGGATTAAGTGAGGCCTATATGAACAGACAGTCACTCAGGAAATGAGATCATAGGCTTATGCCTTATGAAAATAGAACACACGTGTTCATTTATGCAACATAACCCACAAACCAGTCTGTAAATCTGCGAGACTCTCTTTTTGGGAAGACATCCAGTTGCAAGGTATTTGACATTCTTCTTTCATGTAAATTAAGCATCTTTGGTGATGTCACAGACCTGTTTAAACTTTCAGATAAAAACAAACTTGAAATGAAAATAAATATTAAAGAGAGTTGGCTGTAGTACTGTATAGTCTACCACTGAGCATTGTGATTTTCCTTGAATCACGATTTTTTTCTCCTTAAGATTACCCTGTTTGTTTTTAAAGGGACTGCATTAAGTTCAGTTTTAATTTATCCTGTTCATTTGCATAAACACAACAAGAGCAGCAAATGATCACTTATGATCTTTAGTTCTGCTTTGCTGGAACTTACATTAGGAACATTTAGGGTGCCCTTCAGTCTGCCCTTCAGTCTACCCTTCAGGGCACAGAAGCTGAGTCGCATACCTGCCATTCAGCCTTGCCTGTAAACACCTGTCTTTTCTAAGTCCTTCAGGTTTTCCCTTGTGCTTTAATGTCCCTTCTAGCCATCTTTCTGGAAAGCAACCTTTGTTCCTTCCCTGGAAAATTTGCCATGAACCATACAACTAACCAAGTTACCAGGCCTTTTTTCTTGTGGGCTTTTATTACCTTTGAAAGTCAATCCCAGTTCCTCAGGGCTTTTTGTAACAACCAGAGCCCAAGCATGTCTCCTTAGGCATGACATTCTAGTCACAGTCTTGGTCAACAAAATCTCTATTAACTACTCATCTTATTAGTTTTATGCAAAGAATCTTATGTCATTACTTCTTCAGAATGCCAAATTTTGGAGGGATCAGATAGGGAGAAAAGTATACAGTGTGAAGGAAAACCCTTGTTCTTATATTCACTAAAATTGCATTTTCATACTTTACATTTTCTTTTGTTCACTTTCCTACATGTGAGGGTTTTTTGGGGGAGGTATTTGCTGGCTGAGTTATTAATTTATTTTGCTTTCATGTTTTTCCCACACTAAAAATTTTTGTTTGTTTTTCTATTACAGTTGTCCCACTTTTTTCCCCATTGCTTCCCTGCACACTGCCATAGATAATTGATGAACAGACAAAATGTTTGGTTATTTGCAGCTTTATTTTGTGTACTTGAAATCATTTGAATTACTTTTGAGGGTTCCTTGTTTAAAAGGTATATACAAGTGAGTGTGTTTGTATGTGTATCTTTTGAATTAGTGCTTTTAACTGGAGGGAAAAAAATTGTATTTGAGGGGACACTGAGCAATGTCGGGAGACATTTTTGATTATAAGAGATGGAGGTGCTACTGGGTTCTAGTCGGCAGAGGACACAAGGGGCTGCTAAATATCTTAATATGCAGCCCTTCCACAATGAATAGTTATTCAAAATTTTAATAGTGTCAAGGGTGAGAAATCCTGCAACCAGCTCTGGAAATTGTGATCAGTCTAAAAGTGGCTTGTCATCTAAATCAGACACAGCAGATTTTTTTTTTCCCAGCACAGGGAAAGGATTTCTGTATTTTTTATCTGAAGCACTAAAGGTTGGAGACCACATTTGTTCCCATGGTTGAGAGCCCACCTCATTATGAGGTTTACAGTTATAATTAGAAAATTTGCTCTGTGTAATTTTTTGTATTATAAAAATATTCTTTGTGTCCTAATGTATAATTTTTATAAGTGTTTCATGGGAATTTATGAATACAATTGATAGTAAGGATTTCCATTTAGGATTTCTATGTATTTTATAGAAATTTATAGTCAATTTAAAATCAATAAAGGAAATTTCATTGATTTATGTAATCTTAATTATTTTATTTGTGCAGGACTGATTTAGCTATTTTTGTGTGTCTATGGGAAGATGCACACACATAGAAAAGCAAAAGTGCATCTATAACTAAAAAACTATATTTTCTATTTTTATAATTTTATTAATTCCTTTGGAAAATCCATTTTTTAACATAAAGTTTTTTTTCTAGCTAATATCACATTTACTAAATATTTTATACTCTCTTAATTTCACTTAAGAACAGAACATTAAGCTAAAATAAGGCTATCCTTCACACTAGATCTACCCATAAGGCCTCAGAAATTGAATATACCCAGTATTTTGCTCCTTTTTCCTTTATTAACTCAATTTATTTTTTCCCCTTAAACAAAAGGACTTTTATTTTATAAATGAAGTTTTCTAAGTGAACTTCTCATTTAACTTTATTTAACTAAGATTTGTTCTTCATGTATCATTTAGATACCATGACAGACTTACTCATATTCAAACTAAAATTCCTGCCTTACAAGATTTTATAAGTTTCTAGCGTCTTAAATTCCAGCCTGACTCTAACAACCTTTCTATGTATCTTTAGATAAACACCATCTGTATATGATGGCTCCTTCTCTTTTTCAATAATACGGTCAGTTTTTTGCTCAATCTCTCTCAGAAATAAGGTGTGAAAATAAATATTAATGGACTCTGAAATTTGTTAATGTCTAATATATACATATGTTATTGAAGTACTATGATGTATGTGTTAGATAATAATGTAGAACTTCCGGTCAAGATGGAGGCTTAGACAGACATGCCTAGTCTTCCTCTACAACTAGAAAGGAATACAACTATCTCAAAACAAAAGATAACCAGAAATTCCAGAAAATAAAACTACATGGAAGCCCAACATATGAAGTTATAAACCAGCGGTGCTTGCCTGGATGGGTAGGAGGGGCGAAATTGGAACTGGAATGGAAAGCTCGGGCTGTGCTGTTTGTAGTAGCAGCGGGGAGAGCAGCAGGGGGTGCAATCCCGGCTGCAGTCAAGCCCTGGCATCTTGTGACCCCAACACAGGGAAAAGCAACCCCCCCCCCCATTGCATCAGATGGTGAGGCCCAGAGGGTGGGAAGACAGATCCCGGTCTCCTGGTGGAGAATAATCGCAGGAATCCATCTTGGACCCCTGCCCCCACACAAAGCGCCACAGCACAGCGAAAAACGTCGGGATTGCTGCCAGTCACTGGGTAGTTATGAGTACATGGGGCTCCACCCCCTACAGCCTGCCCAGGAAGCAAAGTAAAACCCAAATCTGTGAAAATGAAGGAGACAACAACTGATATCCCAATGATGCAGCTCACCAGGCAGCAGATGAAGAACCTGACAGACAAATAAGAAATCTTTCAGAGGCTCAGTTCAGAGCTATTGTTACAAGGTGGCTTATAGAATTAACAAAAGATTTGGAACAGGACAGGAAAGGAAAGAAAGCCACTAATACTGAAACAAACGAAAATACATATGAGACAAGTGGTGAGAAAATAAAATCCAGAGATCAATCAACAAACCAGAACATAGAGAAGGAACAGTCAACCAGTGCCAAAAGAGGAAACGAAAACTAAGGAAAGTGAGGAGAGAATCAGAAACCTCTGGGACAGCTATAAGCGAATGAACATTTGAATTATAGGATTGCCAGAGGGTGAAGAAGAAGAACTAGAAATTGAAAGATTATGTAAAAAAATAACAAAGCAGGACTTCCCTAACTTGAGGAAGGAAATAGACTTACAGGTCCAGGAAGCACAGAGAGTTCCAGAAAAACTGGATTCAGGGAGAACCACTCCGAGACACATTATAATCAAATTGTCAAAGATTAAAGATAAAAAGAGAATCTTAAAAGCAGCAAGAGAGAAGGAAAGAATCATGTACAAAGGGGTCCCAATTAGACTATCAGCTGACTTCTCAAAGGAGACCCTACAGGCCAGAAGGGACTGGCAAGAAATATTCAAAGTAATGAAAAATAAAAACCTACAACCACGATTACTCTATCCAGTGAACCTGTCATTCAGAAAAAGGGCAGAGAAAGTGCTTCCATGACAAAGTAAAACTGAAGGAATTCACTGTTATATGAAATGTTAAGGTGACTTGTTTAGGAGATAGAGGATCAAAACTATGAACATTAAAATGAAAACTGTATCACAACAACCAACAACAGGAGCTAGGGAATCGAAACAAAGGCAAACTAAGTAGGTAGTGAGAGTGGGGAAAAAATTATAAGTATGGGGAACATATTAGGGGGAGATTAGCTAGGAGGGGGCAGGGGGGAAAGAGAAGGAGATGGTACAGGAATTCAGAAGCATAGTAGGAGGAAGCAGAGTATACAGGAAGATGTTCAAAAGAACTATATGCACAACCAATGGGCATGGACTAAAGGGGGGGACATCTGGAGGGAGGCGGGGTCACTGGGTGGAGGGGAACAAAAGGAAAACAAATTGAGACAACTGTAACAGCATAATCAATAAAGCATATTTAAAAAAAGATCATCCTCAATTTGAAAAGCTGTACAAAAAGTCAAAAAGCGTTTTCATTGGATTAGAGAGTATGGATATTTTTATGTTTAGTACTAAATTATTTTTTGTTTTCTGGAGAATATTTTATTCACCAAGAAAAGATGCTTTGCTATTACACACACAAACACATGTACACACACACTTTAGTAAGAATAAATTTTTGTTCTATATTTTTAGGAAATATGTAGGACATTCTTTCTCCTTAAAAAAAAAAAAATTGTTGTTCATTTACAGTTGTCCCAATTTTTCCCATTGCTCTCCCCTGCCCTGCCCACTCCTGCTCCCACAGTCAATCCTTACACCATTTTCCATGTCCATGGGTCATTCACACATGTTCCTTTTTTAGACTCTTGCCCTTCTCCCTCCTCTATCCCCCTCCCCCACTCCTTCTAGTCACTGTCAGTCGGTTCCTTGTTTCCATCCTTCTGGTTCTATTTTGCTCATTTTTTCATTTTGTTGATTATTTTCCCCTTCTAGGTGAGATCAGAAGGTATTTGTCCTTCACCACCTGGCTTATTTCACTTAGCATAATGTTTTCCAATCCATCCATGTTGTTGCAAATGGTAGGAGTTCCTTCTTTCTTTCTGCTGCATAGTATTCCATTGTGTAAATGTACGAGTTTTTTTGATCCACTCATCTACAGATGGGCACTTAGGCTGTTTCTAGCAATTGGTTATTGTAAATAGTGCTGTTGTGAACAAAGGGGTGCATAGGTTTTTTTGAATCAGTGTTTCAGGATTCTTAGGGTATAATCCCAGCAGTGAAATCGCTGGATCAAAAGGCAGTTCCATTTTTAGTTTTTTGAGGAAATTCCATACTATTTTCCACAGTGGCTGCACCAGTCTGCATTCCCACCAACAGTGCACTAGGGTTCCCTTTTCTCCACATCCTGCCTAGCACTTGTGCTTTGATAATTTGTTAATGATGGCTATTCTGACAGGTGTGAAGTGGTATCTCATTGTGGTTTTAATTTGCATCTCTCTGATGGCTAGTGATATTGAGCATCCTTTCATATGTTTATGGGCCCTCTGTATGCCACCCCTGGAGGACTGTCTAATCACATACTTTCCCCATTTTTTTAATTGGCTTGTTTGTTTCCTGGTGCCAAATGTTATGAGTTCTTTATATATTTTGGAGATCAGTCCCTTGTCCTAGGTATCATTGGCAAATGTGTTTTCCCATATAGTTGGTTCCATTTTCATTTTGATGTTCTCCTTCGCCATGCAGAAAATATGTAGGACATTTTAGTTCTTTTTTTCCTTTTAAGATAATCAATAATATGAGTCGAAATATAACACATTTTGCCAGCTGGAGTTTTTCCATTATGCACTCCTCTAAACCATTGCACTCTGGATACATGTGTCTCATAATTTTATGCTAAATTTATTTTCCAATTTTCTGAGTAAGTTTTCTAACAACTTTAAAAGTACAAAGTAAATTTAACTTTATTTTTTATTTTTTAATTTTATTAAATTTTGGGGTGATGTTGATTAGTAAGACTATATAGGTTTCAAGTGTACATTTTTATGATACATGATCTGTATACTACATTGTGTGCCCACAACTCAATGTTAAATAATTTTATGTCACCATATATCTGGCCTCTGTTACTCTTTACTACCCTCCTACCCCCTTTCTTTCTGGTAACCACCATATTGTTGTCTGTTTCTATGAGTTTCAGCTTATATCCCACATATGAGTGAATTTATATAGTTCTTAGCCTTTTCTGACTGACTGATTTTGCTTAGCATGATAATTTTTTGACAAAAGAGGCAAAAACATACAATGGAGGGAAAAAAGCCTCTTCAGTAAA
Organism: Furipterus horrens; assembly: GCF_987537825.1. Taxonomy (NCBI): domain Eukaryota; kingdom Metazoa; phylum Chordata; class Mammalia; order Chiroptera; family Furipteridae; genus Furipterus; species Furipterus horrens. The sequence goes on along the minus strand of NW_028327171.1, from coordinate 126,995,291 downwards.
TGGTGTGGGAAAGTTGGAATGCCACATGTAAAGGAATTAAACTAGACTACAGTTTGTCCCTATGTACAAAAATTGAGTCAAAATGAATTAAAGACCTAAATATAAGATATGAAATAGTGAATTACATAGAAGAAAATATAGGTACTAACCTTATGGGCCTTCGTCTGAGAGAACATTTTATAAATTTGACCCAAAGACAAGGGAAATAAAGGCAAAAACAAATGAATGGGACTATATCAAACTAAAAAGCTGCTGTACAGCAAAGGAAATCACCAACACAAGAAAAAGTCAATGAATAGAATGGGAGAAAATATTTGCAAATAATAGTTCCAATGAGGTGTTAATACTTAAAATACATAAAGAACTCATACAACTCAACACCAAACAAACAAAAAGTCCAATTTAAAAAATGGGCAGAGGTCCTGAACAGATACTTCTACCAAGAAAAATTACAAAGACCAACAGACCTATGAAAAGATGCCCAACTTCACTAGCTATTAGGGGAATGCAATTGAAAACTACAATGAGATGCCACCTCACTCTTGTTATAATGGCTTTTATTAAAAATACAAGTAATAATGAATATTGGAGGAGTTGTGGAAAGAAAGGAACCTTCATTTTTAACTTTATCATAAAAAATAAGGTATATAAAGTGATTTTTTAACAGATAGAAGATCTTTGATAATCATTTTAAATGAAAAAACATGCTCTGCAAGTATAATCTGAAATATTTGGGACACTGTTCTATTCAGAGCCAAGTACATCAATTGGATTTCAAATCTCAGCCTATTTCTATGGCATTTGGCAAAGTCTTTAAGAACTCAGACTCTGAAGGTATATGGATTAGATTTGAATTCCTGCCATGTCTGTAGTTAACTATGTGCTGGCAGGTTGCTTAGCTTCTAAATCTTCAGTAAATTACTCAGTATTGTCAGACTAAAAATAATACCCTTTAAAAATGTTGCCGAGATAATCCGATAAGATTCTGTGAGAGTATGCTTAACAGAGTGGCTGCTTGATTAGTGTTAACTATTATTATCCTATTATTGTTTCATTGTTATTTATAGTATACATTTTGGCAGAAGTAATACATTGTGAAGGTTCCTCATTCTCTTCTCTAGATGTATACAAATGTCACTTGCTTGAAATGAATATCCAGGAAAACTTTGAAGGGAATAGTGTGCAAAAATAAAGATGACATAATGTCCAAGGGGAATACAGAACAGGCAAAGAGTAGGTAGCTTCCTTTGTTTGAAAAAAGCAGGATAAACTTTAGTTCAAATGGCTTTCTGTCCCTGAAATGGCCACTTCTTCTCTTTAGCTACTTGATGGGCACTAATTCATTTTCATGACTGGTCAGGGCCATTTTCTTGATCAAACCTTTTATAACCTTTCATCTTATTGCACCTTTCTTTTATCCCAGCCTTGTAGAGCTAACCACTCTTCCTTAAACCTAAACTCCAAGCGATTCTGACGATCAGTTGAGTTGATGGTCAGAAATATATATGTATATAGACATATAAATTATGTTATGTATTATATTTTGTATTTTATGCTTTCTAGCTAAATACCAGCCTCTTTCATCTAATATAGTTTAATTGTTCAATGGCTCAATTAATTTCATTTTTTGGTCATTTCTTCTAAGAGATATTTGAAACGCCTTGAGTTTTAGGCTATGTATTACATTCTTTTCTTAAAATCAGGTAACAAATAACTAAAGTATTTTGAATTGAGTTGCTTTTAAGGAAGTGATTCTGTTTTACTACTGTTTATTTTATTTTTTTAAATTTATTGAAAGGAAAAAAGTCCAATTTTAGTTCTTAGTGTGAGGCACGTGTTTAAAGACAAGTGTTATTAGATGGATTAAGTAAAAGGAAAGCAGCCTCACTGACAATGTTTTGGATCAGCTAAAGAAGTATGAGTGAGAGACAGAAAAGTCCCCGAAGTTCTATTTCCAAGGGAGTCTGTGAATTCAAAGTACAGTGGAAGTGATTAGAGGAGGCCCTTCCTCAGTTACATTAATTGTGTAAATGAAGTGAAGTGTGTTTACAGATCTAGGTTGAGTTTAAGAGGGCAGTTCATAGTTTCATTAACCCAAAATTCAGATCGATAAATAAAAAATAAATAAAATTATTTATTACTATACTATAACAATCTCACAGATAAATGTCTCTGTGGTGCTTTTTAAAATAGAAATGATACTGGACAAGAGAGCAGATGGCAACTTAAATATTCATAACCTGTGCCCTTTGCCTTAATCATGTGGTAAACAACAGCTTGCACTGAAATGTGTAAAACATATTTAGAATATTACTGTATGTTTAGGTTCATTCATTAGGAAATAGTGTGAAGCTTGAAAGTGAAAAATGACTGATTTGGTGATATTGTAAAAGCTCTCACTAAAAAAAAAAAAAAAAAGAACAGAAAGGATACGTGAAATATTATTCAGCCCTAAGAAACAGTGGGATTCTGATACATGCTACAACATGGATGAATTTTTTTAAAAAAATTATAGGATTAAGCCAGACACAAAAAGAAAAATATTGTATGATTTATGCAAGGTACCTATAACAGTCAAATTCATAGGACAGAAGTTGAATAGTAGTTACCAGGTCCTGGGGACAGAGGGTAATGGGGAACTATTATTTAATGGGTACAGAGTTTTACGTTGAGATGATGGAAATCTTCTGGAAATAGATAGTGGCTGTGGTTGCCAATGATGCGAGAGTACTTCATGTAAGTGAACTGTACACTAAAATTGTTAGAATGGGAAAATTTATGTTTTGTATATTTTACCATAATAAACATTGAATGTATTTTAGCTTGAAAAAATGTACTCTACAAAACACATCTAACAAAACAGATTTTAGAAACTTCTAGTGTTCATGAATAAATTTCATTTTATTTGGAGTTTAAGGAATGTGATTGAATTTCTTTTAATCTAGATACCTTTATCTTCCTCCTACGTAACAGTAATTAGAAAGAAATTAAATTCTTTTTAAAATATTATCTTTTTTTTCCCAACAGTTGGGCAGTATGATTTTATTTATTAACAAAATCAAATCTATGATATATATGTATATATATATTTATCCAAATCATTATTCTAAGTTGAGTGAAAAATAGAGCTGTTATTGAGGATCTGGGATAAATTCCATTTAAACATATAAAATCTGTAGACCAAATGATATAACAAAATAAATGAGATGAAGCTTGTTAAACATTTTAAAGCATATTAGAAAACTTATGCTGCTCCTTTAAATTCTAGTTCTTGTGGAGTTACCACTATCAAATTGCAGAGTTGCTAATTTGGATTTTTCCAGTAGTAATTGTGCATGGTCAAAAGAAATAATTTAGGTGCTACTTATTCTGGCTATTTTGGGAATCAACTGTATCATTTGAACATCATTGTTTTTTCTTAGTATATTATGCTCATGAAATAAACCATCTGCCCTGAATGAATTTGTCACTTAGAAAAAGATAGGTTAAGTGTGTGTGTGTGTGCATATGTCATATTTTTCATAAGACAAGAAAAGCAATTTTACTGACAAAACTTTATTTTCTAAAATATATGTATTTTTCATTAAGATAGTTTATTGGAAAAGCATTTTTTTCTCTTACATTGGTTTTCAGTAAGTTCAATGGCATATTGATATAAGCTAGTCATATAGAGCTTAATTTATATATTTTATTCCTTTCTTCTCTTTTGAAAAAAGATATTCTTTTATTTGTAATCTTCTGCTTTATAATTTAGCATTATGCATATTTTATTATTTCACAGTTTAGTTTAACTCTGACAATAATTTGAGATAACTAGTAAAGCCAAATCCAATAAAATAAAATTATAAAGTTAGTCACCGTAAAAAAAACAAGAACATATATAAATGTAATGTTAAGAGCCAAAAGTGTGGTAACTAATTGTGTTACATGAATCCAGAGACAGGAACATACACTTCCAGCTGATCACTTTCGTATGCTGTGATTTAGGTGACTTTAGTTTAAGATTAACAACTAAAGGAGACAGACAAAGGCAGTAGATCTATGGTAGTCTCCAACAGGTTGCCTACACCCAGACTGGGACACCATCTGACACCAGCAGGGACAGATCCGGGAAGTGCAGATCAATCTAAGAAGCAGCAACAAACAAGAAGAGTAACAAAAAATGGAGAGACAGAGAAACAACTTTCCATCAAAAGGAAATGAGAAATCCCCAGAAATAGTTCTAAATGAAATAGAGGAAAGCAAACTATCAGACATGAAATTCAAAAGATGGATTATTAGGGAAGCTCAATGAGCTCAGTGAGCTAAAAATAAAACTACAAAGAATTCCAGGGAAACTACAAGGAACTTACTGAGAATTACACCACCATGAAAAAGGACATAGAAGCTACCAATAAGAGCAAGAAGGAAATGAATACCATTTCTGAATTGAAGAACACAGTAAAAGGTATCAAAAGGAGGCTAGAAGAAGCAGAAGATTAGATCACTGAGCTGGAAGACAACGTAGAAAAATATTCCCAGACAGTGCAACAAAACAAAACAAAAAAAGACCGAAAAAGAATGAAGAGTTTTAAGAGAGCTGCAGGGCAACATGAAATGTAATAATATTCATATCATAGAAATACCAGAAGGAGAAGAAGAGAAGGAAGGGATAGAAAAACTGTTTGTAAAAGTAATGACAGAAAACTATGCTAACTTAATGAGAGAAAAAGTCATGCAAGTCCAGGAAGCACAGGGGTCTCAATGAAAATGAACCCAAACAAGTCCACACAATGCATGTCATAATTAAATAGGCAAAACTTAAAGACAAAGAGAAAATCCTAAAAGCAGCAAGAGAGAAACAGTTAATAACATACCAGGGAGCTCCAATAAGGCTATCATGAAATTTCTCAACAGAATACAAGCCAGAAGGGAATGGCAAGAAAAATATTCCAAGCATTGAAAAACAAAGGCCCACAACCAAGACTACTCTACCCAGCAAGGCTCTCATTCAAAATGGGAAGTGAAATAAGGAGTTTCTCAGACAAAAGAAGGCTAAAAGAATACATCTCCATGAAACCAGCATTGCAAGAGATGCTAAAGGGTCTGCTTTTAGAAGATGGAGAAACAGAGAGAGGCAGAGAGGAACACAGATACAAAGGAGAAAAATGATGATGAATAAGTACCTATCAATAACAACCTTAAATGTAAATGGATTAAATGCTTCAATAAAAAGGCATAGGGTAGCTGAATGGATAAGAAAATAAGACCTATATATTTGCTGTCTACAAGAGACCCACCTCAGAACAAAGATTTACAGAGAATGAAATTGGAGGTATTAAAAAAAAAAAATTTCAAGCAAAGGACATAAAAAAAAAACTTGGGTAGCAATACTTACATCAGACAAAACAGATTTCACAGCAAAGGACATAAAAAGAGATAAGGAAGGATATTTCATAATACTTCAGGGAAAAATCAATCAAGATGATATAACCCTTATAAACATATATGTACCCAACATAGGAGCATGCAAATATATAAGGAAAATCTTGAAGGATTTCAAGAAGGATATTGACAGCAACATACTTATAGTAGAGGACTTTAACACCCCACTGTCAACAATGGATACTCGTTGAAGCAAAGGAACACCAAGGATATTGAGGCATTGAACAACACCCTAGATCAAATGGACTTAACTGATATATAGAGAACTTTCCACCCCAAAGAACCAAAATATACATTCTTCTCAAGTGCACATGGAACATTTTCAAAGACAGACCACATGGTAGGATACTAAAAGAGCATCAACAAATTCAAGAATATTGAAATTATATCGAGCATCTTCTCAGATCATAATGGCTTGAAAATGGAAATCAACCTCAAGGAAAAAACTAAAAAAATATTCAAACTCATAAAGAATGAATAACATGCTATTCAGTAATGAATGGGTTAACAATGACATCAAGGAAGAAATAAAAAAGTTTCTGGAAACAAATGATAATGGACATACAACAACCCAAAACTTATGGGATACAGCAAAAGCAGTCCTGAAAGAAAAATTCATAGCAATACAGGTCTACCTAAAAAGTATAGAAGATTCTCAAATAAAAAATCTAACACTACAGCTACAAGAACTAGAGGAAAAACAAGCAAAGCCCAGAGCAAGAAGGAGGAAGGGAATCATCAAGATCAGAGCAGAATTAAATGACATAGAGAATAACCAAACAATTCAAAAGATCAATAAAACCAGAAGATGTTTCTTTGAAAAGATAAACAAAATCAACAAGCCTTTAAACAGGCTCATCAAGAAAAATAGAGACAGGACCCTAATAAACAAAATCAGAAACAAAAGGGAAGAAATCACTACTGATAACACAGAAATACAAAGAATTATAAGAAATTACTATGAACAAATGTATCACAAGAAAATTGAAAACCTAGATAAAATGGAAAAATTTCTGGAAAAAATAATCTTCCAAAACTGAATCGAGAAGAAGCAGAAAGCCTGAGCAGACTGATAACAACTAGTGAAATTGAAGCAGTAATCAAAAAACTCCAGGCGCACAAAAGCCCTGGACCAGATAGCTTCACAGGTGAATTTTACAAAACATCTAGGGAAGAAATAACTCCTGTCCTTCTCAAACGATTCTAAAACACCCATGAGAGGAAAGACTCTCAAACTCATTCTATGAAGGCAGTATTACCCTAATTCCAAAACCAGGTCAAGACACAACAAAGAAAGAAAACTACAGGCCAATTATGCTGATGAACATAGATGTTAAAATCCTCAACAAAATATTGGCCAACCAGATCCAGAAACACATTAAAAAGCTTATATGTCATGATCAAGTGGGATTCATCCCAGGGATGCAAGGATAGTTTAATATTCACAAATCAATAAATGTAATACATCATATAAACAAAATGAAAGACAAAAACCACATGATCATATCAATAGATGCTGAAAAAGCATTTGATAAAGTACAACACTCAGCAAAATGGGAAGAGTGAGAGCGTACCTCAACATAATAAAGACCATATATGAGAAACCTGAAGCCAACATCATACTCATTGGGCAAAAAATTAAAGCATTCCCCCTAAGATCAGGAACAAGACAAGGATGTCCACTGCCTCCACTCCTATTCAACATAGTCTTGGAAGTTCTAGGCACAGCAATCAGACAAGAAAAAGAAATAAAAAGCTTCCAAATTGGGAAAGAGGAAGTAAAATTGTCATTATTTACAGATGACATGATATTGTACATAGAAAACCCTACAGACTCCAGGAAAAAACAACTCAACCTAATAAGTGAATTTGGAACAATAGGAAGGTACAAAGACAATATTCAGAAATCAAAGTTATTTCTTTACACAAACAATAAAATATCAGAGATAGAAACTAGAAAAAAAATCCTATTTACTATAGTAACAAGAAAAATGAAATACCTAGGAATAAACTTAACCAAGTTGGATGAAGGCCTATACTTGGAAAACTACATAACACTGAAGGAAGAAATTAAGGAAGATACAAATAAATGGAAATATATACCATGTTCATGGATGGGAAAAATCAACATCATTAAAATGTCCATACTACCCAAAGTTATTTATGGATTAAATGCAATCCCTATTAAAATACCAATGACATATTTCACAGACCTAGAACAAATACTTCAAAAAATGTGGAACCAAAAAAGATACTGTATAGCCACAGCAATCTTGAGACAGAAGAACACAGTAGGAGGAATCACGATACCTGATATTAAACTATACTACAAAGCCACTGTAATTAAAATATTCTGGTACTGGCATGAGGACAGACATATAGATCAATGGGACAGAATAGAGAGCCCAGAAATAAACCGAGGGCTATATGGTTCACTAATATTTGACATAGGGGGAAGGAACATAAAATGGAGTGAAAAGAGCCTTTTCAACAAGTGATGCTGGGAGAACTGGAAAGGGACATGTAGAAAAAAATGAAACTAGACCACCAACTTATACCATATACCAGAATAAACTCAAGATGGATCAAAGACTTAAATGTATGCCATGACACCATAAAAGTCCTAGAGGAAAACATAAGCAGGAAAATTTCAGATATCCCACATAGCAATATTTTCAGCAATATATTTCCTAAGACCAGGGAAATAAAGTAAAGAATAAACCAATGGTACTACATCAAACTAAAGAGTTTCTGCTCAGCAAAAGAAAACATCAACAAGATGAAAGTGGAGCCCACCATATGCAGAATCGTATTTGTCAATGATACCTTAGACAAGGGGTTTATTCCCAAAATATATAAAGAATGTATATGCCTCAACACCAAGAAGACAGACAACCCAGTTAAAAAAATGGGCAAAGGACCTGAACAAACCCTTCTCCAAAGAGGACATGCAGAGGGTCCATAGGCATATAAAAGAATGCTCCACATCACTAGCCATCAGGGAGTTGCAGATAAAAACCACAGTGAGATACCACTTTACACCTGTCAGAATGGCCATCACCAACAAATCAACAAACAAGTGTTGGCGAGGATGTGAAGAAAAGGAACCCTAGTGTGCTGTTGGTGGGAATGCAGACTGGTTAAGCTATTATGGAAAACAGTATGTAATTTCCTCAATAATCTAAAAAAGGAGCTGCAATTTGATCCAACAATTCCATTGTTAGGTTTATACCCAAAGAATCCTGAAACACCAAATCAAAAGAACCTATTCACCCCTATGTTCATAGCAGCATTATTTACAATAGCCAAGTGCTGGAAACAACCTAAGTGCCCATCTGTATATGAGTGGATCAAAAAAACTGTGGTACGTTCACACAGTGGAGTACTATGCAGTTGAAATAGAGAAGGAACTCCTGCCATTTGCAACAACATGGATGGGACTAGAGATAATTATGCTAAGTGAATAAGTCAGGCAATGAAAGACAAATTCCATATGATTTCACCTAATACCAGAAACTAATGAACAACACAAACAAAGGAGAAAAACTGAATAAGACCATGTAAACAAGGAGCAAACTAACAATGACAAGAGGGGAGAGTAGATGGAGAGAAGGGGGGTAAGAAAGGAAAGAGTTTAATCATGGAACATGTATAGATGACTCATAGACATGGCAATGGGGTGGGCATTGACGGTGGTGAAGGGGTTGGTGGGGTGGGGAGAAGCAATGGGGAAAAAAGTGGGACAACAGTAATAGAAAAATAATTTTTAAAAACTAGAAAAAAAGTTTAGCTATTTGATTGGGATTTGATAGTAGATAAAGAATTTTTTTGTATAAAGTTGTGAAGGATGAATTTGGGAAGAACTTTTCCATATGACCAATATATGCCTATTTGCAATTTATGTATTTACTTATTTATTCATTTATTCTTATTTAATTTTATTGTATTTTTTCTATTATGATTTATGCCCCCTATACCCACTTATACTTCTGGCTACCCCTGCCCCCTGCAACTACCCCATTAATGTTCATGTCCATGAGTTCTTTTTCATTTTTTTTCTTTTTTTGCCTGATCCCTCCACTCCCTAACCACCTCCCCAGAACTGTCAGCCTGCTCTCTACTTATGAGTCTGTCTCTATTTTGCTTGTTAGTTAAGTTTGTTCATTAGATTCCACATATGAATGGAATCATATAGTACTTGTCTTTCTCAGACTGGCTTCTTTCACTTAGCATAATAGCCTCCAATTCTGTCCTTGCTGTTACAAAGGGTAAAATTTTCTTCCTTTTTTTTTTTTTTTTTTTTTTTTTACAGCCAAGTAGTATTCCATTGTGTAAAATATGTACAATTGGTGTTTTTACCACTCATATACTGATGGACCCTTGGGCTACTTCCTTATCTTGGTTATTGTAAATAATGCTGCAATTAATATAGGACTGCATATATTCTTTTGAATTAGTGTTTTAGATTTCTTTGGATAAATTACCAGAACTGGAATTGCTGGGTTATAAGATGGTTCCATTTTTAATTTTTTGAATTAACTCCATACTGCTTTCCACCGTGACTGCTGCTACAGTGCACAAGAGTTCCCATTTCTCCGCATCCTCGCCAGCACTTGTTGTTTGTTGACTGATTGATGATAGCCACTTTGACAGGTGTGAGGTGATACATCATTGTGGTTTTAATATGTATTTCTCTAATGATTAGTGACATTAGCATCTTTTCATTGTCTCTTGGCCATCTATAAGGAGACAAGGACATTCAATAGGCTAAAGATAGTTTGTTCAGTAAATGGTGTTCAGAAAATTAGACAGATATATGCAAAAAGATGAAACTAGACCACTTTCTTAATCCACACACAATAATAAAATCAAAATGGATTAAACACTTAAATGTAAGACTTGAAACCATTTTAAAAAGCTAGAATAAAACATAGGCAGTAAAATCTTGGACATTCCTCATGGCAATAGTTTTTCTGATATAACTGCTCAGACAACAGAAACAAAATAAAAAAATAAATAAACACATGGGACTACATCAAAGTATAAACTTTTTGCACAGCAAATGAAAGAAGCAACAAAATGAAAGACAACCCACTGAATTGGAGAGCATATTCACTAATGCATCTGATAAGGGGTTAATATCCAAACTTTAGAAATAACTTACAAAATTCAACATCAAAAAAACAAACAATCAATTAAAAAATGGACAAAGGACTTGAATAGACTCATCTCCAAAGAGGAGAGACATACAGATGGTTTATTTGAAATTTGAAGTCAAATGCATGATCATCTCTTCTAGGAAACTTTTCTACTTCCACCTGTTTATTTTTAGTATGAAGGATTTTTATGATTTTTAAATTCTTTCAAGATCCAGATCAGGACAATCTTCTTCATAGTTTCTTTCATTGGTAAGTAAAGGTTTTCTCTTCACTAGTCTAGCACTGCTATAAAATCTTAGCTTTAATGCAGTAGATTCAGTTCTGCCTTGTATGGACAACAAAATCCAATTCCTTATTGTAACTAAGTTTAGTGCATCTGCTCCCTCACACAAGCACTACTTTTACCAGTCAGCTTGGCTGGCTGTTACTCTTGATTTCCATTCTTATTTCAGTTGTGCAAGCAAACTATACTGTAGTTGTGTGTGTTTTTATGTGTTTCTAGGTATTATTGTAAAAGTGTTTCTGTGTTCACCTAAATCTTGATTTTCTGCAGTCAGATTTTTTCTCAGTATAGTATTCAGTGTTTGGTGGAACATTGTTTAAGATTTGTAAGAGAGAAAGATCAAAGTGTTTTGGGAAGACTTTTTTGATTACTTGCATGTGAGTAGATTACAAAACAGAAGACACTGTATCAAGATGCTATTTATTCAATGCCTTTGATGATTACTGAAATATATCAAATTTTAAATTGAACACAAACCTAAAAAATACTAAATGAAGTCTATCTTGTTTGAATGTATTTTTTGTAACCATATTAGAAACTATTATCAGAGACTTCCCCCTGCAAAGGCTTTTATAATTGAGAGAAAGGTAAGGGGGACAGAAATTGAACCTTTAACAGTTGTCAGAATTATCGTCGGAAGCCGTCCGTCTCGAGAGACGATGGTGTAGCTTCTTAAGAGTCTATCTGCACCGCCGAGAATGGTTGTGCAGTCCGACTCGGGAGTGACACGGTATCTGTCTCCTCCCGTGTTGAATCGACATCTTGTGATGACGCTGGAGTGTCCTCTCCAATGAAGCTGAAGCTACAGAGCCTGGGCAGGGTGATATGGAGGGTCTGCTGTTGCCCATGCAGCAGACCCCCCCTCTCTTCGCAGCTGAAGGGTCCAAGGGAAAGACGGAGTCAATACAGCTTGGCTTCAGGTGCGCCGCAGGAGTTGCCGGTGTTGACTACAACGTCAAACCACCTTAGGGACTCCGGCTCCGGATTTTCTGTCGGGGTTTACTCCCTTAGCCTTTCCCCTGAAGAGGTATGCCGCAAGGCAGCGGAGGTTTTTTGGAGTCAGAGTTTTCCTTCTCTGATGTGCCCTGACTGGAAGATCGAACCAGCGACACTTAGCTCGCAGGCCGACGCTTAATCCACTGAGCCAAACCAGCCAGGCGGTCAGAATTATCAATGTTTGGTATATTATATGCAAAAGAAGCATTGTCTTTCATATCTCTGTATACGCTGTGGCTTTAGTTTTATCTGAGAATACAGGGTTAGAAAACTGAGGATAATACTGTCTGGATAAAGAAAGGGAGGGTTTAACAAGGCTTAAGGCTAATGGTCTGTATTATAAACTATTTTACTATTCATCCTTTTTTAATATATTGTTTTTATTTTACATTCATGCTAATAAAGTTTTTAAAAATCTAACAATATGGTCTAATAAGTCCTGTCTTTGATCTGGTGAGTCTGAGTTATAAGATATTCAAATTATTTTCATTCATATCAATTACTTGTATAAATATTTTAAAGTATCTCTTCAGGGCTTAAAACAATTTGAGCACAGTTTGTTGATACTTTTCCCATTCAAATCAGAAGACTTACAGGCAGTAGTAAATTCTATCATCCCAGACTTTTATCTCTTGATGTCAAAAATGTATGATTAACAAGCAATTTGTTGTTGTTCTATAAAGGAAATGGTCTTCAAACTCTTTGACTTTGAAATGTAACACAATTCTAAGCACTTACATTCAAGAATTTTTTATTCACTGGAAATTTGAGTGCTGTTATGAGAATAAGCAGTAATGAACCAAACAGATATTGAGTGTAGAATTTAGAAGGAAAGATGGACATTACATTTGTGATTGTAGATACAATAAATCTATTTTATATAAGGAGAAGTATGGGATTTTATGAGTGGTTATATCAATGCAATTTAAGTCAAGATGATAGTTCTCAAAATGTGCTTCCGAGACAAGTGGCATTAACTACAGCAAGACATTTCCTAGAAATGCAAATTCTAGAGCCCCACCTCAGACCCAATGAGTCAGAAGTATTAGAACTATCTGTGTTTTTAACAAGTCCACCCCGTGGTTCTGGTGGCTAAAGTTTGGAGAACTAACCTAGGCCATGGTTCCTCAACTTGGGCACTCTTGATATTTGGAACAGGGAATTTTTGGATATGGGGATCTATGGTGCCCACTGTTGTCTGCCTGTGTGGCAGCATTCCTGGCCTCTTACCACTAGAGGTAGGTGGCATCTTCCAGTTGTGTCAACCATAAATGTTACCAGATAATGCCAAATATCCCCTGGGCACAAATTCTTGTCAGTTTCCTCCACCACCAATTGCCCCCTACTGCATATCATATAATGTTCAAAGAACATACTCTTCCTTTTTTTAAATTGTTGTTCTGTCATGGTTGTCCCAATTTCCCCTCATTGCCCTTCCCTGCTCCACCAAACCCCCTTTATTTTGTTATCTCATAATGCATGGTAAAGTTCTCTGAAACAATTAAAAAGGGACTCCACCATACTTATTCAACATAGGAGTCCTAAAGAAATTTGATTTCAAGTATAAACAGACAAGATCTTAGTTCTGACCTCTTTAGTTTCACATTTTACTTATTTTTTCTTGCTTTCAACTTTTTTTCTTCTCACTTTTCCCCCACTCCCTCATTGTATTTTTCTTTTCACTCTCTTTTTCAAGATAGGGAGTGAATGAATACTCACAGATTAGTACTGTTTTGACCTTAAATAGTAATTCATTATGTTGATGTTCTAAACTTAGCAATTTGAGGAATCTCATGTAATTAAAATGGGATTTATTTTATATATGCTAGGCTAAGTCACTTTCTCTTTCCTGCTTTTTGAGTGTAATTAAGCAAGTGAAAGCCATAATTTTCATTTTGTCTTGTATTAATAATACTTCAAAATAGTCTCATTGATGAATTATATTATATAACATTCTCTGTCAATCATTGATTACCTTGGAAATTTATTCCTTCTCAAGGCTTTTATGTATTTACTCATCCACTGTATTTCAAAACCTTTTCCTAAGCCCTAATTATAGTGTAGGAAGATGTCCCAGTACCTTTTGTATCTGAAGCAAACTCCAAAGTGTTTCAGCTTTCTGGTTTTAACATTAAAGGAGGTCCTGTATGAGGATGGATTACTAGGAACCAAGTAGATAAAACTAGTTACAATTGAAAAGCCTTGGTCACCCCAAATGTAGCAGTAATGCATTGTGATGGGTGTATAAACCTTTGTACTCTTGCTAAAGTAGTTAGGCAGACCTGGATGTTTTCACGGGTTATTTATGCTAGTAGGTCCTTAACAGGATTCAATTCTCATTAACATTTGGGTGATACTGATACACAGACTCTGGAGCAGGATGGTAGTAATACCACCATATACTAAAAGATGATAGTGATGATGATGATGATGATGATGATGATGATGATGATGATGACAATGATGGTATGATGAAAAATAATGTGTATTTGAAACAAGTTAGAGACAGCCGTGTTTCAAAAAAACAGAAGGTTGTAAGATATGGCTGATATAGGAATAAACACATCATCTAGATTTTCTACAGAAGGTTTCAGATGTAGAATCATCTGAATTTTTTCCCCAAAAGCTTTTTATTGATAAAGTGCAGAACCATGGAGAGAAGGTCGATGCCCCATGTCAGCCAGCCCCTCAGGGCAGGTGCAAAAATACAAAAAGAGAGTCATAAATACGGCATGGGGTGAGGGGTTGGGGATTTAGTAAAACATGGTCAGCAGAGGTAGGCCCTGATCACAGTCTCACACTAACTCCCAGAGTTCTCAAAGGTACAGGTTATAACAATCTATGGTCCCTCAGGCTTAAGCACAAAAATAAAACCACATGTCCTAATGAACCCAGAGTCAGAAGACAGCTAGAGGATCAGGGACAGTCAGAAAGGAGACAGGTGGATGTAATCAGATAAAAAGCAGGCAGAGAAGAGGCAGGGAGAGGCACTTAGGAAAGAATGATCTAGAGAATGATCTAGAGTGATCTAGAGACTGCCAGAAACAAGAAGGGCCAACCCAATCAGAAAAGAGCTAGAGACAGAGGCAGAGAAAAAACAGCTCAAGATAGGCTAACTCATTTTTCAGAAGCAGTGTTTCCAATTCAAGGGCATCCTGTTTGATGGGCAATGTGACCTAGGCTGAGACTGCAGAGGTGCTCACGCAGTCATATAAGTGTCTTTTGGAAAACAGGAAAGGGGTAAATAGTTTAAGAGAAGGGTCTGGGTTCAGGGCAGGGATGTTTTTTGTGCAGCATCGAGGATGGCATGATGCACCCCACCCCATGTTAAGAAATATCAGTTTGCCTCATGAAATTATCATGAGGTAAAACACAAGGTAAGGCAGCATGGGGAGCCAAAACCATGGCTCACAGCTGGCAAGATGGGGGAGGAGAAACTGAGATCATAGGAGCCAAGACCTTTCACAGTTGGCAGTTAAGAATCAGGAGGAAGAGGTTGGGGGTGGGGGGATTGGTGGCCAAAGCCTCACCCTGGAATCTTCTCTGGAAGAACATGAAGGCTGTGACAACCTCCTCTTGTTCTGTTTCTGGAGTGAATGTGGGGGTGTCAAGGGGAGGGAGAACTTGGCATCCTATGATGGAAAATGATGACAGACCTTAAAGGAAAAGGCAGGAGCTAGGGCTGTGGTGGTCTAAGGAGAAAGACACAGGAAAAATAACTACCACCCCTCTATTGAGCCTAACTCACTGTTGAGGGGAAGAAGAAGGCAGGTGGGGGAGGGGAGGGCAAGGAATGACTTTGGGGAGTGGGAGGCACAGTCCCTCTGAAAGGGTTTGGTCCCGGCGGCCTCCACCCCACTATTTTCCCAACTCTTTTCACTGTGTTTATATTGTAGAACATTCCAGCAGAACAGTCATCACAGCGTCCCCTGCTGCCTGAATAAGAGAGATCCAGAAAGGAAGCCAGGAGAGGGGGCTGAAGTGAAGGGAAGGGGTGCTGAGAGGATGGAAGGATGAAATAATACTGTAATCAGAAGAGGGCTGGGCTTGAATTTGGAGGAATCCTCAGTAGGTGGGAAATTAAAGTCAGAGCCAGTTTTGCTGGGAGGGAGGGAGCAGCTGGGGAGTCAGGGAGGGTGGTTCACACTTCAGAATAAATGTGGGTTGGGGAATGGATTTTCAAAGGTGGCTCAATTCAAAGGAGGATCTAACCACATAGAAATGTTAGATAAGCTAAGGTCAGGGGAGCAGCAATAACTAGTTACCCAACTAATGGGTGAGTTTGGGAGACTTTGCTGGGCTGTGTGTGTCATGTCCACAATGGATCTCCCTGGAGAGATCTCCAGTTTACCCCACAACCCCCGCCAGCTCCCTTTTTCCACCTGCCCAAAGGTGGACATCACTCCCACCCACCCATCCCCAGAGGTTGAGAGGAGGTAAGAGGCCCAGCGGGCATCTGCCGATGTCCACCCCACCCTCCCATCCTCCCACCCTGTCCCCAAAGTCACCAGCTTCCTGGCATCACTGGGCCACAGAAACAAGAGAGGGCAAAAAACAAAAGGACACCTTCCTGTATGATGGCAGTGGCAGCAGAAGGTCAGACAGGAGAGCCAGGGAAGCAACATACCTGTTTTCTGTCTTCCACCCTCTCTCCTCGTCCTCTTTCAAATCTCTCTGCCTTGTGTATTTGTTTTGTGTCTAAAGAGTCCACACAGAACAAGAAAGGA
Organism: Furipterus horrens; assembly: GCF_987537825.1. NCBI lineage: Eukaryota > Metazoa > Chordata > Mammalia > Chiroptera > Furipteridae > Furipterus > Furipterus horrens. The sequence goes on along the minus strand of NW_028327171.1, from coordinate 126,978,702 downwards.
GGGGTAAGTTCATGGGGTTGGAAGGCTGGTCACTGCTGCTGCACTGAGCTCCCTCCCTGGAATATGGAGACCTGTACCTTCAGTCAGGTGAGGACAAACTAGGAATTAACAGCAAGGAAGGAGAACTTGAACTTGACTGCATGTAGGGACTGAAGCTGTCAGGTCACCAGGTGCCTCTTGGCTGGTCTGGAGGGCAGGAGTGGGGGTAGCAGGGGCTGCCGCAGCCAGCTGGGCCATCTTCCTCTGTGATGCTGTCACACGCAAATCTCTCACCTCTGCCAGAGGTCTGGCCCTGACCTCTCTTCCATAGGGGATCTTGCTGCTGGGATGGTGGGCCAGCAGCACAAACTCTCAGATGTCCCGTCTCCTTTTGGAGCTTGACAGACACTCCATCTGATCTGTCTCCACCTAGAGTCAGTCAGCTCCTCCCAATGGCTCCTTCATTTAGCTGCTGCCAGTTTGTTTCTTTCTAGGGAGAGCTTTGTTTCTCCTCATCCTTTTGAGTAAAAGTCTATACTCTGGGTCTCCTAAACAGACCAAGTTATCTACCTCTGTTTGTCATTCTTTAAAATAAAATGTTCTTTAATTGATGAGAGGGAGAGAGAGAGGGAGGAAAAGAGAGAAGAAGTAAAGGAGAAGAGAGAGAAGGGGAGGAAAAGAGAGAGGGAGTGAGGGAGGGGAAAGAGAGAGAGAGAGAGAGAGAGAAACAGAAAGAGAGAGAGAGAGAGAGATGTTAATTTGTTGTTCCACTTATTTATGCATTCATTGGTTGATTCTTGTATGTGCCCTGACTGGGGATCAGACCCACAAGCTTGATGGTATGGGGCCGATACACTAACCAGGGTGAGTTAGTCTTTCTTAACACAATCACATAACTATGCACATTTTTAGGAGATAATAAAAATATAGTATTCTGTACTTTATTAAATGTTATTTCATATTTAATATCAAAACCTGTACAATACGGACCAGTGTTCTTATAGTTGTCTTTCCCATGAAGATTATGAAGCTGATAGACTTTGATTTGACACAAATGACAGACTTACTAAATGCAAAGTACAGGGCAGGGATTTCTGACTTGGAAGCTAGTGATTTTACTACTGTATTGCTTGCATCATGTTCACAAGCATTATTGTTGTTGAAAAAAAAAATCTGTGCCCTGTTTAAATGGAATTATTGTTTCAAATGTGTTTGTTAAGAATTGACAGTGTAATAAGAAACCATTCAATTATTCAAGATGAATAATTAGATGGGAAAGGCTAAAATTCAGTTTAAATATGCATAATTTAGTCTTTAAGAAACTTCTAATGAAGAAGATTCTACTTCAATAGGACTATAACTTCCAAGATTCCAGTAAGTGTTATTAAATAAGCATCCTCAACGATTTTATTAGTATGCCAAACATTTTGAAACATCTTGCCACTTGTCTGCTAGCTTCTTTATATGGTAAAATACTTGGAGGTGTGTTGACAAAATCATAATTTCTACCTTACTATTTTTATTATAGCATATGTGAGAGAAATTAGTTAAAAATATTGTCAATGGAAGACACAAAAATTAGGAAAGTAGTCTCTTGGATTTACTACTGTGACAAGTATATCTTTTAAGTATTTCATTCACATTCAACAAATAATATTTGTTTTGTTTATTGGCTAAGTTTAAATGCTATTTATTTAAGAAGGAATAATTGTGTATTAAGTAATAAAAAGGATAAAATTCGTGTTATACAATGCTTGTACTTAATATGTTTCTGTATAGATAAATTTAGAACAAAATGTATATTTTTTGAAGGAATAAAGTATCACCTGCACAGGAATATGTGTATGTGTGTGTGAGTGTGAGTGTGGGTGGTAGACATTCATTAAATCCCAGAGAGGTTGAACCAGAAGTGACATTAGGATCTCTCCAGTCTACCTAGACTACACTGGTTAACGAATGGGATCTGGTTTGCTAGTAGCAGAGCCAAGACAAGAACACAGATCTTCTCAGCCAATTCACTTCTCTCATTACTCTGCCTGCTCTTTAGTTTTATTTATATTAATTTATACTCATTTTGAACTGAAATTCTGTTGTCTTGTTATGCTTGATCTTGAAGGCATTGTATGGGCACATTTCACTTGACAAAAGGCAGAAAATTTCATTTAGGTATAACATTGATTTATGGGGACTCTCGATAGCCATCTGAAAATGCTGTAGCACGTTTACAAAACTGAAACCTTCACTTTAAACAAGCTGGTTAAATAGGGCCTGTACCCTCCCTGGCACTTTCTAATCAGCAAGGGCTTTCTTTTCCATCCTAATGTAAGTCAAAGCTGGCTGAACTTGGTTCACTGTGAGTAGGACTCTTCCTGTAATGGTCTCTCATTGTAAGTGCTCAGGGAACTGAGGATGCGCGTGATTGGGCTCTTCCTTATTCTCAGATGTGGAAATGGGCTGTGATTCCACCTGCAGAGTTTCTGTGCCTGCCTCCAATAGTCATTGTTCCTATAGACACTTTCCTTTTGAAACTCCTTTTTAAACCTCTCTAAATATTTGCACTTTTGCAAAATTGTGGATCAAAACTCTACATATTTGGATGTTTTACCATAAAAATGATAACTAATAATAAAATACGAAGTGTTTACCACAGCATGAAGACTACATTACTATCTTAGTAATGTTAAAAATTTAACTTGTCTCCCATTAATCTCGACATTTGAAATTTAGAACTACCTAGGTAAATGTCATTTAAGGTCTCAGCACTAGGATTTATTTAGGCTTATTTTCTTTTGTCATGGAGAGTGGAATCTGAGATTTCCTCAGAGAAATGAACCATATTCAAACTGTGTTGGCTGAGTGTCCGTGACTTCTGGGTGTGTGTGCTTAATCAGGCTGTCACAGACCACTTTGAACACTGTTAAAATTCTGAGACTTTTGGAATTATCAGGTATATTAAAGTAAATTATTACATAGAGGATCAATAAACGGAAAAATAACTTTCTAAAGTGAAAGAATGTAAGACTAAATGTATTTGTACTATGTGAACCCTGTATATATGTAGCCTGTCTATATTTTTATTGGATACATTGTATAAAACCCTAATAATATTAAATATAAAATATACATACAAACAATATACACTGGCTTTATATATTGCTGGGTTCTCCTCTAAACCCACAAAATATTAACCTAATTAAGACATAGATCTTTCCTTTTGCCTACATTCTAACATCATTTAACCTGTGTTAAACTTTTTGGAGGCCACCTTGTAACTTGGGTGGACATATGGCAGAGAGTTGTCAAAATTTGGAATAAGCCAGTTTTTATTTTACAAGTTTGATTTTAAACCACATGAGATGCAGTTTTTCTGGTTTTATTATCATGGCAATAATTGATCATTTTAGTCTTCCTTAAAGGTGGTGCTAGCATTATAAAACTTAAAGAAATGTACTAAACTTATTTTCCCAGATTGCTTACCAGGCCTTCCCTTAACTGAATATTCTGTAGGGATTTTCAAAAAAGCAATTTAAGGACAGGTGGGCCTAAAGTACCTTGTAAAGAGATCAACAAAAATAAAAACTTTGAGGGACAAAAACTGAATATAGTATAAATTCAAATTAGTAAGGATATTCCAAATAAAATCTCAATTTCCAACAATGAATAATTGGTATAATTTTTAACTTCTGAGATTTATTTTTCATTTTTTGACTAGAGTTTAAAGAAAAAACAATGTAAATGGTTGACCATGCCATCAGGCCACCCTTAGGTTGTAGGGCTTACATAAGGGAACATATATATTGAGCATTCTCTATGCTAGATGATACAGAAATAAAGCCAAATAGAATATGGAGTTTGTCCTTAAGGGTGGAAAAATTACATTTAATATTTTTCTTCTCAGCATACAGAAATAAATGTAGTAAATTTCTTTTTTAATTAGTAGCCACAGCATTCATCTGAATATTTAGTGGTGACAGGTGTTTCAAATTTTAGCTTTATAGTTACTTTCTAGTGACTGACATAATAGGTTTCAGAGGCCCATTAACTCTGCCTGATGTCCACATAAGTAATCACACATTCTGTTGTATGAATGGATTGTATTTTTCATAATGACCTGACCATGTAAAACCTTCCTTTCTTTTTCTATTAGTTATTCTCTTTTGGCACTTAAGTAGAAGAGACATAATAAAGGACCAGGAGTTTTATCTATTTGAACTCAAGTCATATCTCCCAAGGTGACATTCCATTTTTTATTGATTAGGTCATCTATGCTTTTTGTGACTAACATGTGTGTTCTTACATTTTGTCATCTTAAAAGTCCCAAATATTGTTAAACATGTTAATATATGCATGTATATTTTTCTTTTTTTGGTAAAACTTAAAACCTAGTCACTAAACAGAAAAGTCCTAGAGTAGTAGAGATATTCTATATTTTCACTGTGATGGTAGTCACATGCTTATTTATATTTTTCAAAACTTGTTTATTTATAATGTTAAAAGGGGTGTATTTTATTACATGTAAATTACACTCAAAGAAAGCTAATTTCAAAAATAGTATTTTATCTTTCTCTGATAAACAATTTACTTCAGGTAGAAGTATTATTACAAAGATTATTGCCTATATTTATTAATGCACTAAGAGATTACTTTCCCTTTGCTCTTATGCTCTGAATAATTATAGATTAAAAAGAAATCCCAATATCCTTTCTTTTCTTTCTTATTTCCTCCTTCCTTCCCTCTTTCTCTGTTTTAACCACATAAACAATTGGCATTCTTCAGTGCCCTTTCTTGTAGGTCTCTATGACCCCATGGTGCTTTGAAATTTCTTTTATTTAATTATATCTTTCAGAAACTAATTATTATTTTGAAATTCTAACACCTTACTTTACTAATTTTCTACTAAAAATTCAGATTTTTAATTATCCACAGGTACCTCAAACTCAACATGTTCAAAGTCGAACTCACTGTTGTCCCCCATGAACTCTACTGTTTTCCGAACTATGGTGAATAACAACATCACCTGTCAATCATGAATTCCTCCTTGACTCCCTTGTCCTTATCCCTTATATCTAAATGACATCCAGTTTCAATTAGTTCTACCTCCTTGTATTTATCCTCTTTCCTTTCCCTGAATGCAGACTCCACTAATCTTTTGCCTAGCCTACTCCTTGTTCTGCATGTGCTCCTTGAGTCTTTTCTTCCTCTAATCCATGCACACCTTGAGCCAGGAACATGATCAATATAATATCAGATTGGTTATGTCAGCTCCTGGCTTAATCTTCTTTTACTGACTTCTCATTGCCCTTCCAGGTTAGAATCCAAATCCCTTAGTATGACACTTAAGTTCCTCCACAAGATGTAATCTGTCCACCTATTCTACAATTATAGAACCCAATCATTTTTAGGTTTGGCCCCTGTTCCAGACCAAATGCTTGTGTTCCTGGAAAATTACTATGTTGAAATCCTAACCAATGTAACGATATTAGGAGGCAGGCCTTGGGGAGGTAATTAATTAGGTCATGAGTGTTACAGCCCCCATGAATAGCATTAGTACTCTTATAAAAAGAGCCTGGAGAAATTGTTCACTATCTTTTTTTTTGCTTTTTGCCATGTGAAGGTGAAATGAGAAGATAACCATCTGCAAACTAGGAAGTGGGCTCTTAACAAACCTTGGTCTTGACCTTTAACTTCCCAACCTCCAGAACTGAAATACATGTTTGATGTTTAAACCACCCAGCCCATTATAATTTGTTATATCAGCTTGAACTAAGGCAGTTCTTAAACCACGGTAAGTTGTCTAACTCCTCCGCATTTTTGTTTATGCTGTTTCCTCTACCTTGAGTGGCCTTACCAAAGAGGTCAAATAGCCACTCAGTGCCAGTATCAACCACATTAGGAAATTTTTTATATTTGATTGAGGTAAAACTGAATACTCCTTTCTTAAGTCACCACAGTGGTCTACTTCTACCTTTCCTTGTAAGATGGTTGAGATCAATATCCAGAATTGATTCATCTCAGAGGTTCCTAAACCTAGCCTGGCAACTGACACATAGTTAACACCAAACCTTGGCAGATGCTGATAGCTGTTCGTATTTTATGTGATTAATTTAGGCTGAAAGAATTATAAAGCTTCACAGGTTTGAATACTAGGCTTTTAAGATCAATAAAACTCAAAACATATACTTGAAGAATTGGTTTTGAGATTTTTAGAAGGGAAAGAACTTGGGTAAATGGTCATAATACTGTCATCAGCCATCTGTTTCAATAGACAGTAGTGTTGTGTAAATAAATATTTGTCTAAGAGTGTACAGTATTGCTGATACTTTACCTTAAACATACAGAGAAGTTGAAATTTATCTTTTCTTTTAACTGATTTGGTCTTCCTTATGAGCCACTACCTACTGAGAAGTAGGAAAACATACTTTATTTTGATTCATTTATGTCTAATCTATCGCACTAATCTATACAACACTAGATTCAACTGTCCCTTTACATAGTGCTGACTCTTGGTTAAAAATGATCAGTCTCTCAGTATATTCTCCTCTCATGACACTCACCTTAAAGTGGCATCTGGGAAAGCATTGGTTTTCTAATCTCATGGTGCTGAGGTAAGATCCATGCATTGTAATGCCCTCTAGCTTTTGCGGACTCACCTGTCTTTATCTTATCTTCCATCCCAGTATTGTGGTTGCTGCTCTCTCTATTGATCTTAATAGCTGAGTTCCTGAAGTGGTGGAGCTCACATTAGCATCTTTCATTTGTGTTGAGTAGTGATTGATGGTACTCTTTTGTCTGTTTAGCCTTCTCTTGGCTCACGATGGTTCTGTAGACATTCTGAATCATGGCTTCAGCCTCCATCAGGTCTTCACCATTCAACCTCCAGGCCACTTTGTCTGTCCAGTTCTACTTGTTATCCATCCCAACTGATTCAAATGATATGGTGTGCCTCTCCCCATTAGTAAGAGGGGTGTGACGAGAACAGGACCAGTCACAATGTCTTTGAGACCAGAGCAAGATATAAATGGACATTTCTTTTTACGTTAAATATTTAATTTATCAATCAAGCAGATGTACTGTGAACTAAATTACATTCCATCCTTTTACTTGATAAGGATACTTCCCTAATGATATGGAAAGTCAAGTTTGAATTGAGAATTTTCTGACTCCGTAACGTTTTGCACCAAAACTCAGTGGCCCATATGAACCAGCACTTGGCATCTGGCCTTGTTGCCTAACCCCTGTTTTTTAGTGTTTCAAAGAGCTTCAAACAAGCATGGGTGGCTACCCCATACATGTTTAAAATGTTGACACCCTCCCACAAACATTTATCCCCTGCTATTTATTAAGCCCAGAGATGTCAATACAGGTGGCTCAATATATCCTAAGGAGGAAAGACCCAAGGAATGAACACTTGCAGGCTCTGAAATAAGGCTCACATAGGAATTTCGTAGACCCTGAGCAGTTATTGATTCTGTATAGGTATATTACCAGTAGAAAACTCTGACATCCTTTATACCTCATGGAAACCTTGCCTCATGAGTAGGAAGGAATGCAGCTGGAGGAAGGTTAGAGAATCTTGCAAAATGCAGGGGCAAGTGTTCTTCATCTAAGAGCAGTATTTGATTAGCGTGCAGTCATTTTTTCTATAATCTTCAATGGAAAAGCTATGTATACCACTGCCCTTACTCAACACTCTGTGATCTTCTTTTTAATCGTCCCATGCTCTAGTTCACCTTTTATATCCCAAACAAGGACAAATCACCAGCACACTCTTCCTGGGAACAATAAACTTTTGGTGCCATCTTAGAGGAGAATAGATCTAAATAAACAACAGTATAAAGGAAAATCAATAGGTATTGTTTAATATTTGCAGTACTTTTCCCCTCTTATCTATAAATATCACTCTTGATTCTAGGTTGCAGTAACATGCTCTCGAATTTATCAGTTAACTCCTCTAGCTCTGCAAATAATGCTGTTGTTATTTATTTAAGGAATATTGTTATACTATAGTGCAATGTGAACTTTGAAATACAATTTTATATAAAATGACTAAAATGAGAACATTTTGAAGACAGTAGAAGTAACACACTTTAAAAGATTTTGTACATTGATACAATGGGGGATAAAAAAGCTATTGAAATAAATATACTTTGTAAAAATACTTAGTACACACTATAAAGGTTAATGGCAATAGTTACATAAAACTTGCTCTACTATAGAAAATTATATTTTAAGATTTGAGGATGTGCTAAATGTACAGAACATTTCAGTCACTTAGTTGATATGCTCATAGGTTTTGAGTTTGCCATTAGTCAAACACTGTGGGTTCCCAAATTCATTTACTTTTATAATAATTTGCCTTTTTAAAGATGTGTTTTAAAAGTCCATTATAACTATGGTTAATTGTATTTTTTAATAATTTACTTTTACTAACTATTTAAGTAAATACTAACTTAAAAGTGTGAAAAACATTGATTTGGAACAATTTCACTAAGATATTTATCTAAAGAGCTCTGATTATTTTCTCCCTCTAAAAAATACTATCCTTATACTTTTCAAACTAAGGTGGGAGTAATAATCCATATAAATCTTATTCCTTTGGTCTCAAATCAGGGACATTTCAGATTCTTTAAAATTCATCTTGAAATCTTGAAAATAAAAAAATTAAGTATAATACAGAGTTTCTATTCTTTTAAAGTCATGAAACTCATAGTTTGGAGCACCAAGTAACATTTTGCAGAGTAATAATCTTCAGGAAACAGACTGCAAAATGCTTTAATGCAAACAATTTCTCCAAGTAGGATATTTCTAGGAAAACTAATACTTCCCAAATTATAGTAAACACCTACTCCTATTTTTGTATCACTGGTAATTTATTTCAGTTTTTAAAGATTATTGCCAAAATTTACTTTCCATAAAATATCCTATATTAATGTAGTCATCTATAATTTTATAATGACATTAACTGAGATGACAGAATTATATTAACTGTATTACATTTGTGAAAGATTCAAAAAGCTACAGAATAAAACCTTAGTTTTCTAAACTTGGGCTTTCTAACTGTTTATACAACTACTGATCTACACTGAACCTTAAAATACTATGATGTAGCCCTAAAGCATGGATGTTCTTTTCAGAAATGTAGTTTAGAGTTGGGTTCTTTACAAATTATCAATATGACGAATGGCAGGTTATAAGATGTCTCTAGGTGTGTGTATTCATAGCTGTAATGGTGGTAATAATATTATTTTCTTAAAAAGCTTGTGTTATTAAAGAGATGACCTATATATGGAAAGAATCCATCTCATGGTTGGAACATTGATTCAAGTTTACCTCTCATCTCCATCCATTTTCTTAAATCTTAAATATTATTCTGAGAAAGTACTTAGCATTGTTATAAAAGGTTAAATTTTCCACAGAAACTTGAAAAGTGTAGGGGAAATTTAGGGTAGTGCTGAAGAAGAAAAGCTGAAGTATAGCTTGAGTGAGTGGGAATGAAGAGAACATATAAATACACCTATGCATGTGCATATGCCCAGAAAAGACAAACAGACTCACAAATAAAATGTCATTAAAAACAGGAGAGAATAGACTGATACTCACCATTTTTGAGGAATTTATTCAACTGCACTACTATTTATTATGCCAAACTTAAAGACACAAGGCATTTTAATGACATTTAAAAATTATTATTAGAGTAATACCACATGAAATGTTTAATTTTGACTTCTTTAGCAAGCTTCCTTATGTACAACAATAATTTTTTTTTATTTATTAATAACAAAAATTATAACCCTTAGTGATCAGGAGAGATCACAGACATAAAAAGGGATAACAGAATCAGTGCCTTATTTAAACAGTGTGTTTTTTGCTTTCCTAAATGTATGTTAGAAGAATTTGAATAAAAAGAATCAAGAAACTAATGTAAAGAAATATAAAACATAAATTTATTTAAAAATTAGTTAGAAGGGGTGAGGGAAACTAAATTGATTTTTAAATTAAAAGCACTCTAAAATAAGTTTTTGTATGCATTTTAATCTAGTGACATATTTATTAAAGTGTAGATGACAATATATAATGTATCTGACTGAGATAATGAAACCACATGATGGATTTACTGGGTCATTTTTTTAGCGTATAGTCAGTTTTAAAGGTCTCATATTTAGAAGATGTTGCCTCTCTACTATTATGACTAAAACATTTTTTACTTTAATTTGATCTCTGTTCAAAGAACTAACCTCCTTTCAAATTAAATAATTGACAAAAGCTTTACTAGGTTTTATTTAAAAGACCAGTTTCTTAAAATTTTGTATATTACTCTAAATTGTATTGCTTTTAAGTACATTGGATGAATTCATTTTTAAAATGAAATATGAAAAATCTTGTTTTAAAATGAAGAGTCCTCACTAAATAGAATTGTTACACCCTGATGTGTACTTTCAATTTGTAATTTTTAAAATATGAATTTGGTTATAATTACAACAAACAAAATCCTTATCAATACAAATTTCTGTCCTAGAGCAAGAACTTAGAATTTGGGTATCTGACCAAAAGAAAATTTGCCTGTTAGTCCTTTGACATAATGTGGCTATTGGCTATTTGACTTTAAAACTTTATAGAAGAATGTGATTCTGGGCAGACATGTTGGTAAATTTTTTTCTGTTGCCAACAATATAAGAGGACAACCTAACTTTACCATGGTGAACCTCATTTATCATCCTTCCATGGTACCATCTTTTTCCAGTTTCATCCTAGACCAGGATTTCATGTCACAGAATGAAACTTGGCCATCAAACCATAACATATGAACAAGTAGATGACCCAAATGTTGTAAAGCATAAACAGACATCTCTCACTGGGCACTGACTGAGATCTTTGAAGCCCATTAGTTGCAAATGAAGTTCAGACTAAGAGAAGAAATCGTGTCCAGAGGAAAAACATTTTGAATGTTTGCGTGGACTTGGATTTTTAAAACCTTCTGTTAAATTCCATCACTCTTTGCTTGAGCACTTCCCAATCTGCTCTCCCAACACCAATACCATTTTTTGCATCATTCTTTTCTCTGAGTTGCTTATTATTTTCACAGTTTGTTTTCCTATACTCTCCTTTGCAAAATAGTCTCAGATTTGCAGTTTAGGAAAAGGTCAGTAAAAATATAGACTCCCTAAGAGCTTACATCCTGAAATAATATTAAAGGTGATTTAGTGTAGTATTTACTCTTAACTTTTTTTCTTCTTATTTCTCATTTATTTGAAGATGCATCTCAGCCTTACTTATAATTGTATTCTTTCCAAAATTAATGTTGACTGTATTATTAATTTTTAAACCTGAAGGTAAATAAATATAAAAACCTAATATAAAAACACATAAATGGAAAAAATGTATAACGTCGAACCATGAATGAATGGCAGATATGTTGCGTGCATGAGACTGAAGAGGACAACACTTTGCCCTGAGAGGGAGAGCATGCCATACACACAGCCAGAGCACAGTCTGCATGAAGGTGGAGGGCGACAGAAAGGGGACATAGAAAATCTCTGAAAAGTATGTTAATAACATGCTACCAAGGAGTATTTAGGATGGGTATCAATTGTGCTATCATTAGCTAAGAAAGTGCACTTCAGTACTGTCATAGAATGTCGGCATATTTTTGTCTAGCTGTAAGGCAGTGACAACAGAGCATTGAATCTTACTAGAGGAGAAGACAACAAAATGACTGTACTCAAAGTTAAAATTTATTTCAGATATTTGTGGTTGTTACTTATTTTTATAAGTTCTCCTATCACAAATTTAGTCTATAGAATAAATGCATATGCATACATATATTTATCTATTTTACTTCTATATCTTGTATTAACATATTTAAAATTTAGTCCATCATAATCTTTCCAGAAGAGTCACCTTTCTTATTATTTTATTGCCTTCATGACATGCCATTGTAACTACTGTTAAAATATTAAACAAAGAGGCCAATAACAATGGATCTAATGTGTTGGCAGACTGGTAGGCAAACCGATAGCTAAGACAGAGTCAGTGCACTAGAATTAAAAAAAAAAAAAAAAAAAAAAACACTAATTACAAACAGCAAAAAAGGTTTTTGTCTTTTGTAAATAGGGCAAATGCTTAAGCTATGGCTATTATTAATATTTTAACCAAATAACTTCTTTGTTTTGCTTCTGTGTCTTCTCTATAAACAGCCTCTGTCAGCAGGGAGCTGCTTGTTTGGGGCTATCCAATTTGAATCAGTTTACTTAAATAGACTCTTGTAAGTTTTAGTGCCTTAGCTTATCTTTTAACACTAACTATATCTCTAAGACAAAAGGAACTCTTCCTGGGAGTTTCCAAACTTTTCTCTTTGACTGGGAGGTAGTCTCTCTAATTTTATTTTGTCCTTATAAGTTAGAAACAATGTATGAATGTTGGTGTCTATTCATTATCATAATAGAATCTGAGCATGGATATTTAGTTGGATATTTTCAAAATCCAAAATTTGCTTTTATAGCCTAGCTTACAATGGGTATATTAAGTGAGTAAAAATTTTAGAGGCCTAATAGTCTCACTTGGTAGAAAAGGATAACTGACTGCCTTCCCGCCTTGAGAGTCTGCAGTGTGGGGAATGAGGAAATATGCCTTACTTCTTAGAAATGTTAGAATTAATATTTTAGTAATGCCCTACATGACCTCACTTATTCCCACTTCATTCTTCTCATTGTATATTTCCCTTAGCTCTCCTAGGACAGTATGATTAATTTTGTAGGTGACATTCCTAATTTCATAAATTCTCTAGAATAGTACATATAGCACCATTCAATGACCTGGCTTTTTGACCTTTCTCTAGTCTCTCTTCCAACCACTGCTTCAAAGAAGTTTGCAGTATTATACCTGGAACACTACTTTCCGTTTGTGGAGCGGGCTATGGTTCTTTGTTCCTTTCACATTTTGATAACTTTATTCATTGTTCTGTACTCTTGGAATACTCTTCCCCTCCTATTACATTTGGAGAATTTTCTGACAGTCTTTATTGAAAACATTATGTTTTATCTTTTTTGAATTTTTCCTTGAGTTTCCTTCTCCTGGCCTGAGATGGGGTACTCTGTGCCCACTTAATGCTCTGTGCTTCCTTACTTAGTAGTAGTAGCCTTTTACATGTTTTACTTCATTTACTTATCCCAACACCCCTGTTCAGTAAACTACTGTAATTATTACAGCCTCCTTTTATACATGAGGAAACTGAAGCAATGAAAATTAAATAACTTACCTAAAGTCTCCCAGGTGGTAAGTGATAGAATGAGTTTTGAACACAGGAAGTCTAACTTCAGAGGCCATAACAGTGCTGTTCAGTTGAAAACTAATGTATGAGTTACAGATGCAGTGCAATTTCTCAGTTTTCTAAAAGATACATTATAAAAGTGAAAAGGGACAGTGAAATTAATTGTATTAATATATTTTGTTTGATATAACATATCCCAAATAGCATATATGTATATATGTGTGTGCATGTGTGTGTGTGTGTATATATATATATATATATATATATATACATATATATATATAAAATCAGCATTTAAACATGAGACATTTTATTTTTTTATACTAAGTATTCAAAATCCATTGTATATTTTACACTTACAGTATATCTCAGTTCAAGCTAGTGTTTTAACATACCTGTGGTGGCTTATCACTGCCTTTAGTTGATAACACATGTCTTTATTCTTAATCATAGTACTCCTTTTTGTAATGAAATAGTTTTATTTGCTTGTATCCACTATTGAACTGTGGACTTCTCTATTGAGTAAGGATGTATTATTCATATTTTCTTTTCCCTAGCTCATAGATTCATTAGTGCCTGACCTGTAATAGAAACATAACGAATGTCTATTAAATTTTGTTGTCAAAAGACTGCAATCAAAATATATGTGAGAAGACTGAGAAAACATTCAGAAAGATGGTTGTAGCTCTCAGGGACAACAGTATATATTTTAAAGTTCCACTTTAATAGTGTATGTAAGTGCTGAGTTCTGCTAAAACCATTAATATAATAAATGAATACATGGTCTAAAGATATTCTAAATGTATTTACTATTATGAATACAGTGCTCTGTTGTGAAAAGGGGGTTCAAAATTAGCACTATAACATCTTGTTTGGTCAAATTATGAGTGGACTTATGCCTCATACATAGTAGATACATAATAAATACTAATTTTATGTATTTGAGCCAGGGATAGTAAACTCAACTCCTACAGGTCTTTGTTATTTATTTGAAATCCTATCCAAATTGCCATTGGTGTGGACAAGCTGGGCCAGTTCCTCAAAATGAACTCCATTGAAGTCAAAATGTTCCACCTGTTTTCCCTAAATGAAAGAAGCTTCCCTTGATGCTAGTCAATGAGTAAGGACTCTTTGACTCAGAACCAGATGTAAGCTTAATACCAGCCTTCCATTCAGCCCAATTACATTCTTGGCAGCTTATAAGACTCATGGGGTAAACTTTTTACAACAATTATCAGTATCAGCCAATTTTTTCAAAATGGGCCAATATAAACTTTAGTGGCTCCAGGATGAGATTTCTCTCTTCAAAGGTTCTATCTGGCTGACTGCCATGGAGAATATGTAGGAGCATAAAGAGTGCACTTTTATGTAACACTATAGAAATCATTTAACTTTATGTCTACCTAGGGTATAAAAAATTTTCAGTCTAAATTAACTATTTGATGTTGTTTTAGGTTACTGTTTTTGTGTGTGTGTATGAGATATGGAATCTGATTATTTTCCTGTGATATTTTATGTACAGAATTACAGCTGTTGTGTGTGTGTGTGCATGTGTGTGTGCATGTGCGTGTGTGTGTGTGAACATTATCTAGCAATGCTTTGAGGCTGGCATATCATTGACTCCCTCATAAAACTATTGTGGAAGATAGAAAGTATTTCACTGATGACTTGTAAGCTCAATAAAAACCTAGACCTTTGGATTCCCATGGGCTTCTGTTTGTGTACTGGGATTGAAGTTTCTGTTAAGAATGGAAATGGAATTCAGAGTGCTAGGAACTATGAAGTCTTTCAACCCAGACTGGCTAAGGCCTGTCATTATCCAGCATTCTCTCCACTCTGTGACCTGAAGTTATCATTATACAAGGGGAATGTCAATTATTAACACATACTCCACTATTATTCACTGAATGTCCATAACCACAAAAGTGAATATTTTTTTAATTGCCTTTGACTTTTCTCAAGGTATAACTGAAACCTTTATTTCTCTCAAAAATATAAATCTGAGCACCAGACTGCTCTAAACACTAAAGCAAAAACTGCATATGAGAACAGAGGAGGCTGGGAAATCATAAGGGTCCTCTTGCCTCTCAGTTAGGCTCTAATGGTTTAAACGCATGAAGGCAACAATTTAAAAAGACACCAGAGAACACATGAACTTGTGCTTGTTAGGAATTCAGCCACAGAGATTCTGGAATAATAAGAAATAACCATACTTCAACCATTACCTTTGAACACAATGACCCCTCAAATTGGTAATTGTTCACTTCGGTTATACAAATATAGTTAGTAAATATGAAGTGCCCTCAAGGAGCTAACACAACTCTTTCCATAAATACAAATTATATTTGGCAATATGTCCAAAGAATAGTGTATCATCATTTAATGAGATGTTAATAAATCTCCCTATTACTAGAAGAAAGTATATGGAAGTAATGGCAATGGATTTTATACAAACTATTCCATCATAATTATAAATCTGAATACCATTGCAGTAAACATTAACAGGCAAATATGTTTAGCTTTGTTTAACAATATCCTAACTCTTTTACCTGTGGACCACTTTTTATTGAAATTTGTGTTACTATCCTTTGAAGGACAGTTTTCCTGAATATAGACTTCTGTCCTAACAGATGTTTTTTTGTTTTTGTTTTGGCACTTTGAATATATCAGTCTCGTGTCCTCCAAAGTTTCTGATGGGAAATCTGATGATAATCTTATTGAGGGTCTATTTTATGTGACGAGTTGCTTCTCTCTTGCCTTTGGCTTTTAACAGATTGATTATAATGTTTTTCAGTGGATCTCTTTGAACTCACCCTTCTGGAGTACGAGATTATCGGATGGAGGAGGTTAGCACCCCATCCTTGCTGAGCTTCTGAGGGTGATCTGTAAACAGTCAAGCAGAAACTAGCTCTACTCTTAGCCAGATGCTAATGTGCTGCTATTCTCAGTTTCTGACATGATTCTGATGCCCAAGACTGACAAGACTAAAAGAAGCAATAGCATTTACCCTGCAGAATAGACGTGGAGGCATACACTCCTGAATTTGCCATGTTCAGACCTCAGTTATTTCTCATATTGGGACATTCCAAGTACTTTCAGGAGCTGTCCCTTCAACTAGCACCTCTGTATACTGCAGGTCAGGACACTTCTCAGCAATGGGCAGGGTGTGTGCTGAAAGAGGGTAGAGATCAGGTACTAGCATTCCCTGGAACACCTATTTCAATGGTCATCGCCAAATTGTGTTTAAAGTCTGTCTCCAATCAGAATTTTGGCTCAACCATTCTCTTAATTATATAAAATGTTAGGCCAGTTAATTAAGTTCCTGAGGCTAAATCTTTCTCTTATATAAAAGGGCCTTTATTGTGAAAATTAAATGATGTAAGTATAAATACCTAACAAAATTCCTTTCCTACTGTAGATGTTAATAGATGGGTTTTTTTTTCTTTTATACCACATAACTTTATTTTATTTTACTGACTAGATTTTAGGTGCCTTTGTTTTTCCCTTCATATTTCTCAGGAGCATGATGAACACTTAAGAATAGTTGATTGATTGTTCTAACCATAAACTGAAAAATTCTGTGTATTATCTTGTATATCAGAATATTTTCATAAGGACAAACATAGTGCTTATTTTTATATCTTATCTGCATCTGTGAACATAGTTATCTACTAGTTTATCATATTTGTGCTTCTAGCTGTGCCCTAGAGCAATTATGGTGAAGATAAATGCAAGTGAAGTGATGCAAGAACTACAGATTGTGGCTCTTATCTGCTTAATGATGCACACAGTAAGTGCCAGCTTAAGAAGGTGGACAGGAAGGTTCACCTTTCTGAGGCAAAAACTTAGTTAAGTACAAAGGATCTCATATGTTTTCTAAAAGATCACGGGAGACAGAAAAGGTGAATGAAACGCTTATGGAGAGACATCTGTTCTGATTCTTTAACTCACTTTAAACTTGGAGAAGCAAAGCAAAATGACAGTTTAACTTGTGTTTTGTCAGGCCTAGATCTTTAACTCTTGCATAAAAGGGAGCAAGCTGCCATCTGTACAAACAGGTGGCTTGAATTAAATATGATGTTGACTATTAAAAATCATATTTGGAGAATTTAAGAAAACCTGGAGTTCCTTTAGTAAGATGAGTACTGTGAACCATCAATAAGTTATAAGAGGAAGTATGAAAATATTTGCCCAGAAAGGTTCTAAGCATCTGTTTGCTTCACATTTTCCTGGAGTAATTCTGTCATCAGTGTGCTGACCTCAAAGAATAGATGGACCTTTTAGTGCACTTGTGCTGCCCTCAACAGACCATGGTGGGCTGACTGAGAAAATGCCTTGTTTCAAAACATAACTAGAGTACTACTGCTTATCCATGAGTTGATTATAACTTAGTTGTGACTCTCTTAGCTTCATAAAGGAGATTCTTGAAATTTGGAAGCTGACTAGAAAGGAAAAAAAATCCACACAGTTCTTAAGGACATAGTATACATGTTTATTATTAAGAGATAGCCAGTGTTGTAGAAGTTGGGATGGATTTGGAATCCTAATCCAGGAGTTTTGGTTACTCTTTCCTCACTGTGTTCATATAATATCTGTGGCCTTAGTCTTTCATTGATTAAAATGAAGGTATTGGACAAGATGACCTCTTTAGTTCCTTCCAGCTCTTCAAAATATTTTGGAAACAATTATGTTGTCAACTTTATTCTCAGAACTTTTAAAATAATAAAAATGTATGTAAGTTACTGATAAAACAATTAGATAATCTATTGGGTTGGGCAAGAAGACCATTTAGTTTTTTTATCTGTAAATAAAAGACACAATTTTCATTTTCACCAATAACTTAATTGATTTGGATATTTTGAGTATGTTGGATATCTCCTGCATAGTATAGAGTTGGTTGTTCTCAATCAGTGTATCAATTTGATCACTGTCAACTTAAACTGGTCTACCCAACTGTGGAGCATCCTCCAGAGAGAAATCTCCAGCATAAAACTCTGAAAACCACTTTTCACATGTTTCATCAGTCAAAGCATCTTCTCCATACACTGCACAAATCGTTTTTTGTGTTTCAGTTGCATTTTTACCTTTCTTGAAATAATAAAGCATAATATGCCAAAAATGTTGTTTATTTTCTTCCATCTTCAATATTAAAATGGCTCCACAAATTTTCACCAATTTTGATAAGCTTTGTTTAAATTCATGCTGATATGACAGCTGTCACAGTACAATCTAACAAAATTGTTCTGAATTAAGTTGAAGACAACTAAGTGCTATCAGAGCCATCTTAGGAGAAAAAAAAACAAATGAACGTTTTGGCTAGCCCAATAGTATATCTGTATGATATTCATAGTTTATTCATGTGTAGAGGCTTGCATTAATAGAAATAGGGATAAGAAGTTTCAAAATATAGGAAAAGAAGACATGGTTGCTATTATAGGTAACAACCCTAACACAAAAGCAAACCAAGTGTTTACCTTTACTTTGAGTACTTGGACCATGTAACAGGTAAATAGCACATGTGTTTTTTTTTTGTTTGTTTGTTTGTTTATTCTATCAACAGTTTTGCTTTTATAGCCAAAATAAAACTAAAACAAAGTTTTATATTTTAAACTTTTGGCATCTTGGCCGCCTTCTCCTCTTTGATCATTTTCAACATTGTTCTTATTTATTTTTTTAATAACAATTTTACTAAGATAAAAAAGTATACCATAAAAATTCATCATTTTCAGGACAATTTATTGGTTGTTACTATATTCCCAAAGTTATCCAATCATCACCACTATGTCCAAAATGTTTTTCTTGCCTTCCAAAATAAACCCAATACTCATTACCATTAACTCCCATCCCTTCTCTCTCCAGTCCCTGGCAACCACTAATCTACATTCTATTTATATGGATTTTTTTTCCATTTGGGTATTTCTTATACATTGAATTATACAATACAGCATATGTCATTACTTCATTTCTTTTTATTGACAAATAGTATTTTATTATAAGACTACTACATTTTGTTTACCTATTCATCAGTTCATGACTTAGAGTTGATTTTTATTCAACAATGGCTTTGGACATTAATCTCCTCTTTTCTCCTTCGTCTTACCATTATTGGGTGGGTAATTAACCCTTAGGAATCCTCTCTATTTTTCTCACCAAGTTGTCATTAAATGTGCTTAGTGATTACATGATGCTGAAAATAAGAAGACATTAATTCAGTGAGACACATAAACATACATTCAGTTCTAGTCTAAGTAATATGGTAAATTAGATAATTTGATTATTTCTTTATAGAAAGAATTCATGCACATTTTAGAGACTAATGAAAATATCTGCTAACAGTAAGGATGGAATAGAGGTCATGTGAAGAATTTTTTTAATGCTAAATATATGATCATAATCAGCATTGCTTCCTCCATCATCAACAAATGGAGGATCACTTATTGGGCACATGCTCTTTATAAGATATTGCATTTTTCACGTGTATTAGGGTATTTTTGTATTCAAACAATTTATTTGGGGCATCCATTTTATTATTTCTTTTATATTTCAGATGATAGAAATAAATTACAGATAGCAAATGTAATCATGCAAAAATTAAATTCTTAGGAAGTATGAATTGAATTTCATCTTAAATCTATAAAACATACTTGTTCTTTTATTATGTATACATTACACTGTATATGTGCATATATATATATATACACACACGTAAACTATATATACATGTATATGTTTTTTTGTTGTTTGTTTTTTTAAGAAAGGAATCATGGTGGATGGGATTGGTGGGCCTTGAATTTATTGATGATGTTCAGTATTCAAGTATTCAAGATTTGTTTAATCATAATCAAATGTAGGAATGGGGCAATGGGGTCAGTAATTTGAGGAAAATCATCACATTTATTTAAAAAAAAAAAAGCATATTTACAGCTATAATGTTATAACACAAAATGATTGGTTTTTATTGTTCTTCTTTTTTTATCTTCACCCCAAGACATGCCCACTGATTTTAAAGAGAAGAGAGGGAGGGAGAAAGAATGAGAGAAACATTGATGCAAAAGACAGACATCGATGGGTTGCCTCTTGCATGCACCCCAACCAGGGAATGAACCCCCAACCTATGTATGTGCCCTAACTGGGAATCCACCTGCGACTTTTTGGTCTACAGAATGGTGCTCCAACCAACTGAGCCACCCAGTGAAGGCACAGAATGATTGACAAGACTTAATTGTAAATTCAGTCTGTTCTTTGGCAAATC
Organism: Furipterus horrens; assembly: GCF_987537825.1. Taxonomy (NCBI): domain Eukaryota; kingdom Metazoa; phylum Chordata; class Mammalia; order Chiroptera; family Furipteridae; genus Furipterus; species Furipterus horrens. Next base: position 126,958,204 of record NW_028327171.1, on the reverse strand, counting down.
TGATAACTCTAACAACTTGACAGGAGACTTAAACCTTTGATGTGAATTTGTGATTTTTCCAGGGCATACATCTAATCTCCTCAGCAGTCCCAGACTGACCTGCTGCCAACATGTTTTCCCCTCTCTCAGAAGACTGGATCTCTGACTACACATCCTGGCAAAAACATACATTCCTCCTGGCAAGCTTCCTTAATGGGCCACAAAAGTCTTATTATTTCAGGCAGTTATTTTTTCTCTAGGGGAAGAATAATTTGGTAATATGGCAGGACCCCAGAAAAACTGGAAAATTTCCTCAGAATTGTAGTAATTACTAAAATGCATTTTCTTGTATGGACCCATTCTTCTACTAAGTACCCATTTATGCACACATATACACACATATGCATACACACAAACACCTACATAAAATTAAGTGTGCTAGATGTTACTGCATGATGAAACACTGATGTATGGTAAGTTTGGAGAGGCATTATTTTTGTTGTAAGTAGCACCATAATTAAAATCAGTCATCATCAATGCACACACTCTGTGTAATAGATCTATTGTCTCTTTCACTAAGTAGCCTTGACCCTTTTCTCTTATTCATAAAATATTTTTTTCCTAAAAATCAACACATTCAGTCCTCAGCAGGTGTTGGCATGAAACTTATTTTTGTGCCTGTTAGTACATTGCATATTCCTAACACCCAGGGAAAGAATGCTTACCTGATGCAATCAGAACCAATGAGAGCAATAAATCTCTGATTAAGATAATTTTAATTTTTCCTGTTGGGCTTGAAAGTGAGAGACTGTAAGGTTTCTAGGTTCTAGAGTCATCCTCTGATTATGAAGGGAAAATCTGTCTTAATGGAGTCATCAGAAAGAAAACTATAAGATAGTACTCGTGCTCCTGATACCTTCATTTGAGCACCTACATCAACTACCTGAAACCAGATGTATCACACAATCCTTTTCTTGGGTTAAGTCTATTTGAATTGGAGCTTCTGATACTTGAAACAGAAATGATACTTTACTTTTCTTACACCTACTCTGAAGTAGAAAATGATAACAATGTCTTATCCATCCATCCTTATGTGGTTAATCTTCTAAGACCATCAATTTGTATAATAGCTATTTATAGTTAAGTATGTTACATCCTAGGCATATGGCAAGCATGATTAAACCCATTATTCAACATGGGCTCTACAGTACTTTTCTTTAATGAACTTTAACACTGTTTTTCTCTCAAATTTTAACACTTTTAAAAAACCTATATGTGCTTGGGAAGCAATTTCATCCAAATTCAAAAAACAAAAACCTATTGCTCAAAGTTACTTCCTCGTTTCCACTAAACTTACCGGTTTTTGATACAGGTTTTTGATACTGGTAAGCATCCTGTAAGTATTTTCATCTATTTTATATTTTCATATTCATCCCAGGGTCTGATTGTGTTTGAGTACATGCATTTTTAACCATTATTTTTGTCACTTATTTCAGTATTGTTTATGTTTAAATCAGCGCAATACTTTATTTTATTCAACCAAGTCAATTTTCTTTTCAATTGATTCTTACCTTATGGTTCAATCATATACTTCTTGGAGTGCATTGATCAATTTAGCCTCTAGAGATTTAATTGAATATGCAGAAACTGATAAAAGTATGCGTTATGCAATTTTAGAGTCACTGCATCTGCTGTGTAGATGCTTGAATTAGTTTATCAGACAACAAAATTCCTCAGTGCTATTTTCTGAAACTATGTTTAGGGCTACAACATCTGCGTGTCCTTTTTTTTTTTACATTTTAAATATTGCCACTTTTTCTCTTCCATATTTCCAATTGTCATGTTTCAATTTATTTTTCTTTCCATAACATCAGTTAGGGCTGAAAGTATTAGGCATTTGAAATAGTCAATGGAGAATTTTTAATGTTGTAGTATAACGCCTAATCTATAATTTAAAGAGAAGAAAAAGTGATGCAAGCCATAATATACATTGAGATCTCAATAGTGTGCTTTATAAGAAAACAATTTAAAATTTTAGTTATTATTCTTGACATGTTAGCTTTATGGATATTTTTACAATGGCAAATATTAATTTATAATCAGAACAGAAGAAAGCTACTGTTTTGGATAGTTTTTTTTTTTTTCTTTGTCATTTTAAGTGTGCCAATATTAAGCATGGCTAGAAAAACAGTCTTATAGGATAAGAAAATATGCCTAAGATGAAGTGACATTGGTTAATAAAATAATGTAGATTTCCTGTGTACAATTCTGCAATGTATCAACTCAAAGTCAAGTCTTCCATCACCATCTATTTGACCCTCTTTACCCTTTGTTCTTTCCCACCCCCTTTTCCCTCTGGTAACCACCATACTGTTGTTTGTGTCTATGAATTTTTTTTGTTTGTATTATTCATTTGTTGCTTTCAGTTTCATACCCCACATATGAGTGAAATCATGTTGTTCTTAACATTTCTGTTCTGACTTATTTTGCTTAGCATGATATTCTATCTATCCATGTTGCCTCAAGTGACAATATTTTATATTTTCTTAAGACTAAATAGTATTTCATTGTATATGTACCACATCTTCTCCACCCAATCATCTAACAAAGGACTCTGCAGTTGCTTCCATGTATTGGCCATTATGAATAATGTTGCAATGAACTAACTATTAGGAAAAGGTAATCAAAACTACAATAAGATACTACCTTATCCCTGTTAGAATGGCTATTATCAGCAAGAAAAATAATAAGTGTTGGAGAGGTTGTGGGAAGAAAGGAACCCTCACTTTTTGCTGGTGGGAATGTAAACTGGTAAAGCCACTGTGGTAAACAGTATGGCAGTTCCTCCAAAAATTAAGAATAGAATTACCATATGACCCAGCAGTAACCCCTCATCATGTTATCTACCTGAAAAATTTGAAGACATTTGTTTACAAATATATGTACACCCCTATGTTCATTTAAGGACACGGTCTTATCAAAGATATTGGAGAGTGAATATGTTTGTTAGTGGGGCATTGTCAACAGTTAATAGAAATCTACTAAATAAAGTGCATAGACTGGTCAGGAAGGATCCAGGGAGGCTAACAAAATAGCTAAGGAATTAATGGTTAAGTCTACATGTATAGGTATTTAAAGAGTGGCATTAGGAGCTCTAAATGGTTGTCAGAGATGCAGGATGAAAGCACAAGTTTGATGTGATGAGTTAATCTTTATTTTGAGTTTCTAATTTACAAGTCTGATGAAAGATTATTTGATTTATAATTAAGTTAATGAAATGCCACTATGCACTTTGAGGTCATTTTTTAATGATGTAGAAATGAATATTAAAATTAAAACCTTGGAAGAACAGGGGGAGATTGTGAGAGATGAAGAATAGCTTTTAAGTAAGTAGCTGTGAAAAAGTTGAACTTTCACCCTTCTTGCAAAACATCATATACAAGGTCTATCCAGAAGGTACCCAGCCAATATGAAAAAAAGAGATATTTATTGAAAAAGATAGAAAATACAAGGAACACTGTACATAGGACAATGATGCCTCAGTCCCCTTCAAAGCAGGCACCTTGAGACCTCACACAGTTCTCCCAGTTGCCATCAGCTGCCCTATCATATTTTCCTGAATTTTGTTGACTGTCTGAAATCTCTTTCCTTTCAAAGATGATCTTAGTTTTGGGAAAAGACAGAAGTCTCAGGGTGCCAAATCCGGACTGTAGGGGGGCTGAGTCACCTGGGTGATTTGGTGTTTTGCAAAAAACTCTGCACAAGACGTGATGCATGAGCAGCCATCTTGTCATGATGAAGCTGCCAGTCATGAGTTGCCCATAGCTGTGGTCTTCTGGATCATCTGAATAGTTTGCATGGAGGAATATTCAAGTGTAACACAAAATTTGATGCAGATTCGTTGTTCTACTCGCTCATTTTGAATGTGATGGACACACAGTGCACACGTTCACTCAATGCATCTACCACCCCCACTGACTCATACAGTGAAGTTGTCATTGTACACACATGCTCATTTCAGTCCACTCTCCTTGGCTGCCAGGTTATATTGACGTCACACAAATCATTCTTGTTATATTAACAATGGCTGGACTTTTTCTGGACAGGTCTCATTTATATAAACATGTGGCCTTAGAATCACAGACCAAGGGAATTTATTACTCATAGCAAAATACAAATCACCATTGCACAATGTACTAAGGGCTAGATGGTATCTTCACACCCAGTGAGGTGCCTTACAGGAGTAAAAGTACAAAGAACAAAACAAAACAAAACCAAAAAATTCTTATCTTCTATAGGATTCCTGACGACCAGCCTATCTTTCAAAAGTACATTTAGAGGCTTAGATCAGCCCAGTTGAATTGTTTCAGAATGAGGACAAAAATGTAGTGACAAGTTAGTGCCTGTCAAAACAAAAACAAAATTTAAGGACAAAAGAGTGAGTTAGACATTTTCCTAGTCTCATTTTTCCTCTGTATATTGCAGTTTACATGTTACTTTAAAATAAGCTCTATTCTCTGTATGTATCTCTGCAGTATAGGCATCTAGACTTTTAGGATCATGGAAACCCAACCATAGTGTATGTTCATTTTACATGAATTGCTCAGTGAAGAGGAGGCATGAATCTGTCTATGTCTTCCCTTTGTCTGCTGTCTTCAATAGACTGGACCACTTGAATAAAGATGGTTGCATATATGCATCTGAAGTTAAGACAGCTTTTAGTAAACCCTAGTGACTTCTGAAGGTTTTAACTGAAGAAAGTTAAAAAGCGGTTATAAGCGGTACTTGAGCACTTCTTTGCAAACAAAGCTTCTGGTGAGAAGAGATATTTGAAATTTCTAGAGAGGTGTTTTATTTTCCTCTTATGTGAACTTTTTTTTGCAAATAATATGAAGAATGAAATGATCAAGTGAAAATTGCTGCTATTCACAGTTAGCTTAGCTACAATCAAAACAACATCATTTAGTTGAGTGGCCATCAACTGAGTCATTATTGAGCCTAAAAGGGGCTCTTTATCACAGGAAGTGCCATTCACAGGATGATACTTCCATATGAATTAATGATGATTACTTACAATTATGATGATTTTTAAATGAAGATGACCTTTATTCTGGTTACTTTTCTACAAAAAATGCATTTATTTTGCACACCTACCATTTTTATATTTATCAGGATTTCAAATCATTTTAAAGTAAATATATTTTTTATGCCAAGTTGGAAAATAAAATCTCTTTTGAGTAAATGGGTATTTTGGGGATAGAAGAACATTCTTCTAGTAACAATTATCAATGACTAGCATAATTATAGGAAGTAAAAATATGTTCTTGAATGCAAACAATTAATAATCTAACACAGGTCAATGAACATTTTCTTCAAAGGACCAGACAGTATTCAGGTTTCTTGAGCCATAAGGTCTCCATTGCAACTACTCTAAGCTGCACTGTCATGCTAGAGCAGCCATAGGTATATGTAAATGAATAAATGTGGCTGTAGGCCAAATTTGGTGGACATGTATTTGGACAACAGGCATAGCCTGAGTTTGTCAAATTCTGGTTGTGAGAAACGCTCACAATGAAACACTGGTACACAGGACTTCAGCAGCAAAGCAAGGTGTTTATTCACGATTCTGAAGAATGGGAGCACAGCCAGAGGCATGTACACTGAAGTGGAAAAAGCAAGCTGGTTTTATCCTAATGCAAGTAGTCCCTCCCTCTTTTCTCGATTAACTGGGTACTCCAGAGTTATAATCTAATGCGATTGTCTAGGGGTGAAATGTCTGTCTCTAGCTCTCCCTTGGAGATTCCTTAACTTGTTTGCTGAGTTGTCTAGCTACATTTCCCATTTCCCTGTGTTTGGTGGTGAATATCTTCCTCCCTTTGATCTCAGAGACATTTGCGATGAGCTGCAGAATGTCATTTCCTGACTTGTATACTTATATTCTTTCTTTGTTTTACTGTTGACTCAGAGACTGACCCCCGATTCATGATTCAATTACAGAGTTGGTCTTAGCTGTTAATTATTTCCTACTGGTTTGAGAGTCACCAGCTTCCTTGTTCCTTACATGAGCTAACATATTAAAATAACTAATTATTTTTCTCTCTATGTAATTATATATAATTAATTTAATATATTTAATGAATATAAATTACTGAAATTAAATCAAATATATTTTACCTAAATTGAAAAATATTATTTACATTAGTTTAATTAACCTTAATTTACATATATTAGCTTATAATGTATAATTTAAATTAATTTTTAGGACATATGAAAGTAGGTTACCTAAGTATAGATTTGCGCGACTGTTTTAGAGAAAAATTGTTCTGACCCTTGTTGAAATAGTAAGGAAGTCTTCATTTAAGACTATTACAGTAGAGGAGAGACTGTTATAATAAGGGCAGAGAGACTGAACTCAACACTGAATACAGTAAAGACTCCTGGATATTTATAGCCAAGGGATAGAGAGAGAGGAACAATGGTTAGAAAATTACTAAGAGGACAGACATGTCAAAGATAAGGGGATTCTCACTAAAATGACTTAGCAGGATTCTTGCTAAAGTCAAGTCAAGATGGAGGCCTACTCTAGAAGAGGGATCAGAGAAAACTGACTAAATTTTAATTAAGGAGGGAATCTTTGTCAGTAGTGCTAAATGTATCTCTAAATAAAGTTAAAGCAATGGACGAAATGAAATATGAATGATAAGCATAGTGGGAAGACTAATCTTGTAGCAAAGCAAAAACTTGTGATCTTTCTTCAATGGGATAGGTGCCACACTGTGTACTACAGAAGTTACAAACTACTAAATGCTGCTTCCCCCTTAATACCAGCCAGATAACTTGTCAAACATGATAGAGCACATCTGAGTTTATTGCTCACTGTGGTACGGGATATCACTGTCTTGATCAAGGGTGAGCAGCATACGGAGAAGGAAGAGTAAAGGACAGATGCTTATAAGGTTTTTGGTTGTTTTTATCTAGTTTGGCAGGTATCTCAATAAGAAATGTTGATCAGGATTGGATGAAGTTTGTTTTTTAAGAAGTTAGCATTGTAACTGAGCAAACTGGGGCCTGTTCAGGTAGCACCTTGGTGTATGACCCAGCAATTAGTGTTGGGAAAAACAGGTCTTTATTTACAATATTCCAACCTTGGAGGTGCTGGGAGCACTTGAGCTCAAAGCCCCGTTCTCCCATGAGACACAGCACTTCCCTTGCTTCCCAAAAGGCTGTAAACCAAAATCAAGCCCAGTAGCTTCCCATATTTTATCTGTCAACTCTCTCCTTCAGGATCTGGGGTACATTGTCCTCAGCCTCTGTATAACAGCCCAAGAAAGTATGTGCCATATTGCACTGGATCACAGTGAAGTTCAGGAAAGGCACAAGTCCTAAGAGAGTGTCCTTCCCATTTGTCCCAAGTTTTGAGAGTCCAGGACTGCAAGGCAGAGTCCTTGGTGGCTTTGGAGTCAGCTGGCACGGGTACAAACAAAGCAGCAGCATGCCTGTTTTCTCACTAGCATGGGCCACATGGCCAAATCCTGACTACAAACTAAGTACTTCTTTTCACATGGCTGCTACGTCCTCCTCTTCCTCTTAAGGCTGCTACAACATCCTCCTACACCATGGGCCCTTTGTCATGCTCTTTCTCTCAAGGCTGCCAGCCCTTTTAAATCCTGACCCAGAACTTCCTATATGACCTCATCTCTGACTCCTCCCACAATGAGCTATAGTTACAGTTTCCTCAAAATTGTTTACATTATTTCAGCTGCTGTTTTTCAGTCAAGGCAAGAGTTTCCCTCACAGGGGCTTCCTGGGAGGGCCTGTACCTCCCCTGGCTACTTCAGGAGTTAGGATACAGCCAGAAAGTCAATTATACCTTTTGCCCCAGGATGGTAGCACAGCTATTTTCTAGCTACCATCTTGCCATAGATATGCAATGTACCTTAAATGCTGTATTCTCGCCTTCCCTATTCCCCAAACTGTGGACTGTGGGGAATCCCTCTCCCACTTCAGCATTAGTGCATTTAAGGAGGTCAAGGTTTGGGAGAAGTTCTTAAATAGTGAAGTTATTTGGTTGAGCTATATATTCTTCTTAGAGAAAGAGATACTGACTTTAGTGAGAGTTAATTTAGGAGTCCATTTTTCAAGTAAATGGGTTTTCAGAAAGTTCCTGAAAAAAAAAAAAAAAAGAAAAAGAAGTTATTTGCAATCTCTTTTCTCTGGCAAGAGTTTCCTAAAATAGTAAAGTCATGTTATTGCAGACAATTGAATAGTAAACTCATATTAATGTAGGCAATGAGATGTGTGGATGTGAATAGTTTCAGTTCTGAAAAGAACAAGAAATAGGCCCTTTCTTGAAGTTATAAAATAATCGAAAACCCAAACAAACACATAAAAACTAAGTAAAAATCATAAGATTTTTTGAAAGGAATTATATAACTAACTATTAAATGACTGGTAGAGGAGTTCAGAAAAGAGAGCAATTAAGTCAGAACTTTAGAATTGTTGGGAATTTAACAATGCTTTGAAAAAAGAAGAAATGTCTATACTGGAACTGCACATTTATTAGTGGATGTTACAAGCAAAACTGAGTGGGAGTGAAGTATGAGATATGCAGACAACTGTAAACAGCAGATGATCTGGATTATTTTATAGGCTACCAGGTGATAATAACTATGTAAATATATGTTGAAGTCACACAATGAGTAACCCAAATGACAGTCTTTAGTTTATTATTTGGGCCCTATGAGTCTCTTTGGAGCATATGAAAGAATATGAAGTGTCACACAGGATGTTAAACTGTGTGATGAGAATTAGCTAGAGGCATAGTAAACATAAAAAAAAAAAAAAATCCCTAAATTTTCCAAGTGAGAGTATTTAAGGAACCATATTAATGTAGGAGATTAAGAGATAAAGTGTAATGAAGATAAATGTGTGTGTGTATAACTTTGAGAGGGGGTATATACAAAAATATAAGAAATTTAATTTTAGTCTACTGAATTTTATGTATCTGCAAGACATTTATGTGATCTAGCAGAGAACTGGAAATATAAAACTGGCATATGGGAGAGGTCAGAAGTTGAACTGAAAGTTTAAAAATCAATATAGAAAGTCTGAATAGAAGGGAGCACTCAGAATACTGGCTGGGGGAAAAAAGTAAAGCTCAGAACTGAGCTTTGAAGGATATCTTTGTTTAGATAGCAATTTATAGGTGGAAGATAGAGATTTTTGAAGAAAGAATTTCAGAGCAAAGTAATATTTCAAAGTCAAGAGAAGAGAATTTAAAAACCCTACTGTCTATCATTGCCACATACCTTGAAGTCAAGTGAGTCACAGTTAAGTACGGGGGAAGTTCACAATGGATTTAGTTATTGGAGGTCACAGATGATATTGGAAGTTTGCAATTTCAGGAGACTGAGGACTAAAGTTGTACTTCGGGGAGATAAGGAGAATAACATGTACAGCAGACACACAGAATAAGACAGAAATCCCATATCCGAAATGTTTATTGAAGCTTATAGTGAAAGGAAAAAAGCCAAGGAGAGAGCAAAAGAACAGAATGAAGGTTGTTGTTGTTGTTGTTATTATTGTTATTAATATAGTAAGAAATATATACATGATGAAAAGTACAATTAGCTGATAAAAGGTGGCAAAAAACAAAGATATTTAAGCTCTTGGAGCATATCATTTCAGTTACACAGCAGCATTTTGTTTAGTTAAGGAGAAAGATCATCTCTTTCCAGAAGCCTGGGGATAAAGAAGAGAGTATATGGAGCAAGCTTTTGAGGTAGATGACAGTGACAATAAAGCCATTCCTGATGGCCTCAATTTTCTTGGGTAAATATGTGGAACTTGGTTGGGTCTCCTTAAAAGGTGCAGAAAGTTTTCCACAGTTGTGAACAGTGTTTTAGGAGAGATGATTGAGGGGCCTGCTGTGTTACAGTTATGATTAGCTCCATATTCTAGATTTACCATTGATATGTTTAATTAATTATCATATATTAACTTGATATTTAACAAGTCTTTGCTAAATAGAATATTTTCTGTGATAATTATTTCATCATTTTGTTTTACTGGTTTTTAATGCTCAGTTTATTGTTTTAGTGTGAATTTAAAAAATGTCATATAATTTTTGTTTTAGATATAACAAAAGTAGATTTTTTAAAAGATGAAGATCATATTTGGATAAAAATGTCTCAAATAATTGATTTTATTCCACTTTTTGAAAACTCTGTTAGGTAGATGATTGATATATATAGATGATAGATAGACAAATATATAGGTAGATGGATTTGATTTTGAAACATTAAATCAAATTATATCAAAATTAAATGCATGCTTACATTATCAAAAAAATCAACAATAACCAATAAGGCAAGTTTTAATTGATGTGCATCGGAGGTAAATTTTGTCAACTGTCAACTTTCCAGAAAACCTCCAAAATAACCTGTTAGAAAAAGCTAAGTTATTACCTATTGCAGTCAAGGATGACAGCATTTGACAGTTCAAAATGTGCAGAAGAAGAGAATAGCAGGGTTGGAGGAGATAACATATGTATAAGATTGGTTAAGACAGGTCTTTTAATGAAGGTCTGGTTGGAGTTGGGCACATTTCAGGATGTAGTAGTTTAGGATTTGTGGACACAAAGATGTAACCATCTTGAAGTGAGTATTTTTAAGTAAACAATTTTTTGATAATTAAGAAATTTATTCAGTTTTAGGAACATATGGTTCAGATAAATTAATTTTCACAAGGAGAAGTTGAGTTTTGTACTGATTTACAGCCTCATTTTCATGGGCAGGTGTGTTCAGGAACTAAAAGTAAAATCTTATGGTAATAGTCTGCTTTGGTTCTTGGTTCTGACAAGAGGCACAGGGAAATGTAATGGGAAATGTTTTACTAGCTGCTTTGTGTGGAGAGGTATAAAAGGTTGCATTTACTAGAAAGATCTTGAACTAGGATATGCTACTCTTTTCCCTTTGTTAAAAAAGGCAGTGGAGAGAAATGACAGTAATATAGGGGAACAGACACCAAAAATACATCCTTGGAGCTTAGGATGGAGAGGCTAGACAGTGATTGCATCTTTCACACCTTTTCACTAAAAAAAAAAAAAAAAAAAAAAAAAAAAAACTGAGTTGAATATGTACTTAGAATAATTGACTCTTAACTTTCATTGAGCAGAAAAGGAAGATAGTTTATTCAACCAAAGTGCTATGTAGGCATGCATAATGCTGTTTTAAGATTATTTCAAGTACACCTACCTTAACCTTCCTTCGCTAATTTACTTCACTCCTTGATCTGATTCACTCATATGTCATTACCTAATATTAAACAAAATATGAGGTGACAGTTTTGAAGTATACTTCCAGAAAGTAATTTATTAAATGCAATAATGGGAATTTCAAAACTGGGAGATCCCACTAGTGATTATAAATCAAAGAGTAAAGTAGGATAAATATGACACCCAGAGGACCAAATTTGAAAGACCAGAAAAAATTAAGAAGAATTAATAATGGCAGATATTAGATGCTTTCAAAATAATTTATGCAGAAATCTGTATTAAATATTAAGTTAGAGAGTTACATTTGAATTAAAAATTTTTCCTACTAATGTAACATTGACAGTAAAATTCACAGGAGAGCAGATCTAAAGGCATTTACAAAATCTCAAATTCTGTAGATTTTTTTCAAGTCTAAATAATTATCTAACAAAATTTACTTTAAAAATATTAAGAGTAATTTTTATCTTATCAAACAAGCCTTACTTCCTTATATTTTGGTTCTAAGGGAAATAAAGACTAATTTTTCTTATTCTACCTCTTGTATAAGCTCTCACCTCCTTGGGGTTTTCTCTTGCTATGAGAGGCCATGGGGCCACATGTTACTCTATTTCTTTCATTGTAGGAAAGCCACCATTGACACTAAAATTGTTCTCTAAACTCTTCTTTCTCCCTAAGTCCATAGATTTCAGCCCTACTTAGAATTCTGCAGTGCACTTCTCCCCTTGGGGTGGGGGGCACTCATTCAGTGACTTTTTGCTATATTTATCTCCAGTGTACAGTAGAAGGGAGGAAACCCTTTTTCTCTTAATTCATTGTAAAACTATCATAATGACAGTTTGTTAAGGCATGCTATTTGTCTCTTCTTGCTAATCACTGATGGCAATGTTCACGAATACCAAGAAATGATACAAATTGAGAATATCAAGAAAAATAACAAACGGGATTAGTTTGGGTGGATTACTGATCCAAGCAAGCATTAATGGAGATCAAGAAGGCAGGAGACCAGAATCAGCTGACTAGACTAAGTCACACAGGGGACTGGTGTTTTTAGGCTGTGATCATACCTTTGGGATAGAAAACAAAGAGAGGATAGGAAAGAAATATAAATCAAAATAAATGCTTATTTATGTATGTAAACCTGTTATTTGTTCAACATCACTAGAAAGGACAACAGGTAACATTAATGATAAAATAGTTCAATTTATTTATAGCTGGCAACAGGCATTCAGAAGATCATACAAAGTCTCATCTTATTTTATTTTTCTATTAAAAACTGTTTAAAGATCACATAGGACTATCTTTCAGTCTATACAGTCTGTCTCCAAGAGTGACTTGGAAATATTTGTCTCTTTTCCTCCTTTCTGAAACCACTGTTTGTTTTTCCATATCCTCCAGGCCACAGGCCTAACACATCACTGTCCCTGTGTAATTAAGGTCAAGAAGTATTGACTTTCTGTGATATCCTAGACTCTAACACGAGAGTCATATTGAACTATCAGTCTTCTGAATGAAACACAAAGAAAAACAAGCTTCATTTTTTATAGTATTGATTGCTTCTCACCATATAATTTGTAGGCATTACTATTCATAATATTGAAATAACTGGGAAACAGGTCAAAAAATCTCACTTTGCCAAAGTGTCAGACATTTCTATATAATGTTCGTAAACCTTCATGCAGTAGTCTTTTACCAGTATGTAGATGAAGACATTTAGAATCTGGGTGGTAGTAATTTCTATAACTTGATTCATTATCAACAATGGACTAAATCCTCTTCAGTACTGCCTTTCTTCCAAGAAGGGCAGGGGCATTGGGGTGTTTAATACTATAGAGAAGGTTAGTGTGTAAAACTGGAAAGATATTTAAATTATTTTAAAAAATACTCAAGACTTCTCTCTGGCAGTTTTCCTATAGATTGATATTTTTAGTCTTAGGTATTCCTAAGATTTAATTTGCTGATGAATGTGGTAGAATTTAATTCAAAATATATCTGAAATCAACACCTGTCTCAAAACAATTTAATTATTTTAAATAAGAATACCATTCTTCTAAAGTCGACAAAGTAAATACAATGGTATGCTAACAGTTTCAGAAAAAAAAATTTTTTCTGTTGGAGGCAATTTTTATTAAACTTGAGTTCATTTCAATCCATAAAAATATATACATTAGTTCTTTTCTAGTAAATTAAATCATTTGAAAATAGCTTAAATTTAAAAGAACCAAAAAATTATGGAAATGACAAATTTTTATATTACTTTTTGAAACCAATAATATTTGTGATAAAGACAGTTTAAAGTCACATAAAAGTCAGAATAATTATAATCCCAAGAGTCTGTCACAGCTTAAGGAAACTCCTTTTTCACGATTTCTTGACATACACTATTTCTTCTTTTTTTTTTTAATTTTATTTTTATTGTTTTTCTGTTACAATTGTCCCACTTTTTGCCTCATTGCTACCCTACACCTAGCCCAACCCTTCTCCTATGGTCCACCCCGACCCCGTTGTCCATGTTCATGGGTTATTTATATTAGTTCCTTTGCTAAACCCTTCCCCTACTTACCCACATCCCTCCCTTCCCCCTCCCCCCTGATGACTGTTACTCTGTTTCTTGTTCTATTTTGTTCATTTATTTGTGTTGTTAATTAGTCTCCTGTATTGGGTGATAGCATATGGTATTTTTCTTTTATTGTCTGGCTTATTTCGCTAAGCATAATTATCTCTAGTTACATCCATGTTGTTGCAAATGGCAGGAGTTCCTTCTTTCTTTCTGATGCATAGTATTCCACTGTGTAAATGTACCACAGTTTTTTGATCCACTCATCTACAGATGGGCACTTGGGTTGTTTCCAGCACTCAGCTATTGTAAACAGCACAGCTATGAACATAGGGGTGTGTAAATTCTTTTGAATTAGGGTTCAGGATTATTGGGTATAATCCTAGTAGTGGAATCGCTGGTTCAAAAGGCAGTCCCATTTTTTGTTTTTTGAGGAAATTCCATATTGTTTTCTATAGTGGCTATAGCAATCTGCATTCCCACCAACAGTGCAGTAGGGTTCCCATTTCTCCACATACATCTTCGCCAGCACTTGTTGTTTGTTGATTTGCTGATGATGGCCATTCTGACTGTTGTAAAGTGGTATCTCATTGTTGTTTTTAGTTGCATCTCTCTGATGGCTAATGATGTTGAGCATTTTTTCATATGCCTCTGGACCCTCTATATATCCTCCTTGGAGAAGTGTTTGTTCAGGTCTTTTGCCAATTTTTGAATTGAGCTGTCTGTCTTCTTTGCATTGAGATATGTAAGTTCTTTATGTATTTTGGAGATCAATCCCTTATCTGATGTATCATTGGCAAATATGTTTTCCCATATGGTTGGTTCCCTTTTCATCTTGCTGATGTTTTCTTTTGTTGAGCAGAAACTCTTTAGTTTGATGTAGTCAATTTGTTTATTTTTTTCCTTTATTTCCCAAGCCTTAGGAAATGTATCTGTGAAAATATTCTAACATGGGATATCTGAAATTTTTCTGCCTATGTTTTCCTCTAGGATTTTTATGGTGTCACATCTTACATTTAAGTCTTTAATCCATCTTGAGTTTATTCTGGTGTGTGGCATAAGTTGGTGGTGTAGTTTTATTTTTTTGCACGTCCCTGTCCAGTTCTCCCAGCACCATTTGTTGAAGAGGCTCTTCTCATTCCATTTTATGTTTCTTCCCCTTTTTCAAATATTAGTTGATCATAGAGCCCTGGGTTTATTTCTGGGATCTCTATTCTGTTCCATTGATCTATATATCTGTTCTTATGCCAGTACCAGGCTGTTTTGATTACAATGGTCTTGTAGTATAGTTTGATATCAGGTATTGTGATTCCTCCTCCTGTGTTCTGTCTCAAGATTGCTTTGGCTATTCGGACTCTTTTTTGGTTCCATATAAATTTTTGAAGTACTTGTTCTAGGTCTGTGAAATACATTGATGGTATTTTAATAGAGATTGCATTGAATCTATAAATTGCTTTGGGTAGTATGGACATGTTAATGATGTTGATTCTTCCCATCCATGAACATGGTATATGCTTCCATTTATTTGTATCTTCTTTAATTTCTTTCTTCAGAGTTATGTAATTTTCTGAGTATAGGTCTTTTACCTCCTTGGTTAAGTTTAATACTAGGTACTTTATTTTTCTTGTTGCTATAGTTAATGTGATTTTTTTTCTAGTTTCTATCTGTGATATTTTATTGCCATATAGAAATGCTTTTGATTTCTGAATATTGACTTTGTACCCTGCTATTTTACCAAATTCACTTATTAGGACAAGTAGGTTTTTGTTGGAGTCTTTACAGTTTTCTATGTATACTATCATGTCACCTGCAGATAGTGACAGTTTTACTTCTTCTTTTCCAATTTCAATGCCTTTTATTTTTATTTTTTCTTGTCTGATTGCTGTAACTAGAACTTCCAATACTATGTTGAATAGGAGTGGAAAGAATGGACATCCTTGTCTTGTTCCTGCTCTCAGGGGGAATGCTTTCAGTTTTTGTCCACTGAGTATGATGTTTGCCTCGGGTTTTTCGTATATGGCCTTTATTATGTTGAGGTATGCTACTTCTATTCCCAGTTTGTTGAGTGTTTTCATCATAAATGGGGGTGTTGTATTTTATCAAATGCCTTTTTAGCATCTATTGATATGATCATGTGGTTTTTGTCTTTCATTTTGTTATGTGGTGTATTACATTTATTGATTTGTGAATATTAAACCATACTTGCATCCCTGCGATGAATCCCACTTGATCATAATGTATGATCTTTATAATGTGTTGCTGGGTCCAGTTTGCCAATATTCTGTTGAGGATTTTAGAATCTATGCTCATCAGTGATATTGGCCTGTAGTTTTTTTCTTCGTTGTGTCTTGATCTGGTTTTGGAATTAGGGTAATACTGGCTTCATAGAAAGAATTTGGGAGTCTTCCTTCTACTTGGATTTTTTGGAATAGTTTGAGAAGAGTAGGTGTTATTTCTTTCCTAAATGTTTTTTTAAATTTACCTGTGAAGCCATCTGGTCCAGGGCTTTTGTGCACTGGGAGTTTTTTTTATTACTGTTTCAATTTCACTCTTTGTTATCGGTCTGTTCAGACTTTCTGCTTCTTCTTGATTTAGTTTTGGAAGATTATATGTTTCTAGAAGTTTGTCCATTTCATCTAGGTTGTCAAGTTTCTTGCCATATAGTTGTTTGTAGTAATTTCTTACAATCCTTTATATTTCTGTGATATCGGTCATGATGTCTCCTTTTTCATTTCTGATTTTGTTTATTTGGGTTCTCTCTCTTTTTTTCTTGATGATCCTAGCTAAAGGCTTGTCAATTTTGTTTATCTTTTCAAAGAACCAGCTCCTACTTTTGTTGATCTTTTGAATTATTTGTTTAGTCTCTATGTCATTTAATTCTGCTCTGATCTTGATGATTTTCTTTCTTCTACTCGCTCTGGGCTTTGTTTGTTGTTGTTGTTCTAGTTCTTGTAGCTGAAGGGTTAGATTTTTTATTTGGGATTCTTCTATCCTTTTTAGGTAGGCTTGTATTGCTATGAACTTTCCTCTCAAGACTGCTTTCGCTGTATCCCATAGGTTTCGGGCTGTTGTGTGTTCATTATCATTTGTTTCCAAAAAAGTTTTTATTTCTTTCTTGATGTCATTGTTAACCCATTCATTATTTAATTGCATGATATTTATTCTCCATGAGTTTGAATGTTTTAGATTTCTTTCCTTGAGGTTGATTTCTAGTTTCAGGGCATTGTGATTTGAGAGGATGCTTGATATAATTTCAATTTTCTTTAATTTGTTGATGCTTGTTTTGTGTCCTACCATGTGGTCTATCTTTGAATATGTTCTATGAGCACTTGAGAAGAATGTATATTTTGCTTCTTTGGGGTGAAAAGTTCTATATATATCGACTAAGTCCATTTGATCTAGAGTGTTGTTCAATGCCTCAGTATCCTTGATGTTTCTTTGCCTCGAAGATCTGTCCATTGTTGACAATGAGGTAGTAAAGTCCCCTGCTATGAGTGTGTTGCTGTTGATATATTTTTTTGTAGTCTTCGAATATTTTCCTTATATATTTTGGTGCACCTATGTTGGGTGCATATATGTTTACAAGGGTTAGATCTTCTTGATGGATTGTTCCCTTAAGTATTATAAAATGTGCTTCTTTGTCTCTTTTTATGGCCTTTGCTGTGAAATCTGTTTATCTGATATAAGTATTGCTATCCTAGCTTTTTTTCATGTCCATTTGCTTGGAATATTTTTTTCCATCCCTTCACTTTCAGTCTGTGTAGATCTTTTGTTTTGAGGTGTGTCTCTTGTAGATAGCGTATATGTGGGTCATGTTTTCTTATTCAATCTGCTACCCTATGTCTTTTGATTGGAGCATTTTATCCATTTACATTTAAGGTTATTATTGACAGGTATTTATTCATTTCCCTTTGTTCCTGTGTTCCTCTCCCTCTGTCTTTTTCTTCTTTTTCTTCCATCATTCCCTTTAGCATCTCTTGCAAAGCTGGTTTGGTGGAGATGTATTCTATTAGTCTTCCTTTGTCTGGGAAACTCCTTATTTCACCTTCCATATTGAAGGAGAGCCTTGCTGGGTAGAGTAGTCTTGGTTGTAGTTCTTTGTTTTTCATTGCTTGAAATATTTTTTGTCATTCCCTTCTGGCTTGTAGTGTTTCTGTTGAGAAATCAGTTGATAGCTGTATTGGAGCTCCCTTGTATGTTATTTGCTGTTTTTCTCTTGCTGCTTTTAGAATTCTTTCTTTGTCTTTGAATGCTGCCATTTTAATTGTGATATGCCTTGGAGTAGGCCTTTTTTGTATTCATTTTCATTGCGACCCTCTGTGCTTCCTGGTCTTGCATGATTTTTTGTCTCATCAAGTTAGGAAAATTTTCTATCATTACTTTTTCAATCAGGTTTTCTATCACTTGTTCCTCTTCTTCTCCTTTTATCCCTATGATTCGAATGATGTTTCATCTCATGTTGTCCTGCAGTTCTCTTAAAGCCTCTTCACTCTTTTTCAGTCTTTTTTTCATTTTGTTGTATTGTTTGGGAATTTTTTTCTACGTTGTCCTCTAACTTATTGATCCGGTCCTCTGCTTCATTTAGCCTGCTTTTGATTGATTCTACTGCGTTCTTTAGTTCAGAAATTGTATTCTTCATTTCTTCTGGTTCTTGTTGATAGTTTCTATGTCTTTTTTTATCCTGGTGTAGTTTTCAGTCAGCTCCTTATAGCTTCCCTGAAGCTCTTCATAGTTCCCCTGGAGATTGTTATAATTTTCTTTGAGTTTGTTTAGTTCATTGAGCTTCCTCATTACTATTGTTTTGAATTCCATGTCTGATAGCTTGTTTGCTTCTATGTCATCTATCCTTTTTTCTGGGAATTTCTCCTGTCTTTTTGGTGGAGTGTTGTTTCTGTTTGGTGTGGTGTTATTCTCCCTCCCCATTTTTGGCACTGGTCTTGTTTCTGTTTCTTAGATTGATCTGCTTTTATTTTCTGCCTTTATGGTGTGAACTTCTTGAGTACAGTTGTTGGGCTACTGTCTCCGGTTGATGCCACTTGGAGGGGACCAGTCTTCTTAAGTGATTTCTCCTGTAGCACTTGGGATGCTTCTATGCTGGGACATAGTTCGCTGTTCTCCCAGCTCTTTCTCAAGAGCCAGCACACAAAACTTATTACAAAGTGCCTCTAGTTCATTTCACTGTCCTTTGGCCTCAGCCAGAGGCGAGTGCATCCCCTCGTGAAGGCAGGGGCAGGTTGACCCGTTGTGCACTGGGGCAGGTGGATCCATGGCAGACTGGTTGCTCTCCTGTTCCCGCGGATGGGGAGGCCTCTACTTGCCAGTGGTGGCTTTTTTGTGGGCCTGTTGGAGTGGGTGGCGCATTGGTTTCACGCCTGTTGTGGTGGTTTCAGGTTGTGCCTGTGCCCGTGTGTGGCAGCTGGTGAGTTGGTTTTGTGTCCATTGGGGCCAGGGCACGGGCACCTGTGTGTGGTGGCAATGGGCGCCTATGTGCGGCAGCCGACCCACTGGTTTTGTGTCCACTGGGGCGTGCCCAGGTGGCACCTGGGTGCAGCAGCCGGCACATTGGTTTGGTGCCTATTGAGGCGGGCCAGAGGTTTCTGGGCATGGCGGCAGCAGTGTGCACCTGCGTGTGGAGTTGGGCACACTAGCCTCTCACCCACTGGGTCGCACGTCTGAGTGACACCCATGCGCAGTGGCCGGCACGTTCGTTTGGTTCCTGTTTGAGCTGGCCAGGGTTCTTGTGCGCGTGGTGACCTGCGTGCTAGCTTTGTGCCTGCTGAGCCGTGCCCGGGGAGTTGGTTTTTCACCCATTGTGGCGGGGCCCCAGACACCTGTGCATGGTTGAGGTGCGGAACTATGAGCTGCGGCCGTCCACTGTTCTTGTGCCCACTTGGGCGTGCATGAGTAGCACCTGGGCAAGTGGCCAGTGCATTGGTTTGGCGCCTATTGGGGCAGGACAGGGGTGTCTGCACATGGTGGCCTGCATGCCCAGCGAGTTGATTTTGCGCCCATTGGGGCGGGGCCGCAGGCACCTGAGCAAGACGGAGGTGGGCATTTGTGCCTGTCTGCTGGTGCATTTATTTTGTGCCTATTGGGGCAGTCCTGAGGGGCACCTGGATGCTGTGGACAGCAAATTGGTTGCGCGCCTGGGCCAGCGGACAGGGGCACCTCCCTGTGTGCACTCGTGAGACCCAAGGGGAAGGTTGGGGAGTGGTCGAGTGCACTTCTGTGCCTGCCCTCCTCAAGAATCTCATCCCACCCCTAACCTCTCCTCCCCTCTCTGCAGAAAACAAAAGAGAAAAAGAAAAAGGAAAACTCATTTATACATACACAGCAGTACGCTGTTTCTTGCCTCTCAGTGCCAGATGCCACCTGGCCCACTCCTGGCTGTGCCAGTGGGCAGAGCCCCACTCTCCCGATTCCTCTCTGGGGAAGCCTGTGGTCACTAAAATTTCTTTGTGTACCTCCAGACACAGCTTGGGAAGCCAACCCAGTCAGAAATCCCATCTCATCCCTTTCTCCTCCACTATCCTACTCAGAAATTTTGTTTGTTTTTTTTAATCCTGATGTTTCTCAAACTTTATCAGTATTACCTTTATTGAAATAATATGGTATGTGTCTTTCTTTCACTGGCTTATTTCACTTAGCATAATGTTCTTCAGGTTCACCCATATTGTTGCAAAGGGTAAAATTTTCTTCTTTTTACAGCTGAGTTTAAATGTCTTATAGTTTTATCCACTCATCTACTGATGGACACTTGGGCTGCTTCCATATCTTGTTGGTTGTAAATAATGCTGCAATGAACAAAGGGGTGCTTATGTTCTTTTGAATTTGTGCTTTGGGTTCCTTCAGATATATGCCCAGAATTGGGATTGCTGGGTCAAAAGGCAGATCCATTTTTAATTTTTTGAGGTATCTTCATACTTTCCACAGTGGCTGCACCAGTCTGCATTCCCACCAACAATGCACTAGGGTTCCCCTTTCTTTACGTCCTCCCCAACACTTGTTGCTTATTGATTTGTTGATGATAGCCATTCTGACAGATGTGAGATTGTATCTCGTTGTGGTTTTAATTTGCATCTCTCTGATGATTAGTGACATTGAACATCTTTTCATATGGTTATTGGCCATCTGTATGTCAGTGGTGGTATCTTTAATTGGCTTTTAAAATAAGGACAATGTCATTATACTAACATACTGGTAAATCATATAAGTATTTTTTAAAAACTTTAAAAGATTTTTAAAGACAGGCAATACTGGTCAGCATTTAAAACATGAATATAAAACTTCTATTGAAAATCATAAAAACTTGGAGGTAATTAATGTAGGTTGAAATGTCTTCGTTTAAAATATTATGTACAAAAAGAACCTTATCATCAGAGATTTTCATCTGTGTTCACACAAACCAGATAAAATACCAGAGACAAAATTTCAAACCAAGGGAGAAAGAGGTTGAGTAGGGTTTGAAAGTGATAAGACTGGAAACTTGAAAAAACCTGCATTATGGTGGTTTCATATGAGTAGCCTTAGAATTGTGTAGTTACAGATAACTGGCAACCCTTTCTGCAAGTTTAACTTGATCATTAATCAGTAACAGCTTACACGGGAAACTGGGGGCACTTCTCATTGTTCCTTCTTTTTCATCTCAGAATGGGAAGCCAGTTGCCAATATTTTAATTAATTTTTATTCATTAAACCAGGAATCTGAGAGGCTCTGTCATTAACCTTGTTTTCATTGCACAATATACCATGGGCTAGGTGGGCTTCCATATCATCAAAGATGATTAATTTGGGCCAAGTATAGAAATCTGCTCAGGTTATTAAAGGTTAAGAATGATCATTTGAATGTGTTTATTATGCATTTTTTTCCTTCTACAGTTATTATATTACTTAGTCAATCAATATGTTTGTCTATTGTTAATATCTTTGTTGTTGCAGATACAGATGTGGTGTATAAAAGCGAGAATGGACATGTCATTAAACTGAATATAGAAACAAATGTCACCACATTATTATTGGAAAACACAACTTTTGTAAGTAATGAATAATTAATTGTTTATTCATTTCAGTATTGTTTAGAATGTTCTCTAGGAGTACCTATCTTCCTTTTTTTCTATTCTATCACTTGCAAAACATTTTAGATGAAAAGTTAAGGCTGGAATATCACTAAAATTAGTATATCTATTGATGGAAAATGCTCATGGGACCATTTGCTTCATTTTCTTCCCATTTATCCTTTTTAGTAAATAAGTCAATATTTCCAAGAATAATAATTTATTACAATAAATTTTTTTCTAATATTTTTTTCTAAAATTAGTCACACAAATTCCAATATTTCTTAAAATGTCTTGTCCAAAAAGTTATTATTAGCTTTTTCTCCCCCTCTACTTTTCCTTCTTTCTGAATTCTTTTTACTTTATTGTGGTTTTCTGGATCAAGCAGAAGGCAGCTTTTCTAAAATTGGTCATTTATAGGAGTTTATGTATTTACTTTTAAAAGTTAGTATTCTATCAATATTATTTCCTACTATTGAATCATTATTTAGCCTAACAGTGTTCAAATAAATGAATGCATGTATTTTATTATTTGAAAGAAATATTTAAGAATGCTGCTTTCTGTTAAACTCAGATATCTTAAAATTAGATTTAGCTATGATTACCTAAGAGTAAATGATGATGAATTAACTGTTGCAAATGTTCAAAATCTAGTATCAAACACCACTGAAGTTATTTCCTCAGTTTTCTATATAATTAAAGGTTCAATATATTGCCTATTAGATAAGTTCATGATATAGACAAAACACCTTACAAGGCCTCAGAAGACCAAAACAAGTAAAAGCAATGAGCAAATTGTCAGCTACTTTTTTTTTTTTTTTTTTTTTTTTTTTTTTTACTTCTTATACATTTGGAATCAAAATTTAGTCTTCATGTGTATTTATGATAACCGGGTGGAAGAGATGTACTAGAACATTCTGCTGGTTATTGTTTTTATGTGTTCAGAGAAAATGGTCTTTGCAAATCATGAAGTGATTATATGTGTTAATATCCATAAGGGTGACTTGAACCATCCAGCCTATATACTTCAGCAATTAGGTTATTATTAACTGGTAATAATGACATTTTTATTTTTAAACTAATAAGGTAATTCATAGATATTAAAGGAATGCCTGGATGTAATTCTTTATAGAATTTGTGGAATGTATATAAGGCATTTGCTCACTTTTTAAGAATATGCTTTTCTTAAGGGAAATAATACTAATCCTCATGAAAAAGTTTAATAAGCAGTATAGAGCAATATCTATTATGTCTTAATTAGATGGTTCTCAGGGATACCAGAGAATGCTAAAGAATCATTGAGAGTTGCTGAAATCAATGGACAGGAGGCATAAAGCAAGAATTGATCATGATGAGAGGGTATAGTTGATTTTTAATGAAATTACCATAGTTTGGAGAAAAAAAAATTAAGTGCATGTTCAACATTGTGCCCTTTATTATAAAATATCACTTTTGTGGTAAGATATACTGCCAGTGGTCAAGCATTTAAGTAAGGTATAGACACTCAGTACCTCACTGAATATTTGGTTATGTGACTGTTGTTTAATGATTATTTCCCTTATACAGTTTACTGAGGTCTTCCCTCTTGTCACACATTATGTATTTTTTCATTACTTATTCCTTGCTTTTTTAGCCTCTTTAATATATAAAAAAAGAAACAAAAGCAAAACTTTTGGTTATTATTTTATTATCCCAATTTTATAATTGGTGCTTCACACCACCCTCACCTCATCTCATTGTACTTTTCTTCATATGGTGATTAACACCATTTCATATCGGTGCCTGTATGTTTAATGTTCTTAAATCTTTTTAAGATTTTTATTTTCTTTTTTTGTAGGTTATGACTTTTAATTACCACAAAGTCATAGTTAGCAAATATTCTAATTCACTGATATACTGAGATTCATAAGCTCCCTAAAGACATTTATCTCACAACACAGATGAGCAATTTATAAGTCCTAGAAGTGTTAGAATTCAATGGAGAGGTAGGCAGGTAAGTGTGACACATATCTGTAACCAGTTAACCCAAAACTACAAACAAAACTAAAAATTACGATGATTCCTGATGATTTCAGAGGAACTCATTTAATCATTTGCTCCCAGTTCCAAGATAGCACTACTAAATACAGTTGTGCTTTTAAAGCTTATGTTAGGCTAAAGTCTGGATTTATGTTCTATCCAAGGCCTTTCTTTTAGAAAAAGTCTCTTGTAAGAGCTTGAGAATTTTAAACGTACTGCAGTTTTTTTATTGAATAATTACCAATATTCTAATTATAACCATAATTAATTAAATCAAATTACTCTAAAGAGCTTTATAATAAAAGTATGTGAAGTACCCTGAAAAAAAATCATATTATTGATAAAAATGTGATAACAGATTGGCCTATTAATAAGACATATTTTGCTATAGTTTATTTTTAAAATTAAGATAATACCACATTGTTATTTTTCTGTTTAAATGCATTTTAAAACACAAATAGTGGCTACTTTTAGCTACGCAATCATGTTTAGCAGACTCTGAAACAATAATAACCATGTTTGTCAAAAATTAAACACAAGTAAATTATTTTCCTGAAATAATTTTTATAAGGTGTTTGGGATTAACCACACATAGGTGGATTTCTAATGAAAGAGGAAATTAAAGGCTATAAACTTTTGGAAGGAGAATTATATAAAAGAAATGACTTAGCCTCAGAACTTCTCTTAATATTTTCTAAGAGTTTGGAAATGTTGTCTATTACAGCTAGAACTATTTCAAACAAAAGCTCATTTATAGTGACATAATGAGGAAGTGTTTCACAAGTATTAGCTGTTGTTCTCTTTCTGCTGTCAATAGACAACAGTGTGGTGATTCCTGGAGGAGGGAGATATAAGGGACTAATAGATAATGTAAAAAATACAATAAAGATTAAATTAAAAATAAATTGAATCTTACCAGTTGTCTTGGCATAAAATACCAGCAGCCATAAATAGCTGTATCAAATCACTTTTTGAAATTAAAATAGAAGTGGAAACCAGGGTCTAAGCCATGTGCTTACATATTGTTAAAGTTACAAAAAAAAAAAGTTAATATGCTAACATGGAAAGACATATGAAGTCTGTCCAGAAGGTATCCATCCATGTAATATGAAAAATACAGGAATTTATTGAAGAAGATACAAGGTACAGGAAACATTGTGTATATGACAATGATGCCTCATTCCCCTTCAAAGTAGGCACCTTGGGACCTCACACAATTCTCCCAGTTGCTATCAGCTGCCCCACCATGTTTTCCTAAATCTCTTCCCTTTCAAAGGTGATTTGAGTTTTAGGAAAAACAAGTCACAGGGCGCCAAATCTGGACTGAAGGGGGCTGAGTCACCTGGGTGATTTGATGTTTCTCCAAAAACTTCTGCATAAGACTTGATCCATGAATGAATGTGTTGTTGTGATGAAGCTGCCAATCACCAGTTGCCCATAGGTTCAGCCTTCTGAAGCATCTGAATAGTTTCTGTGGAGGAATGTTGAGCTTAACAAAAAATTTGATGCAGATTCATTGCTCTACTCTTTCAGTCATTTTGAATGCAACAACCACACAGCACACATGCTCACTTACAAGCATCTACTGCTCCCACTGACTAGTACGGTGAAGTCATCGTTCACTCACACATGCACATTCCAGTCCACTCTCCTTGGCAGCCAGGTTACATCGATGTCACAGAAACCATTCTTGTTATAGTAACAATTATTGGACTTTTTCTGGACAGACTTTGTAACTAGTAGATGAGAATTGTACATCTCTTTGATTCTGAGAATCTGTAAGCTTTTAAAAACATGTTATATAAATAGCCTAAAATTGAGGGAAGAAATGTATATATGGCAGCAAAAGGATTCTAAGGAAAATGTTAGCTACACACTTTTTGGCCCAACTGTCTATTTATAGGTCATTACATGATAGTAGGATTGACCATAACCAGGAAATATTTATTGGCTTACCATGCACAGAGAATGCATTAGTTGGCTTGCATGCCATCATAGTGTTTTTATTTGTTTATTTTTTACTTGTTTTGCTACTGGATATAGGGGGTGGGAAATACATCAAATTCTCTGTACAACCACAAAATTCAGTAACATTTTCTGATTCATGTTTGAGAAAATATGTGTCTATGAAATATTGTAGCAGCACAAGTAGAGAATTGCTTGATAAAGGCACCTAAAATTTCACCTTTTAAAATTTGAAATAAAGAAAGGTTATCACATATTTCTGACTGGCCAAGTGGCCTCACATGCTGGCTATAGTCATGGAAACTTTGTTATTTTTTAAAAATATCTGGACTTAGCAGTATATGTCAGTAACCCAGTAGTGGTTAACATCATTAGTGTAATGAGTATTGATTAACAACTGAAGTCACAGGGCCTGTACATGTATACATGTTGTTATGCACATGACATAGTTTTCTTCTTTTTCTAAACTGGTGGTTCTCAGTCTGAATACTTTTGCCCCTAGGAGACATTGGGCAGCTGGGGGGACATTCTTGATTGTTATGGCTGGAGGGAAGAAGTTGAGAGAATGTAGGGAGTCAATATCAGGGAGTCCATGAAGCATTCTACAATGCTCAAGACAGCTCTCCACGACAAAGAACTATCCAACTGAAAATGTCGGTGGTGCCAAGTTTAGAAATCCTGTTTTAGACTGACATACAAAGGAAACCATGTGATGGTTAGACGGTAATTTTTCAAAGTGGTATCAAAGCAATGACTCTTCTATGAGGAATTGGCAGGGATGATCTTAAAGTGTGGTTTACAGCTTCCTTATCTTAAGACAATTTTATTTTATGTTTTCTTTTATTTCCTTTTCTTTTCCTTCCCCTCCCCTCCCCTCTCCTACCCTCCTCTCTTCTCCTCTCTTCTCTTCTGGCAACTCTGCAAAGACCAGCATGCATGAGTAGAATCATTGGTCTTGAATAGTGCAGGATACAGGCCAAAAGCATGACCCCAGTTTTCTTATAATTTTGGGAGGGGATACTTCTAATCAAGATATTTTTGTTCAGATACATTGATATCACTTTTTGACTTCTTTCAACCTCTTTGGTCAGAAAGCAAGTGTTCCTCTGTAAGTTAAAGGATAGAAACTGATGACCATTAGGGGTTCCAGCCAGCATAATTATTTCCATTGCTGCACCTTGTTTATAAATAATTTAATTTTTTTAGACTGTGTATATCTCTACCCTTCCCAATAGCAAGCATCACTCCCTATTAGATACACTTATATTTCTTCCATTTTTATTATTCATCTTAAAAATATAAAGATAATTTGGTCACATTCATTTTGAAAATTGTTATTTTTATTTACATTATATAATTTCCAACTCTTAGTCATATAAGAGGGGTCTAACTTTTTTCATACTATTAACAGGTAAATAGAAATGAAGTAACATGTATTTCAGCAAAGATTGGACTATTTCTTTTATATTTATTCATTTAAGAAGGAAAACCTTGAATCTACCATAAATATTTAGCTTGTTTAAATTTTTCTATAAGTTAGATGGATGTGAAAATGAATTTCAGCATAGTTTTTAAAGTGATGGTCATCAAAACAGGAAGATTAGAAAAGTACTAATGGAACCCTGGAAGTCTACTTGGGTAAAAATTCAAAGTGTGAGAAGAGACACCCTTGTCTTCACATGTTTGAAAGTATGATATGATTACTCTATAATTCCATACAGTTATTCATGCATTTCACCTTAAATGAGAAAGGTTTTACAAGAGACCACTCTATATAATGTTTTGTTTTAATTACCACTGTGGATGATATGGAAAAAAGGTGCTACTAACAAATTCATTCACTGGGATAAAGTATCTTAGATGATACAACAATATTTTTATGCAACAAAGTTAATTGTTGCTAATAAAACCACATTATCAGCTATAGAAATCATTATGCAGATTCCTGAATAACCCATTTTTGAAACTGAAATTACCTCAGTAGTATATCTAAAGACCTCCTTTGAAAAGGAATAAAACACGGATATAAAAATCATTTTTATTAGACATCACTTGCTTCATTATTTCCACAGAGTTTATTTCAATCTTGTCTGATTTATCCTGTTAAAGATGGACAATAAAATTATTACAATTCTAGTATTTCCTTCTTTAAAGGTTGTCATTTAGTCTCCTTAGAAGTGTAAATTACTTTAGTATGTGTCAGATGGGATGATGGAAGCTAACAGACAGCCAGGTTTACTGCATTTAATTACAATTGTATTGGAATTCAGCTTCCTGAGACATCAATGCTCTGGATTCTGTCCAGTCCAGTCCATTTTGACTAATTCAAGACAAGTTATATGTCCTTGAGCATCTGATAAATATATTTGCCTTTCATTTTCTATTAAAAATTTTATATTGGGCTATCTCCAAGTCATGGGAAGTCAATTAGAAATTTTAAAATACACTTATTATCCTATTAATTTTGGTGGAATTTAAACAAAAACAATACATGTTCCAGAAAACTTCAAAGGTTTTGAAGTTGATGACCTAGAGGTCTGTTACTGCCCCGCATTTTTTGAACTTGAGAATACTTTGGTCTCGCAGCTTTGTTGAGGGAAAAGCATGCATCAGCAGAACTTTTGTAACCTATCAATACAATAGAGTATAGAGATTTTCATACTACAACAGAAATATGTAGGTTAGTATTTTAGTTTGCTTGTGGAATATAAATGAGCATTTAAGTAAGTTTAATTTTCAGCAAATCTTAAATGATAATGGCAGCACATTATAGAGCTAGAAAGCATTTTCCCTGCCTCCCGTTTCAGTTCAGGTAGAATGAAACTGAGAGCCAGAGAAATAAAGTGATTTAAAACATCTAGTGTAGTCTTGAAAATATAGAGCACAAATTTCTGGACTCCTAGTCTAGTATTGCTTCTAAAATACCGAGATGAGTATTCCATTCAAGATCCCTTGTAAGAAAAAACACCCTAAATTTATTTAGTGTTTTAAGTATAAAAAGTTTGTATATTTTTGTATTTCTTACATAAAATTTTATAAAATTTAGTTGAATTTCCATACAAATATTTTCAGTTTTTAGGGGCATACTGTCTATGTAAACAAAGAGAAATAACCTTGACTGCATTACACACACACACACACACATACACACATATCACCAAGTCATATACTACTCTGCTTTTCCTTCCTTCTTTCCCATGGTGGATTTGTCTGAAATAGTCTTATTTACATTATATATATTATAAAGTCTTGCAGAGCATTTTCTTTCTCACCATCCTTAGAATTTTTCTGCATTATTGTTGAAATGACCCATATGTCTTAGTTTGTTAATATGTTTGCAAACTGCTTATTGAGACCCTGATATGTGTCAGATAACATTCTAGGTTCTGGGGATATGTGGTGAACAAGATAGGCTTGGAAAGGCAACAATTAACAAAATGAAGTAAAATTACAAGAAATTGTAGCTAGCATTAAGTTCTTGCCCAAAAAAATAGCATAAGTTGGGAGCTAGATAATTATTGTGTGATTAGGAAAGGCTCACTGTGGAGGCAACATTTTAAGGTCAGGTTGAAGAGTTTTATCAGCTGAAAGAACCATAATTACAAAGAACTTTGTGTGGGAACTGCATCAGTCTATTCCAAGAACAGAAAATACATGCATAGAAGAGGAGGTGAGGAATGGTACAAAATGAACCCAGTGGGATAACTAGGAGGAATATTATATTAAGTTTTGTAGGTGTATGTTAATTTTCTGAGCAATAAGTGCAATTTGAAGAAAGTCACAGTACCTGAGTCATATTTTAGAAGAACACTGTCTACAGAATGAGGAATGCATTCTAGGGAAGGTAAATTAGAAACTGGGAGACCACTTTGAAGGTGACAGTAGTGTTACAAATAAGAGAAGATTCAGGGTTTCCACTAAAATATTAATGAAAAAGATGAAAAGTAGGTGTATGAGGTTTTGTTTGAGGATAAAGTGAACAGGTCTTTGTAGTCTAATTGCTTCATTTTGGCCAGAAATAGAACAATCAACATTGTCTGTTAGACTTTTAATTGACATTAAATCAGCAATTGTTTTAATATTTATCAATTTATCTTGACAATAGAAAATATGTAGTATGAGTTGCTCAATGTATATATTTATATGTGTTTTCTGTATATAATGTACAATAAAGAAAGTTTTACTGGCCTGGTTGAAAAAGACTTACAATGAAATGAACAAATTAACAAAGAACGTAGAAATATAACCCATCATCCCCGAGGGTTAAAAAATGTACTGTTTTACTTGTGATCATTTGATTGAATCATTTGGTACTTTTATTATGCCTTTATTTATTTATTTTTATTTTATTTTATTGTTTTTCTATTACAGTTGTCCCATGTTCCCTCCATTGCTCTCTTCTACCCTACCCAACCCCCTCTCCCACAGTCAATCCCCACCCTCTTGTCCATATCCATGGGATCATTTTTACTAGTTCCTTGACTAGGCCCTTCCCCTTCTTTCTCCCCTTTTCCCTCTTCCCCCTTCCCCCGGTCACTGTCTGTCTTTATTTTATCCTACATACTGTAACATAATCGCATACTGTGATTGTGAGAAAACAGAAGAGTCCTGGTCCTAATGATCTCATGGTGAAGTAGGCAAAGAGGGTACTAATTAAATAGATAAATGAACATTTACAAACTATGATATGGAATAAAAGGGAAACAGTAATAAAAGACTGAAGGCAAAAAATTGGATTCATGTTAGAATTTCTAATACATTGACCTGATCTACTTTGAAGAGGTCATAAGAAGCTTCCCAATGAAGTGAAGATGAATAAAGAGAAGTTAACTAGGTAAAAACTTAGTGGGTATGGGAATAGTGTGAGACATGGAACATTAATAACCCTGAGAGGACCAGTGTGGGTGGAGCTGCACAAGGAAACAGAAGCCAGATGATTCAGGTCATTGGTAATGGATTTTTACAGATGATCAGGAAATAAAGATCTCTCTGTTGAAGTTGGAGTATAAATTAAAAGGTTTGGCTCATGAGAAGAAAAAGGCACTATTGAAGTTACCTATGCTTGAGATCCTAAGTAGATGGACTTAGGCAGTGGCAGTGGGGACTGAGAGAAGTGAGAATATTTGAAAGATAATAAGAAGTAAAATAAAGCAAGACAACAGAATTAGTATGGGGGTGGGGAAAATTACAATGGGGAGGTATCAAGGATAATAATTCCTGGGATTTTGGATGTATGACTGAATGAATAGGGGAATTAACCATTAAGATGGGGGATGCTGAGTGAGAATGAAGTTGAGAGTGTGGTTGGATGAAAATACCTATTAAGCAATATTTAGGAAATCAATGGGATAGCTGTCAAGCATTATTAAGGACAAAATGTTCCTTTATTGAAATGTTAAAAATTAAACTTTAATTTTAAAAAAGAAAATAAATAGTTGACATAATTAATGATGTGTTTATTGATTTAGAAATTCAGAAATATGTAACCTTATTCAAAGACAATTTTACTATATTTTGATTAAGTAGTTATGATACATTTTACATCTTTAATTAAAATTCTTAGAGTTTATAAATTTCTTAAGAGAAGAGGCTAACCAAGCCTTAGTAAACTTTGTGTCTTCAGTGACTAGAGTAATGA
Organism: Furipterus horrens; assembly: GCF_987537825.1. Lineage (NCBI taxonomy): Eukaryota > Metazoa > Chordata > Mammalia > Chiroptera > Furipteridae > Furipterus > Furipterus horrens. Next base: position 126,926,720 of record NW_028327171.1, on the reverse strand, counting down.
TGGCATAGTACAAATTAGACACCTAATGAATATTTTATCAGTTAATCATATTTATTTTCTTTTTCAGAGAGCATCATTTATTCAAACATTTGATTCAGAGGAGCCCATGAGAAAGTGAATGAGAAAAAATAGGTTTAATTTACTCTCCTAAAATTTGAATCACATGCCAGAAAATAATTTATATACCAAAATAATTATTGTCCCTACCCACTAAAGGTGTGAGCCCACCAGATTGCAAGCAAATAAAGAGATCCTCTGGTTTGAAATGCATAATACTTATTTTTAGAAAAGATCAAAAACAAAAAAATATTACTTTGATTCTTCATAACATATCTATTATTTTTTGAAACATTGTTAATTTGTAGGATATTTAAAAATCATTTAAGTGCAAGAAAAAACTTCTCTTTATCCTCACTTGTATTCATTGCTTACTAGACACTGAAAGAAGTGTTTCTTACACATTAGTCAAGTCAGTAAAATCTACTAATGTTAATTAATTTGCATTCATATGATGAGGAAAATGACTTTTGTGATTGATATTTTTCTAGTTTATGGCTAATGGAAAATCAGAGCTGAATTAAAGTTTACATTTAACATTTGGGAAAGACATCAGAGTATGGAAATCACCCTAAATCCTGACTGTATCACACTACTCTTTAATTTTTATTTCTCATTATTTTCACTCATTCAAAGTGTTTTGTAGCGTATTCACAGAGTTGTGCAAAAATCACTGCAATCTAATTTTGAAACATTTTCTAATGCCCAAAAGGAAACCTGTACACGGTAGGTATATGCTTCCACTTCTTTGTATCTTCTTCATTTTCTGTCTTCAGTGTCTGATAATTTTCCAAACACAGGTCTTTTACATCCTTGGTTAGGTTTATTCCTTTTTGAAGCAATGGGAATGGGATTGTTTTCTTAATTTTCCTTTCTGTTAGTTCATTATTGGCATATAAAAATGTAACTTATTTCTGGATATTAACTTAGTATCCTGCTACTTTGCTGAATTCATTTATCAGTTCTAGTGGTTTCTTAATGGATTCTTTGGGACAGAAAGTATAGTATCATGTCATCTGCAAATAAAAAGTTTTACTACTTCCTTTCCAATTCAGATGCCTTTTATTTCTTCTTATTGTCTGTTTACTGTGGCTAGGGCTTCCAGTACTATGCTGAATAAGATAAGTGAAAGCAGACATCCTTGTTTTGTTCTGATCTTAAGGGAAACGCTTGTAGTTTTTTGCCCAGTGAGTATGATGCTGGCAGTGGGTTTGTCATATATGACTTTTATTATATATAGGCATGTACCCTCTGTTCCCACTTTTCAGAGAATTTTGTTTATAAATGAGTGCTAGATTTTATCAAAAAGGTTTTTCTGCATCTATTGATATGATTATGTGGTTTTTATCCTTCATTTGTTTATGTGGTGAATCAATTTATTGATTTGTGATTGTTGTTACCAGTCTTACATTCCTGGAATAAATCCTACTTGATCATGATATATGATCTTTTTGATGCATTGCTGTATTTTGTTTGCTAGTATTTTGTTGAGGATTTTAGCATGTATGTTCATCAGGGATATCGGCCTTTTTTTTTTGTAGTGTCTTTGTCTGGTTTTGGGATTAAGGTAATGCTGGCCTAGTAAAATGAGTTCAGGGGCCTCTTCTCCTCTTGAATTTTTTGAAATAGTTTGAGAAGGAGAGGTGTTAGTTCTTCTCAGAATGTTTGATAAAATTCCCCTGTGAATCCATCCAGTCCAGGACTTTTTTTCATTGGAAGTTTTTTGGTTACTGCTTCAATTTCACTAGGTATAATCTGTCCATTCAGATTATCTGATTCTTCCTGATTTATTTTTGGAAAATTATGTTTCTAGGAATTTATACATTTCATCTGGTTTGTCAGTTTGTTGACATATACGTGTTCATAATATTTTCTCACAATTATTTGAATTTCATTGCTGTCAATTGTTATTTCTCCTCTTTCATTTCTGATTTTATTTACTTGGGTCCTTTCTCTCGTTTTCTTGATGAGTCTGGTAAAGGTTTGTAAATCTTGTTTATCTTTCTAAAGAACTAGTTTTGGGATTCACTGATCTTTTGTATCATTATTTTAGACTTGATTTTGTTTATTTCTGCTCTGATCTTCATTTCCTATCTTCTGTTCAATTTGGGCTCTGTTTGTTGTTCTTTTTCAAGTTCCGTTAAGTGTAACGTTAGGTAATTTACTTGAGCCTTTTTTTTTTTTTTTTAGGTAAACATGTAATGCTATGAATTTCCCTCTTAAGATTGCTTTTCCAGTATTACAGAGACTTTGGATTGTTTGTCCTCTTTTTAATTTGTTTCAAGGTATCTTTTGATTTTTTCCTTGATCTTGTTTTTGACCCACTTACTGTTTAATAAAATGTTATTTAGCTTCCATGTCTCTGCGTGTTTTTCGGTGTTTTTCTAGTGATTGATTTTTAATTTCATAGCATTGTGTTCAGAGAAGATGCTTGATATGATTTCAATCTTATTAAAGTTATTGATACTTGTTTTGTGTCCTAATATATGGTTTATCCTAGAAAATGTTCCTTGTGCACTTGAGTAGTATGTATAATCTACTGCTTTGAGGTGAAATGGTCTGAAGATATCAATTAAATTGATTTAATCTAGCGTGTAATTTAAGGTCGCTGTCTCCTTGTTGATTTTCTGTCTGGAATATCTATCTATTGAATTCAGTGGGGTGTTAATATCCCTGACTATGACTGTACTTGTCAAAATCCCCCTTTATGTCTTTAAGATTTGCTTTACATATTTAACTGCCCCTATGTCAGGTCCGTAAATGCTTACTAGGGTTATATCCTCTTCTTGGATTGCTCCCTTTATCATTATATAGTGTCCTTCTTTGTCTCTTGCTATTGCCTTGGTTTTAAAGTCTATTTTGTCACATATATGTACTGCTACCTCAGCTTCTGTTTTTCTTTTCTGTTTGCATGAGATATCTTTTTCCATCCCTTTACTTTTAGTCTTTGTGTATCTTTTGACCTAAGATGGGTCTCTTGGAGGCAGTATATATATATATATATGGGTCTTGTTTTTTTATCCATTCAGCTACCCTATGTCTTTTGGTTGAAGCATTTAAGCCTTTTACATTTAAGGTGATTATTGATAAATATATATGTAGTGTCATGTGATTATTAGACTGTTTTCATCTTTTTTTTTTTCCTTTCTCTTTTTCTCCTTCCTCTTCTTAAAACAAGCCCTTTAATATTTGTTACAGTATTGGTTTGGTGTTAACAAACTCTTCTAGATTTTTTTTTTTTTGTCTGTGAAGCTCTTTATTTCTCCTTTGATTTTAAGTGATAGCTTTGCTTCGTAAAATAACCTTGTTTGTAGGTCCTTGCTTTTCATCACCTTGAATATTTCATACCACTCTCTTCTGGCCTGAAATGTTTCTGTTGAGTAATTGGATGACAGTCTAACTGATGATACCTTGTATGTAACTACCTGCTTTTCTCTTGCAAATTTTAGGATTCTCTCCTTGTCTTTAAGCCTTGTCATTTAAATTATGTTGTGTCTCAGGGTAGGCTCTTTGGGTCCAGTTTGTTTGAGACTCTGAGCTTTCTGGACTTGTGTGTCATTTTCCTTCACGAGATTAGGAAAGTTTTCAGTCATTATTTCTTCAAGTATGTTCTTGATTATTTGTTTGCTCTCTTTTCCTCCTGGTACTCCCATGATGTTATGTTTCATGTTGTCCAAAATTTTCTTAAGCTCTCCTAACATTTTAAAGTTATTTTTTCTTTTTGCTGCCATGCCAGGGTACTTTTTTTCTACCATGTCTTCCAAGTCATTGCTTAAATCCTCTGCATCATCTGACCTACTGTTTATTCCTTCCAGTGTATTATTTATTTCAGATATTGTTTTCTTTATTCTGACTTGTCCTTTTCCATGGTTTCTATATCCTTTTTCATGATGTTAAGTATCCTTATAATCATTAATCTGCACTCTCTATCTGTTAAATTACTTTCCTGCATTTCATCTAGTTCTTCTGGAGAACTGTCTTGTTCTTTCATTTGAGGTCTGCTTCTTTGTCTTCCCATTTTGGCTGCTTCCTCATGTTTCTTGCATTAGTTGTTAAACTTATCTTCTGTTAAACTGATTAGCTGTTAAACTAATCAAGCTGTAAGCAGCAGCCAGGCTTAAGCTCCACAAAGTGGGGCAGAATAATATCTATGGGCAGGGCTATTGCTTCCCCTCAGGCTGATGCCACTTGGAGAGGAGTCTTCTCCCTGAGAAAAATGGCTTCTGCAATATGGGGGATAAGTCAGCACTGGGCTGCCCTCAGCTGCTCACTCAGTTCTCTCCCTAAAACCACTGCCCCAAACTCTCCTCAAGCATCTCTCATTCACTCTGCCCTCTCTGTGCCAAAGCCCAGGATAAATGGCTGCAAATGAAAATTTGTGCATTGGCCTTTTAAGAGGCTCTCTAAGTCTCTAGACATCTCTCCCTGGCAGACAGAAACCCTGCTGCTTTTCACAGCTAGATGTTATTTGGGTTCCTTTATGACTCTGGTGCTGCAGACTGGGGAGTCCAGCTTAGGGTTTAGAACCCAAATTTTTTCAGGGGAACTCCCAAGATGCTCAAATATCCCTTTGGAACATCATCCGCTACTACATGGGAGCCATGCCAGCCCTCTTATGCCTCCTCTGCACTCTCTACCAGTCTTGTTGTGGTGAAGTGATTTATTTTGTCTGTTTGTTATTATAAGGCTTCTCTACAGCTAGTGTTGAGTTGGTTATTCAGGATGGTTTCTCTATAATTTGGTTGTAATTCCAGATTGCTCCTGGAAGGAGGTTAGTGTAGCTTCCACTTACTCCTTCACCACCTTGGATCTTTTAAATGTTCTTCATGTATTCAAAATATGAGTTCCTTGTTAGATTAATTTTGATGAAGTCATATCTATCTTTTTGGATTTTTTTAGTTATGAACTTTGTTGTTAATTTAAGAAAATGTTGTCTAACCCAAGGTCATGAATATTTACTCCTACATTTTTTTCATAAGAGTGTTATTTGCTCTCGCATGTAGTTCTGTGAATCATTTTGCATCAATTTTGTATATAATGTGAAGTAGGGTTTCATATTTATTCTTTTGCATCTGGGTATCTAGTTGTCCATGCAACACTATTGGAAAAGGTTATTTTTTCCCCACTGAATGGTTTTGGCACTCTTGTTATATATAAGTTGACCACAAATGTATGGATTTAGTTCTGAGCTCTCTATTCTATCAATCTATAGCTTTGTAATAAGATTTCCTATCAAGGTGTGAGTCCTTGAATTCTATTCTCCTTTATAATATTATTTTGAATATTCTGGGTCCCTTGTACTTCCATATGAATTTTAAACTCAACTGGTAAATTCTTCTTGCTCTCCTTCCCCCCAAAAGCAACCTGGACATTTGATAGAGATTCTGTTGATGCTTTAGATCTATTTGGAAAATATGTCTATCTTAACAAAATTAAGTCTTCTGGTCCATGGAATGAAATTTATATCAATTTATTTTGATCTTCAATTTCTTAAACCTATACTTTGTAATTTTCAGTGTATATATCTTATAGTTTTTTAAATTTTTTATAGTTATTTTGTTTTTTTGTGGACATTCTAAATGGAATGCTTTCTTCATTTCATTATTGAATTGTTTGCTGCTAGTGCAACTGACTTTTGTACAATGATCTTTTATTCTGTCACATTACTGATCTTGTTTACTACTCCAGGAATTTACAACTAGAAATTTTCCTCTAAGCCCTACTTTAGTGGTATTGCATAATATTTTGTACTTATATTTTCATTTTTATTTTTTCTAAGTATTTATTATTTACTTTGTTATTTCTTTTTGATCCTTTATTTGTTTTATTTAATATTTAAATGTGAATTTCTGAAGTTTTTATGTTATTGACTTTTAGTTTAATTCAGTAGTGGTCAGAAAATATACTTTCTATTATTTCATTTTTTTTACATCTATTGAAACTTATTTTATGGCTTAGCATATAGTTTATCTTAGAGAATGCTCCATATGCACCTCAGAAGAATGTGTTTTCTGATTGTATTTTCTGCCCCTCAATTCTCTTGCTTTATAATGTTGTTCAAGTCTTTTGTTGTTATCATTGTTCTTGTCAATCTCTGCCTAATTAATCTATCCATTACTAAAATTGAAGTTATAAAGTTTCCAATTATTACTGTTTAATTGTCCTCTTGTTCCTTCAATTCTGTCAATTTTTACTTTGTGTATTCTGGGGCTCAGTTATTAGATACATATATGTTTATAATTGGTATATTTTTTCATGGGAATAGTATACAAAATTGTTTCAACATATTATATCCTCATCACCTCTTTCTCCTTTGCACTATTATTTTCATATAAGTTATATCTTTATACTGTATAATTCTACCAACATAATTTTAGAAATATTGTTTATTAGATGTCTTCTGAAAAGGATAGGACTTACAGTGTTCATGCTGCCTTTTTACCTTTTATTATTTTTTTATTTTGAAATCATTTTAGATTTTTCTACATTATTTTTATTGCATTTTTTTGCATTACCATTTATCCCCCTCTAATGTATTCCCTCACTTATCGTGGTTATTACATTCTAGATGCCCTCCTCTCCCCACGACAGGTGAAAATCCATGAAGTAGGAACCTTACGTTTATTTTAGTATTTATATATATTTTAAGGCTTTATAGACCCTCCCACACACTTATAAACCTTTCCCACTCCCTTATTAATCTTTTCCACACTTTTATGAACACTACTTATGTTCTTAAACATATTCTACACTCTTAAACCTACATAACTTTAATGACATATATATACAGTACTGCAAAATCCCTCAATATAATGAAAAATCTGCAATAAATAATTAAATATAATATTTTTAAAAATCCTGCGATACAGCGAGGCCTCGATAAGTGAACCGCAATATAGAGAGGGACTATTGTATTTGCTTCCACCTCCAACCAGCCCCTCTCCTATCAATCACCACACTACTGTCTGTGTCTATGAGTTCTTTCTCTATTTTTTTTTTCCTTTTTGTTTGATCCCCTCAGCCCTCTAACCAGCCCTGCCCCAGAGCTGCCATCTGCTCTCTATTAATAGGTCTGTCTGTATTTTGCTTGTTAGTTCAGTTTGTTCATTAGATTCCACAAATGACTGAAATCATATGGTAATTGTCTTTCTCTGACTGGTTTCTTTCACTTAGCATAATGCTCTCCGGGTCTATACTGGGCCATTTTATTTCTAGAGTAGTTTCAGGTTGCTATTTAGTATCTTTTCATTTTAGCCCGAAGGATTCCCTTTAGTGTTTCTTGTAGGACAAATCTGGTAGCAATGAATGCTCTCAGTTTATACTTATGTAGAAATGGCTTAATTTGTTTTTGATTTTTGAAGAAGAGTTTAGCTCAATATAAAATTGTTTGTTGGCAGTCTTTTCTTTGAGTATTTTGAATATATCATTTTAACAATCTCTGGCGTATATGTCTTCTTAAGAGAAGTTAGCTGTTTATCTTACTGAGGATCTCTTGTGTGATGTTATTTTTCTCTTGCGGTTTTTAAGGTTTTTTCTTTGTCTTTGATGTTGTCAATTTGACTATGATTAGTTAAGGTGAGGGTCTTTTTAAATGTAGTCTTCTGGAATTTGTTGAGCTTCTTGAATATGTACATTAACATTTTTCAACAATTTGAAAATATTTATGTCATTATTTTTTGAAAAATTTTCTTTTCTCTGAATGCTACATTCAGTTTTACTAAAACTAGAAGGAGTATAAAGAATGTCCCAATACAACATAAGTATAATATTTTATTCTCACCTTAATTGAATACATTTTTTTCTTTGATTTTTTTTTTCTTTTTCAGGTAATGTATTCCTTGTTTTAACTAAATACATAGTTGCATCTCCAAAATCAATAGTGCAAATAATAAGTAGTTAAGGTAATGATAGTAATTAGGAGAAACTGTAATAAAAATCCTAACTTCTATCAGCTATAATGTCTGATATGATGGAATCTTTTCATACTACTTCAGACTTCTGGGCTATTCTTAAATAGGATCTCTTTTACTTATTCCACTTTTTAAAATGTCCTTCAGAATACAGATATTCCAAACCCATTTTTGTTAGGGTATTGATGATGATTGTGAATGAACTACTTAAATTGCATTAAAAGAAAACCTAGAAGAAGAATGCCTATTGTATATGATATTGGATTTCAAAATACATTAAGAAAGAAAAATACTAAAGGTGATGAATAACTGCATCATAATTTTAGAAAGTATATTATAATAAAATATGCATTTCTACCTAAAAAAAAAAGATAGAATGATATTTGATGCCAAATGAAAAGACTTATGCAAGTCATTGTATCTAGGAAGTACCATAACAGTATTTATGGTAGAGGAAAGGTACTTAGAGTCACATTATATCCTTTATAAAAGAAATATTAAACAGATTTAATTAATACAGATATACAAAATTCTTACATCTATCTATGCCCTTACTTAGTAATTCTTTCTAAAAAACAAAGCAAACACATTTACATTGTAATTATTCTTTATTAAGAAAACATTTATTTTATACTTTTTTCTTTTTCTTATATTTTATTCTTTTGTGTGTGTGCACCCACGATTGAGTTTTATTAGGATAGCTTGCTACTTTTCCCATCTATAGGACTTGATGATCTCTATGTATTTTGTTTTTCTTTTTTTTTACTTTATTTATTTATTTTTATTACATTTCTCTCACTTTTTTCCCATTACTCTCTCTCACCTTGCCCACCCCTTCTCCTACAGTCCATCCCCACCTTATTATGCTGTTGTCCATGTCCATGGGTCATTTATACTAGTTCCTTGACTAAACCCTTCCCCTCCTTTCCCTTTTCCCCTCCCCACCCTCCCAGCCACTCTCAGTCTACTCCTTGTTTACTTACCTCTGGTTCTATTATGCTCATTTGTTTGTGTTCATTAGTGTCCTGTGTTAGCTGAGATCATATGGTATTTGTCTTTCACTGCCTGGCTTATTTTGCTAAGCATAATACTCTCAGTTTTTTAATCCACTCCCCTACAGATGGGCACTTAGGCTGTTTCCAGCATTTGGCTATTGTGAATAGTGCTGCTGTGAACATAGGGGTGCATAGGTTATTTGAATTGGTGTTTCAGGATTCTTCAGGTATAATCATAGCAATGGAATTGCTGGATCAAAAGGCAGCTCCAATTTTAGTTTTTTGAGAAAATTCCATACTGTTTTCCATAGTGGCTGCACCAGTCTGCATTCCTCCCAACAATGCATTAGGGTTCCCTTTTCTCTACATCCTCGCCAGCACTTGTTGTTTGTTGATTTGTTGATGATTGCCATTCTGACCAGTGTGACATGGTACTTCATTGTAACTTTAATTTGCATCTCTCTGATGACTAGTGATGTTGAACATTCTTTCAGATGCTTTTGGAAACAATGTCCTCTTTGTAGAGGGATTTGTCCAAGTCCTTAGCCCATTTTTTAATTGAATTGTCTGTCTTGCTGTTGAGTCATAGAAGTTCTTTATATATTTTGGAGATAAAACCGTTGTCTGAGTTATCACTGGCAAATATGTTTTCTCATATGGTTGGTTCCCCTCTCACCTTGCCAATGTTTTCTTTAGCTCAAAAGAAACTCTAGTTTGATGTAGTCACATTTGCTTATTCTTCCTTTTATTTCTTTTGCTCTAGGAGATATATCTGTGAAAATATAGCTGCGTGGGATATCTCAGATTTTCCTGCCTATGTTTTTCTCTAGGATTTTTATGGTGTCACAGCTTACATTTAATTCTTTGATCCATCCTGAGTTTATTATAGTGTATGTTGTAAGTTGGTGGTCTAGTTTCTTTTTTTTTGCATGCCCCTGTCCAGTTCTCCCAACACCACTTGTTGAAGAGACTCTTTTCACTCCATTTGATGTTCCTTCCCCATTTGTCAGATATTAGTTGTCCATATAGTCCTGAGTTTATTTCTGGGCTCTATTCAGTTCCAATTATTTATATGTCAGTTCTTATGCCAGTATCAGAATCTTTTGTTTACAGTAGCCTTAGAGTTTGATATCAGGTATTGTGATTCCTCCTACTCTCTTCTTCTGTCTAGAGATTGTTGTAGCTCTTTGAGGTCTTTTTTTGGTTCCATATAAATTTTCGAAGTATTTGTTCTTGGTCTGTGAAATATTCCATTGATATAGTAAGAGGAATTGTGTTAAACCTATAAATTGCTTTGGGTAGTATGGACATTTTAATGATGTTGATTCTTCCCATCCATGAACATGGTATATGCTTCCATTTATTAGTATCTTCCTTAATTTATTTCTTCAGTATTCTGTAGATTTCTGAGTACAGGTCTTTTACCTCCTTGGTTAAGTTTATTCATAAGTACTTTCTTTTTCTTGTTGCTCTAGAAAACGGAACTTTTTTTTAGTTTCTATCTATGCTATTTTATTGTAGGTGTACAGAAATGCCCTCAATTTCTGAATATTGACTTTGTACCCTGATATACTGTCAAATTAACTTATCAGTTTGAATAGTTTTTTTAGTGGAGCCTATAGGGTTTTATATGTACACTATCAAGTCATCTGCAGATAATGATAGCTTTACTTCCTCTTTTACACTTTGGACGCCTTTTCTTTCCATTTCTTGTCTGATTGCTATGGCTAGAACTTCTAAAACTATGTTGAATAGGAATGGGGAGAGTGGACATTTTTGTTTTGTTCCTGACCTCAGTGGGAATGCTTTCAGTTTTTGCCCATTGAGTATGATGTTGGCCTCACATTTCTCGTATATGGCCCTTATTATGTTGAGGTATGCTCCCTCTATTCCCATTTTGCTGAGAGTTTTCATCATAAATGTGTGTTGTACTTTATCAAATGCTTTTTCAACATCTATTGATATAACCAGGTGATTTTTGTCTTTCATTTTGTTTATGTGGTGTATTATGTTTATTGGTTTGTGAATATTAAACCATTCTTGCATCTCTGGGATGAGTCCCACTTGATCATGGTGTATCATCTTTTTAATGTGTTGCTGCATTTGGTTTACCAGTATTTTGTTGAAGATTTTTGCATCTTTGTTCATCAGTGATATTGGCCTGTAGTTTTCTTTCTTTCTTGTGTCTTGACCTGGTTTTGCTATTAGGATAATACCGGCCTCATAGAAAGAGTTTGGGAGTCTTCCCTCTTCTTGGGATTTTTGGAATAGTTTGAGAAGCATCAGAGTTAGTTCTTCCCTAAATGTTTTGTAAATTTCACCTGTGAAGCCATCTGGTCCAGAGTCTTTGTATGCCAGAAGTTTTTTTATTACTGTTGCAGTTTCACTAGTTATTATCAGTATACTCAGACTTTCACTTCTTCTTGATTCAGTTTTGAAAGATTATATGTTTCCAGAAATTTGTACATTTCGTCCAGGTTGTCACATCTCCTATTATATAGTTGTTCACAATAATTTCTTACAATTATTTTTATGGGTCCTGTCTCTATTTTTCTTTTTTTTTTTTGAAGTATATTTTATTGATTATATTGTTACAATAGTTCCAATTTTTTCTCCTTTGCCCCCCTCTGCCCAGCACCTCCCCTCCCTCAGCAATCCCCCCCAAGTCCTTGCCCGTGGGTGGTACATACAAGCTCTCCCGCTTCACCCTTTCATATATTCTTCTTCCTTTTTAAAAAATTAATTAATTATTTTAACAATAAAAAATAACAATCCCTCCCTCTCAGGCTTAAGACCCTTTATAATCTTATAAAGGACAATGGGCGAAGGTCTCATGCTCCTTTAGCTGCTTCTAGCTGGGCATGGTTGTTGTCCTACCTACCCTTGGGTCCAGAAATCCCTAATAAGAGTGGGGGTGTGGAGGGGATGGTGGCCTTCCCACATGGGGAAGGATCATGCAGACTCCAAGTCAGTTGGCTGTCCCCGGACAACAGCGTGTTTGCTTTAGCAGGCTGGCATCCTTGTTGTATTCTGGGGCAACAGGTTTAGCAACAGGGTTAAAAGACATCATTCAATCCATAACCACTAGATGACAAAAGGCAGGGATTAATTTTTCAATGTCCCACATTAGGGAAAAAAAAAGGCTTCTTTGGAGGAAGGTGTGCCAGGCACATCTCACCTGTCCAAAACCCTTTTGCCCATTATACTTGGTTTGGGCTGAGGGAAATATTTTAGGTTTCCTCCCCTCAGACCTCTGGGCCCTTTCTGTCCAAGCCATTAGGATAGAAAAAAGAAACCAGTTTTAAAGTGAAGCCCACAGACCACCCCATACTTCATCAACCCAGCCACTTAGTTCAGCCAAACTGTTGAGTCTCAGGAGGCAGTGACGCAGACAGGATTAAGTGAGGCCTATACGTACAGACAATCACTTGGGTAATTAGATCATAGACTTATGCTCTATGAAAACAGAAAACACATGTTAATTTATGTAACATAACCCATATACAAGTCTCTAAATCTGTAGAACCATCTTATTGGAAAGACATCCAGTTGCAAGGCATTTGACATTCTTCTTGTCTGTAAATTAAACATCTTTGATGATACCGAAGACATAGTTTAACTTTCAAATGAAAACAAAATTTAAATGAAAATAAACTTTAAAGAGAGTTATCTGCACTACTTTATAGTCTGCCACTGATCATTGTGATTTTCCTTGAATGATGATTTTTCTCCCTAAGATTACCCTCCTTGTCATTAAAGGGACTGCATTAAGTCCATTTGTAATTAATCCTCTGCATTCGCATAAACACAATAAGAGCAGTAAATGATTACTTATGATCTTTAGTTCTGCTTTGCTGGAACTTATGAAAGGAACATTTAGGGTGACCTTCAGTCTGCCCTTCAGGGCACAGAAGCTGAGCCACATACCTGGCATTCAGCCTTGCCTGTACACACCTGTCTTTTCCAAGTCCTTCTGGTTTTCCATTGACCCTTAAGGTCCCTTCTAGTCATCTTTCAGGAAAGCAACCTTCATTCCTTCCCTGGAAAGATTGCTATGGACCGCACAACCAACCAAGGTACCAGGCCTTTTATCTCATTGGCTTTTATTCGCTTCAAAAGTCAATCCCAGTTCCTCAGGGCTTTTTGGTAACAACCAGAGTCCAACCATGTCTCTTTTAGGCATGACATTCCAGTCAAAGTCTTGGTCAATAAAACCTCTATCAACGTATGTCATTACTTACTTCTTTATGCCAAACTCTGGAAGGATCAGGTAGGGAGAAAAATACACAGTGTGAGGGAAAATCCTTGTCCTTCTAATATTCACTGAACTGACATTTCCATTCTTTATATTTTCATTGTTTTTCCCCAATAAAAATTTTTTTGTTTGTTTTTCCATTACAGTTGTTTCATTTTTTTCCCCCTTTTGTTTTCGTGCACTCTGCCCACCCCTTCTCCCACATTCAGTCCCCACTCAGTTGTCCATGTCTGTGGGTAATTTATACATGTTCTTTGAATAGACCCTTCCCCTTCTTACCCCCTTCTCTCCCTCCCGCCTTCCCCACTTGTAAATGTTAGTCTACTCCTTGTTTACATACCTCAGGTTCAATTTTGCTGGTTTGTGTTGTTCATTAGTTTCCTATGATAAGTGGTAGCATAAGGTATTTTTCTTTCATTGCCTGGCTTATTTCACTGAGCATAATTCTCTGTAGTTCCATCCATGTTTTTGCAAATGGTAGAAGTTCCTTCTTTCTTTCTGCTACATAGTACTCCATTGTGTAAATGTACTAGTTTTTTGATCCACTCATCTACACATGGGGACTTAGGTTGTTTCCAGCACTTGGCTATTGTAAATAGTGCTGCTATGAACATAGGGGTGCAGAGGTTCTTTTGAATTGGTGTATCAGGATTTTTCAGATATAATCCTAGAAATGGAATTGCTGGTTCAAAAGACAGTGCCATTTTTAGTTTTTTGAGGAAACTCCAATCTGTTTTCTATAGTGGCTGCACCAGTCTGCATTCCTACCAGCAACGCACCAGAGTTCCCATTTCTCCACATCCTCTCCAGTACAAGTTGTTTGTTGATTTGTTGATGATGGCCATTCTGACTGGTGTGCGGTGGTATCTCATTGTGGTTATTATTTGCATCTCTCTGATGGCTAGTGATGTTGAACATTTATTCATATGTCTATGGACCCTTTGTATGTCCTCTTTGGAGAAGTGTTTGTTCAGGTCCTTTGCCCAATTTTTTAATTGTGTTGTCTGTCTTCTTGGTGTTGAGTCATATAAGTTCTTTATATATTTTGGAGATCAATCCCTTGTCTGAGATATCATTGGAAAATATATTTTCCCATATGGTTGGCTTCGTTTTCATCTTGCTGATGATTTTTTTTGCTGAACAGAAACTCTTTAGTTTGATGTAGTCCCATTTGTTTATCTTTCCTTTATTTCCCTTGCCTTAGGAGATATGTCAGTTTAAATGTTGCTATGTGGGATATCTGAAATTCTCCTGCATATTTTTTCCTCTATGACTTTTATGGTGCCACGGCTTACATTCAAGGCTTTGATCCATCTTGAGTTTATTCTGGTGTGTGGTGTAATTTGGTGGTCTAGTTTCATTTTTTTGCATGTCCTTCTCCAGTTCTCCGAACACCATTTGTTGAAGAGGCTCTTTTCACTCTATTTGATGTTCGACCCTTTGTCAAATATTAGTTGACCATATAGACCTGGGTTTATCTCTGGGCTTTCTATTCTGTTCCATTGACCTATATGTCTGAACTTATGCTAGTACCAGACTGTTTTGATTACCATGGCCTTGTAGTATAGTTTGATATCAGGTATTGTGATTCCTCCTACTCCGTTTTTCTGTCTCAAGATTGCTGTGGCTATTCGAGCTCTTTTTTGGTTCCATATAAATTTCTGAAGTATTTGTTCTAGTTCTGTGAATAATGTTATTGGTATTTTAATAGTGATTGCATTGAATCTATAAATTGCTTTGGGTTGTATGGACATGTTAATGATGTTGATTATTCCCATCCATGAGCATTGTATATATTTCCATTTATTGCATCTTCCTTAATTTCTTTCTTCAGTGTTATATAGTTTTCTGAGTACAGGTCTTTTACCTCCTTGGTTAAGTTTATTCGTAGGTATTTTATTTTTCTTGTTGCTATGGTAAATGGGATTTTTCTTTTAATTTCTATGTCCTACATTTTATTGTTTGTGTACAGAAATGCTTTCTTTTTCTCAATATTGACTTTGTACCCTGCTATTTTGCTGAATTCACTTATTAAGTCGAGTAGTTTTTAGTGGAGTCTATAGGGTTTTCTATGTACACTGTCATGTCATCTGCAAATAATGACAGTTTACGTCCTCTTTTCCAATTTGGATGCCTTTTATTTCTCTTTGTTGTCTGACTGCTGTGACAAGAACTTCCAAGACTGTGTTAAATAGGAGTAGAGAGAGTGGACTTCTTTGTCTTGTTCCTGACTTCAGAGGGAATGCTCTCAGTTTTTGCCTATTGAGTATGATGTTGGCTTCAGGTTTCTCGTATATGGCCTTTATTATGTTTAGATATGCTTCTTCTATTCCAAATTTCCTGAGAGTTTTCATCATAAATGTGTGTCGTACTTTATCAAGTGCTTTTTCTGCATCTATTGATACGATCATGTGGTTTTTGTCTTTTATTTTGTTTATGTGGTGTGTTATGTTTATTGATTTGTGAATATTAAACCATCCTTATATCCTTGGGATGAATCCCACTTGATCGTGGTGTATGATCTTTCTAATGTGTTGCTGGATCTGGTTTGCCAATACTTTCTTGAGGTTTTTAGCATCTATATTGATCAGCGATATTGGCTTATAGTTTTCTTTCTCTGTTGTGTCTTAACCTGATTTTGGAATTAGGGTAATACTGGCTTCATGGAACGAATTTGGGAGTCTTCCCTCTTCTCAGATTTTTTGGAATAGTCTGAGGAGGAGAGGAGTTAGTTCTTTCCTAAATGTTTTAAAGAATTCACCTGTGAAGCCATCCAATCCAGGGCTTTTGTGTGCCGGGAGTTTTTTGATTACTGCTTCAATTTCACTAGTTGTAATTAGTCTATTCAGGCTTTCTGCTTCTTCTTGATTCAGTTTTGGAAGACTGTATGCTTCCAGGAATTTGTCTATTTCCTCTAGGTTGTCAAATTTCTTGCCATACTGTTGTTCGTAATAATTTATTACAATCTTTTGTATTTCTGTGGTATCGGTTGTGATTTCTCCTCTTTCGTTTATGATTTTATTTATTTGGTTCCTCTATCTTTTTTTTTTCTTGATGAGCCTGCTTAAAGGCTTGTCAGTTTTTTTTTTATCTTTGCAAAGAACCAGCTCCTACTTATGTTGATCTTTTGAATTTTTAGTTTAGTTTCTATGTCATTTAATTTTGCTCTGATCTTGATGATTTCCTTCCTTCTACTTGCTCTGAGCTTTGCTGTTGTTCTTCCTCTAGTTCTTGTAGCTGGAGGGTTAGATTTTTTATTAGAGATTCTTCTAGCTTTTTTAGGTAGGCCTGTATTGCTATGAACTTTCCTCTCAGGACTGCTTTTGCTGTATCCCATAGGTTTTGTGTTGTGTGTTCATTATCATTAGTTTCGAGAAATTTTTTATTTCTTCCTTAATGTCATTGTTAACCCATTTATTATTTAATAGTATGTTATTTGTTCTCCATGAGTTTGAGTGTTTTTGAGTTTTTACCTTGAGGTTGAATTCCAATTTTAAGCCATTGTGATCTGAGAAGATGCTTGATATAATTTCAATTTTCTTGAATTTATTGCGGCTTGTTTTATGTCCTACCATGTGGTCTATCTTTCAAAATTTTCCATGTGCACTTGAGAAGAATGTCTATTTTGCTTCTTTGGGGTGACAAGTTCTATATATATATCGACTAAGTCTATTTGATCTAGAGTGTTGTTCAATGCCTTAATATCTTTGGTGTTTCTTTGCTTCAAAGATCTATTCATTGTTGACAATGGGGTGTTAAGGTTTCCTATTATGAGTGTGTTGCTATCTATATTTTTATTGGAGTCTTTCAACATTTTCCTTACATATTTGCATGCTCCTAAGTTGGATGCATATGTGTTTATAAGTGTTATATCTTCTTAATGGATTTTTCCCTTAAGTATTATGAAATGCTCTTCTTTTTCTTGTTTTATGGCCTTTGCTGTGAAATCTGTTTTGTTTGATATAAGTATTTCTACCCCAGCTTTATTTTTAATGTGCATTTGCTTGAAATACTTTTTTCCATCTCTTCACTTTCAGTCTGTGTAGATCTTTTATTCTGAGGTGGGTCTCTTGTAGACAGCATATATGTGGGTCACACTTTCTAATCCATTCAGCTACCCTATCTCTTTTGATTGGAGCATTTAATCCATTTACATTTAAGGTTATTATCAATAGGTACTTATTCTTTGTCATTTTCCCACTTTGTACTTGTGTTCCTCTCTGTCTCTCTCTGTTTCTTCATCTTCCTAAAGCAGACCCTTTAGTATCTCTTGCAGTGCTGGTTTGGTGGAGATGTATTCTTTTAGCCTTTTTTTGTCTTGGAAACTTCTTATTTCACCTTACATTTTGAATGAGAGTCTTGCTGGGTAGAGTATTCTGGGTCGTAGGCCTTTGTTTTTCATTGCTTGGAATATTTTTTGCCGTTCCCTTCTGGCTTGTAGTGATTCTGCTGAGAAATCTGCTGATATCCTTTATTGAGCTTGCTTGTATGTTATTAGCTGTTTTTCTCTTGCTACTTTTAGGATTCTCTCCTTGCCTTTCAATGTTGCCATTTTAATTATGATGTGTCTTGAAGTGGGCCTGTTGGGGTTCATCTTCATTGGTACACTCTGTGCTTCCTGGACTTGCATGACTCTTTCTCCCCTCATGTTAAGGATGTTTTCTGTTATTAGTTTTTCGAAGAGGTTTTCTATCCCTTGCTCTTCTTCTTCCCCTTCTGGAATTCCTTTTATACGGATATTATTACATTACATGCTGTCCTGCAGCTTTCTTAGAACATCTTCATTCTTGTTCAGTCTTTCTTCATTTTGTTGCACTGTCTGTGAGTTTTTGTCTACGTTGTCCTCCAGCTCACTGATCTGACCTTCTGCTTCCTCTAGCCTGCTTTTAATTCCTTCTACTGTGTTCTTCAATTCAGAGATTGTATTCTTCATTTCCTCCTGGCTCTTATTGATAGCTTCTATGTCCTTTTTCATGCTGGTGTAATTCTCAGTAAGTTTCTTGTAGTTTTTCTGTAGTTTCTTGTAGTTTCCCAGGAGTTCCTTGTAGTTTTAGCTGAGCTCATTGAGCTTCTTCATAATCCATGTTTTGAATTCCATATCTGGTAGTTTGCTTCCCTCTATTTCATTTAGCACTTTCTGGAGATTCTACCTTTCCTCTTGATGGGGAGTTGTTTCTCTGTTTCCCCATTTTTGTGACTCTTATTGTTTGTTGCTGCTTCTTAGATTGATCTGGACTTCCTTGATCTACCTTTGGTGGCGTCAGATCGTGTACCTGTCTTGCCCTAGGCAGCCTGTTGGAGACTTCCAGGGATCTACTGCCTTTGTCTGTTACCTTTAGTTGTTAATCTATTCAATCTATGATTAGCCACCAGGCTTAAGAACCGAGAGTGTGGCAGCTTAATTCCTGCAGGCAGGGCTTTTGCTTCCCCTCAGGCTGATGCCACTCAGAGGGGAATGGTCTGCCTGCAGTGCTGGGGATAAGTCAGCACTGGGACCCGGTCAGCTGCTCCTCCAGTTCTCCCCTCAAAGCTACCACACCAAACTCTCCCCAAACATCTCCAGTCCTCTCTGCCTTTCGTCTGCTTGAGCCTAGGTAAGTGGGGGCCAAAATATTTTTGTATGTGATTCACTTAAGAGCTCTTTTTCTCCCGCTGTTTCTCTCCAGCAAGCAAGAAACCCTGTGGCTCTTTGCTTTTCACAGCTGGATACTATTTTACTTTAAACTCTGTTGCTGTAGGCTGGGAAGCCCAGCTGAGAGGTCTAGACCCCTCCCTTCTCAGGGGGAACCTGCGGCTGCTGAGCTGTTTCTCAGTCTCTTCAGCTGCCACCCATGGGAGCCCAGCCAGACCTTCTGCATCTCCACAGTCCCTACCAGTCATGTTGTGATGTAGCGGCCTTTTCTGTCCCTCCGTAGTTATAAGACTTCTCTCAGCTAGTGTTCGGTTGTTTATTCCAGATGACTTCTCCAAAATTAAGTTGCAAATCCAGACTGGTTCTGGGAGGATGTTAGTGTAGCTTCCACTTACTCCTCTGCCTTCTTGGATCCCCCTCTATTTTTCTTGATGAGCCTCTTTAAAGGCTTGTTGATTTTGTTTATCTTTTCAAAGAACCATCTCCTGCTTTTATTGGTCTTTCAAATTGTTTGTTTATCTCTATATCATTTAATTCCACTCTGATCATGATGATTCCCTTTCTTCTTCTTGCTCTGGGGTTTGTTTGTTGTTGTTCCTCTAGTTCTTGTAGCTGTAGGGTTAGATTGTTTTATTTGAGATTCTTCTATCCTTTAGGTAGGCCTGTATTGCTATGAACTTCCCTCTCAGGACTTCCTTTGTTGTGTCCCATAGGTTTGGGGCTGTTGTGTGTTCATTATCATTTGTTTCCAGAAATGTTTTTATTTCTCCTTGATGTCATTGTTAACCCATTTATTATTTAATAGCATCTTATTCATTCTCCATGAATTTGAATGTTTTGAGCTTTTTCCTTGAGGTTGGTTTCCCATTTCAAGCCATTGTGATCTGAGAAGATGCTTGATATAATTTCAATTTTCTTGAACTTGTTGAGGCTTGTTTTGTGTCATTCCATGTGGTGTGTCTTTGAAAATGTTCCATGTGCACTTAAAAAAATAGTGTATTTTGCTTCTCTGGGGCGAAACATTTTATATATGTTAATTAAGTCCATTTTGTCTAGACTGTTGTCAATGCCTCAATATCCTTGGTGATTCTTTGCTTCAAAGATCTTTCCATTGTTGACAATGGGGTGTTAAAGTCCCCTATTATGAGTCGGTTGTTGTCAATATCATTTTTGTAGTCTTCCAAGATTTTCCTTATATATGTGGGTGCTCCTCTGTTCGGTGCATATATGTTTACCAGGGTTATATTTTCTTGATGGATTGTTCCCTTATGTATTATGAAATGTTATTCTTTGTCTCTTTTTATGGCCTTTGTTGTAAAATCTATATTGTCTGATATAAATAATGATACCCCAGATTTTTTTTTCATGTCCATTTGCTTGGAATACTTTTTTCCACCCCTTCACATTTAGTCTGTGTGGGTCTTTTGTTCTCAGGTGGGTCTCTTGTAGACAGCATACATATAGGTCATGTTTTCTTATCCATTCAGCTACCCTATACCTTTTTATTGGAGCATTTAATCAATTTGCACATTAGATTATTATTGATAGAAACTTATTCATTGTGATTTATTCCCATGTACCTGTGTTCTTCCCTCTCTCTCTTTCTTCATCTTCTTAAAGCAGTCCCTTTAGCATCTCTTGCAATGCTGGTTTGGTGGAAATATTTTCTTTTAACTTTCTTTTGTCTGCAAAATTCTTTATTTCACCTTCCATTTTGAATGAGAGCCTTGCTGGGTTGAGTATTCTTGGTTGTAGGCCTTTGTTTTTTATTGCTTGGTATATTTTTTTGCCATTCCATTCTGGCTTGTTGTGTTCTGTTTAGAAATCTGCTGATAGTCTTGTTGGAGCTCCCTTGTATGTTAATTCTGGTTTCTCTCTTGCTGCCTTTAGGATTTTCTTTTTGTCTTTGAATGTTGCCATTTTAATTTTGATGTATCTTGGAGTGAGTCTCTCTGAGATTTTCTTCATTGGGACTCTATGTGCTTCTTGAACTTGTATGGCTTTTTCTCTCCTCAAGTCAGGGAAGTTTTCTGTTATTACCTTTTCAAACAGATTTTTTATCCGTTGCTCCCCTTCTTCTCCTTCTAGTATCCCTATGATGTGGATATTGTTGTTTCGTGTTGCCCTGCACCTTTCTTAAACCTTCTTCAGTCTTTTTCAGTCTTTTTTCATTCTGTTGCACTGCCTCGGGATTTTATTCTATGTTGTTCTCCGCCTCACTGACCCAACCTTCTGCTTCCTCTAGCCTGTTTTTTATTGCCTCTACTGTGTTCTTCATTTTATAAATTATATTCTTCATTTCATCCTGGCTCTTAATAATTTCTATGTCCTTTTTAATGCCAGTGTAGTTCTCAGTACATTCCTTGTAGCTTCCCTGGAGTACTTTGTAGTTTCCCTGGAGTACTTTGTAGTTTTATCTGAGTTTATCAAGTTTATTGAGCTTCCTTATAACCATCCTTTTGAATTCCATTTCTGATAGTTGCTTGCCTCTGTTTCATCTAGCACTCCTTCTGGGCATTCCTCTTTTCCTTTGGTGGGGGCATTGTTTTTTTGTCCACCATTTTAGGTGACTTTTTGTTTGTTTTTGTTTCTTAGATTTGTCTGCCTTGATTTCCCACCTTTGTGGTGTGACCTTCTGTAATAGGAGACCTAGGGGATTTAGTGGTGCAGTTCCTTTGATCTTCTGAGCTTGATGCTTTTGGGATGCCCTTTATGCCATCTGTTTAGGCTGTCTGCTGTATTTCAGTTTTGGTTGTTGTTGTGTTGCTCTTTGGTGGGACCTTCCCTCTGGCTAGTTGACTGAGAGTCACTCTGCCCTCCATATCTTGAATTCTTTTGTGGAGATGCTGTTAAAACATAAACACACAACTCAGGCAACAAACCCACACTCTCAAAAATATCCCCCACCCAAAATCACACTATCAGAAGCCTGTGAGCCTGTCACAGACCTCCAACCAGTGGGGTTCATGGCACTGTGGATGAAACGAATAAGTGCACACAGACTGCAAGAATCTTCTGGAGAAGAGGGGACGAAACTGGCCACACTGTAAAGGAGAAAGTGTGGTTTGCCCCTGCCTGAACAGGCTTTTATTAACTCTTTAGGTGGTCCTTTAGCAGAAAACAAGCTTTTAAGCTATAATAGAAATGCAGACCTGGTTCCCTATGGGAAAACTGGTGTGTGGAGTGGATCTGTGTGCCACCACACTCCCAGTAGTTTTCCAAATCCGGGGATGAGCTACATTTGCCACCACCAAGCACCCTGGCTTCTCATATGAGCCACTATTAATATATATGTAAAGAGATTAAAATTATTATACTAATGGAAAAACAGATAAGGGTTGGCTAACTGAAAGAAATAAAATTTTTAGAGGGAAGGTAGAAGAGTAATAATAGTAGCGAGTAGGGATAAGGCAGTGTGGGACAGTAAGTAATATTTACATTGTATGTTGAAAAAGGGAGGGAAGAAGGCAGAAAGAAGTGAGAGAATGGAAGCGTATAGTATTAGGTTTATACAGAAGTTATATGATATATATTTAGTGAGAGAGGAACAGGAACAAAACAAACAATATAAAAGTAAAGAAGAAGAAGAGAAGGTAGGAAACAGATTAAAGAAAGAGCTTTTCTCCAGCACAACTTTTGGGCTATGATTGATATAGGTGGGATAGGAGTAATAGGGGAAAAAATAACAAAAGAAAAGTTTAAGAGATGTCCAAAGGAAAGGGAAGTGAATTTGAGATGATAGAGGAGGTAGATATATTAAGAATGAGAAGTGAAAACCAGGCTAAGAGAGGCAAAACTTTTTCAAATTGGGTTGAAAGAATGGATACTAGTTGTACAAGGGAGAAGATAGAATTTAAGACCAAAGTAAGAAGAGGAGATCAGGTGTTAAATTGGGGTAGTGCAAAGGAGGAGCAACATATGATATTTGGAATAAGCTATAACAATTAGTGCCTTAAAATGAATAAATTGGGAGGATAAAAAAATAACTCATGAAAAATATCGTGGTGTATTTTGTCCTAGTAATATCTGGTTTTTCTGCTTTCTTCTTTTGCTGGATCCACCCCTGGTCAGAATTCAATGGGTTTTATATCTTCCTTTCTGGCTGGCTGGCTGTGAGGAGATCTAGCTGGATTCTGAGGCTTCTGTTCTCTCGCTCGTGGGTCTGCCACAGCTCTCCACTGTGAGTTGCACTGAGTTGGGTCCTCGCCACTGGTCCTATGGTACCCTCTAGCACTCTTGATTTTTGTTTAGCAATGCTACTTTGCCAACAAGCTGGGGTGCACACAAATAGTTCTTGCCCAGTATTGGTTCTTGTTTCCGGTCTCTTCCAAAAAGGTCTCTGTGTGACTTCCAAACTGCAGCACTGGTCTGTGTTTTTGCTTGGCCGAGCCTTCGTGCTTGCATGCAGGGTTGCCTGCCTGGGTTCCCTACCAAGTCCTGGGTTCTGACTCAGCTTTCCCCCACGTGGGCCCATTTCTGTGGCTCAGTTCTGCATTTTTGTTTGGCAGAAACTTTGTGCATGCATGCATGAAGGGGCAGCATTGCCATCCCAGGTGTTCCTACCAAGTCTCGATTCACAGTTTCTCACAGTCAAGGCTGGCCTCTGTCTTCCCATGCTTCTGACTATTTCACCAAACCTTCTCACTGATTCCCTCGTGGATGCCACTGGTCAGGGTGCCTATGGTGGCAGCACAGTTTCCAAGCAGATCCCAGCTAGTGAGCAGGTAGCAGCTGCTGCTTTCGGTGTGGTGGAGGCACTGGGCTGAGAAACCCAGAGATTTCACTTGGAGAGTGCGGGCCGTGATTTCTGCCCTCTTCCATGCTGCTCCCAGGCTCCCATCACTGTTCGTCCTATCTGAAAGCCCTTCTGACTCACTCCGCACTCCGTGTTTGTACTCCAAGTCCTTCTGCAATGAGGGCAAGCAGACAAGACTGCTACTTACTCCACTACCATCTTTCGCCCTCTCCTCTGTCTATTTTTATAAGCTTTAAATAAATTTTTTAGAGCTTCCTTATTAAATACTACTTATACAATTCCATGGCTTTCTTCTTTTTTTTTTATCTCCTTCATTGCTGCTATCAAGAACAAGATACTTAAAACACGTGGTTAGAGTGTATAAGTTGAACTGTCATATATAAGTGTCACTAGCCACAAGTTGCTATATAAAATTATTAATGAATTAATTAAAATAATATAAAATTAGACACTCCATCCTTTAGTCGCACCAGCCACATTTCAAATGTTCAGTTGCTGAATGAAACCAGTGGCTACCACACTGGACATGTACATACAAAGCATTTTTATTATTGCAAAAAAAAATTTCTGTTGGACAGAACGTGTACAGATGGTTAAATAATGAAAACAAAAGTGTCTCTCCATGTCACTCAGTACTCCTTTAGGAGGTAGTTATGTTCATATTTGTAAAAATTCTCCAAAAACATGTCTGTATGTCTTGCTATATTTGTACACACAAAATATATTGAAAAATCTATACACTTGAGTATGTGTATTTGATTTCAACAGGTAAAAAAATGTAGAACACTTTTATCCACTTAATAATATAAATTAAATATTTTTTTATATAAACCCTCTTGTTTCCCTGTAATATCATTCAATGGCTACATCGAATTTCCTTGCACTACCATTTATTTATTTTCTATACCTGCAAATACATGAGGCAACTACTTTTGAAATATATTTGTGGGCTAAATTCATAGCAGTAGTATTGCTGGGTCAAAGGAAAGGTCAATCTGAAATTTAATAGACAGTATCAAATTACATTAATAGGGTCCACCAATAGTATTTAATATTACCTGTTATTCTACTCTTGCTGTCACTACTGTTAACATTTTAAATATTATCAATTTGTCTGATGAAAAATAACACTTAATTGTTATATTGATTTGCAATTATCTAATTTTGAGTGATGTCAACCATCATCTTGTCATATTTACATTGGATATTGGTTTAGTTATTTGTATGAGTTTCTTTGTATCAGCTTCTAAAATGGGGGATTAGCAAATGACATTTATGTGCAGCACATTTTTTTTTTTTAATATTCCTACTTCGCTTGAGCCTTAATGGCAGCCACCACCATTTGTTAAGTTCAATGTAAGGAATTCTTTTTTTTTTTTTTTTTTTTTTTTTTACTAGACCTGTATCTAGTATTAACATGTGGAATAAGGAATGAATGATGAGTGTTAGGGAAGGTGGAACGATGACAGATGTTGTGAGTAAATGTATATAAAAACTCATTTGAAAATATATACCTACTCAATAAAAGTTAAAGGAATCATTTTACCCAAATGTTTTGTTGTACCCCTTAAAATTTTACCCTGGCTGGTTTGGCTCAGTGGATTGAGCGTCGGCCTGCGAGCTAAGTGTCGCTGGTTCGATCTTCCAGTCAGGGCACATCAGAGAAGGAAAACTCTGACTCCAAAAAACCTCCGCTGCCTTGCGGCATACCTCTTCAGGGGAAAGGCTAAGGGAGTAAACCCCGACAGAAAATCCGGAGCCGGAGTCCCTAAGGCGGTTTGACGTTGTAGTCAACACCGGCAACTCCTGCGGCGCACCTGAAGCCAAGCTGTATTGACTCCGTCTTTCCCTTGGACCCTTCAGCTGCGAAGAGAGGGGGGGTCTGCTGCATGGGCAACAGCAGACCCTCCATATCACCCTGCCCAGGCTCTGTAGCTTCAGCTCCACTGGAGAGGACACTCCAGCGTCATCGCAAGATGTCGATTCAACACGGGAGGAGACAGATACCGTGTCACTCCCGAGTCGGACTGCACAGCCATTCTCGGCGGTGCAGATAGACTCTTAAGAAGCTACACCATCGTCTCTCGAGACGGATGGCTGCCGACGACCCCTTAAAATTTCCCTCAGTATTTCAAGTGAAATAGGAATAAATTAATACAGGAAGAGAAGAAACAAACTTAACTTCTTCAGATTTTGGTTTAATACAGTATTCATCTGAATATTTTTAAAATGTCAGAAAATCAGCCAATCTTATCATTTTATTAAAATCTTGAAACACTTCATGAACATTTCACAGAGAGGGAACAATACAAGGAATGACTTTGGGCTTTAGGCCATTAAAATGCAAGCTTAGTAAATAACAACAACTCAAACAATTTTACTCTGGAAATTATTTTTATTGCCATTCCACTAATTTAACTTGATTTTATAGGCCCTCTTCTTTCCACAACTAAACAGAAAGTGCAGTGCCACCAGGGAGTAAATGGAAAATTAATTTTTTTCTTTAGTATTGCTCTTTGCTTTGTTAGAGAAGGAACAGTTATGATATTTGCCTGTCAAATCAAATAGATACTGACAGATAAGTAAGAAAGAAATAGAGGATCTTTTTATTTTTAATTAGGCATCTTGAGCATAGAAGTTATAGTCTACCTGTTAATATACTAAAAAATATTGAGATCAAAGCTAAAAGTCTGAGCCTGTTATTCTCTAGTTTTCCCAAGTGAATTGTATATTCAGAATCTTCTTAATGTTTATATATTGTCATTTGCATCCTGTATCTATTATAATTGCATTAAAATCAGAGTCTGAAGACTAAAGAATGTCAAGTACTAAATGGTAAATATATGATGAAAAGCATAGTTAACTGAAAATGGTTAATGTAATTAATGTAGGAAAAGGTTCCTCCAATTCAGTTGAAAAGTGAGCAAAAATGTAAATAAACTTTTCACAAAAGAACCCTGTATTACACTGAGGAACACAATTTTTGTTGACTTAGGTTTGACACTTGTTTTTGACTAACTTTTGGCATCTGAATCCAAAATCGACTCCAGTTTTTCTCTATCACATCAACTTGTTAAGGTACAGGATACCCTCCCTTTGTCCAAAAAATTATACAAAATGTACATACAAAGGAAAATAAAGAAAAAATTACCTGAATAGACTGTTTATTTAGAGTTATTCATATAAAAGCTATATATTGTTACTGTAAGTCAAATTGTGTACAAATGGTAAAGTGCTACTACCAAACATATATATTAACGTTTTTTATCTTTTCCAATGACAGGCTAGGAAATGCCAAAGTGAGATACTTGAAACAGTCTCCTTCAGTTGGCAAAACTTTAACAAATTGCTTCATGAAACGCAGCTTTATGTGCAGAGGTGGGGATATATTGTTCTTTCTGTCAACAAGTGGCTCACATAGAATGTTTGGATCACCAGGTTTGAGGTCAGATCTTTGAGGCCTATTCAACTCCCCCCAATGCTTCTCATGAACTCTGCTGTCCCACATACACAGAAAACAGGGATACTTGGTGTATCTGTGTTGCTGACCAAGAAGGGAGCAGACCATTTTAAGGTCAACACAGATGATCCAATTGTACTTGTGCTATTGCAACAGATCAATGACTCTCTTTATGTTTTCATATTCTTTTTTTTTAATTTTAATTTTTTGGTTTTTCAATTACAGTTGTCCCATTTTTTCCCCACTGCCCCCCCCATCCAGCTCATCCCCTCTCCCACAATCATATCCCTCCCGTTGTCCATGTCCATGAGTCATTTATACATGTTCCTTGACTAAACCCTTTCCTTACTTATCCCCCTTCTCTCCATATTCTTCATGAAAACAAACTGAATGGCCAATTAGGACTGCACCAAATAAGTTGTCATTGTGGAGGAGGACACACTTCAAGCTCCGCTTTGAGCTGTCAATGAATACTGGCCCCTCAATTGCCTTATATATTGGAAATCCCAGTTCCTCCATTAAACAATGTATGTAATGGCAATACACAAAGCCACCACCACTTCAAAAGTACTGCAGAAATATCCTTTCTCTTGATTAAAAGTAGGATACCTTTGCTCCTTTTTCAAGCAAGATTTTCTCATGCAGTGCAGTCTTGATGCTAGGAGTTCTGACCAAATCTCATGCCAAATCATTCGACTCACTCTGATCAAATTCCTTATAAACTGAGTCATCTTCAATTTCAAAATTTTCATCATTGCTGTCACTTAGTTCTTCACCATACTCCTGTGTTTTGAAAGAGGGTTGTTCAATGAAAACTGGCACTGGGATTTCAGCTGAACGAGGCACTGGGTGTATAGATGGTGGTAGACTAGAATACTCCAGTTTACATTTATTTTTCTTGTTATATCCTGATATTTTCACTATACAAAAGTAACAGTCACTTAAATGATCTCTGGGCTCTCACCCGACCATAGTTATAACAAATGGCAATTTATCACGTGTTCCCTTCGTTCACATCCGTAAACTCTTGACACACTGCTTGCACACCTTGTGAGGGGCCCAAGACTTATCCTGATCACCAAGTTTTGCTTTACAATATGCAAAATAAGCTTGCCTGACAAATGCGTTGATGTTTGCCTTTTGACTGGGAATGCTGAAACTGCCACAGGTATAACAAAATGAATCAGGGTTGTTTAGGCACTTATGATGAGAAATAGGAGAGGTAGACATGGTCTGAAGGAAAGGAAATAAGTATGTATGTAAACAAAAAATAATAAATTCTGCTAACTCATTGTATACAGACAAGAACTCGGACTACACTTTGGAGTACAATTCATTATATAGAGCAGCACACAACCTCTCACCACACTGTTTCATGTGTAACTGAATAGCCTAGACAAGTATGAACCTGTCTCTGGTCTCCAAGGTCATCCCCCTCCCCTCCCCACTTGAGGGAGGTTTGCTCTCAGCCAATGGGAGAGCACTAGTGCTTCCTTCAATCAAGGCTTGATCCAGCCTACAGTGGTCACATTAAGATAAGCTGTACAGAAAAAACTTGATGTGACAGGAAAAAACTAACTGCAGTTTTGAAATCAGCATGCCTATTTAAGTCTAAAACAGCTGAAAAATCGAACTCAGCAGGACTTATGTTAAAAATTATTCCCGTGTGTTATTGATAAATTAATAAGTAGATGCATAACATAATTTATAAATAAAAAAATGGTGATCAAATGCACCTACCCCACTGGCCAAACTTAACTCTGATATTACCAACTATTGAAAAGATTACTGGTTGGAGTGTAATTTGTGCTTTTACTTTTGGTCAGAGTTTGTCATTGTGTGTGAAGGACATTGATGTGTCCTACTACCCACACATTCCTCCCTCAATATGTACCACAAGAAGATGGTTGCACATACACACACATACACATCAGAAAATATATACATATATACACATATATTTACTCTTTTATACATAAATATTCTGAGTTATACATATGTATACACATATTTTATATATATTTATATGTGTATAAATGCACGCGTGCACACACACACACACACACACACATATATATATATATATACATATAATGCAATTATGTGTGTTACATATGTTTGTCTAAACATATTACAAAAGGGGACCCCAAAATTCAGAATTTACTTATTAAAAATTGTGTATTTTTTCTTACATGTTTAAACTTTAGTCACTCTCAAAGTATTCTCCATTTGATGCAATATACCTATCAAAGCATTTTTCCCACTGCTCCAAACAGCTTTTGAACTTGTCAATTTTTATGCCTTTTAGTGCTACTGCCATTTTTTGTTTCATCTCTTCTACATCAGCAGTACATTTCCCTTTAAGGACTTTTTTCATCCAGGGAAACAAACAAAAAAAGAAATCACTCAGGGAGAGATCAGTTGAATATGGAGGTGGGGCATGGGAGGCGTACCACTTAGGGTCAAAAACTGCTGAACACTCAGCCATTTGTTTTCACCTTCTATTAAAAATAAAAATTGTTTTTTAAATGTTTTAGTGTATGGCCTATGATTCAAATCAACAAACTAATAATATAGCTGTTCACATTTATTGAGTAATAAGCATGTGCATTAACCACTCTACATAGTTCAGTAGGTACAGATTTAGTAGTCTTAATCACAACTTGCTTGTACCATGGCATTTTCTCCATTGAGTTGTTTCACAAAATATTCTAGTATCGGTAAGATGTCTGGTGCCAAGAAAAAAAAAATAGGCCACATACTCTGTTTACACTATTTGAATATTGTGGGTTTTACAAAGAAATATTATTCAAGCACTATTCTAAGTAACTAGGCAGCTAAGAAAAGAAATATTGAAAAAATAATAAAATTTTTGACTTTAAAGTTTCTTGTATATAAACACAATTATGGCTTTGCTTATAAATAAACTATTTTAAAAAATCTATTTGCCTCTTCCTTTTTCCTTCTATTTGAAGCCCGGCCAAGAAAAAGAGCTCTTCTTTAACGTAAATCATGAACTACGATTTGGTTGACTTCTTCTCTGTCTTCTCTTGATCTTCTTTTCCTCTCTATTCACTGCACAGTAACCATTGTCCCTCTCCCCATCCACTTAAGGCCAACCGGCTTTCTAAAACCCTTCCCCATGCTTATTTCATGGTCACTTAACATACTACACTGTAAAAGAAACATATTCATAATATATACTTAATCGTATATTTGAAAATTTAATATTTACCTTTATAAAATAAGAGTGCATTTTCTAAACATTTTTTTCTGGTATTAACAAATTAATAATTAAATTGGATAATGAGGGAAATTATAGACCAAATAAGTTAAACATAAGGGGGAATGTGTGTTTGTGTGCAGGGAGTTTGATGGGGTGGAAGTTGAGGGAGAAGGAAGAAAAGATCATAGGGTCTACTTCTTGTTTTCATCATTTTCTAACTGTTAAAATTATGTTCATTTATACTGTAAGGCTTAAAGGATTATCCAGCTCAAGTCTCCGGACTTGTATTTTTTGGAAGGGTAAGTAGAGATGCCTTTAATTACTTTTTTTTTTTTTTAATCACCAGCTTGTTACAGGATCTAGAATAATATTCACCTGAACTACACAGTTCCTATGCTTCTGTTACTTCTCAGTCTTAAGGCAACTAGATCCTTCTTACAAAATTGTGTCAGTTTTAGTCCCATCAGTTTTTCTTCTTTGCTCAGTCCTTTCTCAGCCTCAAGTCATACAGACACATACTTTACGTTTTTTAGCACTTCTGACATTTAAGTTTATATTAAATGATTTCTTGCCATGATTTTCAATGTCTGACATCTTGAAACACCGTCATTATCTTATTTCTTTTTCTCATTATAATGTTACTGACAAAGAGTGAGTCGTTGCAATGGAGCCTCTTCATAAGGGTATCACTGTGCAATACAAAATGTAAACTGCAGTTCCAAACAACCTAGAAGAGGACTCATGAAACAGTGATCAATGATCAGATGAACTGCACATATAATTATGTACATATGAAGTCACATGAATCACTTGAACTAAAAAGGACAGGGGAAGGTAACCGAGGAGAATCAGAATGATATTTTAGAGAAATAATAAGGAGCAGAAAGAGGTGAAAGCATTACAACAGTTGAGCAGGATGAACAAAAGTACAAGAGCAATAAAACACACACATTTAAAGAATAAAAGTACTGTAATAGTAAAGAATACTCATAATAACTACATTGTTACTGATCTGCCCCTAGTAGAGCATGTTGTTTGAGAGGATTTTCCCCTCTTACCTGATGAGAATGGATTTGCACTAGACATAAACTTTCATCTAATAGTCTACATAACTAATTAATGATGCTGCTCCCAGATATTTCTCTTAAATTGCAGGTTTTTGTGCATAAATTCTGTACAACCCTACTGGATGTCATTAAGGAACTATAACCATAACACATCTAAAAATTTTTCTTTTTGCTTTTTCCCCAGCTTAGCTTGTCTCAGCAACATCCACCAAATGATAAACACTTGAAAAACCCAGAAATGGGTTTGTACACATCCTTATTTTTCAGTCTTCAAATCTAATCATTAAATTTCTTTGTATCTTGCATGTATCCCCTCTCCTCTGTGCCCTTGCTTCCTCCTCAGTATCTGACATTGCTTACCTGGGTCGTCATGAGAGCCTCTCACCCTATCTCATGACCTCAAAATGTCAACAGATCCAACTCATTTTCCACTCATCTACCAGACTAACTGTTGTGAATTCAAATCTGATCTTGTTGTTTTCTTGGCTTTAAATTTCACCATTCATGAGAACAGTGATCAGCTCTGCTATATTCATGATGCTAATAATGCATGCAATCCATGGGCCTGGCCCCCACCTCTCCAGAAATATTTTAAAGTTGCTTGTGCATTTCGTGGAATTTATTCTCATAACGTTCTCTATAATTTTATTTAACTAGAAAACATTGGGTCATGAAGTTTTTATGTACATTACCACCAAATATATGAATAAGATACAATTTTGTTCTTTAAATCCAATATCATCTTCTTTTCCCTCCTTCTTTCTTACAGTAGTTATTGCTTTACCAGAAATTAATAACTGTCAGCCTCTAGGAAGAATCTGGGCCCATATATAAATTTAAAAATACTGGGCTATAATTTAAAAATCATGATATTCTAAATTAAAATTATTTCTAAGTTATCTTGAATAACTTGGAAAAATAAAAATTATATGTATACTTTTCTTGTAAGATAATGATTATTGGGAGCTGAGGGAACCCTGCCTCTTTTAGGCAGCCTTACTACTCCATTTATCCTCAACTTACCAATACAGTTTAATTCTTCCAATACATACCTAGTCCATTAAAGCATTTGAGTATTGGGCCCCTGCTCTACTGTGAACTACTGGGGAACATAGTACTTGCCTTATCTTGCCCAGTGTGGGATAGAGAAGATTCTAGTGGACATTGTATCTTAACTTTGTAGCACTTTCAGTGTCTACCATGG
Organism: Furipterus horrens; assembly: GCF_987537825.1. NCBI lineage: Eukaryota > Metazoa > Chordata > Mammalia > Chiroptera > Furipteridae > Furipterus > Furipterus horrens. The sequence goes on along the minus strand of NW_028327171.1, from coordinate 126,894,158 downwards.
CATTTGTCATATTGTGAATGTTCAGTAAATGAGTTTTAGCTGAATAGAATGATATATACAAAAGAGGTACTACAAAATCCTACTAAGCTTATTGAAAGTGTGCATTTGTTTCTTAACTTGATCAAATACCTTGTCTTCTTTAATTGGGTTAACCACGTACATATTTATTTTTCTCTGTTTTTCCTTACCTTTTTTGGCTTTAATTGAACATTCCTGGATAGCAGAGTTTATGCATTTTAATGTCCTTTGTATCACATTCAGTGTCAAAAATACACTGGTAGGCATCATTGCTAAATAACACCAATAAACACAGGTGGAAAATAGTTGTGCATTCATTTATTTTAATAGTAATGAGGTGATTTAAAAAATATTCAGGTAACATAATAGCATTATTGGCAACAATGTATTTCCCAAAACCCTAATTTGAAGCCATATAAAATTGAAGCTTAACCAAACCATATTTATTTCTGTAATTAGAGCCAATGTAAACCCAGGGGTTTCCTATGGCTGCTAGGAGGAATTAATTTCTAGACCCAGTAGATGCTAACATTAATGACTTATGCTAGGAGGGATATTCCTGAGACTGGCAACGTTCCTTGACTAAGCTTCAAGGGTGTGTTTCTTACACGTGTTGTCATCAGCAAGTCTCTTTGCAGCACCAATGACCTGTGTACAACTCACTAAATTCAGAGACCAGAGACCATTCAGCAGCTTGGCCTCTAGGAAGGTATTTGGAAAGTTTCCCAGTGTGTGAGCCCTGCATAAGCTGGAGGCAATATAGTGATAGTTAATAAAGTGCCAGTCTGGATAATTGTAGGAACTGTAAAAGATACTAAAACATTGTTACCGGAGGTACATATATACACCTGTGAATGCGTGAAGTTAATTTGTGTGAAGAACATCACATGAGAATCGTTGGGGACTGGGGGGTGGTGAGCTTTTCTTTAAATAATTCAGGCTTCAAACTGGGGAATTCCTTGGGCTATGGGGAGGTTGTGAAAGAAAGAAGTTCCTGCTAATGGTGAGATAATGCAGCATTTATTAAAGAAATTACTCCTGTTCTTTTTCTTTTGTTGTTCTCTTTTGTTTATTTGTTTGTTTATTATGCATGTTATTCTGTGACCTTCAGAAAACTTTAAGGACTGTGGCATTAGAGTTTTTAATCCCCATGAGAGAATGATGGCATTGCTATCTTTGCTGATTTTAAATAACAATAAACCTCCCCTTACTGCTACAGTAATGTTGAGAGAGATGGCCTTGCATTCTCAGTGTTACCATGAACTCCCCACAGGCTAATGTCTATTAAGGTTCAACATACAATAAGTTAATGAGAAAAAGAATAAGAATGAAGATTCCTACCTCACAGTGTTGTCATGAGGAGGATTTAGTATTATTGAGAACTACAAATCTAAGCAATTTATATAGCTCATAATAGATGACAGATCAATGCAGCTCCATTGTTGTTCTTTTGGTCATTTTTTTTAAATTATTTATTTGTTTATTTATTTTATTTTTAGAGAGAGGGGAAAGGAGAAAGGGAGAGAAACATCACTGTGTGGTTGCCTCTCACTTGCACCCCCAACATGGGGCCTGGCATGCAACCTAGTAATGTGCCCTGACTGGGAATCGAACCAGCGACCCTTGGCTCGCAGGCCGACACTCAATCCACTGAGCCACAGCAGCCAGGGCCTTTTGGTCATTTTTATTGTTATTGAAATTGATCTTTTGAAAAACACTTTAAAATTATATGAATTATTGCCAATGATTATTCTGACTTTCTCCTAATGTGTCTTATACATGGGCTGTACAAGATGGATGTACAGAATGGAGTAAAAGTAAGTTTACAGTTGATAGTATGGAAAATAATACAATTATTAATAAATAATAATACAAGAATAGACTGTGTTTTGCATACTCACAACTGTAAACTTACTTTTGACCCACCTTGTATATAGGAAAAATCTTTAAATTTTAGCATTGCCATATAATAATATTTTCTCCCAGACCTCTCTACTTGTTACCGAACAGCAATTGGGGTGCTGCTGCCCACCGCCACCTGCCACCACCCACCACCACCCTCTAAGCAAAATTCCAGAGGCAAAGGTTAGGTGATAAAGGAGTCTTTATTCAAAAGCTTCACAATTTTGGAATAACAGGTTTCCACATGCATTAGTCACTTAAGCCTATCAGTTAAGGTTAAATTCTTTAACACATGAGTTCTCCTAGCACTCCCCACGGTAAGTTTTTAGTTATCTTATTTCTATAGGGTTAATTTACAAACTAAAACAACATGAGATACAAAAGCTACACAGTTTTGGAAGAATGGCAGGCTTCTGCCTCAGAGTCCATTCCCTCTAGAACACCCAGAGAATAAACCTGCCACCCTCTGCCAGGCCAGCCCGATCCTAGGCTGCCCCCAGAGCTCCTTCCAACCCCAAAAACCATCTATTGGGAAATGCAGGCAGTTGTAGCACACTCATCCAGGCATCTTCAAGGAAGAGAGAGCCATCAAGCAAGCCAGAGAGCAAGGGAGCCATAGAGCCAGCCCTCTTTTTATTTAAATACGCTCTGGAGGCTCTCAGTTTTTTAGCCAATCCCATCCTAGACTGCTTTCCATTGCCTTGGACGAATTCTTCCCATGGCCCCTACATACTTTTCCCCAGTGATCTGATTAGATTTTCTGTATCATACTTTCTTACAAATCTGGCTCAGAGTCTATACTGTGTTATTACAACCACAATTCTATGACCCCAACTGGGTGACCTACAATTCAATTTAATTCTGTACTAACTACCCAGACTTAATACAAACCACACAGACTAAGGATTCAATTATTGTCCACACTTCAGATAACAGCTTCAAGTCTCCAGTTTCCAGGCTATCTGCATTTCTTCCCAATTTGGCTACAAATTTGGCCATTCCCACAATCTTCCTTCAGGTTTGATTATTCAATAGAATAACTTACAGAAAGTGCTATATAGTGATCCTTGAACAACACAGGGAGTTAGGGGTGCCAACCCCTACACAGTGAAAAATTATTTTATAACTTATGACTCTACAGTAGATCCTTTATATTAGTGGATTCAACCAATTGGGGATCAAAACCAGTAATTTTGATCACCAGTTGGGAATCTGCAGGTCAGAAACTGCAGTTGTGAGAGCAAAAATACTTACTTCCATCCTGATTGGTTAAATCTGCAGATGTACAATCCAAGGTCATAAAGAGTGTTCTGCATTTATTGAAAAAAAATCTGCATATAAGTGGACCAGCACAGTTTGAATGGTGTTGTTCAAGGGCCAGTTGTATCTATTACTGGTTTAAAAGAATACAAATGAAGAGCCAAATGAAAAGGTAAATAGAATGATTTCAGAAGGGTCCCAAGTCTCTGTCTCTGTGGAGATGGGGTGTACCATCCTCCTCATACATTGATACATTTAGTAACAAGAAGTCTTCAAATCTCATCATTCAGAGATTTTTCAATCCACTTTCATTACCTACACATGATTGATTAAATCTTTGGCCAAGTAATTGAACTTCATCTCGAAACCTTCCACCCACCCTGATCTCCAGACAGGGTTGAAAGTTATAATTCTCTAATCAGGAATTTGAATTCTCTGGTGGCCAGCCCACACACAGAAGCTCTCTAGCCACTCTCCCCACACCCTGCACCTAAAGTCATTCATTAGCATACACCTGGAATGTTCAAAGGAGGTTAGTTATTAATAACAAAATGCACTCCTATTGCTCAGGAAATTCCAAGAGTTTTGGGAGCTCTGTGCCCAGAACCTGAAGAGGGAAAAAAAGCCTAATACATTTTTTGTTATTCTATATAAACTTGCCAAATACATATTTCAGTTTCTTATTTTCTCTATTGTGTTTTGAGGATTTCTAATTAAGAAAACCTTGACTTCACCCATCTCTATTCTTCATGAAGAATAATCTTGTGAAAACTACCTTGATTTAAGGTATACAAAATTATTATAGATGTATATCTCAATAAAACTATATGAAGGAGGTTGCCTAAAATTCATATATATTGTGTTTTCTTTGTATTTTGTAGGCTTTTGATACAACCCAATTTGTTTGCCTTCTCCTTAGATAGGAAGTTAAATATAGTCTTTACTGCCAATAAAATTATTTTTCCACTTTCAATGTATTTCTCCTTCATTTTATTTTCAATTATTTTCTGATATCATGTCTATTCAATGATAAAATTATAGGATCAAAATTAATCAGGAATTGTGTTTTTTACATATAGCTTTATGTATATAACATGTGTTTGTGTTTTGTGTTTTAATCTGTTTCACTCTCAGAGTTTACTTTAAAGAAATTTTGTCTTTAATATAAGTGTCTTCTCCAAATATAAATATACATCCTATAAGAAAAGCATAGTCATAAAATCATGACACCATTGAATGTCATTATTTTTCATTTTTAACGAACATGCAAATATAAAAGCATTTTTGATTACTAAGGAAGTTCAATGAGTTTTTACTTTTTATGTCTTTTAATGAAAATATTAACATAATTTTAAAGTGATAACGTAAAAAAGATATGGTGGCAAACTTTGTTCTTAAATGTCTAATATAAATCTCTAAATTTTTAATATCTATCTGTATAATCACACATGCCTACATGCATATGCATATTTAATACAGGAATGAGAATGCCTATTTAACAGTGTTATGAGAGTTGAGATTTTTTAAAATATTTTTATATATCCAAATGCACGTTAATCTATCTGTTGTTAAGCTTTTAAAGATAATTGTTTTGTTTTGTTTTTAGGTAACCTTCAAAGCATCAAGACATTCAGTTTCACCAGATTTGAAATATGTTCTTCTGGCATATGATGTCAAACAGGTAAATAAGTTATATTCTTTGTAACTTTTCTTTGTGATAAATTCAAGTGGCAGTTCATAGTTTTCCTTGGCTATCTACTCACCTAAAGAAACCTGGCATATCTAATAGCTGCAGAGGTCACTGATGGCCAGTAGTGTACAAGAGAAGTTTGTAGGCAATGTTCTTTCTTTTATGCCTGGCTAGCAAATACATGGGGTAATCTGCATGACATTGGTGCTGGTCCAAGTCCATCTCTTTCAGTAGGGAGTGTTTCAGGTTGCCAAATGTGACAAATGTGGGATTCTGACGTTTTCAGGATAGCCTTACTTTATATTTTCTATAGATTTTCTTTATGGCTGGGCCTGGAATGGCAGTGTGGATAAGTGAGAAGGGACTGGTGAAAACATTTATTTAGGTTATGGTGAATGGGTTCTCTGGTGATATTTAAGCATAAGCCTTGTGGTTGTAGAAAGTCCTGAAAGTGGAACAAGCCTAGAAATTAATTCTGAACAAATAAAATATCCTAATTGTAATTAGAGTTTCATTATTCCATGTCAACTCTACAGTACAATTAGAGCAGTATGTGTGGTTCTTGAGTATTTTGTACTTAAATGTAATTCACACTGTTGAAAAGCAGTAAATGCTGTAAAACCAGATCAGCAGATTCATTTCTGTGGGAAATGATTGAAATCATTCAGGAAAGTTTTATGTGCTTTAGGATGGACAAAAAAAATTTATAGACAAGGCAGAAAGGCTCATATAATGCATTGAAAAGTTTTGAACACATGAAATTTCACAGTTTGAAGGACCTTCTCTTTAATGGCTTTAGTCATTTGGAATATACATATGCTGTCTTGTTAAATTAATTGTTTATGTTTTCTATTTTAAAAAATTAATTTACACTGAAAAATGTCAAGGAGATTGCAATAAAATTTTTTTTTTCTATAACATATCTTGGCCTTTTATGTCAACTTTTGCTGTGTTATTGCTATTTAATGGCATTTTAAAAACCACATGTAATAGCAAGTAAAATACTTGACTTTTGTAAACAAAAATATCACAACATCCCCAATTTTTAAAAATAACATTATTTATCTGAACAATTTAACCTAAAATGAGTGCTATATTAAACTGATAATAAACTTAAAAAAAAAAAGTCTTGGTAGCTACAGTAATTAAGGCTAAGTGGAACTGACACAGGGATAAACACATAAATCAATAAAACAGAATAATGAACCCAGAAATAGTTCCATACAGATATGCCTGACTTTTGACAAATATGCAAAAGCAATTTAATGGAGGCAAGATAGTCTTTTTCAACAAATGATTCTGTGGCAAGTTGAACTTCCGCAGGCAAAACAAAAACAAACAAACAAAAAATATTGACTTAAATCTTATATAAAAACTCAAAAGGAGTTATGGATTTAAATGTAGAAATGTAAATCTATAAAACTTTTAGGAAAAAGCAAAAAACCTTTGGGATCTATAACTATGAAAATAATTCTTACACTATATCAAATTTATAGTGTACACCAGGAAAAAGTACTATTCTTTGAAAGACCCTATTATGAAAATTAAAATATAAAGTATTGAACAGGAGAGAATATTTACAATGCAGATATTCAACAAAAGAATATCTAAAATATATCAATATTCAAATTCAAAAATTATAAAAACCCCATAAAATCAGAAAATGGGCAGACATGCGGCATTTCATTGAAGAGGGCATAGAGATGGCAAATAAGAACACAAAATATGGTTAATAGCATTAGACATTAAATAAATCCAATTTAAAACAACAAGAAATGTCACTACACTTATATCAGAATGGCTAAAATGAAGAAAATATGACTACACCAAATAATGGCAAGCACACAGGAAAACTGGCTCACTCATACATTGCTGTAGGGAATGTATAATGGAGGGCTACTCTGGAATATAATGTATAAAATTAGGTTAACTTTGGATATTTGGATGAAATATGTCAACATTATTTGAGAATATACTTAATAAAAATTTTAAATTAGCACTATTAACATATTAAAAAAAACTTAATATTGTCTCTTGCTCTCTTTTATTTTTGGTTTAACTTCAGAAAATTAGTTTATGACACATTGGTCCTGGATTATTTTAATAAGAAAAAATAATCAAACTATCACAACCTTATTCCACTGTATTTATTATTCATTTTATTTATTCATCATCTCTTAGGTATAAACTACTAGCATAGACATTATGCAAGTTTGTGTATATATGTGTGGTGTGTGCTGACTGACTCATCTCCTAAGAAACATACAATCCAGTAGAAGTAATATAACCAAATGTATCTACCACATACAGTAAGTTGATCATGTTGGAGAAGGTAGCACATGCTGGACTTTGAAGATCAAATACATACAGATGAATGAAAAATATTACAGATGGGCAGACAACATGGGCATTCATGAAAGCAGCATTAAGTCTTTGAGGAATAGCAGTCAATTCAAACTTGCCCACAGGATGACAACTTGGAGAGGAAAGAAGCAAGCCTATAAAACTTGTTAAGCCAAAATTACAGAAGAACTTAAATCTCATTCTACTCTATACATTTTATACTGAGGTATCAGTTTGGGGTTATTGATGATTTTAGAGTAATTAAATGTCATGTTTACTGTTGGGGGGGTGGCGTATCTGCATGCACATGTGTATAATGCTCATTAATATAGATAAAACAAAAAAATTACACAAAATCCAACCACCCAAACACATCTCTGAAATTACTTTAGTTCGTTTTATTCTTTCTTATCCCCCTTTATACAGTACATAAAAATAGGGAAATAGGAGTTATCATATATTAAGTATTGTTTTACATAGATGTTATTATCCTGATTTCAGCAAAAAGAAAAGTCAATCTCCTTGAAGAGCTGAAAAATGCAGGGTCAGACAAATTTAGAAATTTAACCAACGTTTTTCAAGCAGGAAAGAATAGCTGCAAATTGTCTGTATACAATGATTTGTCTTTATCTTCATTACAAGGCAAATGAGCTGAGCTAGAAAAACTCAAATAAAGGCTGGATTACAACTTGCAGATAGTCTACCGGTGTTCACAGTGCTTAAACCTGACTGCCTCTGCTGAAGTGCCTCAGTGGTGTGAGGGAATATCTCTGATAGTTCAATTCTTTTATGCCCTACCTAGCTCCTTCTCACAATTAAAGTACTTGTTTGACCCTTGCAGGCATTTCAGTTGGTCACTCCTTACATAGAAACAGATTTGGAAGCAAAGCAAACAGAAACCTTTAGGTAGATGCCCTTGAAATAATGGAGAAAAGAGGAAAAACTCAGATAATCTTTAACATTTCCCTATTTTTTTAGATATTAAATCTGCATGATCAAAGGTCAAATAAATATAAAAAAATAAATAAGTTCTACCTCATCTATCCATATCAGTGAGATTACCCAACTGTTTTTTAGGACATAACAAATATTTGAGAGAAATATTTGTAAAGTTAACAGTATATTATTTGATCAAGAAGAGAGAACTCACTAAATGGTTTTCTCTCTGGCTCATGGCCATCAATGTGAACACTGACTGATTAATCTTCAGTAAATCAGGGGGAGTTTTCCTGCCTGCATTCTCACGTCTGCACCTTCGTGTGAAGGATAGAGGAAGGATGAATGAAGGGTCCCAGAGAGAAAGACAAGTACTATACGATGTCACTTATATGTGAATTATAAAAAAACAAATTTATAAAAACAATTAAATGGTGGTTACTAGGTTATGGCTAGTGGAGGGATAGGACAGATTTATTTTAGGGTTCAAAGCTATAACAAGTAGTAAATAAGCCTTAGAGATATAATGTATAATACAGTGAATTTTGATAACAATATTATATCATACTTATCAAACTTGCTAAGAGGCTAAAACTTAATTATTCCAATTACTTTAAATGAAGGATTATTATGTAACATGGTAGAGGCACTAATTATTCTTACAACGACAATCACATTACAATATATAAATATATCACATTAACAAGTTGTACACCTTAAATTTATACAATGTTATATGCCAAATATAATTCAATCATTTAAAAATAAGAATTCTGGGTATGGAGGGATAAAGTGCTCATATCATCTCTTGTTTGAAAGAATGCAGCTGCCGCCCCCTGGTTGTCCTTCAATCACTTTTGTGCCTTTCACACTCAAACTAAGCTGATCTTTATAAAAAGAAATCTGATTGCCATTTTCTGTTTAAATCTTTGCAAGGCTTTTTGAGTTAAAGACCAGGTCATAATACAACCTACAAGGCCCTGCCTGTCCTTCTAGTCTCACCTCCCACAACTCCCAGTTGCTTTCAGCTCTTCTGGGATTTCCTATGGTCCCTCGAAACACTATGATTCCTCCCATCAGGGGGCTTTCACTGCTCTTCTGCCCAGATCTAACTCTTGCCCCATCTTCTTTCCTTCATATTGATAACTTGTTCTTATTCTTTACATGCCAACTTAATCATACTTTTCCTCAAATATCAGAGCTGTTCCAGACTTCTCTGACTCTGTCAGATCCCCTATCCAAAGTTTAATGGGACTCTCCGTCCCTTTTGTAAAACTTATCACAATTGTAATTATGTTTGACACAATGCCTGGCACAGTGCTGCTGAAAACAACCACCACCAAATACCTTATTATTTGAACTAATAAACCAGAACCTCTAAAATAATTTCTTAAAGTGCCAAGTGAAAGTAAGTGGCTCTTCTCTGTGCTTCCTGGCATCTGGTTTATATTTACATCTTAATATTTCTGTCATTATATTGCACATGTACATTTGTTAGTATATCCCCTTGACAAAACTGTTATAAAACCCTTAAAATTAAGAACTTTGCTTCATTCATATTAATTCCCATAGAGTTTTCGACAGTAAATGGGACATAGTAAATAAAGTTTGTAGAACTAAAACACTGACTCTCATTCTTGGCTGCACATGAGAATCACCTGGAGAGTTTTGCCAGCAATCCCACTTCTGGGAATATATCCAAAGAAACCTGAAACACTAATTCAAAAGAACATAAGCACCCTTTTGTTCATTGCAGCATTATTTACAATTGCCAAGATCTGGAAGCTGCCCAAGTACCTATCTGTAGATGAGTGGATAAAACAACTATGGGACATTTACACAATAGAATACTACTCAGCCATAAAAAAGAAAATGTTATCCTTTGCAACAGCATGGATGGATCTGGAGAACATTATGCTAAGTGAAATAAATGAATCAGAGAAAGAAAAATACCACATGTTTTCACTCATATGTGGAATCTAATGAACAAACTGAACTAGCAAGCAAAATAGAGATATACTCATAGAGAACAGGATGACAGTTTGGGGGGCGGTTTGGGGGGTGGAGGTATTAAGGAAAAAGAACTCATGGATAAAGACAACAGTGTGGTGATTGTGGGGGGTGGGGGAACAAGAGGGATATATGGTAATGGAAAAAAGACAATAAAAATAAATTTTTAAAAAATGGAAAAAAAAATATTAATGCTTAGGTCCTACCCTGAAGACATCCTGATTTAATTGGTCCAAATATGGGACTTTAAAAAATTCCTCAGGGGATCGTAATGTACAGCAAGGGCTGACAAACACTGAATTTAAGTGAACTGGCCAATTCTACCTATTGATAACTTTTCAAACTCCAAAAAAAAGAAAGCCTAGAAATAGAAATAAAAATACTAACTTTTTCATATTGCACCTGTAACTAGGCAGCATGTGGTCTGGCTGCTTATTACCATGTATATATGTAACATGAAGATTTTGGGGGAAGGAAATAGTTTTTTTATTAACAGGGTTCCCAATTTGAGGAGACTAAGAGCATTCTTGCTCTGAGCCATCTTGCTCTGAGCCAACATCTCTCGCAAAGCACAGAAAACCAGCCACCCCAGGGAGATTAAAGTCCAAATCCATGTCCAGAAGTTCCCCATTATTGCTTATCGGTAGCCCGATACTGAACAAGTCTCCAGCTCTCCAGCTCCAGGCTCTCTGTTTCAGATCCCAGAGTCACCATTGCCTCACAGAAGCTCTCTCTCAGGGCCTGGGGTACACTGCCTAGTCACTCCAGATGATCGTGTAGGGGAAGCTACATCCATGAGGAACTTTCCAGCTCGTGCCTCCATGTGCTGCTCTCAGGGTGAAAGAGGAAGCAGCCCAGGACCCATGTGCCATGCTGCACTGTGTCAGCATCTAAAGGGCTGGTGCTTGGTGAGATACATGTCCCAGCATGGGACCCTGCCTCTGAGAACTGGCTTCCAACCATGTGAGGCCTAAGCCCCAAGCAGTCCCAGCATCTGCAGCTCCCGTCATGTGGTGCAAAGCAAGAGGGACGCTTCTGCTGGTTCAAAAGTCCTTTCCCCGAATCCTACGTGCACCAGAAGACAGTAGAAGTGTCCAGCTTTCCAACCAATGATATCCAGTGTTGGCCATATTTGCCTTTGCCCCCCTTCCGGCCACCATGTTACACGAGGGGATAGAAGTCTTGAACTACACACACCCTGTACAAGGTTCCTTCTGCTGAGTCACAAGCTGCTTGCCTTCCTTGGGCAAGTCCCTCCTCCAGCAGCCCCTCCCTTCAGGGAGAGCAAGCCACTTTTAATCCTCAGTCCTGCCTTGGGAATTTTCTCTTCACCTCCTGCCTTCTCTCAGTGATTGGGCCTGGCATCTCTGTTAAAATTCCCTCCTTTAACACTCCCTGGAATTTGCAGTCTTACAAAGACAATGGGTGAAGTTCTCCATCTCCTAGAACTACTTCCTGCTGACCATGGGCATAGTCCTACCTATCCCCTATGTCCAGAGAGCCCTAAAAAATGAAGGTTCTAGAATGGAGGTGGCTTTCATGCAAGGGGAAGGATCTTGCAGAGTCCAGGTCAGTTGGCTGTCCCTGGAAAATGGCATGCTCAATATCCAAAGGGTGGCACTGCTGGACAAGTTGGCATCCTTGTCATACTCAGCAGGTGACAAATTTGGCAAGAGGGTTAGAAGGCACAATTAAACCTTAACCACAAGATGGCAAAAGTAGGGACCTATTCTATAATGTCGCACATTAGGAAAGGAGTGGCTTCCTTGGAGGAAGGCGTGCAAGGTGTGTGGCACCTGTTCAAAGCCCGTTGGCTCACTATACTTAACCTGAGCTAAAGGGAATAGTCCAAGATACCCCCTTTAATGTTTCTGGGCCCTTTCTGTCCAAACCCTTAGAGAAGAAAAGGAAAGCAGTTTTAATCTAAGCCAGTAGACTGCCCCATACTTCACCAACTCAACCACTTAGTCCAACCAAACTGTTGCATCTCAGGACGCAGCGATGCAGATGGGTTTCTAAAGTGAAGCCTATGCTGTGTAAACAATCACCCAGGTAAATGAGATCATAGGTATATACCCTATGAAAAGAGAAGAGAGAACACTAAGGTTAATTTGTACAATAAACCACAAATCACTCTCTGAGTCCAAGAGACTGTCTTTTGAGAAGACATCCAGTTGCAAGGCCTTTGGTGGAATGACATTAAACAGTGACAATCTGACAAACTCTTCCTGCCAATAAATTGAACATTTGTGATGATGTCACAAACCCAGTTCAACATCCAAGTAAAACAAAGCTTTGAAGACAGCTGCATTAGAGTGTATTGTCCACCACTGAGCATTGTCATTTTCATTGAGACCCAATTTTTTCCCATAAGATCTCCCTCATTGTCCTCAAAAGGGACTGCATTAAGTCCAGTTTTAATTTTTGTCCATTCATTTGCATAAACACAACAAAAGCAACAATTAATCACATCGGCTTTTTAAATCTGCTTTGCTGGAACTCACACAAGGAACCCTTCACCTTTTCTCTGCACTTCAGGTCACAGAATCCAAGCCCCACAACTGCCATCAGGCTTTTCCTGAAGTACCTACATTTCTCAAGTCATTGAGATTTCCATCCTATCTTAAGGTTTCTCCTTGCCATCTTTCAGGAAAGCAACCTTCATTCCTTCCCAGGAAAGAGTGCTGTGAGAAACAAGGCCAAAAAAGGTACCAGGCCACTTCTCCAGTGGGCTTTTGTTAGCTTTGAAATTCAATCTCAGTTCCTCAGGCTTTCTGGTAATAACCAGAGTGTGGGGATTGCTCCTTCAGGCATGACATGCCAAGAAACTTTCTGGTTAACAAAACCACAAATGGAAACTGGTCTTATTAGTTTTATGCAAAGAAATATTATGTCATCACTCACTCATTAAGAATGTCAGATCCATGAGGGATCAGGTAAGGAAGAAAAACACAAAGCAAAAAGGAAAATCCCTGTCCTTCCAATATCCACTAAAATTGTATCTCTATGCCTTATATCTTTCAATATTTACTTTCCCACTTAGTGTGCAATTTTAACAAACTCCCAGAAACCTCAATTTCCTTCTAAAACAGAAACAAAACAAAATCTAAAGCAAACACAGAGCTGCAGAAGGTGGGGGGGACTAGAAGTAGCCTTAGAATCTTGCCTCACACCCACCAGTCCTACCAACTGGTCACACAGAAGACCTTTCCTAGGTCCCAGCTGGCCCAAAGCCCCACTGGTAGAGACATTCTCTCACCTACCAGTGCATCCTCTGGTCTCCTAGTGGAGACAAGATCACCCACAAGCTGGTCCTGTGGTAGAGACATACTTTATGGACCTCGCCAGACTACCAGCACCAAACAACTTTCCTAGGTCCCTTTGGCAGAGGCATTCTCTCACCCACTAGTTTCACAAATGACCTCTACTAGGGCCTAATGGCCAAACAACAGAGACAGAGGATTACCAATGTATATAAAACAGCAAAGTTCAAACCACATCCCCATCAAATCAGAAAGCAAGAAAAGAAACCAAGCAGGCAAAGAATAAGCAAAGAAAGAAATCTATTCCCAAGAGCTGAGGTTTCCTTCCCTTCCAAGTTTAAAACTTTCACAACTTTATATATTATTCATATTTTGCTATAACTCACTTCCAATACTTGTTCTTTTCAACAATGGGAAGGACCATACCAAACTCAGTGTCTGGCAGCTAAAAGTCCCCAGATCTGCAAGCACATCCTGCACCTTGCTGAAACCTAGATCTTGCAAACATCTTATTGTGCAATGACCCAAATGCCTCCATGTGAAATCTCATCCCACTTCCCTAATCATAGGCAATATAGTTCTAACTCCATGATGGTATTGCAATTTAGGGAACCATACATAGGCCATCTTTACCTATAGTCCAAAATATACACAGGCCAAACAGTATTGCAATAGAAATTCAATTTCTCCTTACATATTGGAGAATAGCTGTACCCACTCCAGTCCACTAAAATTTTACCCAGAGGGCTCCTTTCAGGAGCCAACACAGGATAACTCTTATCAGCCCAGACATTTGGCCAGATGCTATAACCAAAAAAGTGCCAGCTAATTGGGAACATAAAAGCAACACTTGAAGTCACAACTTCATCTCCCAAGCAGGTTTTGGGGTCTCATCTTCTGCCAATTGGTGCTGTGGATTGTTGTCCCCAGATTGTGGCCTCTTAGAATTCTGGTGGTGTTCTCCCAATTCTAGCCTCATGGCTTCCCTGGAGACCTGCACATGGGACCAGAGGACAAAACAGTGACCTCGGCACAGTGGCCTCTCAAAGCTTGGGTGATCCTCACCTCGTCTTAGAATCTCTTTCCCAGACCTGTTTCCTCGGTGGCCCCCTTGAGCCTAGATAGTTTTTGCTCAGAGCCCTGTTCATGGCTACCAGAACTGTCTCCATTGGACACTGGTTCATGGCATCTCGAGCTCAAATGTCCGCCATTGGAGCCCATTTGTGAACTTGGAAGACCTCCCTTGAACCCTAAGTAATGGCCCTCAGAACCATAGCTGTCCCTATCAAAACCCAGTTGTGCCGAGAACCTGATGATATAGTGCCCACATGGTACACAGCTCCAATGGTGCACCTGTAGCCCACCATGTTGCTTAGAGCCAACAGAGCAGAATGCCCACATGACTTATCCCTCACAACAGAGCACTCATGCAGCATACCCAAGGTGGTAGTGTGCTCATGTGACCCACCCAAGATGGCAGCAGTTATGTGACACACCCAAAATGGTGGGGTGACTCATCCCCTATGAAAGAGCACTCACGTGACCCACCCCATGGGTGGAGTACCCACACAACACAGTTTTTAACCCCCACCATGCATGCGAGGTTGGCTCTTACAATCTTGGAGTGCCTTCCCTCCCTAAATATGTTTCTTTCCACCATTCTGGCATTTCTGGCGACTAGCACCTTGAGTGGAGTGCAGGACAGTTCCCCGAGACTGGGAAGTCTCCACAGCCACACTCTCAGGTCCATCTGCCACTAGCTGCTTGTCTGCCTCCCACAATCTCCCTCCTCAGGCAGCCCCTCCCTTCACAGGAAGGGCAAGCCGGTTTTAATTTTCAGTCCCACCTTAGGGTTTTCTCCATGCCCTCTGCCTGTTCCTGGCTATTTGGCCTGACACTTGAATTACACAGCTACTTTGTAACAAAGTCTTTCTTTATTTTTACCACGTTATCCCTTACAATTTCTCTTTATAATAGTTGATATTTTTATTTTTTGTGGAAATACAAAGGAAATTCCCAAACTTACCTAATATGATTCAGTATCAAAACATTCTTTTTTTTTTTTTTTTTTTTTTTTTTTTTTGGAACAGCGGTTCTTTTTTTTTCTTCTTTCATTTTTTATTATTTTTTCGTTCTTTTTTTAAAAATATGCTTTATTGATTATGTTGCTACAGTTGTCCCAATTTCTTTTCCCTTTGTTCTCCTCCACCCAGCGACCCCTTTCCCTCCAGTTGCCCCCCCCCACTAAGTCCATGTCCATTGGTTGTTCATATAGTTCTTAACATCTTCCTGTCTACCCCACTCCCTCTTACTCCACTTAATTCCTGTACCATCTCCCTCCCTTTCCCTTCTTACCCCTCCCTTCTGACTTCCCCCCATAATGTTCTCCATACCTATAATTCTTTACCCACTCTCGTTGCCTACTTAGTTTGCCTTTGTTTCGGTTCCCTAGCTTCTGTTTTGGGTTGTTGTGATACAGTTTTCATTTTAGTGTTCATAGTTTTGATCCACTTTCTCCTAAACAAGTCCTTTTAATATCTCATATAACAGTGGTTTGGATCTGATGAACTCCTCCAGTTTCACTTTGTCCTGGAAGCACTTTCTCTGCCCTTCTCTTCTGAATGACAGCTTCGCTGCATAGAGTGACCATGGTTATAGGTTTTTGCTTTTCATTCCTTTGAATATTTCTTGCCAATCCCTTCTTGCCTGCAGAGTTTCTTCTGAGAAATCAGCTGATAGTCTTCTTGGGACCCCTTTGTATGTAATTATCTTCTTCTCTCTTGCTGCTTTTAAGATTCTCTCTTTATCCTTAATTTTTGACATTTTGATTATAATGTGTCTTGGTGTGGTTCTCCCTGGGTCCAATTTTGTTTTAACTCTCTGTGCTTCCTAGACCTGTAAGTCTATTTCCTTCTCCAATTTAGGGAAGTTCTGCTTCATTATTTTTTCACATAATATTTCAATTTATAGATCTTCTTCTTCACCTCTGGCAATCCTATGATAAAGATGTTGGCCTGCTTATAGCTGTCCCATTGGTTTCTGAGCTTCTCCTCATTTTCCTCACTTTTCATTTCCTCTTTCTACACTAGTTGACTGTTCCTTCCCTCTATTCTGATTTGTTGATTTGATCCTTGGTTTCCTTTCCCTTACCACTTGTTTCGTATGTGTTTATGTTCATTTCAGTAGGACTAGCTTTCATTCCTTCCCTGTCTTGCTTAAGATCTGCTGTTAGGTCTGTAAGTGCTTTTATAACCAAAGCTCTGAACTGTGCCTCAGAAAGATTTCCTATCTGCTGCTTCCTTAGATTCGATATTTGCTGACTGGTCAGCTGTGTCACTGGGATCTCTATCATGATCTGTGCCATCCTGACAGTTTTGTGTTTACCTTTGCTTCCTGGGCGGGGATGTCACACCTCCTACACCATAGGGGGCGGAGCCCCATGCACTCATCACAACCAGGCGACCCTTCTCATCATGCTGTGGTGTTTTCTGTGGGGGTGTGGGTCCAAGATAGATTCCTGCTGTTCACTTTCTGCTGAGAGACCAAGAGCCTCCTCCTCCATCCCCACCCCCTCTGGGCCTCACAGTCCAAGGCAATGGAGGTCAGCCTTCCCTGGCATTGGAATCGCAAGCTGACAGGTCTGGTCTGTAGCTGGGGGTGCTCCCCAGCCACTTCTCGCCTCCCCTTAAATATGGGTGTCTGTGCTTACTGCTGTCCCACTGCTATCACCGCTTCAGCTGCTTCCCGCACAGCTTGACATCTCTGCCCCGGCTTCGCCCTTCCTACTTGTCTGGATGAGCAACACTTCTTTATATTCATACATTGGGCTTCCATTATTTTCTGGAACTTCTGGTTTTTTCTGGTTCTGCAGTAGTTGTGTTCTTTCTTCATTGTGGATGAAATGTGTCAGTCTAGGCCTCCATCTTGACCAGAAATCTCCTATGTGTGTTTGCCTCTGTGTCTTAGGTAGAGCTGTCATTCCTGTTACTTTGTAAGAGGCAGAGCCTTAGGGATTCGTCAGTACAGGGCGACCTGTATCACCACGTTGTGGTGCTGTATGTGAGGGAGGGGTCTGAGAAGGAACAAATGCCGCTTGCCTGGCACTCGCCCCTTTTCCAGGCACTTCTCCCACTTCCGTATGGGACTGGTGCCTCTCTAGCTGTTCCTCATGCTGTTTTTTTCAGAGTGGATGGGTCTGCCGACATTCTAGGACTATGGGGGTCCTTTAAACAAGCGGACTTTGCTGAGGGAATGGCAGTTTCTGCCTCCACCCCAACTCCCACTGGTTTACACAGTCAAAAGCAATGAGGCTTGATTTTCCCCAATGCTGGGACCATGAGCTGTTCGGTCTGGTGAGGAGCTGGGAATGCTCCCCAGGTGTCCCTTCTGACTTTTTAAAGTGTGTAACTGTGCTTTCCGCTGGCCTGTCACTACCACTGCTTGGAACGGCAGTTCTTAATGTATATTACCAGAATAGCAGCATCAGGATCACCTGGCAATTGCTGGTAATGCACATTTTGGGGCCTTGCCCAGATCCACTGAAACAGAAACTCTGGGGTGGGACCTACAATCTGTGATTTAACAAGCCCTCCATGTGATTCTGATGAATTCTTAAGATTGAGAATCACCTGTTTAGAGGATCCGATTTCTTAAACTCCAAAATATTCTAAGAAAGTTCCTGAGTAGCCAGAACTGAATTAACTATGTACATGACAATTATTTAGAAAAAAATACCATTTAAGGCAGTTGATTTACTATTTTTTTCTTTAGTATTTCATAATAATTTGATCCTGGATTTAATGTCCAACTGTTTCTTTCTGGACTTGGACACTAATCTGGGCTTATTTGCCCTTTGAGTTTGATTCTTAATCTGTCATGTTATAATTATATGTAGCCTAATGTGTACTTCATGGAATTTGGAGCAAAATATGTGAGTTCATATTTAAGCTATTCATACTTAAATTTATCAATGAAGTGTTTACATGCATACCCATTATGAGGATAGACTTTTGAGTATTTGTAACCCAAACAGGTCCCTGTAACCATCACACAGATAAAGAAGCAAAACATTATTGTTCTTCTTTGCAGTCACTATCCACCACAAGGGCTACCACACTGTTCAAGCTTTTTACAGCTTAGATTATTTTTGCCTGTTCACATACTTTAGATAGATAAATACATACATACATGGAAAGATAGATATATTCATACAGTATGTATTATTTTATGTCTTCTTTTATTCAACATAAGTTTGTGAAATATATTCACATTTTTCAATAGTTGGGTATTGCTTCTTGGTCTTTCAGCTAAGAGCAAGTGTAGTATCTGTTCTTATCAGTTTAATAATTGGAAAGTTTCTTATTCTCTTCCCTACTAGAAGGTATTCCACTACCTACATCATAGTTTATCCATTCTGCTGCTGATTGGACTGTTAAAAAAAAGTGTGTATTTATATGTATAACAGATTTTGGCTTTGGATTATTTCTTTAATTCTCCCTGTTTATCCACTACCCTGTTTTTCCTTTGGCAACTGTTTTAAAAAGGGACTGCAGTAGAGGGAACAAACCTTTGTTGAATACTCAAATCATACCTCTTATGTGGAAAGTGTGTTTGTCAATTTAAACTTCCCAAAATCCTTGCTCCACTGCAAGTGATATCATTTTTTGCTGAGATGAGAGACTTAAGAGATGCTAGCTAAGGTAAGGACCCCACTTCATAATTGTAGAGCTGAGATAATCCCATTTTTCTAATGCCAAAGCCCCTAGTCTTTTGATCATGCTGTCATTCTGAAAGAGCTTTTACATGTCTTCATAAATTTATTCCGTACTCTGGAATATTTATTTTTCCATTCATTTCAAATAGTATCAACTATATTCTAACTAACTGCAAAACAAATGGAATTTGTATTGCATAGTATTTACAACACTCAGGTAGTATTTATTATACTTCTCCAGTCTTAGTTATATATTTTATTTTTATATTTGCTTCTTAGAAGTTGTTTCTCAGTAATAGCCAACTAAATTATTGTAGAATGTCTGGCAATGCTATAAATTTAAATATATTTTTAAAGAATAAAATATATATTTCAAATATGAGGAAATATAGGTATTATGAATCTTGATGATCAGAATATTTGTATGTTTGTGGTTAAGAATTATAATCTTGTATATGACATTCTCCATACCGGAGAAAGTTATTTTTCTGCTATTCTGAGTTATGTTAAATCATAAACAGTATTCGTTATTTAAATCCAGTTTACTTTATATATTATCCCAATATGTTTGAAACTATTAGTGCATTTGAAGTATTTAACAATTGCATTTTAAGCCATACTTGAAAAGTCAATTGTGTTTTCTATATACATTTCTTTCTAAAGACAAACAAATAGAAACAAGTATTTTAAATATAATTTAAATAATGCTCACTTATAGTTTTTTAAAAATTATTTAAATTAGCAATGCACATTAAATAAAATAATTAATATTTTAACTAACCATTTATTTTACATTGTCAACTTCCTTATTATGTCTTATGTTTGGGGTCAGACACTTTAATTAAACTGTAGTATTGGCATAATGGAACATAAATCTTCATGAGAATAATATCTCTCTGAATAGAAAAGTAGAAACTGAATGAATTTTTGAGAGTGTGTGCAACAGAAGGAACAAATCAATTACATGTACGGTAGAGTTGCAGTATTGGTATCTGTCCTCTGATGTTGTCTCAAGTTAGATGTGTTCATTTCAGATTTTGTTCCTACTGGTCTGTAGCTCTGTAGACAAGTCCCTCTTTATGATAAATATCTATTTTAACTAAGAAGTAATCATAGTAAAATGAATCCTGAATGCACTACTGCCTAAAAATGTAACTCTTCTCTAGTGAATTATCTAATTAAAGTCCAGGTCTTAATACTTCATTGCTCTATAATTGAAGACACATATTTAAGAAGTCTGTGGGCATAGATGATCTGGTCATGGGATTGCCTAAGCATACACTTGGGTACACTAATATTTCAAATAATGCTATTAATAATAAATTCAGGGAAAGTACAGCATAGCAAAGAGACTATATTCAAGTATATGGGACTTGAAGTTGACTCTGAGAGCCTCCTACTTTCCAGTGCCCATAAAATGCACTTCCTATGTTCTATGTAACTGCTGCTAAACTGCCTTCCTAGTTAACCTCCTTATTACTACAGAGGGGTAATAAAGCATAAAAAGAAGTATTAATATTAATTTTGGGATTTTTTTGTTGTTGTTAAAGCAGAAGAATCCTAGGAGGAAAAAGAAAGAATGGGAGGAAGAAAACTTAAATTTTGGAAGACAGTATTTACAACTTTCCCTTTTTGTAGTCGCTATTAATGTATTTCTCAGTTTATCACTTACACATACATGGCACTTATTTTCTTTTGATTTTAATAATATGTATATTATAGAGATCGAAGATCGATCTTCCAGTCAGGGCACATCAGAGAAGGAAAACTCTGACTCCAAAAAACCTCCGCTGCCTTGCGGCATACCTCTTCAGGGGAAAGGCTAAGGGAGTAAACCCCGACAGAAAATCCGGAGCCGGAGTCCCTAAGGCGGTTTGACGTTGTAGTCAACACCGGCAACTCCTGCGGCGCACCTGAAGCCAAGCTGTATTGACTCCGTCTTTCCCTTGGACCCTTCAGCTGCGAAGAGAGGGGGGGTCTGCTGCATGGGCAACAGCAGACCCTCCATATCACCCTGCCCAGGCTCTGTAGCTTCAGCTTCACTGGAGAGGACACTCCAGCGTCATCGCAAGATGTCGATTCAACACGGGAGGAGACAGAAACCATGTCACTCCCGAGTCGGACTGCACAACCATTCTCGGCGGTGCAGATAGACTCTTGAGAAGCTACACCATCGTCTCTCGAGACGGATGGCTGCCGACGACGATATTATAGAGAATCTGAAAATGCTGAAAAATATTAAGATAATTACAATGCCTTATTTATCTTTAGAGGAAAATAACTGTCAATATATTGAATTATCTCATTCAAGTCTTGTTTATGTCATAGGTATGTATATATTTCCATTTATAGACAAAATCATTAGAATACTTGGGGAATCATGTATTAGCAAAATACCGTCATACTAAGTAATAAGGTCTTGTTCTGGTAATCTAATATTGTGTAATTACTTCAAACCTTAATGGCATATAACAGTAACTTATCATCATCATGGATTCTGTGTGTCAGGCATTCTGAAAGGGCTCACTGTAGAATTGCCACCTGTGGTCTCCTGCATAATTGCTCCCAGGTGTCCATTGCAGCTGCAGTCATCTGAGTCTTGACAGAAGCTGGAGTATCTGCTTCCAAGGTGGCTCATTCATACAGCTGGCAAGTTAATACTGGCTGGTGACTGACAGCATCAGTTTTCTCTAGGTGGACTTCTGCATGGCCTGTTGATGTCTTCATGGCACAGCAGCTGGATTCTCTTAGAGTGAGTAGATATAAGGAAGCAGGAGGAGTCTGCAGAGCCTTTTTTTGGCCTAGGCTTGGGACTCATAACTCTTCACTGCGACTATGCTCTTCTAATCACATAGGGGAAGCTGTGATTCCAGGTGGGAGGGGAGTACACGAGGCTACAAAAACCAGCAGATGAGAGTCATTGGCTTTCACAGATCCTGAGATGGAGCAACTGAATTGCATGAGGGCTTTGGACAGTACATCATGAAAACATGGTAGTAAGTGATTACATGCTGAGTGCCGGTGAAGTTAGGTGGCTTTAAAGCCAGCTAACTAGCCAGTGATTAATTAATTAATATTATGTGTGAGAGTCTCTATCGGTATATCACAAGTTGTATTCTTTTCATGGTCCTTTCCTATTCAATATGATTAAACCTGTTTTAAATATATAAATAAAAGAATCCTTATAAAAGTTTTGAATGAGCAAGCTTGAATTAAGAGTTGAATTAGAAGACTACAAAATAAATATTACAGACAATCTAGATGTAGGAATGCTGGCCCAAGTCAATATTTTTTAATATGGTTTTTAGGATAGTTACTGATATCAACTTAGGTATTTTATTGGCCATAAATTCAGTATAAAGTTAAACTGTCACATGTACTTTAAAAACATTGAAACATTTTCAGGCCAACTTATTAAAACTAAACTATCTAGAACTGTGCTGCCTAGAACTATAGCCACTGAGCACAAGAGACTATTGAACACTTAAAATATGGTTAGTTTAAATTGAGTTGTAAGTGTAAAAATACACATTCCAGTTTTGAAGACTTAGTAAAAAAATGTAAAATATTATTAATGAATCATATTTATATGTATTTGTATATATTCAGTTAAGTAAAATATATTTGTAATTAATTTTACCTGTTTTTATTTTTATTACTATGCCTACAAAAATTAAACCTACATATGTAGGGTGACCATTAAATTTTTGTTGCTGGTGCTACTCTAGGACACTGGAGATTAATATCTGGTACTCTAAGTGGTAATTGGAAAACACCTGAATGAGATCCTGAACCCAGCTGGAGTTTTGTATATGAGACAAGCATAATTCTCAAATATTTAGAAATGATAGTTAAGCAGTTAGATATGCAGTTGTGGGAAGAGAAAACCTGGAAAACAATAGGGAGAATAATAGATATGTTTAGTACTGAAGAACTGTCATAGAGAATTAAAATTAGATGTATTTCTCAAAGTAAAACTAAGGCCAATGATATTAACTGTCATCAGGAAATCAGATTTTGGTTCAGCATGAAGAAGACCTCTCTAACAATTGCTTGTTCAGTAAGTCAGAGGCCAGTGTGGAGTGCAGCATCTACTTTCTTTAGAAATTTCCAAAAGATAAATGGATAACTATTCATTAGAGGCATTGTGTTGGGATAAGTTAAATTTCAAAGATAACAGTTTTCCCTCTGAAATACATCACATCATAAACACAGGAAGGAAGAGAGGTATGACTCTCCAACTAATATGTCAAGTTTGAAATCTTGCAGAATATACAGTCCCTGACTATTCTTGCTAGAGATTTCAAACAAAAGCAGTAGAGTTTGCTTTATTTAGTCACAAACATTTTGAAAAAGATCAAATACATGATAACTTTTCAGGAAACAATAACAATAATAATTCTTGCTAAAATAGAAAACGTCAAGTAGAAAAAAATAAGCAAACATGATATGCACACGTAAAAAGAAATTCAGAAGTAGTGTCTTCTGATTTACCAAGGAATAACAAATACTTTCTAATTGTCACTTACACTAATGAACTTATAATTTTTTTATGTTGCTTGTTTTAAAAAGCAAAACAGTTAAACCTTGCATGTCAGTAATTAACCAGGTCAAAGATAGTGTGTGGTCTAAGGGGGCACTTAATTAGCCAAATGAAAAGGACCTTAGCATTTCTGAAGAAAAAGGGAGTAGAGTTCGATTCCCAGTCAGGGCACATGACTAGGTTGCACGTCAGGTCTCCAGTTGGGGGCGCCAGTGAGAGGCAACCACACAGTGATGTTTCTCTCCCTCTCTTTCTCCTTTCCCCTCTCTCTAAAAATAAATAAACAAACAAACAAATAAATATTTTTTTAAAAAAGAGAGTAGAGAATATAATTACGGTAATGAAGCATATTTATTTATTTATTTCAGGGTGAGACTTTTTTCAGTGTCTATTTTTCTTAACTATATTTTTATTGTTGACACTACATCTGTAGTAGTAAATTTTTTAAGTGTTTTCTCATTTATTTATTTTAGAAAAAGGGAGAGAAACATTGATTTGTTGCTCCACTTATTTATTCATTCATTGGTTGACTATTATACGTGCCTTGACCAGGGATTGGACCTGCATCCTTGGCATATTGGGACAATTCTCTAACCAACTGAGTTACATGCCAGGGTGAAGCTATGACTTTTTAAAAGCTCCTAGCCAGAAAATAAGGCTTATGGTATAACAACTGGGACTTCATTTTTAAGAGCTAAATCCAGTGTATCTGAAACATAATGGAATATTGCACAATCATACTTCATTTTATTTATTTATTCTTATGTTTACTTTAAATTTTTACACAGTTTTCTACCCTTGTGTCTTTGAGATCATTTACTGCTCTAACTGGAGCTTAATCTGTGTGGCATCCCCAACACCAAGAAGCATGCAGGTGCACACCATTGTCATTTTTTTTTCCAATACAAGAATAATTTGGGAGGTGGGAGACAAAGCTTTACCACTCAGAGAAAGAACAAATCCCCTGCTTTTTAAAAATTTATTTTTTAATTACAGATGACATTCAATATTATGTTGTATTAGTTTCAGGTGTACAGTGCAGTGTTTAGGCAATCATATAATTTATAAAATGTCCCCCTAGATAATCCTATACCCACCTGGCACCATACATAGTTATTATAATGTAATTGACTATATTTCCTAAACTGTATTTTACATCCCTGTGACTATTTTGTAACTACCAGTTAGTACTTCTTAAGTCCATCACATTTATTAACCAGGCCTTTAACCATCCCCTCTCATCTGGCAACCCACAGATTGTTCTCTGTATCTATGAGTCTGTTTCTGTTTTGTTTTTCAGAGTCCACATGTATGTGAAATCAGATGGTATTTTTTCTTTCTCTGTCTGACTTATTTTACCTAGCATAATACTGTGTAGGTCCATCCATGTAATCACAAATGGTAGGATTTAATTTTTTTATGGCTGAGTAATATTCCATTGTATATATGTGCCACATTTTCTTTAACCACTAATTAACTGATGGACATTTGAGTTATTTCCATACCTTGGCTATTGTAAATAATGCTGCAATGTATATACTGTCAAAATAGATAAAAGCTTAAATATAAGACTTGAAAACATAAAATTTCTAGATGGAAACATAGTAAAATCTCTGACATTTCTCTTAGCAATGTTTTTTTTTTTTTGATATATCTCCTTGGGTAAGAAAAATAAAAATAAACAAATGAAATGACATCAAACTAAAAGTTTCCACCCCCACCCCAGCAAATGAAACCATCAACAAAATGAAAAGCCTACTGAATGAGAGAAAATATTTTGCAGTGATAAAACTGATAAAGGGGTTAGGTAATATAAAAATTTACAGAGAACTCATATAACTCAACAGTGAAAAAAAAAGAAACACTTTAATTAAAAAATGGGCAGAGGATCTGAATAGACACTTCTTCAAAGAGGACATAGAGATGGCCCATAGACATATGAAAAGATGCTTAATGTTATTAATCATCAGAGAGATGCAAATTAATACCACAATGAGATATCCTCTCACACCTGTCAGAATGGCTATCACCTACAAATCAACAAACTTGTTGGCAAGGATGTGGAGGAAAGGGAACACTTGTGTGCAGTTGGTGGGATTCCAAATTGGTGTAGGCATTATGAAAAACAATATGGAGGGTCCTCAAAAACTTTTTAAAAATACAACTACTTTATGACCCTGCAATCCAACTTCTGGATATATATCAAGAGAAATCCAAACCATTATTTTGAAAAGACATACGAGATTTGTCCAGAAAGTATCAAGCCACATAATAAGAAAATATAGAGGCATTTATTGAAAAAGATAACAAGAAACATTGAATATAAGACAATAACATCTCAGTCACCTTCAAAGTAGACACCTTGGAACCTCACACAGTTCTCCCAGTTCCGTCAGCTGCTCTGTCATATTTTCCTGAATCTCATCAATGGTCTGAAATCCCTTTCTCTTCAAAGGTGATTTTAGTTCTTCCAGAAGCCATAGGGTACCAAATCTGGGGACTGAGTCACTTGGGTGATTTGATGTTCCCCCCCAAAACTCTTCACAAGACATGATACATGAGCAGGCACATTGTCTTGATGAAGCTGCCAATAACCAGTTGTTCATAGCTGCGGCCTTCTGATTCACCCAAATAGTTCCTGCAGGGGAATGTCCAAGCTTATTGAAAATTTGATGCAGATTCATTCCTCTACTCACTCAGTCATTTTGAATGTGACAACCACAGTACACATGTTCACTCAATGGCGTCTACCACCCCAACTGACTAGTATGGTAAAGTCATCATTGTTCATGCATGCATATTCTAGTCCACTCTCCTTGGCTGCCAAGTTACATCAATGTCACCCAAACTGTTCTCGGTATATTAACAATGGTTACTTTTTCTGAACAGACCTCATATGCATCATCCCTGCTTCTTCTTAACAGCCTTACAATATCCTGTCTCAAAATAAGAGTATGTCATCATACTTTGCAGAGACAATAAAAAGCCAGTGTATTTATGTGAAATTTGATCATTATAAAAGAAGTAAATTATAATTGAGATTCTTCATTTATATTTTTACCTTAAATTAATTTTTGCACCTATAATTATGCCCTTAAACTTACAAAGTGTCTTATTGATAATGATTTTAATCATTTTTCTTTCTGAATAGAAAAAAAAATCCCCCTACAATATTTCAAGTACAAAAAGATTAATATTTTTTGATATAGGGGTATCACTTTGTCATTATTACTTTTCTTTATATATAGAGACCATAAACAATCTTTTTTATTTTGACTTTGCAATTTTATTTTACCAATATGTATGCCTATTATGTATAATAACACATGCTGGGAGTAGGGAATTTTATTAATAATTTAAAAACCTTTATTTGCAGATTAAATAATGTCTTAAGACTAAAGTAATGAGATGCATGCTCACTTACTATCCCTTATATTTGACAAAATTATTTTTGCATTTATAAGTGAATTTCAAAATATAGCCATGTTGTAAAAGATAGTATAAAAGAGGAATATTTCTAAATAATGAATGTTGTTGATAGTCACAATGTTAAAAAAATAATAGAAATTTAACATCTAACTAATTGACTTGTGAATTAACTCTGTAGTTATTATTCATCTATAAAATAAATTGAGGTCTTTGTTTTCAGAAAAATGCTTCAAATTACTGTACAATATGTCAAAACATAAAGTCCTTTATCCTGTTATTGTACATTTAGGTTATTTCAGATTTCCCCACTATATAATAATGTCATGATGAACATCCTTGCACTTAATACTATGTCCACATTTTTGATAAATCATGTCAAATAATATTAATTGTTAAGGGTTACTGAAGCATATTACTCTATTTGTTTCCAAGAATTTATCTTAAGTAATGCTTCCTGCAGCTCTGTATAGCTATATATGTATATATTTAATTTAACCTTTAAAGCATTATTAATTTTCAGATGAGAAAATTGAATAAAAAGTTCAAGAGATTTAATGAAGACCTTCTAGATAATAGCAGAACTGGGATCAAGATCAAAGGTCATGATCTTAACCACAATATTAAGATGATTTTAACAGTAAAATATATTCATTAATCATAAATTCATTCAATAACTATTCATAGAAAGTTTACTGTGTGCCCAGCATGGGTCTGTTGTACCATGGTTATAACATGAAACAAAGACAAGTGAGAATTCATTGTCCACATGGAGCTTGCATACTGAGAGATAGAGAATAAAGAAAATAAATAAGTAAATTATACAGTATGTTAGATGATGATAAGTACTAGGGAGAATTCCTTTTCTATTTTACCTTTTACTTACCTTTACTTTTAAACATAGGCTCATAAATTTGCAGCACTCATCTCCAAGCTTCCCACAGTGGGGAGTGCTTGTATAACAACAATGCATTATAAAGACCAGAAATGGTGCATTTATCAAAAATTGCCTGCAAAATAAAATTTTGCCAGTTTTTGCATACACTTATTTTTAGCATGCCTTTGTATATAATTCTATTTAATTTTATCACATATAACCAACACCACCAATGCAATTGAGATATAGGTCTATTCTGTCACCACAAAGGAAATCTCTTATGCTGCTTCTTTATAGTCATATGCTCCCTCACCTCCTATAATCTCTATAATTGTGTTACCTCCAGGCTGGTACATACATGGGATCATGTAGTTTATAAAAAAATTTTCATTCAGTAGAATGCCATTAAGATCCATCCAAATTGTCATGAGTTATCAATAGGTTGTTCCTTTTTGTTACTAACTGGTATGCAGAGATATATAAAGCAGAAAAGGAAATGCCATTAAGAGGGTGCAGTTTTCAGTGAAGTGGTTTCTGAAGTCATTCCTGAGGAAATGATGAAAGCATACAGTTTAGGATGTGAGAAAAGAATCCTGTGCATATCTGATGAAGTTTCCTAGGTGGAGGGAATATGAAGACTCTGGCCCTGAGTAAAAGTATGGAGCAGCACAGAAGCCCAGTCTGGCTAAACAGTGGAGGTGAGGCAGCTAGCATGATGGGATGAGATCAGGGTTAATGTGGAGACAAATCTTGTGAGGCTCTGTTACCCTCTACAGTTAGTATAACAACTGCAGTGACTGTGTAACTGTAGTGATTATAGAACTGTAGTGACTCAACATTTTCCAACGAGGTTACTTCCAAAAGCTGGGAAGAGTAAAAGGATTCTTTTCTCTCTGGGTATCTAGGAAGAATGAGTACTTTATAATAGAAAAAATATCTTGATTGGAATTTTCTTTAAAAAGGAGTAAATGAACTTTATATTCCATTTATAAAATGTTTGTGTTGATTTTTTCAAGCCTTTACATGTATTTGGCATGGGGAAAGCACACAGATTCCATTTTTTTCATCATACATGACCTACTTGTACCTGCAGACCTCTCTCAGGGGACACAGAAGTCTTAATAATTTTCTGGAAGAGTAGAGATGGTGTCTCCTATGAGTCAGAGGACATTGCATCAGGGTGAGGTCTTCAACACAAGAAAATCTCATGGAAGACAGGGGAAATGGAGATGAAGTCTTACCAGATAATATCTATGTTTCTTCAAGGTCAAGACAAATGACAAGCACTAAGTGGGCCTACTGGAAAACCCAGTTCCTTTGGGAAATTATGTGACTTGAGTTGGGTCTTAGTCTTTCATTCTGTCTAAGAATAAGGGATTAATTCCCTTTGACAAGACCCAACATCAGCCCAGTAAAGGAACAGCTCAGGCAGTTAAAATTGTGGCTATTCATGAAAACTGAATTGAACTCATGCTAGGGAGAGCTGGCAATCCTAATTTTAGTCACGGACATGCTGATGACAATAAACTCTCAGGTTAAAAAAAAAGCTAAATACATAGAAGTTTATTTATTTCAGATAAAGACTAGCTTCTCCGTGCAAATTGTATCTTATCTGGCTTGTAACATGTAATTGAAAACCTACAAGTCTCATTATATACTGTATTTCCATAATCAAGTATAAGCTTCCAGAGGGAAGACCTATTTTTTTTCTTTCATTTATTTTTCCTACCATACCTAGAAGATAGTAGAAAGCAGTCACTATTGGTGAAAAGGACACATTTCTTGTACATCAAAGAACATTAGTTACAACTTGCAGATGCACATGGAAATGTGACTACTGCTGTAAGCAATTCTAAACAATACCTTTAATGAGCACCAACATCTGACTATTATCACTCCTGCTTTTAACAAAGACTGAAGAGATAAAAACCTAACTGTCAATAATCAGTAGACAAAAGTAGTAGTTATGTTAACTTGAATGCCTACTGTGCAAGTGGCATTAATATTAAATGGCTTTTTATTTAACAACTGTATCTTCAAACAGGAAAATTAATTATTTGAAAGAATTCAGAGTATTTCCACCCACTGCATAGTTAAGGAAAAAAATAACGAAGAAACACTCTCACATGCTATTTTCTTTCTCAAAGTGTAAGACGGTGAAAACTGACAAATTAAAATGTGCTTTGAACCACTTATAATGTGTTACAAAAACAATAATAAAAATAAAAATATTTATGGTGTTCAATTATGGGATATTAAAGAATCCTTAGAAAATTGTTAATATATTCAGTTTTCTGGAATTACAGGAGTTTAATATTATTATTTTAATTTCTTGTTTTTTATTTAAATTTGCTGGGATACCTGCCATATTGACAATATGACAAAGATGAACAATTGCTATTTCTTTAGGTCCTTTGGTGCTGGTATCAGTTTTCCCATTTACTTTGTATTAATTTCTACAAACACACATCTTTAAAAATTCAGTGTGAAAGTGTAATCTTGATAGACGTCATAGGAGATGCAAGACAGCTTGGTCAAGGTTGTAAACCTCAAGGCATTATTTTGTATTTGTCCCAGTATTCATTACAGCACAAAATTTAACTATACACCCTAACTCTACTTATTCAGCCCTTTACTCTTATCAAGAGTAGAACTCTGATTAAAGGCTTTTAGTCTGGTTCAGTTTAGGTCTGGTTCATTGTAAGGGTCAAAGCCAAATTAGGTCATTTATATTTAGACAAGTTTTCACTTGCATTTGCTGTCCTTAAGGGCAACATAACATATGAGAGTCCAGCATATGCTGCTTTCAAGTTGGAACTCCACATAGAAGCAGGTGCAAAATGTTCCTCACCTGCCATCAGAGGTGAATTGAAAGTTAGAAATGAAGTTAGTTATAGTTTGGGGATATATCCTTTTGCTTTATTTCATAATATATTTTCTGTTTGATAATTAGAGAGAATGTTCACTGAAAGTTTGTCATGAATGTTTGTTGCCTTTCTTTCTAATAAAGGAATCTTGCTCTGATAGAGTTTCCAAGGAATGACAAAAAATTTTATATTGGAAGAGGAATTGAGAACACTCTGATTTATTGCCGAGGAAGGTGAGGCCCAGAAAAAATCAAATGACATAAAGCTAGGCAGTGGCAGAGTTTGGCCTAGAAGGTAGGTTTTTGAATTCCCAAGTAAAGACTTTTTCAATGTTTTTGTTGTTGTTGTTGTTACTGTTTTCTTTTTTTAATTCCATGTCAGGAGAGGAAGGAAAAATTCCCTCCAAAAGAGTTTGAAAAAAGCCACATGTATCTTAATCCATTTCAGAAATGAATTACATTTTTCCCACACATCTACTCTTCATTTTAATACAATTAAACATCAGGAAATATGCTAGGAAGTATGAATAAAAATAGTTACATATAATTTCTGGCTTTCATTCAAAAAGTTTGTACTCTAGTAGGGAAATTTGTATAAATAGAAGATTTATAGTACATGGGAGCAAGGTTTTCAAGAGTCAGAGAAAGCTGAAAATTCCCAGAAAAGAACAGAAATACTCTATGTGGATGATTAAGTAGGAATTTTCTAGGGTTAAAAACATAAAAATGAGAAGATGTCTCAGGCTTGTGCAGAACCAGTGTTCCAGAAGGTCCTATCACGTGTAGAAAGCAGTGAGAAACTTAGGATGGCAGGAATGCTGCTAATAAATTGTGGTAATGGTTCAAAACTTTTAATTCATCTGCTTGCTAATTATTTTCCATCTCTGAAGCTAGTTGTGATGAAATAAAATCACGAATCCTCAAATTCTCAGTCACTTAAGGCTTACAAAGAGAACAAGAGGGTTTTTATAATTTTTGTTGTTTAAGTATATTTTATTAACTATGCTATTACAATTGTCCCAGATTTTTCCCCTTTGCCTCCCTCCACATGGTACCTCCCTTCCCTCCAGCAATCCCCCTGCACCTACCTTACTTCATTCATGTCCATGGGTCATGCATATACGTTTCCTTGGCTTCTCCATTTACTTTACTATTCTAAACTTCCCCCTGTCTATTTTGTACCTACCAGTTATGCTTCTTGATCCCTGCACCTTTTCCCTGATTCTACCCCTTCTCTCATCCTGCTGATAACCCTCCATATATATGGTTCTAATCCTGTCCTAGCTGTTTGCTTAGTTTGTTTTCGTTTTTTAGATTCATTTGTTGATAGTTGTGAGTTTGTTGTGATTTTACTATTCATAGTTTTGATCTTCTTCCTTTCCTTAAATGTGTCCTTTTAACATTTTATATAAGGGCTTGGTGATGGTGAACTCCTTTAACTTTACCTTGTCTGGGAAGCTCTTTATCTGCCCTTTCATCTAAATCAGCGGTTCTCAACCTGTGGATCGCGACCCCTTTGGGGGTCGAACAACCCTTTCACATGGGTCACCTAAGACCATTGGAAAACACATATATAATTACATATTGTTTTTGTGATTAATCACTATGCTTTAATTATGTTCAATTTGTAACAATGAAAATACATCCTGCATATCAGATATTTACATTACAATTCATAACAGTAGCAAAATTACAGTTATGAAGTAGCAACAAAAATAATTTTATGGGTGGGGGTCACCACAACATGAGGAACTGTATTAAAGGATCACGGCATTAGAAGGTTGAGAACCACTGATCTAAATAATAGCTTTGCTGGATAGAGTAATCTTGGTTGCAGGTCCTTGCTTTTCATCCTTGCCTGCAAAGTTTCTTTTGAGAAACTAGCTGACAGTCTTATGAAAAGTTCTTTGTAGGTAGCTCTCTTCTTTCCTCTTGATGATTTTCAGATTCTCTCTTTATCTTTAGCTTTTAGCATTTTAATTGTGTTGTGTCTTGGTGTGGTCCTCTTTGGGTCTATCTTGTTTGGGACTTTTTGTTCTTCCTGGACTCTTTATCTATTTCCTTTGACAAATTTGGGAAGTTTTTCTCCATTATCTTTTCAGTGAAGTTTTCAATTTCTTTCTCTTTCTCTTTTCCTTCTGGCACCCCTATGATTCAGATGTTGGTGGGTTTAAAGTTGTTCCCAGAGGTTCCTAAGCCTCTCCTCATTTTTTCTTTCCAATTCTTGTTTCTCCATTCTGTACTGGTTGACTGCTTATTTCTTCCTCATGTTCCAAATCATTGATTTGAACCCCAGCTTCCTTCTATTCACTATTGGTTTTGTTTGGATTTTTCTTCATTTCACTTAGTTTAGCCTTCACTTCTTATCTTATGTGTTTGCCATAGTCAATCATGTCTGTGACCATCTTTATCACCAGGGTTTTGAACTCTGTGTCAGTTAGATTGGATATCTCTTCCTCATTTAGTTCTCCCCCTGGAGCTTTGATCTACACCCTCTTTGGGGCCATATTTCTCTGTCTCCTCTCTTGAAAACCTCCTGTGTTTGCCTCTGTGTTAGGTAGAGCTGTCACATCTGTTATGTTGTATGGGGTGGAGCCTTAGTTATTTGTCAGTATTGGGCAATTGGTTTCACTGCCTTGTGGCGCTGTATGTGGGGGAGGAGTCAGAGAGGGAACAATGCTGCTTGCTCAGCACTCATCCCATTTCCAGTCACTTAACCCATTTCCCATATGCAACTGGTGCCACTCTAGATGTTGCCCTGGTGATGGTTCCCAGAGTGGGTGGGTTTGTATACATTCTAGGACTGTGGGGCCCTCTAAACAAACTCTCCTGAGAGACTGCAGTTTCTTCCACTGATCCAACCCCCATTGGTTTTCACAGTAAGAATCAATGAGGCTTTATTTTCCCAGTGGTGGAACTGTGAGCTTCAAGGTCTGGCCTAGGGCAAGCTGTCCCTTCCAGCTTTTATAATGTGTGCCTTCTTGTTCCACTAGCCCGCCCCAGCCACTGCCTTGCTTCTGCCACCACCACACCATGTCCTCTCCACCCCAGCTCCCCATCTACACCCCTCCTTCCTGTATGGATGAGTATTATTTCTTTATATCTTTGTTTGTTGGACTTCCATTCAGTTCAATTTTCTGGCAGTTCAGGTTGTTTTTTGTTTTGAGGCAGATGTAATTCTTCTCATGTTTGTGCAAGGAGACCAAGCATGCCTAGCTACACCTTGATCTTAGCTGGAAGCCTAATTTTTTTAAATTACAAGTCAATACTCAGTATTATATTAGTTTCAGGTGTACAGCATAGTTGTCAGACATTTATATAACTTATGAAGTAATTCCTCCCTGAAAAATTGAATATCCCCATGACTCCATATATTGTTATTACAATATTATTTGCTATATTTTCTATGCTAGTTACATGAGTTTTTGATACTAGGTAATGCAAATCCTCAATTACTTAACCGATTCACAAAGAGTGCATGCATTTTTGTTAGCAGATAAAGTTGAATGTTATTTGAGAGTGTTTGCCTCAGTATGGAATCTTTTATTCTAATGAGCTTTTTAAGATCACTTTCTACTTTTCCACTCAGGACCAGCAGTAAAAGTGGATATTTGGTCCCATGTCTTCCATGTTCTCCTGCTTGTTACTCAGGGATTTTCCAATACTTTCTTGACTTTGCTAATAGCCTTGGTATGAGAGAGTGGGAAAAGGGGGCAAGAAGAATCTCTGAGCAACCCCTAGAGTTAGGAGTTACCCTCTTAGACCTAAGATAGTCCACACTGGGGCTTGGTAATATTTTCTTTATGTTTCCACTTTGGAATGCTGTGGTCCCAATGGATTCCATTCCCTTCCTTATCAATTGTTCACTAAAACGTATATCCAAGGTAAAATAGGCAGTACCTGCCAGAGTGGCTGGTTCCAGTCAGATGGTTAAAACTGAAATATTTAAGTTGATTTTCAAGTTCAATTCTAACACAGTCTTAAGTATGTATATTTTGTGTACACATGTATAATTATATGTATTTTTCCTCCTGTATGTAGATTGTCCTGCAGTTGTATTTGTCAGGTATCCTCAATCTGGATAAAGCAAAATCTTTAACAAATCCATAGTTCCCTTGTAATGGGATAAGAGATGTATTTCCTTCCCTTCCTGTTCTTCATATTCTGTTTTTACATCAGGATTCCAAATCCTCATTTGTTTTGAATTCTGGAAGTGGTAACAAAGAAGATTACATAGTATCACTAGGATGAATTAAATAATCATGGCCCTGATAAAATATGGGTGTGGGAAAGGATAAAAAGGAATATGCTAATAATTGAACCTCTCAAAGACTAGCCCTATCACCAGCATTCAGCTCTTTTCTTTGCAGATAGTAAAGGACTAGGCAGTGTAGCATGAGGAACTAAAAGTCTAAAACCTTTGGAGGACCTTGCAAAGTCAGATGGCATACTGCACAACATGAAAACGTCAGGAAAGACAGACATTTTTCCTTTCACTATTGCTGGACTGCGGGTGTTTTTAGTTCCTCCTGGTCCATTTACAACCATGCAGCATCAACAAATATGCAAATAAAATTTAGTTTGAACATTGATTATTGGGCTTTTACTAATAGAAATAATATCTGCTAAGCCTGATGAAGAATCAACATGAAATCTTCAGGAACTATGACCCTAACCTTTGAGAAACTTGTAATTTGATATTCTTTTCTTAACTCATTTTTAGCTCTGCATACTATCATTTATTCCTGACACCAAAATGTCACCTTGTATTCAGTTTCACCCCAGTATTGTCCTACAGAAAGAGAAAAACAAAAACAAAAACCTCTAAGTAAGACATGAATAACTTACTATAAAATTCTCAGTGAGGTCATTCTTTATTTTTCATTTTCTTAAATAATTGGAGGATTATTTTTAAAACTGTCTGGTTTCCATGCATAAAGCCAATTCAGAAGGGTGTTTTTACAGAATTATAGAACAAATTTTTTAAATTAAAACTTCAAGATCTTATTTATAAATGCCTTATTTGCCATTTTTAAATTTATTTCATAAGTCTATATCAGATATACTTTTTGTAAAATGGCTTATAAATGGTCTTATTAGGACAAAATGTTAGAAAATTGAGCATATCTTATATTTCTTTACACATTAGAAACGTACTGTTCTAATAGTCTTAAGTAGAATTGGAATATTTGCTTGCTAGAATAAAATCTTTCTCTGTTTCATTGTTTAAATGCATTTTACTTAATAACCCAATTAGACTTGAAAATAGTACTCAAACAAATGTTATTTTAACTATTGCAAAATAAAATCTTGATTAATTCAAACAAAACTAACAAGAAATATCAATCACACAGAAAGAATTAAATTATAAATTCAAAAGTACCTGGAACTTAGAAGGCTATAATAGAAAATTGGAGGGAAATATGCCGAAGCTTATAATTGTCTATTCTTATTCCTTTGTTTTTTATACTTCTTTTAAATCACAATTTAGGTATTTGCGTCTCCTGGGAACTTCTATACATTAGATTCTTCTTACAAACCAAGAAAGTAGAATAAAATATGATCAATATAGAATGAAAGAAAAGTTTCTGATGATTCCTCAGTTAAGTGGGGTCTAGCAGAACTGCTTTTGCTGAAAATTGTGCTGAAAATACATACAAGGAGGAGGTGATGAAGAAGTCAGTGAAGCAGACAAATTAGGATCTAAAGTATAGAGAGAAAGCCATTATGCCAGGGGGTGTTCTTCAAACCTCAGTGTAGAAAAGTCTACGATGTTGTGAGGGGCTTAGTAACAGAGGCTTTAGCTACTTCCTCAACAGACCTCAAGACCCTTTAATATTCCAAACAGTAATTATAAAGAAGACACAATTCCTGGCCTCCATGAAATTACCATCTATTGATGGCTGGTGGAGGGAGGTCAGTAATTAGACACATAAATGGCCATCAAAAAATTGCATACATGGCGGGGGAGGGGTCAAAAAAATGGCATACTCATGTTCAATGTGTCTGCAATATAAACACATTTGCACTTTAAAGCAATTGCATACTCATTTGGAAGTAACATTTCTTTCCATCTTCAGTTACAATTAGTTTTCTTGATTCTATGGAAATATGGCAATGACATCATAAATTTAAAATATTTGTATAATTATCCTTCCTTCATTAAAATATAATATTCTCTTCATTTTTTCTTTTTAATTATATTTTATTGATTATGCTATTATAATTGTCCCAATTTTTTTCCCTTTGCCACCCTTCACCCAGCACCCCCTCACCCTCAGGCAATCCCTATACCATTGTTTATGTCCATGGGTCATGTGAATAAGTTCTTTGGCTTTTTTCTTTTTAAATTAATGGTATCAATACCCACATAACTAATAAAATGTGTAGCCTCAGTTATATTTGTTCTGCCATCATTACCACTTATCCAGTTATGTTTTGATATCAACAAACCCAGCTAAGGCTTTCCTCTGCATTTCCACTACAAAGACTTATTCAGGCCCCTGTTAGTTGCCTATTAGCTGGGACTCCAGAAGCCGTGTCCTTACTACTGCATGTCCATACTAGTACAACATAACTTTGTTTGGATAAATTGATTCCCTGAAAACCTTACATGCTCCAGTGCCTTCTGTTGATTAATGTACAAATGAGTCTACCTGGTATCAAAGCCCAGAACTGAGTTTCTGAAATTGTTTTTATATCTGCATTAAGTGTTCCTTTTGTGTCCAAATATGTGTAATTACTCTTTGCCCTGCCCAACACTATTTTTGCTTTCCAGTTTTACTAACTATACTCACAAATGTTGCTACTCTGACCTTCATCTCTTTTTATCAAATTTTTATTCTGCAAAGTTTAGTCCAAATATCTTAATTCCCATGCTTTGGCTCCTTGTCTCTTCTCTTCAAGATGACCTTTTCTGTCATTGAAATCCTACAAAACTATCTACCACCCCTGTGTTACTTTTATAAGTATTGACTTGTAGGAGTAAAAGCATCTATGTGCCACTTGACCATGTCTATTAAGTCCAACTCTACAACCACACAGGAGAGAATCTTTATCATCTTTCACCTGGATTGTTGCAGTAGCCTCTTACATAGTCTCTCTATAGCCAAGGCATCTCACCTCCTCCCTCTTTGACTCTCCAGACTGAAACTGGAATTATGTTTTATTTTTTTAAGTATATTTTATCAATTATGGTATTACAATTGTCCCAATTTTCCCCCTTTGAGCTCCTCTGCCCCATACCCCATTTCTCTCCAGCAATCCCCCCCTTAGTTCATGTCCATGGATCATGCATATGTAATTTGGCTTCTCCATTTCCTATATTTTTTCTTAACATCACCCCATCTATTTTGTTTCAACCAATTATGCTTATTAATCCCTGCACCATTTCCCCATCCTCCCCCTTCCCCCCTCCCAACTGATAACCCTCCAAATTATCTCCATGTCTACTATTCTATTTCTGTACTGGATGGTTGCTTAGTTTGTTTCTGTCTTTCTTTTCTTTTCTTAAAATTTAGTTGTTGATAGTTGTGAGTTTGTTGTTTTTTAATATTCATGATTTTTATCTTTTTCTTAAATACATCCCTTTAATATTTTCTATAACAATGGCTTGTTGGTGATGAACTCTTTTAGCTTTCTCCTG
The DNA here is from genome assembly GCF_987537825.1 of Furipterus horrens. Taxonomy (NCBI): domain Eukaryota; kingdom Metazoa; phylum Chordata; class Mammalia; order Chiroptera; family Furipteridae; genus Furipterus; species Furipterus horrens. The sequence continues at coordinate 126,855,666 of NW_028327171.1, read as the reverse complement.
TCTGGAAAGCACTTTATTTGCCCTTCCATTCTTTAGATAACATTTCTGGATAAAGTAATCTAGGTTGTAGGCCCTTGCTTTTCATCACTTTGAATACTTCTTGCCAGCCCCTTCTTGACTGCAAAGTTTCTTTTGAGAAATCTGCTGATAGTCTTATGGGAACTCCTTTGTAGGTAACTCTGTTTTTCTCTTACTGATTTTAAGATTCTCTCTTTATTTTTAAACTTTTGCATTTTAATTATGATGTGCCTTGGTGTGGCCCTCTTTGGGTCCAACCTGTTTGGACTCTCTGTGCTTCCTGGACTTGTATGTCTATTTCCTTCACCAATTTAGGGAAGTTTTCCTTCATTATTTTTTCCGGTAAGTTTTCAATCCCTTGCTCTTCCTCTTCTTCTGGTACCCCTATGATTTGGATGTTGGCACATTGGAAATATTCCAGAGGTTCCTAAGTGTATCCTCATTTTTTTGAATTATTGTTTCTTCTTTTTGTTGTGGTTGAATGGTTATCTCTTCCTTATGTTCCAAATTGTTGATCTGAACCCTGACTTTCTTTCTTTCTCCGTTGGTTTTGTGTGAATTATTCTTTATTTAAATTAGTGTAAGCTGCATTTTCTTATTTATTTATTTGCCAAATTCAAGGATTTCTCTGAGCATCCTGATAACCAGTGTTTTGAACTCTGCATCTGATAGCTTGGCTATCTCCATTTGGCTTAATTATTTTTCTGGGGTTTTGTTCTGGTTTTTCATTTGGGCCATATTTTTTTTGTCTCTTCAATTTAGCAGCCTCTCTGTGTTTGTTTCTGTGTATTAGGTAGAGCTGCTTTTACTCCCTGTCTTAGTAGCATAGCCTATGTAGAAAAGGAATCTGTAAATTGTATGGGGCAGAGCCTTAGGTAGTTGCCAGGGTGGGGCAAACAACCTCACTGCTTTGTGGCTGTGTGACAAGGGCTCAGAGAGAAGAGGCCTCTGGAGGTTTGCCTGGCTCTGTCCCCATTTCCAGTCACTTCACCCACTTCCTGTGTGCTACTGGCACCCTTCCAGCTGTCCCGCTAGTGGTGAATCCAGGAGTGGGTGGGTTTGCATAAGTTCTAAGACTGTGCTGGCCCTTTCAGCAGTAAAAATGCAGCAGTTTTTCCACCACCCCAACCCCCACTGGTTTTTTAGCTAGAGGTAACAGGGGTTTATCTTCCCAGTTCTGGAACCTGGGGCTGTACAGTCTGGCCTGGGGTTGGGATTGCTCACTCCCAAGGTATCCCTCCCAACCATTCCACTGCCACCACTGCTGCTGTCACTGCTGCCACCACTGCCTTTTCATGCTGTGCTGCTTCTCTGCCTGTCTCCATGACTCCACACTTCTACCTGTCTGGATGAATGTGTCTTTTTTAAATCCTTGCTTGTTGGGCTTCCATACAGCTCAATGTTCTGACAATTCTGGGAGTTATTAGTTTTGAGATTTGGTTGTAATTCTTTCTTTGGTTGTGCAAGAAGGTGAAAGGTGTCTACCTATGCCTTCATCTTGACCAGAATTTTCCAGAATGTTGGTTAAAAACTATGCCATTCACTTGCTTAAAATTAATCAATGATGCCACATTAGGATAAAAGCTCAATATTTTTCCTGGTCTACAATGATCTGCAAGTTCTAGATTGTGCCTATAGCACTAGTTTTGTTTTCCCTTCTCACTATATGTATACCCATCATATTGGATTGAATGTATTTTTCTGTATACCCTAGTTCTTCTTACCTCAACCTTACCTCCTGCTCCCCAAACTAATTCTTTCTTTCCTACCTCACGACATTCCTGAGCCAGTTACTAGGAAGATGTGGTTCTGTATCCTGCTCAGTATATAAAGATAAACTCCATTTTTGCAGCTTGGGTGGAACTAATCTCACTCAAATCATTTTAGTTATACAAAAAGAAGTAGAGAAAATTTTCTAAGAAAAGTTGAAATGCTATTAAGAAAATTTAAAAAAAATACAATAGATGCTAGTTAGACACCAGTGAAGCTTCACTACAATCACTAATGGCTTTTGTAATACATACTTACAGAGGCTCTATACACAGCCTTATAGTTCATTAGTGAGATATTAGTGAAAAATGGAGAAAACTCATCATTATATATTGTGTATATAAGTCCAGTGGTTAATGTAACTGACTTGCTTCTTCAGCCCAATTAGAAATTTTCATTCACACAACACCAATCTCTTTAACATCATTGTTGTCATTGCGTCTCTAAAATATTCTTGTGACCTGGCAGCTATAATTAAATATATGATACTTATAAAATGTGCACAAAACCATGCTCAAATGAATATGTATAATGAAATATAATGAGAGAGTCCCCAGTGTACTTCAAAACAGGAATGCCTGCTTAATTTTTAAATTTTTCTGCATAACCCCCATTTTTTGGTATTTGCATGAAGTCCTCTGTAGCCATCTGCTTAGGATGTGATCTATTTTTCTCAACTTTTCAGTCAAAATGAAAATCAACTTTAAAGCTTATTTAAAAGAATGTGAAAAGCTAAATATGGGGTTGCAGCTGGTTCCGACTTTCTATTCAAATGCTCATGGCCTGGGATAATTTAAGGTCTATTTATGTAATTGTGGAGTAGGAAAAACAATCCAAGAAAGCTTCACCTACATCATTTTGCCGATGTTATATATCAAAAAGACATTGCCTCAGTCTTCTCATTTAAAGAATTTAACTCCAAAATATTAATCTGGCCCCCACACAGATGTGTTCAGATTGACTCTTGTGGTGTTGGTTTAACTATTGACAAAAACTTTGAAAAAAAGTTAGTTGTCATCATTTACATATTGTGAAATTTTACTTATAAACCTATATTTTCCTTTTTTTCCTCTTGAAAACTTGGAAGATCTGGCAATATTGGCATATTAAAATGACATTTTCTCAGGCAAACAATGACTGCCCCTCATAGATAAGTGATTCCCTCTCTAGTTAACCTTGGTACGTACTCATTATTTTAAATATATTCTTACTCTTACACACTTCACTTATTTATACAACCTGTCAAACTTTTGTAAAACTTTCAGATTAAAATAATTACTTATCACATTGTGAACCTGTAAATCATATATTTTGACCAAAAGAAACAGTATAAGAAGGTCAATGTGCAATATTAATTTCAAGCTTAAAAACAAATTAATCAAGTGACTTACTCATTACGAACTATATAAACTAGAAATGCTTTCAGCTACACATAAAGGAAAATTCAAATGTAGTTATTTAATAAAAATTGTGAGTTGTGAGTAGAGGTCCCTGTGACTCCACAGTGGCAGGGCTGGCATATCAAAGTACTCCATAACCTTTCCCTTATATTTGCCATCTTGTTATAAGAAGGATACCATATAGTACAAGGCATTTCAGATCAATTCCAAACAGAGGTAAAAGTGATAAAAAATAAAATTTCAAGTTTTTTTAAAGGTAAAGAGCTATATTTGTGTTGTTGTTGTTGTTGTTGTTTTTAATCAGTGAAGCAGTCTGTTACATAAATCCTACCCAGCTGACTTTAATTAAGGAACTCTATGGTCTAGAGGAATGAGATTATAATGATTCATATATAACAATCCTAATTTATACCCATGGGGTAAAATAGTGTTTTTTCCTCCCTAAAATAGAGGTATATTTTAGAATTCTCTTAGCATAGAATATAGGAGGAGTAGAAGACAATTATGTAGGCATTGGAATAGTTCTGCTATACAAGCCTCCTCTGCCCCCACATTCAAAGAACTTCACTACAAAATTGTTTTTATTTTAGGAAGGCTTCCTCCAGGATAACAATGGTCTCACATTTACAGAATTATTATCAAACAAATCGATATTTCTGATAAATGAGACTGCTGAGTTTTTCACTCTATAGGTTTCATATTTTTCATTTTTTTGCTTGGGATGCCTTGATCTTAGCAAGTGATACCTATGTTGAGGAAGGTGGAAAATGTTTCTCAGGAAGTATATTTTACAGGGTGTGATAAAGTCAGTGGTCCAAAAATAATTTTTAAAAGCACCTGTGTTGATTTAAAATTACCATGTAATATGTATATTGAATAAACATTGATGAATATATTATTCAGAAAATTCAAGATCATGATTTCTAGGCAGGGCAAGTGTTAAAGAATGGGTTATCCAGAGAGACAGGCAGAAAAAAAACAAAATTTCTTTATGACTTCTATCTTTTTAAAATATTCTTTCTTTTTTGATTTTAGGCAAGAGAAGGTTATACAATTTGTGCAAAATTTACTTACACTTTAAATTTATAGATTTGGAGGCCTGAAATTTGAAACTTGGTTGATCTAGCTGTAACGAATCAGAAGATAAAAAGTATAGAAGATGAAAACTAAAACTTCCATATAGTTTTCTTGCATGGCCTAAGAAATGAATGGATTTAAAGGAACTCACTATACCAAAAGCAATTCAGATAAAGTTATGTGAACATTTTAATGTAAACTTTTACATTATTCATGTGCTATTCAGATATTATCAATGTATATGCAAGTCTGTAGTCATCTGACATTTAAAGCATGTCTTATAGGTATCATAAGCCTGATGTAGTTGGTATTAATTATGAAATTATATAATAATATTACCATGACTTTTTACATTCAAATGCAGATTGTGTTTTTCCTTACAGCTATTTTTCTTGCTCTTCTAAATAATACAAAGCCAATATGAATTAAATTCATATGTGGGAATTATCACTATTTTCAAGACTAATATGTATATTAACATATTTATAAACTGTTTCAAATCTTTCACTGCTCACAATTATAGTTCTTCCTCAAGAAATGTATAACTTTTTTATTTTAACCTTGAATGGATAAATATATGGTATATTGAATTAGCATAAAATATTCTGATTATTGAGTATAATACATTTGTGTAGGCTTTTTACAGGAAGAAAGAAAGGATCCTAATTGGATTAGGATATTGATTAAATGCATTATTGAGCAATTGAAACTAGTATTTACGAAATCATAAGAGCATTTTTACTCTATCTGTGCTATTACCTTTATAGCAAAATAATATATTCTGATTCTTTTATATAGACCACCCATAAGCACATGATTTGGGCTCATGACTGTGCTGGGAAGATGCTCTTATAGATGCTCTTTTGACTCCCCAAATTATGTTTGATGCACTTTGCTTTAGATAATTTCTATTGATATTATACTACTTAAGCAACTTCCTAAATGTGCCACTACACAATAAATTATTCAGTGTTTCAGCTGGAGTGAGTAGTTGGAGAGGACCAGATCCATATTAACTTCTTATCTCTGACAATTCTTTTTCACACACACACACACACACAAAAAAAAAAAACAAACAAACAAAAAACAAATGAGCAGCTTTCTCCAGGCTTTTAAAGACACTTATTGAAAAACTCCATCTTGGTTTAAAGCCAGTGACTACTCAAGTGTCCTCCCAAACCTACTACAATATATTATCTATGTATAATTTTGACATTACATTTAGCTAAACTTGGGGAGGTAAAATTTGTCATAATTGCTGAAATGTTTTCTCACGTGAGAAAATAAGATGTAAATTACAGATGTGCCTTCAAATGAGTTCACTGTAATAAAAGCAAATGAGGGCAAGATATTCAAATTTCTGTTTTCTGTTACATTACTATTCTCTTCCCACTAAGAGAGCCATTTATCATTTTTGAGGATGTCACCACAGATAGTATTCTCTGGGTTTAAAAGATCAGTGAAAACAAATATTTATTCTTCAGCAACAGAAATTTGAGCACCTCCTGTATAATGGAGAGATGAAATAAATGCATTTATTTCCCACACTAATTATTTTATGTATTGGTCAGAGTTATCCCAGTCTGTGCTGTATTCACCAATCAATCCTGATATCTCAGCAGCTTAATATAATCTCAAACCCCAGATATAACTATTGTTAATGGTTCCTCATGGGTCCTTCCAGCAAATTTTCTCTTCATAGAGATATACATACATAATATTCTTTTATACAAAGGGACTAGAATTCTGAAGCCAAGCTGTATTGACTCCGTCTTTCCCTTGGACCCTTCAGCTGCGAAGAGAGGGGGGGTCTGCTGCATGGGCAACAGCAGACCCTCCATATCACCCTGCCCAGGCTCTGTAGCTTCAGCGTCATCGCAAGATGTCGATTCAACACGGGAGGAGACAGATACCATGTCACTCCCGAGTCGGACTGCACAGCCATTCTCGGCGGTGCAGATAGACTCTTAAGAAGCTACACCATCGTCTCTCGAGACGGACGGCTGCCGACGATACAAAGGGACTAGAATTCTATGCTGCTCTGCAGGGGTCCTTATTTATAGTTAAATTATTTTATAAAATGTCTTTATATTACAAAACACAAATACAGTCCTTCTTTTTGCATTGTCATTTTTAAAAAATTATTTCCTTGGTTTTTATTATAGCCTTAGCCCCTTGTGCAATTTCTGCCTGTTTTACTACATAAATCCTTCACCATTGATAGGATTGAACTTTTTATTGTTCTTTCCAGAAACATTCCCCTCTAATAAAACTTCAGGTCCAACTCTTCAGCTCCTGTTGGGTGCTGGGAGAAAATGCCTACTATCTACACTAATGCCCAGATTTTTCACCCCTTATACTGAAGATGAGATGACTTGCCTGACCTCAGTGTCTCATTCTTGCCTCCCTTACTTTGGTATCTAATGCTCAATATAGATAATCATGTGGAAATTTATTCCCAATCTAAAAATCGAAGGCAAAAATAAGTATTCTCAAAGGTGTTACTTCTCATTTTATGTACTGTTCCCTAGAAATTTGAAACACATGATTGTTTTGCCTTTTGTTATCTAAAAATTATATCCCCTAAATTATTTTTGACCTTTTCTACTTTATTATATTTTAGCACTTGAGGAAGTAGCCCTGGCTGGTTTAGCTCAGTGGATTGAGCGTCGGCCTGCGAGCTAAGTGTCGCTGGTTCGATCTTCCAGTCAGGGTACATCAGAGAAGGAAAACTCTGACTCCAAAAAACCTCCGCTGCCTTGCGGCATACCTCTTCAGGGGAAAGGCTAAGGGAGTAAACCCCGACAGAAAATCCGGAGCCGGAGTCCCTAAGGCGGTTTGATGTTGTGATCAACACCGGCAACTCCTGCGGCGCACCTGAACCCAAGCTGTATCGACTCCGTCTTTCCCTTGGACCCTTCAGCTGCGAAGAGAGGGGGGGGTCTGCTGCATGGGCAACAGCAGACCCTCCATATTACCCTGCCCAGGCTCTGTAGCTTCAGCGTCATCACAAGATGTCGATTCAACACGGGAGGAGACAGATACCATGTCACTCCCGAGTCGGACTGCACAGCCATTCTCGGCGGTGCAGATGGACTCTTAAGAAGCTACACCATCGTCTCTCGAGACGGACGGCTGCCGACGACGACGACTTGAGGAAGTAGTGAAAACACTGATGTTTGTATCCTGATGCTGATGAACTGTGATTTTTTTGTGTGTTGAGTGCGTGTGTTTGAGGGAGTAGGGTAGGATACATGGGGGAAATTTCTCAAGTTTCTTTAAATCTATGCTAATGCCTATGTTTCCTTCTGTGTATGTTTCAAGTCAATCTCAGTAGCATGCACTCGATCTTGAATAGTCACTTGAGAACCTTCACAGTGTTTTATATCTTGAAGATATAATTTTTCTAAGTATTCAAGTATAACCTAAGGCAAACTTTTAGTTTATTTCTTTATTATAACTTTAACTCAGGTTTTTTTTTTTTACAGTATATTTTATTGATTATATTGTTACAATAGTTCCAACTTTTTCCCTTTGACACCCTCCGTCCAGAATCCCACTCCCCCAGCAATTCCACCCACCCCCCCCAGTCCATGCCCATGCGTTGTGCATACAAGTTATCTGGCTTCTCCCTCCCCTATATAATTATTTTTTAAGAAATATTTAATTAATTAATTAATTATAACAATAGAAAATAACAACCTCCCCCTCTCAGACTTAAGGCCCTTTATAATCTTATAGAGGACAATGGGCGACAGACTCATGCTCCTCTAGCTGCTTCAAGCTGGGCATGGTCATCGTCCTACCTAACCTTGGATCCAGAAATCACTAATAAGAGTGGGTGTGTGGAGGGGAGGGTGGCCTTCCCACATGGGGAAGGATCATGCAGACTACAGGTCAGTTGACTGTCTCCGGACAATGGCATGCTTGATTTAATAGGCTGGGATCCTTGTTGTATTCTGGAGGCAACAGGTTTAGCAACAGGGTTAAAAGACATCATTCAATCCATAACCACTAGATGACAAAAGACAGGGATTAATTTTTCAATGTCCCACATTAGGTTAAAAAAAGGGCTTCTTTGGAGAAATGTGTGCCAGGAACGTCACACCTGTCCAAAACCCTTTTGCCCACTATACTTAGTTTGTGCTGAGGGAAATATTTTAGGTGTCCCCCCTCTCAGACCTCTGGGGCATTTCTGTCCAACTCATTAGGATGGAAAAGATAACCTAGTTTTAAGGTGAAGCCCACAGAGCACCCTGTTCTTCACCAACCTAGCCACTTAGTTGCACCAAACCATTGAGTCTCAGGAGGCAGCAATGCAGACAGGATTAAGTGAGGCCTATACGTACAGACAATCACTCAGGTAATGAGGTCATAGGTTTATGCACTTTGAAAACAGAAAACACATGTTAATTTATGCAATACAACCCACAAACCAATCTCTAAATCTGTAAGACTATCTTATTGGAAAGACATCCAGTTGCAAAGCATTTGACATTCTTCTTGCTTTTAAGTTAAGCATACTTGATGATGCCACAGACATAGTTTAAATTTCAAATGAAAAGAAACTTTAAATGAAAAGAAATTTTAAAGATGGTTAGCTGTACTACTTTATAGTCTACCACTGAGCATTGTGATTTTCCTTGAATAACAATTTTTCTCCCTAAGATTACCTTCCTTGTCATTAAAGGGACTGCATTAAGTCCATTTTTAATTTATCCTGTTCATTTGAATAAACACAACAAGAACAGTAAATGATCACTTATCTTTCAGTCTGCTTTGCTGGAACTTAAAAAAGGAACATTTAGGGTGGCCTTTAGTCTGCCCTTCAGGGCACAGAAGATGAGCCACATACCTGGCATTCACCCTTGCCTCTAAACACCTGTCTTTTCCAAGTCATTCAGGTTTTTCATTGTGCCTTAAGGTCCCTTCTAGCCATCTTTCAGGAAAACAAACTTCATTTTCTCCCTGGAAAGATTGCCATGGACCATACATCCAATACCAGGCCTTTTTTCTCATTGGCTTTTATTACCTTCTAAAGTCAATCTTAGTTCCTCAGGGCTTTTTGGTAACAACCAGAGCCCAAGCATGTCTCCTTTAGGCATGATTTTCCAGTCAAAGTCTTGGTCAACAAAACCTCTATTAATAACTGGTCTTATTAGTTTCATGCAAAGAATCTTATGTCATTACTTACTTCTTCAGAATGCCAAATTCTGGAGGGATCAGGTAAGGAGAAAAATATATAGTGTGAGGGAAAATCCTTGTCCTTCTAATATTCACTAGAATTGTATTTCCATTATTTATATTTTCTATTTTTTCCCCAACTAAAAATTTTTTTGTTTGTTTGTTTCTCTATTACATTTGTTCCACTTTTTTCTCTATTGCTTCCCCACACCCGGCCCACCCCTTCTCTCGCAGTCAGTCCCCACCCAGTTGTCCATGCCCATGGGTCATTTATACATGTTGTTTGACTAGACCCTTTCCCTTTTAGCCCCCTTCACTCCCTCCCCCCACACCCCTTGTCACTGTTGGTCTACTCCTTGTTTACATAGCTCTAGTTCAGTTTTGCTCATTTGTTTGTGTTGTTCATTAGTCTCCTGTAAAAAGTGATAGCATATGGTATTTTTCTGTTGTTGCCTGGCTTATTTCACTAAGCATAATTCTAGTTCCATCCATGTTGTAGCAAATGGTAGAAGTTCCTTCTTTCTTTCTGCTACATAGTACTCCATTGTGTAAATGTACCACAGTTTTTTGATCCACTCATCTACAGATGGGCACTTAGGTTGTTTCCAGCACTTGGCTATTGTAAGTAGTGCTGCTATGAACATATGGGCGCATAGGTTCTTTTGAATTGGGGTTTCAGGATTCGATAAGTATAATCCTAGCAATGGAATTGCTGGTTCAAAAGACAGTTCCATTTTTAGTTCTTTGAGAAAATTCCACTGTTTCAAATAGTGACTGCACCAGTCTGCATTCCCACCAACAGTGCACCAGAGATCCCTTTTCTTCACATCCTCACCAGCACTTGTTGTTTTTCGATTTGTTGATGATGGCCATTCTGACTGGTGTGAGGTGGTATCTCATTGTGGTTTTTATTTGCATCTCTCTGATGGCTTTGATGTTGAACATTTTTTCATATATCTATGGACCCTCTGTATGTCCTCTTTGGAGAAGTGTTTGTTCAGGTCCTTTGCCCATTTTTTAATTGGGTTGTCTGTCTTCTTGGTGTTGAGTTGTATAAGTTCTTTTAGATATTTTGGAGATCAACCGCTTGCCTGAGGTATCATTGGAAAATATATATTCCCATATGGTTGGTTTCCTTTTCATCTTGCTGATTTTTTCTTTTGCTGAGCAGAAACTCTTTAGTTTGATGTAGTCCCATTTGTTTATTCTTTCCTTTATTTCCCTGATCTTACAATATATATCAGTGAGAATATGCCTATGCGGGATATGTGAAATTTTCCTGCCTGTTTTTTTCTCGTACTTTTACAGTTCTATGGCTTACCTTTAAGTGTTTGATCCATCTTGAGTTTATTCTCCTATATGGTGTAAGTTGGTGGTCTAGTTTCATTTGTTTGCATGCCCCTGTCCAATTATCCCAACACCATTTGTTGAAGAGACTGTTTTCGCTCTATTTTATGTTCCTTTCCTCTTTGTCAAATATTAGTTGACCATAGATATCTGGGTTTATTTCTGGGTTCTCTGTTCTGTTCCATTGGCCTATATGTCTGTTCTTATGCCAGTACCAGACTGTTTTGATTACCATGGTCATGTAGTATAGTTTGATATCAGGTATTGTGATTCTTCCTGCTGTGCTCTTCTGTCTAGAGATTACTTTGGATATCTGGGGTCTATTTTGGTTACATATAAATTTTTAAAGTATTTGTTTTAGGTCTGTGAAATATGCCCTTGGTATTTTAATAAGGATTGAATTGAATCTATAAATTGCTTTGGGTAGTATGGACATTTTAATGATGTTGATTTTCCCATCCATGAACATGGTATATGCTTCCATTTATTTGTATCTTCCTTAATTTCTTTCTTCAGTGTATGTAGTTTTCTGACTACAGGTCTTTTACCTCCTTGGTTAAGTTTATTCTTAGGTACTTTATTTTTCTTGTAGCTATGGTAAATTGGATTTTTCTTTTAGTTTCTATCTCTGAGATTTTATATTGGTATACAGAAATGCCTTCGATTTCTGAATATGGACTTTGTACCCTGCTATTTTGCTGAATTCACTTATTAGGTTGAGTAGTTTTTTCATGGAGTCTATAGGGTTTCTACTTACAATATCATGTCATCTGCAAATAATGACAGTTTCAGTTCCTCTTTTTCAATTTGGATTCCTTTTATTTCTCTTTCCTGTCTGATTGCTGTGGCTAGAACTTCCAAGACTATGTTGAATAGGAGTGGAGAGAGCCAACATCCTTGTCTTGTTCCTGACCTGAAGGGGAATGCTCTCAGTTTTTGCCCATTGAGTATGATTTTGGCCTCAGGTTTCTCGTATGTGGCTTTTTTTTTTTTTATGTTGAGGTATGTTCACTCTATTCCCATTTGTTGAGTGTTGTCGTCATAAATGGGTGTTGTACTTTATCAAATGCTTTTTCTGCATCTATTGACATGATCATGTGGTTTTTTTCTTTCATTTTGTTTATATGGTGTATTATGTTTATTGATTTGCGAATATTAAACCATCCTTGCATCCCTGAAATGAATCCCACTTGATCGTGGTGTATGATCTTCCTATTGTGTGGCTGGATCCAGTTTGCCAATATTTTGTTGAGGATTTTAGCATCTATGGTCATCAGCGATAATGGCCTGTAGTTTCCTTTCTTTGTTGTGTCTTGACCTGGTTTTGAATTAGGGTAATACTGGCTTCATAGAACGAGTTTGGAAGTTTTCCCTCTTCTTGGTCTTTTGGAATAGTCTGAGGAGGATAGGAGTTAGTTCTTTCCTAAATGTTTTGTAGAATTCTCCTGCGAAGCCATCTGATCCAGGGTTTTTTTGTGCCTGGAGGTTTTTGATTACTGCTTCGATTTCACTAGTTGTTACTGTTCTATTCCGGCTTTCTGCTTCTTCTTGATTCAGTTCTGGAAGACTGTATGTTTCCAGGAACTTGTCCATTTCATCTAGGGTGTAAGATTTCTTGTGATACAGTTGTTTGTAATAATTTCTTACATCCTTTGTATTTCTGTGGTATCGGTTGTGATTTCTCCTGCTTCGTTTTTTATTTTATTTATTTGGGTCTCTCTCTTTTTTTCTTGATGAGCCTAGTTAAAAACTTGTCATTTTTGTTTATCTTTTCAAAGAACCAGCTCCTACTTATGTTGATCTTTTGAATTGTTAGTTTAGTCTCTATGTCATTTAATTTTGCTCTGATCTTGATTTCCTTCCTTCTACTTGATCTGGGCTTTGCTTGTTTTTCTTCCTCTGGTTCTTGTAGCTGTAGGTTTAAATTTTTTATTAGAGATTCTTCTAGCCTTTTTAGGTAGGCCTGTATTGTTATGAACTTTCGTCTCAGGACTGCTTTCGTTGAATCTCATAGGTTTTAGGTTGTTGTGTGTTTATTATCATTAATTTCCAGAAAATTTCTTAGTTCTTCCTTGAAGTAATTGTTAACACATTCATTATTTAATAGCATGTTATTCATTCTCCATGAGTTTGAGTGTTTTTGAGTTTTTTCCTTGAAGTTGAATTCCAATTTTAAGCCATTGTGATTTGAGAAGTTGCTTGATATAATTTCAATTTTCTTGAATTTATTGAGGGTTGTTTTGTGTCCTACCATGTGGACTATCTTTAAAAATGTTCCATGTGCACTTGAGAAGAATGTATAATTTGCTTCTTTGGGGTGACAAGTTCTATATATATCGCCTAAGTCCATTTGATCTAGAGTGTTGTTCAGTGCCTCGATATCTTTGGTGTTTCTTTGCTCCGAAGATCTGTCCATTGTTGACAATGGGGTGTTAAAGTCCCCTACTATGAGTGTGTTGCTGTCTATATCTTTCTTGAAGTCTTTCAAAATTTTTCTTACATATTTGGGTGCTCCTAATTTGGGTGCATATATATTTATAAGGATTATTTCTTCTTGATAGATTGTTCCCTGAAGTATTATGAAATGTGCTTCTTTGTCTCTTTTTATGGCCTTTGTTGTGAAATCTGTTTTGTCTGATATAAGTATTGCTACTCCAGCTTTTTTTTCATGTTCATTTGCTTTAAATACTTTTGTTCATCCCTTCAATTTCAGTCTGTGTAGATCTTTTCTTCTAAGGTGTGTCTGTTGTAGACAGAATATATATGGGTCATGCTTTCTAATCCATTCAGCTACACTATGTCTTTTTATTAGAGCATTTAATCCATTTACATTTAAGGTTATTACTGATAAGTACTTGTTCATTGTCATTTTCCCCCTTTGTACCTGTGTTCCTCTTGGTCTCTCTCTGTTTCTTCACCTTCTTAAAGCAGACCCTTTAGCATCTCTTGCAATGCTAATTTGGTGGAGATGTATTTTTTTTAGCCTTCTTTTGTCTTGGAAACTCCTTATTTCACCCTCCATTTTGAATGAGAGCCTTGCTGGGTAGAGTATTCTGGGTTGTAGGCCTTTGTTTTTCATTGCCTGCAACATTTTTTGCCATTTCCTTCTGGCTGGTAGTGTTTCTGCTGAGAAATCTGATGAAAGCCTTATTGGAGCTCACTTGTGTGTTATTAGTTGTTTCTCTCTTGCTGCTTTTAGGATTTTCTCTTTGTCTTTGAATGTTGCCATTTTAATTATGATGTGTCTTGAAGTGGGCCTGTTGGGGTTTATCTTCGTTGGGACCCTCTGTGCTTCCTGGACTTGTGTGACTCTTTCTCTCCTCATGTTAGGGAAGTTTTCTGTCATTAGTTTTTCAGAGAGGCTTTCTATCCCTTGCTCTTCTTCTTCTCTTTCTGGAATTCCTTGTACACGGATATTATTACATTACATGCTGTCCTGCAGCTGTCTTAGAACGTCTTCATTCTTGTTCAGTCTTTTTTCATTTTGTTGCACTGTCTGGGAGTTTTTATCTATGTTGTCCTCCAGCCCACTGATCTGATCTTCTGCTTCCTCTAGCCTGCTTTTAATTCCTTCTACTGTGTTCTTCAATTCAGAGATTGTATTCTTCATTCCTCCTGACTCTTATTGATAGCTTCTATGTCTTTTTTCATGCTGTTGTAATTCTCAGTAAATTCTTTGTAGTTTTTCTGGAGTTCCTTGTAGTTTCTGCTGAGCTCATTGAGCTTCTCCATAATCAATGTTTTGAATTTTATATCTGATAGTTCGCTCCCCTCTATTTTATTTAGCACTCTTTCTGGGGATTCTACCTTTCCTTTCGGCATCAGATCCTGTACCAGTCTGGCCCTAGGCAGTCTGTTGGAGACTTCCAGGGGTCTATTGCCTTTGTCTCTCTTCTTTAGTTGTTAATCTATTCAATCTGTGATTAGCAATCAGGCTTAAGAACCATGGATGTGGCACCTTAATTCTTGTAGGCAGGGCTTTTGCTTCCCGTCAGGCTGATGCCACTCAGAGGGGAATGGTCTGCCTACAGTACTGGGGGTAAGTCAGCACTGGTACCTGGTCAGCTGCTCCCCCAGTTCTCCCTTCAAAGCCACTTCGCCAAACTCTCCCCAAGCATCTCCAGTCCTCTCTGCCTTCCCTCTGCTTGAGCCCAGGGTAAATGGGAGCCAAAATATTTTCGCATGTGATCCACTTAAGAGCTCTTTTTTTTCCTGCTGTTTTTCTCTGGCTAGCAAAAAACCCTGTGGATTTTTGCTTTTCATAGCTGGATACTATTTTACTTTCCACTCTGTTGCTGTAGGCTGGGAAGCCCAGCTGGGGGTTTAGACCCTGCCCTTCTCAGGGAGAACCCCCAGCTGCTGAGCTGTTTTTCAATCCCTTCAGCTGCCACCCGTGTGAGCCCAGTGAGCCCTTCTGTGTCTCCGCACTCCCTACCCATCACGTTGTGATGTAGCAGCCTTTTCTGCCTCTCCTTGATTATAAGACTTCTCTCCATCTAGTGTTCAGTTGGTTATTCCAGATGATTTCTCCCAAATTAAGTTGTAAATCCAGACTGGTCCTGGGAGGAGGTTAGTGTAGCTTTCACTTACTCCTCCGCCATCTTGGATCTTGTCTCTGTGTTTTATGTAGAGCTATCATATCTGTTATGTTTGAAGGGGCAGAGCCCTAGGTATTTGTCAGTGGAGAGCAACCTCTTTCACCACATTATCGCACTGTATGTGGGGGAGGGGTCTGAGAGGGAACAATGCTGGTTGCTCAGCACTCGCCCCTTTTCCTGGCACTTTTCCCATTTCTGTATTGGACTGGCGCCTCTCTAGCTATTGGCCTGGCCATAGTTCCCAGAGTGGGTGGGCCTGCAGATGTTCTAGAACGATGGGGACCCTTTAAACAAGCAGATTCTCCTAATAGATTGGCAGTTTCTTCCTATGCCCCAGCCTCCACTGGTTTTCACAGTCAGAAGCAATTAGGTTTTATATTCCTGGCGCTGTAACCTTGAAGTGTGCGGTCTGGTATGGTGCTTGGAGCACTCCCCAGGTGTTCTTTCTGACTTTTTTAAATGTGTGACTATGCTTTCCACTGGCCTGCTGCTGCTGCTGCTGCTGCCACCACCACCACACTATGTCCTCTCCGCCCCAACTCCACCCCTCCTATCTATGTGTATAAGTATTTCTTCTTTATATCTTTGTTTTCTGTGCTTCCATGCAGCTTGACTTTTTGGAATTTCTCATTGTCTCTAGTTTTGAGGCAGTTGTATTTCTTCTTAGTTGTAGAGAGAGATGCAGCATTTTAGTCTACGCCCCCATCTTGGCCAGAAGTGGGTTAGATTTTTTATTTGAGATTCTTTTATTCTTTTTAGGCAGGCCTGTATTGCTATGAACTTTCCTCTCAGGAATGCTTTTGCTGTATCCAATAGGTTTTGGGTTTTTGTGCGTTCATTATCATTTCTTTTCAGAAACTTTTTGATTTCTTTTTTGATGTCATTGTAAACCCATTAATTATTTAAGAGAATGTTATTCATTCACCATGAATTTGAATTTTTTGAATTTTTCCCTCGAGGTTGGTTTCTGGCTTCAGGCCATTGTGATCTGAAAATAAACGATATATTTTCAATTTTATTAAATTTCTTGAGTCTTGCTTTGTGTCCTACCATGTGGTCTATCTTTGAAAATATCCCATGTGCATTTTAAAATACTGTACATTTTGTTTCTTTGAGGTGAAAGGTTCTCTATATATCAATTAAGTCCATTTTATCTAAAGTGTTGTTTAATACCACTATATCCTTGGTGTTTCTTTGCTTGGAAGATCTGACTGTTGTTAACAATGGGGTGTTAAAGTCCCCTACTATGAGTGTGTTGCTGTTAGTATCCTTTCTTAAGTCCTCCAGTATTTTATATACTTGGGTGCTCCTGTGTTGGATGTATATTTGTTTACCAGTGTTATATCTTCTTGATGGATTGTTCCCTTAAGTATTATGAAATGTTCTTCCTTGTCTCTTTTTATGACTTTTGTGTTAAAATCTATTTTGTCTGATATATTTTGCTACCCTAGCTTTTTTTTTTTCATGTCCTCTTGCTTGAAATACTTTTTTCATCCCTTCAATTTCAGTCTGTATAGATTTTTTGTTCTGAGGTGGGTCTCTTGTAGATAGCATATACATGGGTCATGTTTTCTTACCTATTCAGCCACCCTGCCTTTTTGTTTTTAAGTATATTTTATTGACTATATTGTTACAGTAGTTCCAATTTTTTCCCCTTTGCTCCCCTCTGCCCAGCACCACCCCTCCCCCATCAATCACCCTCTCCCCAAGTCCATGCCTATGGGTCATACATACAAGTTCTCTGGCTTCACCCTTTCATATATTCTTCTTCTTTTTTAAAAAAATTTATTTATTTATTTATTTATTTATTTTAACAATAAAAAATAACAATCCCTCCCTCTCAGACTTCAAACCCTTATATATAAAGGACTATGGGTGAAGGTCTCGAGCTCCTCTAGCTGCTTCAAGCTGGACATGGTCATCATCCTACCTACCCTATGTCTTTTGGAGCATTTAATCCATTTGCATGTAAGGTTATTATTGATAGGTACTTATTCATTGTGATTGTTTCCCTTAGTGCCTGTGTTCCTCTCTCTCTCTCTTTTTCAACATCTTCTTAAAGCATCCCTTTAATATCTCTTATGATGCTGGTTTGGTGGAGATGCATTTTTTGACCCTTTTTTTGTCTGTGAAAGTCCTTATTTCATCTTCCATTTTGATTGAGAGCCTTGCAGAGTAGAGGAGTCTTGGTTGTAGTCCTTTGCTTTTCATTGGTTTGAATATTTTTGCCATTCCCTTCTAACTTTTAGTGTTTCTGCTGAGAAATCAGCTGAGAGCCTTAATGGAGCTCCCTTGTAGTTATTTTCTCTTTCTCAGTTGCTGCCTTTAGGATTCTCTCTTTGTCTTTGAATGTTTCCATTTTAATTATGATGTGTTTTGGAGTGGGCCTGTTTGGGTTCCTCTTCATTGGGACTCTTTGTGCTTCCTGGACATGCATGATTTTTTGTCTCATCATGTTCAGGAAGTTTTTTTTGTCATTACTTTTCCAAACAGGTTTTCTATCTCTTGTTTCTCTGCTCCTTCTGGTATCCATATGATACAGATATTATTACATTTCATGTTGCCTGCAGCTCTCTTAAACCGTCTTCATTTTTCTCAGTCCTTTTTCATTTTGTTACACTGTCTGGCTTTTTTTTTTTTTTTTTTTTTTACGTTGTTCTCTAGCTCTCTAATCTGATCCTCTACTTCATTTAGCCTGCTTTTGATTCCTTTTACTTTGTTCTTAATTCATAGATTGTATTCTTCATTTCCTCCTGGCTCTTATTTATAGTTTCTATACCCTTTTTAATGCTGATGTAGTTCTCAGTAAGTTCCTTGTAGTTTCCCTGGAGTCCTTCTTAGTTCCCCTGGAGTTCTTTTTAGTTTTCTTTGAGCTTGCTGAGCTCATTGAGCTTCTTTATAACCATTATTTTGAAGTCTCTGTCTGATAGTTGCTTGCCTATATTTCAGCTATCACTCTTCCTGGGAATTCATCCTTTCCTTTCATTGAGGTGTTGTTTCTTCATCTCCCCATTTTAGGTGACTCTTTTGTTTTGTTTCTGTTTCTTAGATTGATCTGCTTTGATTCCTGCCTTTGTGATGTAACCTTCTGCAGTACAGTTCTGTGGGATTCAGTAATGGTGCAGACTCCTTGATCTCCTGAGCTTGATTCTCTTGGGATGCCCTTAATGTCATTTATTTGGGCTTGCTTGTTGTATTTTGGTTTTGGTTGTAGTGTTTTTTTTTTTTTTTTGCTTGTTTGTTTTTTTGGTGGATCTTTCCCTCCAGCCAGCAGACTGAGAGTCACTTCACTCACCACATCCTGTTTACTTTTGATGAGATGCTGCCAAAAACAAAACTACACAACCCAGGCAAGAAACCTACACCTACAAAGATAACCTCAGCCCTCAATCGCAATATCAACTGCAAATGAGCCAGTATTAGTAAGGCTATAAAGAGATTAAGGCTGTTAAAAGAAAGGAAAAACAAATGAGAGTTGACTAACTGAAAGGAAAATAATTTTTTAGAGAGGAGAGGGAGAAGCAATAATAATAGTGAGTAGGAACAAGGCAATGAGAGAAATAAAGTAAAATTTACACCATATATAAAAAGGGGAGGAAGAAAACAGAATAAAGTAAGAAAGGAGAAGCATATAGTATTAGGTTTAAACAGAAGTTTATATATATCAAAAAAACAAACACACACACAAAAAAATAAAGAAGATGAATAAAAAATAGGAACCAATTAGAAAAAAAGTTCCATCACAACACAATCAACAACATATGAGCTAAGGTTAATATAGGTGGGATGGGAATAAGAGGGAAAAGAAGAAAGAGTAGCTTAAGAGATATCTGGAGGAAACGGATTTGATTTTGAGATGATAGAGGGAGAAGGAATACTAAGAGTGAGGAGTGAAAACCAGGCTAAGAGATGAAAAAATTCAAATATAAAATGAGAAATAAAGGGCTAGAAGAAGGTAGTAACGGAGTAGTAGAGAGGCATGATAAGATTTGACATTTGAAATTCCAAAACGATTCAGGTTTATGAATAAAATTGAAGAAATGCCACAACTACCACCATATCCACGGCCAATGAGCAAATATTGATCAAAGTGGAGAGAGAATAAATGTATTTTATGAACAGAAAAAGCAATGTGAGGTGACTAACGATAAGAAAAATGGTTTTCAGAGGCTAGAGAGGAGGGAAATAGTAAGAAATTAGTTGTAGTAAGAGAAAATATAGAATTTAAAACAAAAAAAAGGAAAGGAAATCAGATGGTAAAATGGAATGAGAGGGGGAAGGAGCAAAATATGAGATTTGAAATAAACTATAATATAAAGACTAGTTACTTAAAATACACAAACTGGGAGGACAAGAAATGAATTTAAAAATGATATTCAGGAGACAAATAATTCATGTAGAAAATCGCGGTGGAATTCATCTCTGTAGTATCTGGTTTTTACCACTTTCTTCTCTTCTGCTTCTGTCCCTGGTAATGTCAGATTGTGTCCCAGTCTGGGTCTAGGTAGCCTATTCAAGACTACTAGCATTCTACTGTCTGTGGCTGTCTCTTTTAGTTTTTACTCTAGTCACTCTGTAATCTGCAGTCAGGCTTAAGCACCGTAGGCTGGGACTGAGTAATTTGGGGGGGCAGAGCTATTGCTTCCCCTCAGGTTGATGCCACTTGGAGGGTAGCGGTCTGATTTAAAGGTTTATCCCAGAGCATAGGAGATGCGTCACTGATGTGGTCCTGTCTGCTGCTCCCCTAGCTCTCTCTGCCCCTGACAGCACTGCCCCAAACTCTCCCCAGTGTCTCTAGTCCACTCTGCCCTCCCTCTGCCACAGTCCAGGGCAAGTGGGTGTGAATGCAGTCCTGCATGCCTTCCCCTTAAGAGTCTCCTTGTGTCTCCAGCCATCCCTCTCAGGCCTCAAAACAACAACAACAAACAAACAAAAAGCAAACAAATAAGAAAACAAAATGCTGCTTTTTGCTTCTCACAGTCAGACGCTGTTTGGGTCACTCTTGGTTCTGCTGGTGGGCCCAGCTTGGGGTCTATACCCCATTTCTCTCAGGGGGAACCCTTGGGACACTAAAACATCTCTCTGAACCCTCAACTGCCACTTGTGGGAGCCCAGCCATTCCTCCCGTGCCTCCTCAGCCATCTTCAGCAGACATGCGTGATGAAGCGGCCTCCTCCATCCATCCATGGCTACAAAGCTTCCCTCCAGCCATTGTTCAGTTGGCAATTCCAGATGATTCCTCCACAATTAAAGTGTAATTCCAGATTGGTATTGGGAGGAGGTCAATGTAACCTCAACTCACTTATCCACCATCTTGTGGAACTCCTTTGCCCATTTTTAATTGGATTATTTTGTTTTAGTTTGGGTTTTTTTTGTTTTGTTGTGTGTGTGTGTGTGTGTGTGTGTGTGTGTGTGTGTGTGTGTGTTGTTTTATATGTTCCTTATAAGTTTTGGATATTAACCCCTTACCAGACATATCATTGAAAAATGTTATACTGTTTAGTAGACTGTCTTTTAATATTATTGAAAGTTCCCTTTGCTTTCCAATATTTTTTTATATAGTCCCATTTTAATTTTTTCTTTTGTTTGCCTCACCTGAGATATATCAGAACAAATGTTGCTATGAGAAAAGTCTGAGATTTGGCCACCTATGTTTTCTTCTAGGATTTTTGTGGTCTAAGGCTTATGTTTTCTTCTAGGATTTTTTTTTTCAGATTTAATGTGTTTTATTGATTAAATTATTACATTTGTGCCAATTTCCCTTCCCTCTGCTCCCCTCCACCCGGTGGCCCCCCTCCCTCCAGTTGTCCCCCCCTTTTAGATTATGTCCATTAGTTGTGCATACAGTTCCTCCCAACCTCTCTCTGTCTATTCCATTCCCTCCTACCTTGATCCCCAATTCCTATATCATCTCCCTCCCTTTCCCCATTCCCCCTCCCTGTTGACCTCCCCCCAATATGCTTCCCGTACCCACAGTTCCTCTTCCACTCTCGTTGCCTATTTAGTTTGCCTTTGTTTCATCTCCCTAGCTTCTGTTTTTTTTTTTTAAACCAGTCCCTTTAACATCTCATATAACAGTGGTTTGGATCTAATGAACTCTTTCAGTTTTATTTTGTCCTGGAAACACTTTCTCTGTCCTTCTATTCTGAATGACAATTTCGCTGGATAGAGTATTCGTGGTTGTAGGTTTTGGATTTTCATTACTTTGAATATTTCTTGCCAGTCTCTTCTTGCCTGTAGGGTTTCCCTTGAGAAGTCAGCTGATAGTCTAATTGGGACCCCTTTGTACATAATTCTTTTCTTCTCTCTTGCTGCTTTTAAGATTCTCTCTTTATCTTTAATTTTTGACATTTTGATTATAATGTGTCTTGGAGTGGTTCTCCCTGGGTCCAGTCTCTTGGGAACTCTCCTTGCTTCCTGGACCTGCAGGTCTATTCCCTTCCCCAAGTCTGGGAAGTTCTCCTTTATTATATTTTCACTCAATTTTTCAAGTTCTAGTTCATCTTCCTCATTCTCTGGCAAACCAATGATTCTTATGTTGGGCCTTTTATAGCTGTCCCAGAGGTTTCTGATCCTTTCATTGTTGCTTGCCATTTCCTCTCGCTGCATTGGTTGACTGCTTGTTCCTTCTCCATATTCCAGTTTGTTGAAATGAACTCTGGATTTTATTTCCTTTCCTTCTGTCTCGTATGCTGCTTTGTTCCTTTCGTTATGAAAGTTTTTCGCTTCTTTCATATCTTTTTCCTGCTCTTTTGTGAATTCTGTAAGCCACCTGATAACAATGGCCCAGAACTGAGCCTCTGACAGGTTTCTTATCTGTTCATCTGTCAGGTTCTCTATCTGCTGCCTGGTGAGTTGTGTTACCGGTATTTCTAAAGTTGCCTGCCTCATTTTGACAGATGCGTTTTGTTTTCTTGGGCTGGCTGTCGGGGGCAGTGCCTGTGTACGCGTCACAAATCAGCGACCGGCCGGCGCCTGCCTGTCCGTGACCTATTTCGCAGCTCTGTGGTGCTTTCTTTGGGGGCGGGGGTCCAAGATGGATTCACACAGTTATTCAGCTAGGAGACCGGGATCCGTCCTCCCGCCCCCCTGGGCCTCACTGTTCAAGGCGATGCGGCGGCCGCTCTCCCCAGCTCCGGAGTCGCGCACTGCCAGGGGCTTGGCCGCCGGGACTCCTCGCCGGGGTCGCGCACCGCCAGGGGCTTGCGCAGCCCAGATTCCTCGCCGCCCGCTGCTCCGGGTGCGACCGCAAACAGCACTGCCCACTTTAACTCTTACCTGCCCAAATGGCACCGCTGGTTTATAACTTCATATGTTGGACTTCCGTGTAGTTTTATTTTCTGGAATTTCTAGTTATCCTTTGTTTTGAAGTAGTTGTATTCCTCTCTAGTTGTAGAGGGAGACCTAGCGTGTCCATCTAAGCCTCCATCTTGGCTGGAAGTGGTCTCTTCTAGGATTTTTAAGGTTTTGTGTCATATACTACTTAAGTCTTTAATCCTTTTTGAGTTTATTCTTTTGTATGGTAGAAATAGGTGGTCTAGTTTCTCTTTTTTCCTTTGCTTCCAATTTCCCTAACACCATTTATTGAACAGACTGTCTTTTCCCATTGTATGTATGCTCTTGTCTCCTTTGTCAAATATTAACTGACCATAAGGCATGGGTTTATTTCTGGACTCTACATTCTGACATTCTGTTCCATTGATCTATATCTGTTTTTATTCCAGCACTGCACTGTTTTGATTACTATGTCTTTGTAGTATAGTTTGATGACAGGTAGCAAGATTCCTCTATGTTCTCCTTTCTCAAGATTACTGTGGCTAGTTGGGATCTTCTGGGGGTCTATATAATTTTTGGAATATTTTTTCTGCTTTTATGAAATATGCCATTTGTATTGAGAAAGGGGGAGAGAGAGAGAGAGAGATGTGAGAGAGAAACCTCATTTTTATTGCCTGCCATACATGTCCCAATGAAGGAGAGAACCTGCAACATAGGTATGTACCCTGATGAGAATCAAACTCACAATCTTTTGGTGTATGGGATGATGCTCCAACTGAGCCACAAAGGTCAGGGCTGTGTAGTATGGACATTTTAATGATTTTAATTATTTTTTTCTATGAACACAACATATGCTTCAATTTATTTGTATAAATTTTAGTTTCTTTAATATCATATAACTTTCTGAGTATATGTCTTTTTTTTAAGTATATGTTACTGATTATGTTGTTATAGTATTGCAATTTTTTCCCCTTTGCTTCCCTCTGCCCAAGAACCCCCTCCTCCAGCAATCCTATCCCCCTTAGTTCACGTCCATGGGTTGTGCATATGAGTTCTTTGGCTTCACCCTTTCCTATATTATCTATAACTTCCTTATGTCTATTTTGTTCCAACCAATTATGCTTAATCTCTGCGCCATTTCCTGATTTCTCTCCCTTCCCCCTTCTCAGCTGATAATGCTCCAAATGATCCCCATACCTATGATTCTGTTTCTATTCTGGTTTGCTTAGTTGAATTTTGTTCTTATGTTTTAGATTCAGTTGTATATAGTTGTGAGTTTGTTGTCATTTTAATGCTCATAATTTTGACCTTCTTTTTCTTAAATAAGTCCCTTTGACATTTCATTTAATAATAGTTTGGCGATGATGAGTTCCTTAAGCTTTATCTTGTCTGGGAAGCACTTTATCTACCCTTCCATTCTAAATGATAGCTTTGCTGGATAGAATAATCTTGGTTATAGGTCCTTGGCTTTCATCACATTGAATACTTCTTGCCAGTCCCTTCTTGCCTGCAAAGTTTCTTTTGAGAAATCAGCTGAAAGTCTTATAGGCACCCCTTTGTTTGTAACTGCTTTTCTCTTGCTGCTTTTAAGGTTCTCTCTTTATCTGTAACCTTTTGCATTTTAATTATAATGCATCTTGGTGTGGTCCTTTTTGGGGCCTAGCTTTTTTGGGACCCTCTGTGCTTCCTCGACTTCTGTGTCTATTTCCTTCACAAAATTTGGGAAGTTTTCCTTCATTATTTTCTCACATAAGTTTTCAATTTCATGCTCTTCCTCTTCTGCTTCTGGCACCCCTATGATTCAGATGTTTGCACGTTTAAAGTTGTTCCAGAGGTTCCTAAGCCTCTCCTCATTTTTTTCAATTGTTGTTTCTTCATTCTGTACTGCTTGACTCACCCTGGCTGGTTTGGCTCAGTGGATTGAGCGTCGGCCTGCGAGCTAAGTGTCGCTGGTTCGATCTTCCAGTCAGGGCACATCAGAGAAGGAAAACTCTGACTCCAAAAAACCTCCGCTGCCTTGCGGCATACCTCTTCAGGGGAAAGGCTAAGGGAGTAAACCCCGACAGAAAATCCGGAGCCGGAGTCCCTAAGGCGGTTTGACGTTGTAGTCAACACCGGCAACTCCTGCGGCGCACCTGAAGCCAAGCTGTATTGACTCTGTCTTTCCCTTGGACCCTTCAGCTGCGAAGAGAGGGGGGGTCTGCTGCATGGGCAACAGCAGACCCTCCATATCACCCTGCCCAGGCTCTGTAGCTTCAGCTTCACTGGAGAGGACACTCCAGCATCATCACAAGATGTCCATTCAACACGGGAGGAGACAGATACCGTGTCACTCCCGAGTTGGACTGCACAGCCATTCTCGGCGGTGCAGATAGACTCTTAAGAAGCTACACCATCGTCTCTCGAGACGGACGGCTGCCGACGACGACGACTGCTTGACTGTTTTTTTCTTCCTCATGATTTGAACCCGTTTCCTTCCCTTCGCCACTGGTTTTGTGTGGATTTTCCTTCATTTTATTTAGCATAGCTTTCACTTCTCTTATGCATTTGCCATACTTAAGGATATCTGTCAAGTCTGTGAGCATCTTTATCACTGGTGTTTTGAACTCTGCATCTGTTAGGTTGGCTATCTCTTCATTTGTTAGGTTGGCTATCTCCTCGTCGCTTAGTTCTCCCACTGGAACCTTGATTCGTTCCCCCTTTAGGGCTATACTTTTCTGTCTCCTCAACTTGACAGGCTCCTGTGTTTGTTTGCCTCTGTGTCTTAGGTAGAGCTGTTGTACCTGTTACATTGTAAGGGGCAGAGCCTTAGGTATTCGTCAGTTCAGGGCAACCCATTTCACATGTTATGGTGCTTTTTGTGGGGGAGAGGTATGAAAGGGAACAATGCTGCTTGCTCAGCACTTGGCCCTTTTCCAGGCACTTCTTCCATTTTCCTATGGGATGGGTGCCTCTCTAGCTGTTGCGCTGGTCGTTGTTCCCAGAGTGGGTGGGTCTGTGGACATTCTAGGACAGTGAGGGCCCTTTAAACAAGTGGACTCTGCTGAGAGACCAGCAGTCTTTTCCTCAGCCCCAACCCCCAAAGGTATGCACAGTCAGAAGCAATGAGGATGGATTTTCCCCAGCGCTGGGACCATGAGCTGTGCAGTCTGGTCAGGAGCTGGGGATGCTCCCCAGGTGTCTCTCCTGACTTTTTAAAATGTGTGGCTGCACTTTCCACCAGCCTGCTGCTGCCACCACCAGACCGCATCCTCTCTACCCTGGCTCTGCCCCTTCTACCTGCCTGAATGAGTATTTCTTCTTTATATCTTTGTTTGTTGGAATTCTACGGAGCTCGATTTTTTGGAATTTCTGGTTGTCTCTAGTTTTGAGGTAGTTATATTTCTTCTTAGTTGTGGAGGAAGATGCAGCGTGTCTGTCTACACCTCCATCGGGGCCAGAAGTTCTCTGAGTAAATGTTTTTTAATCCTCTGTATTTTGGTGCTGTGGTAAATGGGACTGTTTTCTTAATTTCCCTTTCTGGTGTAAAAATGTGAATGATTTCTGGATATTTATTTTGTATCCTGTTAGTTTACCAAATCTTTAGGTTTCTCTATATAGTATCATGTGATCTACAAATAATGACAGTTTGACTTCTTTCCTCCAAATTTGTATCCTTTTATTTCTTCTTATTCTCTGATTGCTGTGTTTAGAACTTCCAGTACTATGTTGAATAAAAGTGATTTTTTTCCCTGATATTAAATAAACACTTAATTTTTGTCCATTAAGTATGATGGTGGCTGCTGATTTGTCATATATGGCCTTTATTATGTCATGTTCCCTCTATTCCCACTTTGCTGAGAATTTTTAACATAAGTGTGTGATAGACTTTATCAAATGCTTTGTATGCTTTTATTGGTATGATAATGTGATTTTTATGCTTCATTTTGTTTATGTGGTGCATCACTATTATTGATTTGTGGTATTGTATCAACCTGGCATACCCAGAATAAATCTCACTTGATCATGGCATATGATCTTTATAATATGTTGATGTATCTGGTTTGCTAGTATTTGCTAATATTTTAGCATCTATGTTCATCAGGAATACTGGCCTATAATTTTCTTTCTTTGTAGTGTATTTTCCTGGTTTTGGAATTAGAATAATGAGCTCGGAAGTCTTTCCTCCTCTGAATTTTTTGGAATAGTTTGAGAAAGATAGGTTAGTTTTTTGAATGCGTGGTAAAATTTACCTGTGAAACCATCTGGTCCTAGACTTCTGATTTTGTGGAGCTTTTTGCTTACTCCTTCAATTTTGTTAGTTGTAATTGGCATGTTCAGATTTTATGACTCTTTATAAATCAGTTTTGGAAGATTGTAGATTTCTAGAAATTTACTTATCCATTTCATCCAGATTTTCCAATTTGTTGGCAAATAGTTGTTCATAATATTTTCTTACAATTCTTTGTATTTCTTTGGTGTTGTTACTTCTCTTTCATTTCTGATTTTATTTATTTGGGTCATCTCTCCTTATTTTTTGATTAGTCTGTTTAAAATTTTGTCAGTCATGTTTATCTTGTCAAAGAAATAGCTCTTGGCTTCATTGATCATTAGTTTGTTTTTTTAGACTATATTTGCTTATGTTTGCTCTAATTTTTATTGTTATTTCCTTCTACTTGCTTTGGGATTTGTTTATTGTTTTTGTTGTTTTTTTTTAGTTTCTTTAAGTATAAAGTTCAATTGTTCATTAGAAATTTTTGCTGTTTCTTGAGGTAAGCATAGAATTCTATGAGTTTCTTTTTTATAACTGCTGTTGCTTTGTCCCATAG
This sequence comes from Furipterus horrens, assembly GCF_987537825.1. Lineage (NCBI taxonomy): Eukaryota > Metazoa > Chordata > Mammalia > Chiroptera > Furipteridae > Furipterus > Furipterus horrens. The sequence goes on along the minus strand of NW_028327171.1, from coordinate 126,828,189 downwards.
GCTTTCAGTTGTTGTGTTCTCTTTTTCATTTGTTTTAAGGTATATTTCATTATTTTCCTTGATTTCATTGTTAACCTGTTCATTGTTTAGTAATATGTTATTCAGCCTTCATGTGTTTGTGTCTTTTTCAGTTTTTTCTTTTGACTTATTTCTATTTTCATACCCTTAGGATCAGAGAAGCTTAGTAATATGATTTCAGTCTTCTTAAATTTATTGAGACTTGTATTGTGCCCTAACATGTGGTCTATCCTAAAAAATGTTTCATGTGTAGTTGAAAAGAATGTATGTTCTGCTGCTTTGGGATGAAAGGCTCTGGATATCAATTAAATCCATCTGATACAGTGTGTTATTTAAGGCCACTTTTTTATTGTTGATTTTCTGTCTGGAAGATCTATTCATTGATGTCTGTGGACTGTTTCTCTACCATGACTCAATTACTGTTGATTTCTCCTTTTGATATTTCCTTTTATGTCCATCAAGGTTTGTTGTATACAAGTATATTTAGGTGCTCCTATGTTGACTGTATAAATATTTACAAGGGTTATATCCTCTTGTTGTATTGCTCCTTTTTCATTATGTAGTGTCCTTATTTTAAAATCTATTTTGTCACGTTACAAGTATTGCTACCCCAGCTTTTTCTTCTTTTCCATTTGTGTGAAATATCCTTTTCAATTCTTTTACTTTTAGGGTGTGTGTCTTTGGTTCTGTGGTGGGTTTCTTGTTGAAAGCATATATATATATATATATATTATATATATATAATATATATATATATTTTTTCCTTATCTGTTTAGCTACCCTATGTCTTTTTTTGGACCATTTAAGCCATTTACATTTAAAGTGATTATTAATAAGTACATATTTATTGCCATTTTATTCTACATAACTATATCCCTCTGTATTTTTTTCTTTTTCGTCTTAAAGAAGACCCTTTAACAGTTCTTGTAATACTAGTTTGGTGCTAATGAACTCCTTTAGCTTTTTCTTGTGTGGGAAACTTTATTTTTCCTTCAATTTTAAAGGATAGGCTTGCTAGGTAAAGGAGTCTTGGTTGTAGGTTCTCTCTCTTTATCACTTTGAATATTTTATGCCAGTTACTTCTGGCCTAAAATGTTTGTTGAGAAATCAGCTGACATTCTTATGGGATCTTTCTTGTATGCAACTAACTGTTTTTCTCTTGTTGCTTTCAAGAGTCTCTCTTTGTCCTTAACCTTTGGTATTTTAATTATGATGTATCTTGGTGTGGACCTCTTTGGGTTCATCTTGTTCACAACTCTGCACTTACTGGGGTTGTGTATCTTTTTCCTTTACCAGATTAAGGAAGTTTTTAGCCATTATTTCTTCAGATAGGTTCTCAGTCCCTTGCTCTCTCTTTTATCATCCTGGTATGCCTATGATGTGGATATTGTTACTGTTCATGTTGTCCCAAGGGTCCTTTAACTACCCTTCTTTTGTTAATTAAATTTTAACTGTTTTTATTTATTGTGTTTTGCTACCTTGTCTTCAAAATCACTCATTTGATCCTCTGCTTCTTCTAACTTACTGTTTATTCCTTTCAGTGTATTCTTAATTTCAGATATTGTATTCTTAATCTCTGACTTTTTTTCTTGGTATCTTTGTCCTTTTTAATGCTGTTGTGCTCTCACCAAGTTCCTTGATCATTTTTTAACCATATTTTTTTAACTCTCTGTCTTGTAAATTGCTTGCCATTTATATGTATCTCACTTATGGGATATCTCTTCTGGTCTTTCACTTGGGGCATATTTCTTTGTCTCCCTATTTTGGTGTGTCTTTGTGTTTATTCCTATGAATAAGATAGAGCTGCTATATCTCCCAGTCTTGGTAGGGTGGCCACCTTGGAACCCAGTGACACAGTCCTCTTGATTACCTGAGCCAGTTGCTCTAGATATGTCTCCTGTGTGACTTGGGTAAGTTGTAATTGAGACTTGATTGCTATTGACCTGTTCATGCATGGGGTCAACTCTCAGGCTAGCTGACTATCAGCCCTGACTACAGATTGCAACCTTGCTCAGCCAGGTCTGATGCCTACCAATATCTCCCTTTGGATGTGTTCCTTGTAAAGCTAATTGGATCTTTCTGTGATATAGTCTTAAGCTTTCCATTGGGTGTATCTATTCTGGGGCCTCTTGGGTGAAACTCTGTTTCAAGTCAATGTCAGATACTGCCTGCAACTGGCCCTCGGTAATCTCTTTGTAGCTTCAGAGCAATCCACAGTTTACAGCTCCTCTGGTGGACTTTGGTGTGCATGAGTAGAACCAAGCTACCACCATCACTGAGCCCAGGGTCAGGTCAACAAAAGTCCCAAGGAAACCTGAGATTTCCTTCTACCTGCCTTCTTTTGCTAGTTGTCTATAAGGCTCAGACACTGAAAGAGCTTTGGTGGTAATGAAGTTGCATGAGGTAGGCTATCAGTGAGTCACCAGGTAGAGGTGAGTGGTGTTCACCAGATTAATGTAGGTTCGAATTAGGTGTCATGCTGGATATAAGACAATTAAGCAAAATTCCCAGGTTATATCAAGTCTAGCTGTGCCCTTATGGGTTCCCAGAGACCTATGTGTTGGGGTGGGGTCTCAGTCATCAGGTTGAGGTCAGCAGAGTTCTTCAAGCTCAGATTGACCAAGGTGTGGCCATGTGAAGGAAAGGCTGTGCATCAGTCAGTCATGTGAGGGAAAAGTGGCCCCAGTACTAGAACCTCACACTTAAGTCTGTCTCATATTCTAATGGGAACCAGAGTTATCAGTGAGGGTTTTCCAGAAGTCAGAAGGGTGGAGCTAGTAGGTCTTCCATGGGGGAAAGAGGCCAGTTACGCTTGAGAGTAAGTGGGAGGGATGGCCACTGCCTCAGAGCCACACAACTCAGTCTGTCCCAGATTCTCCCCAGACCTCTGAGAAGCTTTCAGTTGGCATAGCTGGTCTTCCCGGAGTCAGGAGAGTGGGGCTCTGGGAGCCTAGAGGCTAGGACTAGTGGATCTTTGTGAGGGGAAGAAACAGGCCAGGTTCATGGGAAACTGGGGGAAATGGATCCTGCCTCAAAGCCACACAACTTAGTCACTGACACCCCAATCTCTGCCCAGACCTCTACACCCTGGTCCAGGAAGCTAACTCCTCAGTAGGGTATGAGTTTTACAGGTTGAGGCTATTGTAATCCCCTAGTCTTTAGCCTTAAGGAAAGGAGAGTTTCACCCAGGAAAGATGGTGTCTTCAGTGTGGGAAAGAGATTCTGCACAGGGATCCTGAAAGCTGTCTCTTCAGCACTCTTCCCAGAGCCACCAACCTTAGTTTCTCCTCACTTGGCTCTAGTCTTCTCTGCCTTCTCTCCACTGGCAACCAGGGTGAGTGGCTGTATATGATATTTTGGTTTTTGGCCTTTTATGAGGGCACATCTGTCTCTAGAAGAGTCCTGTTTCTTTCTGATGCACAGAATCCCCACTGACATTCACAGTGAGTTTAATTATGTAAGTGCCTCTTCCCAGTTGCAGTACTCTATGCTAGTGAGCCAGGCATGGGGCTGAGACCCCTCACTTGTCAGGGGGAACCTTTGCAGCTGAGATATTCCTCCAGAATTTCAGCCACCACCCGTGGAAGCTGGCTCAGCCCTGTTCACAACTCTGCCCTTCCTACCAGTCTCCACATGGCTACTTCTGTAAGTCCTTGGTTGTAAGTCTTTGATTCAGCTGGTATTCAGTTGGTTATTCAGGTTGATCATTCTATATCTTAGTTGTAATTCCAGTTGAATCCTGGGAGGAGGTAAGTGTACATTCCACCTACTTTGACACCATCTTGGATGAAAACTGAAGCACCTTTAAAAACAGACTACCAAACCAACTGCCATTTTGATTCTGCATAGGATAATTATAGAATTAACCATCATTGATTTTTTTTTTCCTATCAAGAACACTGCCCTCCTCTACAAAGTTTTGAAATTGAAGCACTACCTCATTTAGTATCTTCTCCATTGCCTTAACCCTGACTTCTTGCAATTGCCCTTCTAAATTCTATAGGAACCCCTTCCTCAAGGCAGAAGGTTCTACAGATTTTGAACTGGGTTTAACATTTGTAGGCATATTGTGGAAAGAGGTACCTCAAATATTTATTTCAGATATTCCAGAGGTCACAGATTCATCATGGATTGTAAGGCCTTTGGTTAAAAATTAAAAACAAAAGTTAAATCAAGGTCAGATAGGAATCAGAATAGTCTGCTCAGATTTGTCACTCTGAAATGCATAGGCTCATTCTTAGGAAGACATTTTCAGGTGCTGAGAGAACTCAGGATTTTATTTATTGTGAAACTTTCAGATGTCAACCTAAATGCAAGATCAATGCTCAAAAAGAGGAAGCAACATCGTCTAGTGAAAAAAAGTATGATCTTGGAGTCTTAGAAGTCAGCTGCACTATGTTTGTTCTCCATTCCATCAGTATTTAATACTACAGGATCTTGGACAGTTGTTTAAATGAGGATAATGTATTTGCTTTATAAGACATTATATTGTATATATTATATACACATTATAGTGTGTTTTTTCCAAAACCAGCCCCAAGAAGTTTATTAAGGAAAAGCTTGAGAAGGATAAGAGGGAAAGAGCAGAAATAGTCAGGGAGGGTCTTCACACCTGCTGTTCTGACACCTGTAGAAGGAAAGGTTAATGAAGAAGTTAGGGTTTGGAAGTGTCTCAGACTGTAGGGTTGATCTGAGACATTTTCAGACAGGCTTAACTTGCAGAATACTGAGCAAAAGTTGCCCTTCAAGGCAGTCTATCTCCTGTATAAATAGGCTTTCCCTGGTACCTTCCTGAGAGCAACCTTCAGGGGCCTCAGTGTGAACCTGATTGTGGATCCAGTGGGATGGCAGAATCAATAGTGATTGAATGATGGTAGAGGTCATTATTGATCAGAACCATCAATCAGATATTTTCAAATACACCTCAAGTGCTGGCTAAAATGCTGGTTGCAGTCTCTGAAATTATGATTTTATGCATAGTTATTGAGTAACAACTAAGTGGAGTCTTATGTCTGTAGCACATAGAGAAAAACACTGACCTACCTGAGTCATAGAGGACACACAAAGCCTTAACTTAAAAATAATCTATTTAAGAAAATTAGATATGTTAGGTTTTCATATTTTAAAAATCTACTCTGGAAATTAAGAGGTTTTTTTTTTAATATACAAACTCTGGACTTTATTATTGGTAAAACTTTAAAAATTTATTTTATTTTACTTTATTGTTGTCAATTACAGTTGTCCCAAGTTTTCCCCTGTTGCTCTCCCCTGCTTTCCCCACCTCAGTCAGTCCCCACCTTGTTGTCCATGTCCATGGGTCCTTTTTACTTGTTCCTTGACTAGACAACTACCATATGATTTCACATTTAAGTGGAACATAATGAAAACAAACAAATGAGCAAAACAGAACCAGAACATGGACATAAGAAACAAACTGACAGTAATCAGAGAGGAGCAGGGGCGGTGGATAACAGAGAAAGAAGTGGAAGTGTCTTGTCAAGGAAAAGTTATTTTTATTTATCTAGAAAATTGTATTTGGTGCATGATATCATGCAACTGAGACATCAGTAGATTAGTAGTTTTTTATGAAATTTCACAATGAGAGTACAGACTGACAGCCTTTGGGGGACTTCATTTTTCCCTTCTCAACTGGTATTTCTCTGTTACACTAAGTGCCATTATCTACTTTAATCATAATGAATCACTGTGTTAGTGAAAGACAAACTTATGCAAAAGAATTGCCCACACTGAGCTAGTTTAGTTGATCAAGCTTTCCAGGTCAAAGAGGACATTTTTCCTAGTTAAGACTGAGAAACAAGATAAATCTCTTGGGAAATAAAGAGAAAGTCATTAGAGCATATCATTCTATGTAAAATTTTAAGTAGTATTTTTGCTCTTAATTTGTTCTTCAACTATTGGTTGAATTCACTATGGATACCTATATCTTGGAACATTCACTATCTTTTTGAACTTCATCATTTTCCTTCTGTTAAAATTCACAGAAATGTATTCAAGTGGGATGGATGCAAGTTCCAATGGAAATATTAAAGGTGTATGGAAAGTAGGTTTAGTATAAATGAAAATTGCTTCCTAAAAATATTGCAAAATGCTCTAAAAAGTGACTAATTTAATGTGAAAAAAACATTTTTTTCAAGTGTCACTCTCATGTGGACTCTAATGAATAAAATAACAAAATAGAAACAGACTCATAGGTAGAAAAGAGACTGACAGCTGTCAGAGTGGAGGGAGTTTAGGGGCTTGGTAAAAACAGTGAAGGAATTAAATAAAAATTAAATTAAATAAAAATAAAGACAACAGTTTGGTGATTGCAAGAGGAAAAGGGGAGTGAGGGAGGTAGAAGAAGGTATGGGGGGAATAAATGGTGATGGAAGGAGACTTGACTTGGGGTGGTGAACACACAATACCGTATACAGATGATGTATTATAGAATTGTACACCTAAAATTATAAGTTTTAATCAATGCCACCCCAATAAATTCCAGAAAAAAGAAAAATAAATGAATTTAAAAAGTGACTTTTAATGTTAATTCTTTATAATTTTCAGTATTATGAAAATAGTAATTAGTGACCATTATAACTTTATGAAAATATGCTGCATAGTTTGAGATCATAGAGTGATGCAATAGAGGTTATTATTTGTTTTGCAGTTTCATTTCTATTTTACAAACTTGAATAAGGCCTCTTGGTGCTTAGATTACTCTGGTATAATATAAATAAAGCTAAAATGATAGAATGGTACATTTGAATTTATTTCAGTTACCATTAATAATCAAATTTATTATTTTGTGGTTTGCATTTTTGTTTTTACAACTGCATGAAAATAATGCAGTTATTATGTGCAACTTGTTAGAGGATCCTGGTCAACTTGACAACTGCACCACTCAGTATTCTGTAATTAATTTTACATATGACAAGTTCAAATGTGGAGAACAGGAAAGCCATTTAACAGATACTACAATTTGTAAAACATTTTAAGTTCTTGTGAAAAATCTATTATCAAATTTTTCTAATGTTCTTATATAAGTGTTCGGTGATTTTCTGTTAGACACAGTCTACAAAGGATACATTTTTTTATGATTTTAGGATTATTTGATCTATCTGATGGGAAATACACATGAATCTAAAGAATAACAGGAATTAAAAATAAGAGGAATTCTTTCTCTTAGGCTTAAGGTCTCTGTCCAAAGAACCCACTGCTGCAAAAAAAAACCCACATTGTCTTTATGCTTTCTAAGATTATAAGACAATCTAAAAATTGATTTTAATTTTTGGAAATGTATTTAAAGTCTTCAAATATTGTTTTGTTGTTGCCAAGAACCTAAAAAGAAGAGCTCACAGAGATCTAGCCCTCCGGGTAGTTTTGTTTAGAATAATATGTTACCTAACCCTAGCCTTGTAGTGATCTGCTGAAACCCAGGGTTGTATAGGGGGAAAAAAATCAAGCAAAATGACACTTTGAACATTTAAAAGAAAGAACAAATAAGAAATTAATTGTTAATGTTCATTGTTAAGTTCATCTAACCATTATAATCATTTAATCTTTCATTCTAAAATGGCCAGAATTTTTTAAAAATACTTTACCAGCCCTCTTTGAGTCATACTATGGACACTTCTGTTCATTTAGATTTTCTCCCCTTCACACCTCCCAGTGTAAGTGAACAGAAGAAAGAGCAGCTTGTCAATGGAGGCAAATTTTTCTAGGACAAGGAGCATAGGAATTTCAGTGTTTTATTATTCTTTTATGTCAGAGTTGGACTGAAACTAGTTCATCACCTACATTGAACTGATCAAATTTGCCCGCTGAAATTTCAAGAACTGAAGGTCTCATGCACAGCGCCAAGTTATCATGTCCAAAAATAGTGGAAATATTCACACTTTGTTTTAAGGGAATTAAGTTAATGTTATGAGAAATTTATTATAGTATGTGTAAGATGTTTTTAATAAAGAAATGAATTGGAGAAATAATTATCTCATAAACAATTTTCAGAAATAGAATTATTCAACTGTTTGAGATAATGAACAATTATCTAAATTTGTCAGTGGATATTAAATTTTCTTGTGGAAAGAGAATATACAAATACATATTGATCTCCTTCTTAATCTTTTAAAGTTTTTTGGAAATAATTTTGAAAAATTTAAGTGTTTATATGTAGATTTTCTTCAAACACATTGCCACTTCTCAGACTTCTCTTAACAAAATAGAACAAAACAAAAACATTGTGTGGGGTCTTTTGGAATTACTCCTCTTTGATCCACAAAGATGCCCTATGTCTTTAAGTTCTTCTCTAAATATACCCTTCATATCCTTTATTTCTGTAAACTCTGCCTGTTGTTTGTTGAAAACACAATCTCTAAAGCCTCCGTTGGAATGAAATTTTTTTTTTTCATTTACCATGTGTTATAGAGCCAGAATGTATAATAGATAATTTACTTGCCCATCATTGCCACTTAAAATCAGATCCCTCTTTTTCTCTTACAAGAATTCAGATATTTTTTAAGCTCAAGTCAGCTAGTTGTGCAAACCCCCCTTCCAATAGTCACTATCTACTAACATTGGCCATTCACTCCCATATAGTTATGGCTTTAGATTTTGACCCACTATTTATCTTCCTCTCTACACCTGTCTATTCTACTTGACTTCAACATCAAAATGCTTTTAAATACTTTGTTGGCTTTCAATCCCTTGATTCACTTGTCTCAAAAACATTTTCCTTTACTTTGACTTGGTTTATCATTCTAAGGCTCAAACCCTAGACTTTTTCATCACCACTAACAGTACTCCTTGATGATCAATCATGATTCCAAAATTTACACACTTGAATAATTTTTGTCTCATTACACCACCATTCTGTTATTAAGTATTTCTGTATCTTTTAACTCTTCATTTTCTTCTGTTTACACCTCTCTTTAATCAGCACACATTCATAAATCTAAAATAATAACCACTTCCTTACATACACCCTCAACTATTTGTGTCTCTCTGGCTGAATTATAGCCATCTGTCAGACCTGGGTTTTACTTAATCATTTGCTGAATTTCACCTTAAATAACATCTTTCCAATGTACAGTCATGTTACTGAACAGGGCTAATTCATTTTTTCACTTTCTCAGATTATTTTATGTCTTCTGCTGTCTACATAACTTTATTTTTTTTCTGAAAAGTGTTTGATCTGAATGATCAATAAATCCCATAGCTATCAATTTCAACTCATTAGTACTAAATAACTATCAGGAAGCTGAGTGATTAGTGATAAACTAATAAAATCTTCCAAGTCGTGAATATATGAAGCTGGTTAGCTACCTCTCTTTCTGTATGACAGTTATCCATGCATACAGGCATGAAATAGTCAACTGTCTTTTACAGCATATAATATGCATGCATATGTCAGGACTAACTTATTTCTCCTTTAGTTAACATAGTATGCAAAATACAAATACATAAAACAAGCATCTTTTAGGTTTCATGCTATTCATACCCATGTGAACTATGTCATTATAACTGTTTCTGGAGCAGGAGCTATTCATCATTGTACCCTCAGCATTTTTCTGTTCCTGATTCATAGTAGAAGTCCTCAATTTGTTTTTATTTGAAATGTATATTTTATTTTTCTATTACATTTTATAAATATTAGTTTATATCAATGTTATAAGATAGTAAATCTACAAAATTCTCATATTAAGTTATTTGGTATATATCAAAAAATAGTATATTATATATGTCTTATGATAGGGAAAAGTAATAGCTCTCTCATACCCAAGAGAACAAGTAAAACCAAATGTGAATTTGGAAAGGCAAAACTATAGGACAAAAGACTCACATAAGTTTTAAAGACACTCACAGGTTTAAAGCAAATAAATGAAAAAGCTATTTCATGAAAATGGAAACCAAATGAAAGCAGGGGTAACTTATATCAGACAAAATAGACTTTAAGTAAAAAAAAGCTGTAATAAGAGACAAAGCAGGTCATTATATAATGATAAAAGTGTCAATTATTTAAGAAGATATAACAGTTACAAATATATATGCACCTAATATTACATCTCCTAAATATATTAAATATATATTTGAAGGTTAAAATAGCAGTATAAGAACAGTAGGGAACTTTAACCCAAGTATCAACAATGCATAGATCATCCAGACCTCTCTTCTGCTTTGATTGTCAACCAGAGGTTGACACACCTGTGCTTGGCCAAGAACGACGTTGGGGATGACGGGGTGCAACTTCTGTGCGAGGGCTTGAGTTACCCTCACTGTCAACTGCAGACCCTGGGGTTGTATCAGTGCAGCATAACCAACATGGCTGCAAGCACATCTCAAAGCTTCTCCAAGGAGAGACTCCAGCTTGACGCGCTTGGACCTGGGTCTCAATCCCTTCGATAGAGGATTGCGGTTTCTCTGTGAGGCTTTGAAGAAGCCAAATTGTAACCTGAAATGCCTAGGGCTCTGCGGCTGTTCCATCTCGTCTTTCTGCTGTCAGGATCTTGCCTTTGTGCTCGCCAGTAACCAGAAGCTGGAGGCTCTGGACCTGGGCCAGGACACGTTGGAGCAGAGTGGAATAACGGTGCTCTTGGAGGCTTTGAAACAAAGTCACGGTCCCTTAAAGACCCTCAGGCTGAAGACGGATGAGTCCAGTGTGGAAATCCGGAAGCTGCTGCAGGAACTGAGAGAGAGCAACTACCGATTCTCAGAATGCCAGGGCGACCAGATCCTCCTCTTGTGACTTCCTTTTCTGGACACCCTGAGATAATTTTCTAGAAAGTTACACGTCTCTCTGACATCTTCCTGATGAGGGCCACACAATCAAAGGTTACTGGGTCAAAATAGAGAATAGAGCACTGGCTTACGCACTCTGGTTTATAGGAAATTCTGCACAAGTCACGTACCCACTTAATGTCAAATGTCTGTTTTCTTTCACAAGGATGCAGGATAATAAAAGGCAAAGCATGAAAAATAAAAATAAAAAAGACTTTCAAACCTGTGCTTTTCACACTAAATACCTTGTTTAATTGTCACATCCCACAGGTAGTAAGATCTATGCCCGAATATCCCCACTTTCCCAGTGAAAATAAAGAGGTTCTGATCTGCTCCACATCTCAGAATGAGTTGGTAGGAGCCAAGATTATGCATATATAACCTTGCCATTCTCCATCCGATGTTCTTCCAGCAGACCAAACACAACTCACATGTTACATTACAAAAGCTATGCTGATGGCAGTTATGCAGTACTTGTGGGTCTAAATCAAATGCTCCTGATTGCCGAGAATCTTCAACATTACTACAAAAGTGGCTTCCCTTGAATTCAGGTCTGCCATAGTCCTGTCTATCCCAGGCCACCTGTGAATCAGGTACCAGGTTCAATTCCTTTATTTGTCCCTTTATTGAAATTTTCTTTATTTCAATAAGAAAATAATAGACTTGAACTATACTTTAAACCAACTGTCCTAAATGATAATATACAAAACATCCTACCAAACATAGAATACACATTCTTCTCAAATACACATGGAACTTTCTCCAGCATAGATTATATGTTAGGCAACAAAATAAGCCTTAACAAATTTAAGAGGACTGATATCATTCCAAGTATCTTTCCTGTCCACAGTCTATGAAACTGAAAATAAGGAATTGAAGGGAAGCTGGAAATTTTACAAATATGTGGAAATTAACACACAAATGGACAGCTAATGGGTCAAAAATATTGTAAGACAAATAAAAATGGAAACACAACATGCTAGAAAATGTAGCAAAAGTAGTTCACAAAATATATCTATAAAATAAATACCTACATTTAAGAATAAAGAAAGATCTCACATAAACAAGCTAACCATACACTTCAAGAAACTAAAAATGAAAGAACAAACTAATAACTGATACAACCAGTTTTGGGACCCAGGTAGTCTGTTTTTAGAGCCTGAATTCAAAATCAGTAAATGGTGTGTTGTGTAGAGCAAACATATTTCATTGATTTTGAAAATTATAAGAAATATAATACTGCATCCTAAGCTCTAAAATGTCAAATGTTTGCTTGATAATACATTATCTAAAGGAGATATCTGATTTTAATTAGAAGGGCAATAGTATGTTGTAGTTCATATATAATTACTATTCTGTAGTGTCAGTGGTTTTGAAAATTTATTCTTAATGAGATGTACCCAAATCTACAAGTTTGAGTAATGTTCTTGGTTTGTTTGGTGCAAGACTTATATGATCTAACAATAAATGGTCATTGGGGAATTACACTTTTACCTGATGACTTTATTTAACAGAAGTAATTATAGCTGGCATAGACCACTCTGAATACATATTCATGGCTACATCCATGTGCAGATTGCATAAACACCTGCCCAGGCTAAGTGCATTGTCAGGTCATCTCAGTCAGAAATCAGGAAGAACCCAAGAGACTCAGTTGATACTAGCTCATGATAACAATCCAGTTTATTATAAGCAGTATTATTATGAAACAATTTTATAACAAATATAAACTAAAATTAATTTGAAATAAAATAATAATGTATCATCTGTGAGTACTAATGTTTCAAAATTAAATAACAAATAACCATAAAATGTTTTATATAAACAAAATCTGTTTAAATCCATCTCACTGCATTTGCAATTACCTTAAAATTATTTGTGTGAAATAAAGACTGAAGTCATGGTCTGAGGAGAAATGTTATATAATATATTTCTTCTAGCATTCACATGTTGTTTGCTGGAGTCTTCATTACTGCAGAGAAATTTTTTTAAAAAACTGGAAAAATATTGCCTTTCATGCTTTCTCTTTTCTTATTTTGTGCAAGAAATATTTATCATAGGTTAGTCAATAGAAACTGAGCAATAAATAAGGTTCTGAGACTACGTCTTCTGAACCAAAATGAGCAAAGTCTTTAAAATAATTCCATGAACTTAGTAAAGTCAAAAAAGGAAAGAAAATCTTAAATCTATATTTACCTAAATTGGCTCAATAGTTTCAAAGACATACATTAAAAGTCATCCTTCATGTTGCTAGAATTTTATTAAAAATAAATATTTGATTTAAACTTCTAATGTTAAAGGCTTTGGTATTTCAGATGGAGTTTTTGCTTCAAATCACACATAGAATCTTTGCCTGCAGATCTCCTTCTCTGGCCACTTGTTTGATGGAAACTTCAGGAACTTTTATAGGAATTTCCTCTTAAAGGAATCATGCCTTCTCCACCTGTCTATTCACTTTTTCATCTTCAAAGGCATGCCAAATATTTTTTTCAAGTTAATGTTGAAGTTCAGTTATTCTCATCACCAAACAGGAAAATAAATGCCAATAAAAGGGGGGGTGGGGAAGAGCTGAAAATGAAGCTCTTTTGTTAAAAGCATGGATTTAGAAATTATTTTCTCTTAATTATATTAATTAACCTAACTACAAAAATGGATACAGTAATTCTGCCTGATAGAAGACTAATTAATTTGAGCAAATGGATAATATAAATATAAATATAATGAGACAAAATTCTTCCTCAAGGTATTATGTATCACATAAGGCCTTGGCTCATTCTTTGCTATTATTGAAGCATTTCATGTGGCCAGTGTTGACTCACTAACCCACCCTGACCAACCCAACAGGGGAGTTCTTGGTTATCAGCCACAAATTAGGATATGAAGATTCAGAGTGAGTTCTTTGCCCTAGGCACTCGCAAACATAATTATTGATTGTGCAAGTCAGAACCGGTTCCCATGTCACTAAAGAATAAAAATAACTAAACCCATTTAGACATTAACTATCAGTCACTGAAATGCAAAAACTATCAAAGTATTCAATTATTACATCACCTTGAATGTTGCCAATACCTTTAATCAAATATGCAATGTGTAGAAATAGCCTAGAAATCGCATCGCACTGGAAACAGGCACTTATACCATGACACGTTGCCATCCCTTAATCTTGAGGACCCTACAGAAGAGGACTTAGCACTCTTTTGCTTTAAAACAATGTATATAATTGTTTATTTTTTTCTGATTTTAGAAGAAAAATGTGCTCATTAAGGAAAACATGAAAAATGGAGAAAAATTTTAATGATTTTGAGATCATTCCGAATCTCAAAACCCAAAAAAACCTTCCTGAACAATTTTTTATATTTTTCTACAAAATCTTTGCACATTCACACATATGTGTGCAGTTATATATGTTTTATAAAATAAAAAATACCCTCCCAAAAGGGATATGAAGTAAATAATTTTCACCTTTCCTATCTATATTATAAAGGCTGTTCTTCTATTCTACAATTATATAATTTAATTTGAATAGAAAGTTTTACCAAGCTATTCTCTGAACCAACTAAAGCTAATTACATTATTATATACTGTACTCTTTAAAATGTTTGCTATATTTACCAATCAAAACATGTAGCAAAACACCTGACTTGCTATAGAGATGTATGTTATATCAAGATTTTTAAAAAGTTAACAATAAATTTGTATGTTTTTTAAGTATGCCAAAAGCTTAACTATAACTCAAACACCCACAAACATGTCTTTAATCTTCCGTGGAACAAATACAAGGGTAAGATATAATATGCCCTTAATTAGCTATATTTTCCAATTTCACGTCTTTTATTCTCCTGATACATTCTCTGTACAAATATATTTCCTCAACTTAGAATTATCAGTGAAAAAGTTATATTCTTCAAATTTTTAAAACTTGTCTTGCCAAACTGATAATGTGAAGTGCGTAGAGTGTAAATGTGTGTATATATGTATATGTGCCTCTGTGTATGTGTGTGTGTATATATGTATATAAATGTTTACATATACATATATACATTTATAAACACATAGAGTCATATGTGTGCATCTAAATGTATTCATATCTGTTTTTTCTTTCTTTATGTATTTATGAACATAGTGCTAGCATAAAAATTCTTATAGTGTTCTTTGTACAGAATCAACCTATGTAAGAGCCATCATACAGATTTATTTTTTCTTTGAAATTGCCTGAAAGTTCAAAGACAATATTTCTCTAGGGACTTAGGACCTTAGCATTGGTTGGAGTTCTTGGTTTGATGGTGTTTAAGAAATCATTCAATTATTAATGAGACCAAAGTTTACCATTGTTATTCTGTTTTTTTTTTTCAAAACTATCTTTGAAAGCTTTGGGGGTACTTTTGGGTCTTATGTGAAATATCTGACTTGTGTTAGCCATGACTATTTCATGTTTCATTGGCTAAAAAGGGAGTGAAGGAGAGAATGGATCTAGAATTCCATCTGTAATACAACATACTGAAAGCATATTGATTATAGCCTAAACTATGTCTAAATTCTCTGTTAGAGTCCTGGGGGCTAGGGAAGTTGGTATTGTACTCATGTTCCTTTGGAGGTATTAGCAGAATGTGTTAAGCAGATTTCTAAGAATGCAGAAATGTTAGATACTGAAATCATGTGGGGTAGAGAGTGAAAAAAACTATTAGTAGGAAATGGAAAATAGACCAGTCATCAGATACAGTGGAGTCATCATATTAATGAGCAGAGCTATATAGTGAAGAATTATAAATTCTTAAAGGGGAGAAAGTTGTAACTATTGTAACAATATAATCAATAAAATACATTAAAAAATAAATTTAAAAAAAAAGAACTATAAATTCTTACTGCTGAAGTGCCAACCCAACCTGACATACAGCATTTGTGAAGCCCCAGCTTTATGGGAATTTTAAGCTTCTTAATTTCCAGTGTTATATTCATCTTTTTATTGCTCTCTATATATCTTATAATAACCCCTCTCTTTAGCTAGCCTTGTCTCTACACCTTGAGCCATTAAAGCTTAATTAAATCTATATCCTTCCTAAGTACAATTTATACCAGGTACCATGATTTTCTAGAGTAAAATTGTAAGCTAGTGTAGTTACCAGCCAATCACATAATCCAAGAACCTGGAAATCATACTTTACTCTTCTCTTCACCAACACCCTCCCTTTCCCCACCTCCATTCACCCCTAACCTGGTCCTGCCACTTGATTCTCAGAAATAATTAACCCTCTTCTGCTTTAATACTCCTCTCTCACCAGAGTAATCTTCCGTGTGTTGTTGTGAGAGCCTGAGAACTATTTCCCTCCAACTGATCTTGTTTCTTTATCATCCTTCACATTTTATTTAAGGTAATTGATACGAGACATAAATATGACTTGCTCTTCTTATGATTAGAGTCTTATCATAAGCTTCTTGCTCTTATTATACGTCCTCTATGACTTGGTTCTTTCTGCCTCTCTAGCTTTGCCTCCACACTTCCTATTCCATTGCCTTTGATTCAAATGGCTGCCCCATCTTTATTTGCTTTGGCATCTCCCAGTTGTTCTTCAAAACTCAATTCATTAGTAATTTTCTCCAGAAGGACTTTCTTAAACACACTGATTGGCCCCTCGTCTGAGCTTCCATGGCTATGGTACCACCAATGAAGCACATATTATTGTTCACAGAGTAAATATCTTAATTGTTTTTCCTCCAAGCTGTAAGCTTGTTGATCATGGAGACTGCTTATATTACACTTGGAACAGTGTCTGGAAAATGCCAGCGACCAATACATCTTTTTCCAATAAACTAATTTACATTGCAGGTCCTTAGATTTAAATGACCTCCAGAGGCCCCTGAGTGTCCACATGGGCTCAATCTTCTCTGCAGGAGGACTGTCAATGGCAGCTTACTTACCTGTGTGCCAAACCCTGTGTGGCTGCCACTGTACCTCAGAGAGGCTTAGAAGAAGCCCCTGAAGAATAATTGAAACCCATCAGTAATTTTCCCAAGACCTGGTTTTGCTAAAATTGCGTTTTTGACTCCTCAGTTTTATTTTTAAGAGCCTCAACTTTACCTCCCTTGATTGATCATACATGTAGAAGAACTCCTTAGTTGTTGCTTGTTAATTTTGCCCTGCAATAAAAAAATCTGCTCTTTTAGAAAGATGTATTTTGCTATTAATAGAAGGAGTTGAATGGCCAGGACAGACTGCAGAGGAACAAGAGGCACATTGGGGATCAGACTGCATAGTCACATATGGGGTGAAAAATGAGTGAATGAATGAATGAATGAATATCCCTTGCTCTTACTTCACTATATTAGATTTAGATTTTTTTTTCTTTTTTGGATAAAATGTATCTTTAAACATCATCTGGTGCTGTTTTAGAATTTCTTTTTAAATTTAATTCTTATTAATTTAATTGGGGTGACATTGTTTAATAAAATTATACAAGTTCCAGGTCTACAGTTTTATACTATATTATCTACACACTATATTGTATGTTCACTGCCCCAAATCAAGTCTCCTCCCATCACCATTTAGCCCCCCTTTACTCTTGTCTACTTCTCCCCACCTCCTTCCCTCTGGTAATCACCATACTGTTGTCTGTCCCTATAAGGAATTTTTTTTTTCTTTTTGCTTAATCCCATCACCTTTTTTACCATGACCCCCAAACCCCTTCCCTCTAACAGCTGTCAGTCTATTTTCTATATCTATGAGTCTGTTTCTATTTTGTTTGTTTATTTTGTTTATTAGATTCTACATATGAGCGAAATTATATAGTACTTGTGTTTCTCTAACTGGCTTATTTCACTTAGCATGATATTCTCCAGATCTATCTATGCTCTTGCAAAATGTAAGATTTCTTTTTTTTCTTTTTTAATGACCAAGTAGTATTCTATTGTGTAAATGTACCACAGCTTTTATACCCACTCATCTATTGATGGGCACTTGAGCTGTTTCCAAATCTGTCTGTAGTAAATGACACTGCATTTATATGGAATCACAAAAGACCCCAAACAGCCACAGTGATTTTGAGAAAAACAATATTAGAGGAACCAGACTATCTGATATCAAACTATATTCCAAGGCCATGGTAATCAAAACAGCATGATACTGACATAAAAACAGACACATGGATCAATGGAACAGAATAGAGATCCCAGAAATAAACCCATACCTTTATGGTTAATTAATATTCAAAAAAGGAGGCAAGAACATGCAATGGACTAAAAATAGTCAATTCAATAAATGGTGTTGGGAAAATTGGACAAAATGTGCAAAATAAATGAAACTAGATCACTTTCTTACACCATACATAAGCATAAATTCAAAATAGATTAAAGACTTAAATGTAAAACTTGAAACTATAAAAATTCTAGAAGAGAACATAAGCAGTAAAATCTCAGACATTTCCCTTAGCAATTTTCTTTTTCTGATGTGTCTCCTCAGGCAAGGGGAAACCAAAATAAATAAATGAACAAATGGGACCACATCAAACTAAAAAGTTTTTTCACAGCAAAGGAAACCACCAACAGGATAGGAGAACATATGTACCAGTGATATATCTGATAAAGGGTTAATATCTAAAATTTATGATAAACTTATACAACTCAACACCAAAAAATATACAATTTAAAAAATGGACAAAGACCTGAATGGAATTTCATCTTGAAAAGGATTTCAAGTGTGAGGCATTGGTGCCCAGGGAGGCATTTCGCAGCCACCAACATTAGTGTCAGCTGAAGAAGCCAGTGGGCTCCTTTACGTTCCATAGTCCTTGTTCCTAAAGGACTGAAAGTAGGTTTTCCTTGTATATACACACTAGCTAGGAGCTTACCACTTCCTCAGAAAGTGACAAGACTGTGGCTGAATTCAATGTGTTTTCAGAACTGCCTAAAACAGAATTTTTAGACCTCCATAGTACACATGCAATTACCCATGGTTGATTATTCTGATGGGTAGAAAAATGGTCCCAAAATGTCCACATATTTAGCCCCAGAACCTGTGAATATGTTACATTACATGGCAAAAGGAACTGAGATTGCAAATCAGTTGATTTTAAAACAAGGAAATTATACTGAATTATCCTGGTGATACCGGATTAGGCAGGTGAATCTAGTGTAATCACATTGGCCTTTAAAAGAACAGGAAGGTGGAAAAGTCATTCAAAGTGAGGCTACAGTGATGGAGGGAGGATATGAACCAGAGAATTTAGGCAACCTAGAAGCTTCTGGAAGCTAGTAAATGCCCTCAGCTGACAGGCAGCACACAAACATGAGCTGTAGACCTACCACTGCAAGGAGATGAATTCTTCCAGCAATGTGAGCCAGTAAGGGAATACATTCATCCCTAGAGTCTCCAGAAAACCTTCCTGCTCACACCTTGATTTTTTTCTGGTGAAACCTGTGTTGGACCTCTGACCCACTGAACTGTAAGATAATTTTATCTTGTTTTAAGCCACTATGTTTGTGATAACTTGATACTGCAGCATAGAAAATTAGTACAGTGATCTATTAAATACATAATCACCTTATTTTTGATAGGGACAAAAATGCCTTCAAGAAAATTGCAATTGTCAAGAAAGATATAAATACATGGAAATTTTAATAGTGATGAAATAACAAAACAATATTTTGAGATAGTAATCGCTTTACAGGTCATGATAAATTGCAAAATGAATTCTAAGTTTTTAGCAGCATCTCAATGAAGAAGAGGTCAAAATAAAAAAGTTTCAAGTTCACAGTCTTAAGAAGATACTAGAGACTAAGCACAGAGTTGGTAGATAATCTAATAAACATTGCTTTATTTAATTTAAACTGGAATTATATAATTCACTTGAACATTTTATGGTACTAAATGTAGGAGTTCAAAATATTCAGTTTAAGTTTGCAAGGAAATATTGAGAGAAAGATATCATCAAAATGAAATGGGAACCATATAGGAGAACATATTTGCCAATAACACCTCAGACAAGAGATTGATCTCCAAAATATATAAAGATCTCATATGCTTATATGACTCAACACCAGGGAGACAAACAATCAAATTAAAAAATGGGCAAAGGAACTGAACAAACACTTCTCCAAGGAGAACATACAGAGGACCGGCCCACAGGCATATGAAATGATGCTCAACATCACCAGCCATCAAAGAGATGCAAATTAAAAGCACAATGAGATAGCACCTCACACTGATCAGAATGGCCTGCATGAACAAAGCAAGAAACAACAAATGCTGGAGAGGATGTGGAAAAAAGGGAACCCTAGTGCACTGCTGGTGGGAATGCTGACTGGTGCAGCCACTGTGGAAAACAGTATGGGATTTCCTCAAAAAAACTAAAAATGGAACTGCCTTTTGATCCAGTTATTCCACTGCTGGAATTATATCTCAAGAATCCTGAGACACCAATTCAAAAGAACCTATGACCCTCTGTGTTCACAGCAGCAGTATTTACAATAGCCAATTGCTGAAAACAGCCTAAGTGCCCATCAGTAAATGAGTGGATCAAAAAACAGTGGTACATTTACACAATGGAGTACTACACAGCAGAAAGAAAGAAGGAATTCCTGCCCTTCACAACAGCAAGAATAGATCTGGAGAGTATTATGCTAAGTGAAATAAGCCAGAAAGCAAAAGACAAATACGATATGATCTCACCTATAAGTGGAACATAATGAATAAAACTAACAAATGAGCAAAATAAAACCAGAGGCATGGAAACAAGGAACAGACTGACAGACTGACAGTGACCAGGGGGAAGGGTGGGAAAGGAGAGAAAGAAGAGGAAGGGTCTAGTCAAGGAACATATATAAGTGACCCATAGACATAGACAACAGAGCAGGGATTGATTGTAAAAGTGGGGGAGGCAGGGCAGGGGAGAGCAATAGAGAAAATTTGGGACAACTGTAAAAGAACAACAATAAAAAGAGAAAGAAAGTGGAACACAAAAACAAAAATATTGAGGAGCATTAATGTCTAGGTAGGATTGGTTTGGAAAGGGAAAAGAGGGAGAGGTTTTCCAGAATAGTAAAAAAAGTATCAGTGTTTCAAAATGGACAATGTCTGTATTACCTCGTGAGACATTAAGGATAATATACATTAGCTGAAAGCTACCCACAAAATCTGAGTGGCTCCTCCCACTCCAAGTACACACATGATCTCACACACATATCTCCCTCCTCCAGGCAGTTGGTAGTATCCAGTTTCTGAAAATTAGCCAGACTACAGAGTAACCAACCTATCATGCATCCTCCATAACCCAACAGTGATAGAGTCTGAGTTACAATACATTTAGGAAAAATATCCACTAGTGTTTTGGTTTCTAACTCATTTCAAGTGGAACCCAAAATGTGTCAGGAGAGATCCTCAGATTATGTTACTCTCTCAGCCAAATGTGAGAGTGCAAAAGAAATAAGGAGATTTTATTATGGACAAACATAGTTCTTGGAACAGCCCCTTATCCTTCTCTGCCCCAACAGGGACTGTGACTGAGGCAGTGGAGGAACCCCGGTTATCCGAAATTGTCCCTGGTGATGCCCTCACTGCTTCCAGACTTCTAGACCTAAAGAAGTCAGACTATAGGCAGACATTGCATATACTGCATATACCTGGGGACCTCAAGAGCCAAGATCTTGGGAAACAAATGGCCCAAGAAAGCCATGCAGGACACTGTAAAGAGTGTAATCCTTTTAATAAGAAAACATGGATGAAGCTTCTGTCTTCAGTGCTAATTAACAATAGGACTTCATGTCAATCACCAAACCTCTGAGTTTTAGTTTCTTCATTTGTAACGTGGAACTGATGGTGTCAAAGTGCCTCTCCCAGAGTAAACATTTATATATTTTTTTGAAAACTTAAATAAGATTATGTAAATCTTCAGTAAAATTTAAAGTACTATAAAATATTACAGCTGTTGTAGTTATTGTATTAGTTCTCTAAGACTGCTGTAACAAAATACCACAGACTGGGTGGCTTAAACAATAGAATTTTAGCCCTGGCTGATGTGGCTCAGTGGATTGAGCACTGGCCTACAAGCCAAAGGGTTGCTGACTTGATTCCCAGTCAGGGTCTATATCTGGGGTGTGGACCGGGTCCCCGGTTGGGGACATACAAGAGGCAACCAATCTCTCACACATTGGTGTTTTTCTCCTTCTTCTCCCTCCCTTTTCCATTCCCTAAAAATAAATAAAATCCTTTAAAATAAAATAAAATAATAGAAATTTATTCCTTATAGTTCTGGAGGCTAGAAGTCCTAGATCAAGATACCAGGAGGGTTAGCTTCTTCTGAAGCCTCTCTACTTGGCTTGCAGATAGCCATCTTTTCCCTATGTCTTCACATGGTCCTTTCTCTGTGCTTACATATATTCACTGTATTCACATTCCCTCTCCATTATAAAGGCAACAGTTATACTGGATTAGGACCTATCCCAGTGACTTCATTTTGGCTTATTTATCTCATTAAAAACACTATCACCAATTACAATCACATTATGAGATTAAGACTTCAACATATGGAATTTAGGTCAGGGTCGGGCGCAATTCAGCCCATAACAGTTACCCTTTTGTGATTATGATGGTGATGGTGATGATGATAATGATTAAAGCCAGTTCAGTGGTTAAATTATAATTTTGTATTGTGTGAACTTAATTTATGAAAATAGTAAATGCCTATTTCAGGTCCCTTTAAGAACTTAGGGTCACAAAGTCACACTTCTCAGGGACAACAAAAATTGTCATCATGGCTGCGGTGCCTTCCTTTGCTCAAATAGCCATTAAAGTTGGTGCCTTTGCCTCTGTAAGCTTTGTCACCTTTAACATGAAAAACTGTCCTCAAATCATGGTCCTATTCATATTACATAAAGGCATCCAGTTCAACTATAGAAATTGACTCCAATGACAAGAATTATGAAAAGCAGCAACTTTTTAAACAGCAACTCTAAATTCCCTGCTTGGAAAATAAGACAAAAACACTGCTAAAGTTGCAATACGTATTTATCATTTCAATTAAAACCTCTCTGCATTTAGGCACAGAGAGTATAATAAGTAAGCGAGGGTGAAGGGCTGTATCTGAGACTCCCAGGAGCACCATTTACACTCAGTCCTCAGACAAGCAAATGAATGGACAGTAAACATTTATCCTGGGAAAACTATGGAAGAGAAGCCACCTGGAAAAAAAATTCAAGGAAACCCACATACTCAGAACCATGATTTGAGATGCTAATCAATCCAGAAGGCTGTTTTAAGGGTCCATTTAATTTGACTTGGGGATTAATCTCCCACAAGGATTTGGGGATTTTTCAGAACTAAGACTGACATAAAAAATGAAGTTGGATTTTACTATATTAGCTGCCCTTGTAGAATCAGTTCATCAAAACTATTAATAACCAAAGCAGTGGCTTTCAAACTTTAATGTTTTTAAGAATTATCTGGAGATCTTGTTGAAATGCCACAGATTTCAAGAGATTGAGATTTTTTCCAGTCACAAGTAGGAGCCAGAAACCTACATTGTATCAAGCCTTCCTTCCCTGAGATAATTTTTATTTTTCTAACAAGCACCTATGTAGTGTTTATTACATGTCAGACACCGATTTGGGCATTTTATAAATTTTGACTTCTTTAAAGTCACAAAAAATATTTTGTTACCTGTGTTTTACAAGAGAGAAATGGAGGTAGAGTTTATTTTAAGGACAGGGTGCAAGTAAGTGACAGGGCTGAGATTTGAACCCTGGCAGTTTTGTTTTAGAGTCTACCAATTTAGCCACTATGTTACACTGCCACCACATCTTCAGGAAAAATTTCCAGCAGTCACACTTTGAGAGACACCCTCTAAAGAATATTCACACAGATAAAACAAATTATCCCTGTTAATTATGTATACCTGTTTGGGGAAAAAGAGAAAAACACAAACATTTATTTAATACCAGGTTAATGTCAAAAGCTCTGATAGCCAGACAAGTTATAAAAAACATTATAAAAGAATATTAAAAAAGAAAATTTATAAATTAGTCTCAGATAATATTGCTCAACCCCACTGAATCTTTGGTCCTAATGAGTAACTCAAATCATATAGCAAATAGGAAGCCAAATTTTCTGTATTTCCATATACTCAATCTGCTGGATATAGCCTTGGGTTCCATCCACCATGACTTATAAATTTTCCCTATTTTGTTTCTTAATTTATTTTTATTTGGAAATAATTTTAAACCTAAATAAATGTTGCAAGAATAAGAATACTACCAATTGTCATCCATCATATATCCTTTACACAGAATCACCCACTATTAATTTATTACTTCATTAGTTCCCACCTTTATACAGTTATTTATCCCCATTTTCTCTCCCTTCCTTGGTTCACTTCTGTCTCCCACACCTGATAAGTGTGCTTGATATAGGAAGTCCTCAATAAATATTTGTTAAACAAATATTCATGTGCAGACAAGGAAAATGAGGCCCAAAGGGGTTAAATTACTTGACCAAAATCAAATTTATGGAACATGGCAAAGCAAAAATGTGTATACAGGTAGTTGGTTATAGAGCCAAGTTCTTATCCATCAAGTCCTTAAATAACATTGTATCATTCAACATCATTTGACTATAATGATGAGAAAACTCCACTGCCTGTGTGGAGTTTTCCAGTTCTCTCCATGTCTGTGTGGGAGTCTGGTTTTCTCCCACATCCAAAAGAAGCATGTGAGGTGAATTGGTGTGTCTACATTGTCCCAGTCTGAGTGACTGAGTGTGTGTGTGTGTGTGTGTGTGTGTGTGTGTGTGTGTGTGTGAGAGAGAGAGACAGAGAGAGACAGAGAGAGACAGAGAGAGAGTGGCCCTGTGATGGAAGGGTTCCCTCTTCAGGGCGGGGTCCCCCTTATGCCCTGAACTGACAGGAAAGCCTCTGGCCACCCAGGACCCTGACCTGGAATAAGTGGGTGGGAAAAGAATGATCTTATTTGTTTTTATGAATCTTTCTTAAATGTATGTATAGCTCATAATTATTTCAATATTTAATATTAGAAGTGCTTTGGGTCTTTATTTAAAAGTTTGGTGTTTTGTTTTTGTTTTTGCCACCAAAATATAACATAGGTACTTACCTTTGTTTATCTCAATTAGCCTGTGGTAAAACTGGTTTTGTTATACATTGTTTTATTTGAGGCCTTGCTGTGCATCTACTCACCTGAGAGAAATGTAAGCACTGTAAGTGAGGCTCATGTTTTAGAGTTTTTAATAGAGTTTCTATCAGTAGAAAATCTGAGAGTTCATATGTAAATGACTCTTTCTTCCTAATTACTATGCCCAGCTCAATTGAAGGAAAGAATTTGACTCAAAGGTACTCTTGATAGTGGTATTATAGAAGTAACTTCTATTTTCAAATCTCTTTACTATTGCCCTACATTGTTATATACATCATGTCATTTTACTTAATAGTGTACCAGTGAATCAGGGTTTATTAACTTTTTATAAATTATAAGATTGAAGTTCAAGGATTTAGTGATTTTTCTCAAGGCCATACAACAAAAAAGTGACTGAATTAGAACTTAGGTGCAGATTTCCTACTTTTCACATGAATTTTCACTACTAAGTTTCTTACTTAGCCACACACATTATTAAACTCTTGTACAAAATAAGCCTGCACAGCA
The DNA here is from genome assembly GCF_987537825.1 of Furipterus horrens. Taxonomy (NCBI): domain Eukaryota; kingdom Metazoa; phylum Chordata; class Mammalia; order Chiroptera; family Furipteridae; genus Furipterus; species Furipterus horrens. The sequence continues at coordinate 126,802,761 of NW_028327171.1, read as the reverse complement.
GATTTAAGCAACCATGGACTCACACAAAATTGTAGGTATGGTAAGAACAGGGATCTCAATGGTACCTGCAAATGACTGAATTATTTGGAGCTAATTTTACTCAGCAATGCTAGAAGGTTCTAGGAAGTTCAGCTAAATCATCTATGGTTATTTGGGGATAGGCATTCAATGGTAAATTGGGTCTGAATTTTACTGTGATCTCAGAATGTGGTTTCCTGAGTGACGAGGAAAGTAGAATTCAAGGAACGAAAATATTTTCTGTAGGTGCCACCATGATGCTCACTGCAAATCACATGCACTTGCAACTGAAGCATGGATCTAGAGGTTTACAGTCAAGAAAAATAATAGATTCCTTGTCATTCTCCATAGCCAATATTACTATGTCATATCTCCTAGCAGTTTTTTAACTTCATAAAGTCTGTTAATAGCAATTCACATATTTGAATCCCAATATAAATGACCTGATGTGGTTAGTAGGTAAAATAACACTCTCCCTTCTTGTCAAATTGTAACAGAATTTCTCAGAGATGTTAATGGTTTATCTAATATGTCTATGTTAATATCACTTGGTCTATCAAGCCTGTCCACTTGTCACCAATCTACAATGGGAAGAATAACTGGTACAAATCCACCATGCACTGGACACCCAGTTAACATTAATTTTCTCTTGTTTATTATTTTAATATTTTATCATCTTGCAGGTCACCAAATCAGGGTTTTATGGGTGGGGGGCTGAGTGACCTGGGTGATTTGATGTTTTGCCAAAAACTATGCAAGAGATGTGATGTATGAGCAGACGCATTGTCATGATGAAGCTGCCAATCACCAGTTGCCCATAGCTGTGGTCTTCTGAATCATCCGAATAGTTTCTGCAGAGGAATGTTTAAGCTTCATGCAAAATTTGATGCAGATTCATTGCTCTGCTAGCTCAGTCATTTTGAATGCGGTGGCCACACAGTACACATGCTCACTCAATGGCTTTTACCACACTCACTGACTAGTACAGTGAAGTCATCATTGTTCACGCATGCATATGCCAGTCCACTCTCTGTCTGCCAGGTTACATCAATGTCACACAAACTATTCTTATTACATTAATAATGGCTAGACTTTTTCCAGACAAACTATCCATATATATATATATATATATATATGGATATATATATTATAGGTTTTGTGTGTTCCAGGTCACGTTCCAAACAAAAAGACTTTTCTCAAATTTATTTGTTATCAGGACTATAAGAGAATTAGTTTCTATTTGGCCCTTTCTGAATCATGTTCACTAAGGACTCTTTCATTCTATTATTTCTCTCTCTCTTTCTTTCTTTGTTTCTTAAATTTTAAATTAAATTTATTGGGGTAATATTGGTTAATAATATTATATAAGTTTCAGGTGTACAATTTTATAATACATCATCTGTATGTTCCATCATGTGCCTATCACCTTCGGTCACCATATATTGGACCACTTTTATACCCTTCATCCTTCCCCCATCCTCCTTTGCCTCTGGCAACCAACATACTGTTGTCTGTGTTTATGAATTTTCTTGCTTGTTTGTTCATTTGTCGCTTTCTCTTTTATATTCCACATATGAGTGAAGTACGGTTCTTGTCCTTTCATGTCTGACTTATTTTTTTAATTTTCTATTACAATTGTCACATTTTCCCCTTTTGTTCCCCAAACCTAGAACAAATACTTCAAAAATTTATATGGAACCAAAAAAGACCCTGAATAGCCTCAGCAATCTTGAGAAAGAACACAGTAGGAGGAATTACAACACCTGACATCAAACTATACTACAAGGCCACAGTAATCAAGAGTCTGGTACTGGCATAAGAACATGTATATAGATCAATGGAAGAATATAGAGGACCCATAAATAAACCAGCACTCTACAGTCAATTAATAGTTGACAAAGGGGGAAGGAACATAAAATGGAGTGAAAATAGGCTCTTCAACAAATGGTGCTGGGAGAACTGGACAGGGACATTCAAAAAAATGAAACTAGACCACCTACTTACACCACACACCAGAATAAACTCAAGATGAATCAAAGACTTAAATGTAAGATATGACACCATAAAAGTCCTAGAGGAAAACATAGGCAGTAAAATTTCAGATATTCTACATAGCAATATTTTCACCAATATATCTCCAAGGGCAAGGGAAATGAAAGGATAAACAAATGGGACTACATCAAGGTATTCTTACTTATCATTGCATAACAAAGCCATTTCCAAGGTTACTGGCATAAATCAGCAGGATTGCATTATATATCAAGATTTATGGGTTATGGATTTGGCTGAGATTTTTTTTTCACTGAACGTCAACAGAGATTACGTGATGGTATTCAGTTGCAAATGTGCTGGTTTGAAAATCCTAAGAAGGCTTCTCTTTATTGTTTTGGAGGAGATAGTCTCTTGGAGTGCGTGGTGCCTTAGAATAGATGGCAGGGAGACTGGGTTCTGCTGGGACTATTGACTAAATGTTGCACATGGCAGTTTCAGGGTACTTAGATTTCTGACATGGTAGTTCCAAGTTCAGGTAAAGAGTGTTCCAAAAGATATCAAGCTGATCGTGCCTTAGAGTGTGATAGAAGAACTAGTAGCAACATTTCTACTGTAATCTAATGGTCAAAGCAGTCAGGGCCTATCCTGATTCAAGGGAGAGAGGTATAGACATCACCTCTCAATAGGAAAAATGGCATAGGATTTGTGATCATACTTCACCTTCACATTTTGTGCATTTCTACTGCATGATGATCAGCATGCCAACATTTGTCATGGTCAATCTGCTGTGCAGCATAGGAGAGGGAGCATGTGAAAGTGGAGAGTGGTAAGCATTAGAAGGTGTGTCTTGCCTGTGAGGAAAAAGATTTTCCAAGAAAACATGTGGAAAAATAAAGTTGATCTTTGCTATTCTCCTAACATTTGTGTCATTCATCTTGTCTGTGGAAGGGTAGTTTGTAGCAAATATATTGAATAACTGAATTCTTTCTCAGAATCCAACTCCTGCTGCAGCCATTTTCTATAGGGTTTCCTAAGTCAATGATTTCCAAATTGCTATATCATGCTGACCATTTCTTAAGCCATATGAGAGTCCTTCTAGTAGTATTTCTAAACTTGTTTTAACTTTAAATGAACCCGTTTTAGAAAAACATACTATTTACCATTATAAAGCTTTAACTTCAAGGCTAGAATTGGGCTTGAATATCTGTGAGTTATAAGAACTACATTTTCCCTCCAGTATAAGATCTAGAACAGCATTTCTCAAGTTGCAAAACATTAAGAATTAGTATTCAGTTAGGTCTTAATAAGTTATTGTAAAAATAAACACAAAATACAAAGGTTCCCAGTATTTTGGAGAATGCTATAATTAACAACCCATTTTGAAAATTCTTAATGTTTGTATTAATACATAAAAGTCATAGAGAAAACCAGTTTTACTCAATGTTTTCCATACTGTTTGACTATAGTATCATTCTATTATGGATCTTCCATGCTTCAGCCAACAAATTCATGATGTGCCAAGTTCTCGGTTAGATCCTGGGACTAGAGCAATTACCAGATCAGATATCAACAATTCCCTCTTCTCTACAACATAGTGGGAGAGCCAGAAAATAAACACATTAAGAATGAAAATCTTATGAACAAAATCTCCTCAGTATTATGTAATATTTTAAGATCTAATTTAGTCAGAAATAATAACTAGATGAGAAAAAAAAAACTTATTGATGTAACATACAGGCTACATGTAGCTCAAGAAATAAAACAAAATATTGTTTTGGAAAATGTTAAGTTACCTGTGCTGAACAATAGAGTAGCATCTAGCCATCTGTGGCTACTTAAAGTTAGTTAAAATTAAATAAATATAAAAATTCCATGCATCCTTTGCACTAGTAAAATTTCAAGTACTCAGTAGCCACATGTCTCTATGACTACTGTAATTAATAGTGTAAAATAAAACTCTTCCATTTTTATAAATGGTTCTACTAGACAGCCTTGATTAGAGTAAGAGTTAGCAGATTATGGCTCATTGGCCCAATTAGACCGTAGGCTGTTATTGCATGATTTGTTGTTTTTTTTTCTTTTATTATTTGGTTTTTCAATTACAGTTGTCCCATTTTTGCCCCATTGCTCCCCCCTACCCAACCCACCCCTTCTCCCGCAACATATCCCTCCCCGTTGTCCATGTCCATAAGTCATCCATATACGTTCCTTGACTAGACCTTTCTAAGACTCTTGTTAACATTTTTAAAAGGTGAGAGAGAGAAATGAGTAGGGGGAGAGGGAGAGAGAGAGAGAGAAAGAGAGAGAGAGGGAGTGGAGGAGAGAGAAAAGAAAAGATGGAAGGACAAAGGAAGAAACCATATACGATCAGAAAAATCTGAAATATTTGCTATCAGGCCTTATACAGATAATGTTTGCTGACCTAGTTTACAGCCCACACTTTCTTCTTGATTGTCTTTTCAGTGCATTGTTATGAACTTGTGTTTGCTCCCTGCTTAAATAGCTATATTTAACCCTTCTTGGTAACTAACAAAGTACAATGTCCCTGTTCCATAGTATAGAGTTGTTGCTATGCATGAGCCATCCAGGCTAGTGACTACAATTCTGAGCCTTGCTTTATGCCCTGGCACTTACTGGGACTATGAGTACAGTTCACACTAATCGAAGATAAGCAAGGTTTATGCATGTTCATTTTCGATTCAATGTACTTAGGTACTTGGTACATGATCCTCCACAATCTTTTTTATCTCTTGACTTTGCCTCTCAGTTGGACAATGCAATGTTTAAGCAAATAGAGGTTTTTCAGCCTACATAGTGAGATCTGATCAACAGTTGTTAGATTGATAAATGCAGAGCCATTAATTTCTATTGTGTCCATTGACCATATTTATACCAAAATATCCACACTGACAGAGATATAGTAGCAATAGGTTTAACACAGAGTAATTATTATATGGTCCTGCTTGCCATAGAAATTAGTATTTAAGAAAAAAATACTCATTTGATTGCTATAGAAGCAACATATCAATTATTAAGTTCATTCAGGGAATATTTCCTAAGTCTCCAAAGCACTTGTGAGCTGAAAAGTAAATTAATCAGTTAAGATTACTATTAACCAAAATTCCAATGATTTTCAGTTTAATAAACTGCAGTGAATAACCCAGATATCAATTTCAGTTGCAGTCATGGGTAATACAGATAAATGACATCTTGAATAGACATAATAAAAAATAACCTAAGCAGTACTGAAAGAAATGGAATGTTTTATTACTTAGCAATTCATCAAGATTCTTGCTTATTATTGGTAATTGCAGTGCCTTCCAAACATTACAATTTCTCATGTGTGATAGCACTTGAGCCTTATGACAAAACAAAGTAAATAAATAAAAAAAATTTTTATCCAGGTCACCTTCCCCCTCTTTTCTCTGTCTTTCTCACTTTCTTACTGTTTCTTTTTTCTTTTTTTCTAAAGTAACAAGATATATTGCTATAAAGTAGCTTGTCCACAGTCAAGTGAAAAATTCTAGCATTTATTGTGATCTTCTATAAATTTTTCCTTCTCTCCTTTAATTGTTTAACCTCTTAATTGATTTTTGGTTTATATCTCTAGTCTAATTTCCTTTTTAAATATAAGCAAATTTATGTGTATAAAGCTCGCTGTCTGCCCATGGCCCCACTTTCTTAACACAAAATATTTAGCACTCTAAACACTCTTCTGCATCTTGTCTTTGTTTAGTTTATACCTTAATGGTTTAGTTTATATCTTAAAATCCTAGAGATCACTGCACAGCAATATATAAAGATAACTCCATGCTTTTTTGCAATCACATACTAATTCAGTATGATGATGTAATATAGTTTCTATAACTGATTGCCTCTTGTACATTTTGGTTGTTCCTGATCTTTTGCTCTTAGAAATAATGTCAAAAATAGCCAATGACATATATCAACTCATATTTTGATGCATATTTTTAGTGATTCTGAAACATAGGATTTCTAGATCAAAAGCTAAATAAATATATGTGCTAGTTGAGAAATATCTAATTCAACTCCATGATGCATTTCCAACACTTATGAAAGATAGTATTCCTACAGGCTTATCAAGTTGTTCAACATAGAATTCTGGTTGTTCCCTTGGGGGAAAATATGTTTCTCAGTGCATTTTAATCACTCTGTTCTTATTATAAAAATTTAAACTCAGTTTTATATGTTTAAGGCATATTTAAAATTTTGTTTTTTCCCTGCAAACTGTCTGCTCATATCTTGTATGCATTTTTCTTTCCATTTGCTGATTTTATTTCTCTCAATTCACTGAAGCACATCATGTATTAAGCAAATTAAAATTTCGTCTATTATGTAATTTTAAAGCATTTTTGATATATGTTACCATTACAAATGTATTATATAAAATGCAAATATTTGTCTCAGTTTGTCAAATTTTGTTTAGGCAATTTTGGTACATATAAGTTTTAAAAATTATACAATGATATTTGTCAATTTTTTCCATTAGTGATTTTGGAATAAGACATAGGGAATTTCTTATCTCTAAGGATATAAAGAAAATAAACCACTTTCTTTTTTAAAAATTATATTTCCTTGATTATGTTATTACAGTTGTCCCAATTTTCCCCTTTGCCCCCCTCCACCCAGCACCCCCTACTCCCTCAGGCAATCCCAACTCCTATGTTCATGTCCATAGGTCGTACATGTAAGTTCTTTTGCTATTCCCTTTCCTATACTGTACTTTAGATCCCCTTCACTATTCTGTATCTATCAATTTGTACTTCTAAATTCCTTCACATTTTCACTCATTACCCCAGGCTCCCCTCCCCTTTTCCAACCATCAAGTGTTCTCCATATCTATGCTTCTGTTTCTGTTCTTCTTCTTTGCTTAGTTTATTTTTTAGATTCAGTTGTGGATAGATATGTATTTATTGTCATTTTATTGTTCATAGTTTTGACCTTTTTAAAATAAGTCCATTTATCATTTCATAAACTAATGGCTTGGTGACAATGAACTCCTTCAGCTTTTTCTTGTCTGGGAGCTGTGTATCTGCCTTTCAGTGCTACATGATAGTTTTGCTGGGTAGAATAACCTTGGCTGCAGGTCCCTGCTTTTCATGACTATGAATATTTTTGCTGATATCTTCTAGCCTATAAAGTTGCTTTTGAGAAATCAGTGAACAGTCTTATGAGAATTCCCTTGTAGGTAACTAACTGCTTTTTTCTTGCTGATTTAAAGATTCTCTCTTTATCTTTAACCTTTGGCATTTTAATTATGTGTCTTGGTGCAGTGCTCTTTGGGTCTAGCTTGTTTGGGACTCTGTACTTCCTGGACTTGTATATCTATTTCCTATACCAAATTAAGGAAGTTTACTTTCATTGCTTTTTTCAAATAGATTTCCAACTTCTTGCTCTTTCACTTCTCCTTTCGGTGTCCCAATGATGTGAATGTTGGTATGCTTGAAGCTGTCCCAGAGACTCCTTACACTATCCTCATTTGTTTGGATTCTTTTTCATTCTTGCAGTTCTAATTTGTTGTTTTTTTGCTTTCTTGTGTTCCATATCACTGTTTGATTCCTGGCTTCGTTCACTCTACTGTTGATTTCCTATAAATTGTTCTTTATTTCAATTAGTGTAGCCTTCATTTTTTACTGTATCTTTTTTATGCTATTGAGGTCTTCACTAAATTCCTTGAGCATGTTTATAACCAGTGTTTTGAACTCTGCATCTAATAGATTGCTTATCTCTGTTTTGTTTACTTATTTTTCTGGAATTTTTTTCTGTTTTTTTCATTTGAGACATGTTTCTTTGTCTCCTCATTTTTGGAGACTCCTGAGTTTGTTTTTTATGTATTAGGTATAGCTACCATGACTGCCTGTCTTGGTAGCATGGCCTAATATAGTAGGTGTCCTGTAGGGTATACTGACACAGCTTCCATATGACCCAAGCTGGGTACTAGATGTGTGTTCACTGTGTGGGCTATGTACACCCTCCTCTTGTAGCAGAGACTTGAATGCTGTTGGCAGGAGAATGGGAGGGATTTACTCAGGCCAATAAACTGCAACAAGTGGCTGTGGCCACTGACCACCAACATCCACCCTCAGTGGAGGATCCTCTGTGCCGGGGCTCAATTTACAGCACAGGACTTACTTCAGCAGGGCTCTGGGGCTAACTGTGTCTGCACTTTAAATGCATTGCTTGTGGAGGTGGTTGTGTGGTGGTGCTCTGACGTGGCCTATAGCTGTTCACTGGGTGCACAGGCTCTGGAATATCCCAGCAGGTGCAGGCCAAGGTCAGCCACTGTCTGTGCTCTATCTGAGGAAACTTAGCATAAGGTATAAAGTGATCTGCAGATGGCTGCTACTTGTACTGGACTTGGAAGTTCCCAAGTGTGGCCAGGCTGTGAACCAAGGCCTGCTGCTGCTAGTGCTGAATCTGGGACCACTTAGCAAGAAGTACAGGGGATCACTGAGGCCAGCTGCTGCTTGTTTAAAAGGATTTAGGAACATCTGAAGCATGAGCCAAGACAAGCCATTGGTATGGAAAAGTCACTGTTAACAGCTTGTGTTGACCCTGTAAGTTAGGTAGGGCAAAGCCTCAAGGAATCACTAGGGTAGGGAAAACAGTGTCATCCAGGTTGATGGAGTCTCAGATATGGTGCCTGCCACTCTGTGGCTCTGTGGGAAAAGGGCTCAGAAAAGGAACAATGGACTCTCCCAGCAGTTCTGCCTGATGTCAAACACCTCCTCCTATGCCACTAGTGCCTTTCAAGCTACTGCCTTGTGCTGGAGCTCAGAGCAGGTGAGTCTGAGTAAGTCTCTGCATTTTCCCTTTAAAAGGAACTCCTTGGGAATCCAGAGGTTTCTTCCACTGACTCAATCCTCACTGGTTTTTACAAAAGTTATGGGGACTTATGTGTCTGGTACTGGAACTATGGGATGGGGGCCTGGTGTGGGGCTGGGTCCCAAAATTCCTGAGATATACTCCTGATATTTATCCATGACATGTGAGTGTGGGACCGGCCCATTTCACATCTCTGCCTCTCTGCCCCTCCTACCAGTCTGGATGGATGTGGTTTCTTATTTAATTCCATAGTTGTGGGACTTCTATTTAGCTTAATTTTTGATGGTTCTGAGTGATGGTTTTTCTATAGTTTAGTTGCAATTTTGATGTGGTTGTGCAAGAAGGTGAGGTGTGTTTACCTAGATGGCCATCTGGAGTATTTTCTTTTTCTTTAATACTTGAATAATTTCAGCTTTATTTTATATCTCTGAGTCATTGGGTATTTATTTTGTTATGCAATGTGAGAGCAGTTTGTGATGCTTCAGTTTTCAATTTTGTATTACAGTTATTCCTAGACCATGTTTAAAAGTTTATCTTCTTTACTGATTTGAAAAATCACATTTATTATTCATTGTATCTTTTCTCATAGTGTTTCTTTCAGTTTTTAATTAATGTCAAAGATACAAAATGAGTTGAGAACTGTTCTCTATTTTATGCAAGATTTTGTGTGTAATTGATTTGATTTATTTCTTATATGTTTGGTTGAATCTACTCAAGATGCCATCTTTGCCTGTAATTTTACTTGTAAGAAGGTGTTTAACTATTATTTCAATTTGTATAATTAATATCAAGCTACCCAGGTTATTTGATTTTTTCTGAGTGGGCTTTCACAATTCTTGTCTTTCTTTAAGGGTAAAATGCTTTGACTTTCACAATGCTATTGATGCCTACCAACCAGATCATTGGATTAGGACAAGGAGATAGGCATATCATATTCTTTTTAAATTAAGTTAGTTGGGGTGACATTGTTTAATACAACCATATAGATGTCAAGTGTACAGTTCTATGATATATCATCTGTACATTGCATTGTGTTCCCATCACCCAAGTCAAATCATCTTCCATTTTTATTTTTCAAGAAAATTTTTATTACATCTAAAATGACAAGGTTTGACCTAAAGTTGTTTGTAATATTACTTAACTATTGTTTTATGCCTGAAAGACCTTTTATTTTTAAGACTAGTGATTTCTAACCTTTGTATTTTTTGCTAAAAAATTTAATCTTCATTTTTAATGAACAAAATTTGACAATATAACTTGACTGTGCATCTTTTCTATTTTGTTACTTTTGCTATTATCATTAATACATTGTAGTTTTGTTTGTTTGTTTTTTCATTTACTTTGGGTTTATAGTGCTCTCTTTTTCTATATCTTTTTGGTGACATTTAAAGATACAAAGTGTCCATAATTCCCTCAGACTCAGTCCACTTAAAAAAACAATTTCCTCATCTTTTAATTTAATAAAATATGATAGATATTCGGGTGTACTGGTTCTTTTCTGTGTCCTCTCCATTCTACTATTAAGTTCATCCAGTGATTTTATTTCATATGTTTATTTCAGTTATAACGTTTCCTTTTACTTCTTTTTTTATGTTGTCTGTTTCTTTGATGAAATGTCCTATTTTCATTCATTATGAATACATTTTTTTTTTTTTTAGCTTACAAACATAATAGTTGCTTTACCATCCTAATCTGATCATTCTAGCCTCTGAGCCATCCAGGTTGGCATCTATCGAATATCTTTTACCTTGGAATCTGACTACATTCTGGCCTTCCTGTATCTACTAATTTTGGATTATACCCTGGAAATTGTGACTGTAATTGTATTCTATATTTTCAGAAAACTTTTTATACTTTTTATTTTAGTAAGCAATTTTCTTGTTTAAATTCAAATTACCGACTGCCATCCCTGCAGTGCATAATATCTCACACGTTCTTATAATTTTTAGTTGTAAATTGCTTTAGTTCTGCTTACCATTCCTCACTCCCACTTTAGTGATTTAATGACCGATCAGGAACTTGGGCTGAGTTTATGCACCAAATTAATGGTTTTCACCCTGGGTCTCTCCTTCCTATCTCTTACTCATTGGCAGTTTTGTTACCCCAGTGGTCCTTCTCCTAGTTCATTTGACCAGAAGTCATTGTAGCCTGTCTCCTCTGAATTTGCTAAAGGGTAAATCACAAAAAAAAAGAAAAAAAGAAAAAAAAAAAGAAATCTAATACATGCTGGCAATTTTCTCCAAGTTTTGGCTCCTTTCTAGAAATGTCAGTGACAATGTGGACTCTTAGTTCTTGACTTCCTATAGGAAAGATTTCACAACACAAATTCAGCTGATTTTGAGATAGCTGAGGATAGCGAATTAAAAAACAATGGTTTAAGATAAAAAAGGCAGGATCATTGCAACACGAGTGAGCTTAGGCAAAGCTATATTGGCCCTTTTGAAACACGAGGAAGAGTCAAGCCTAGGCAAGGCTGCCTTGGGCCCTTAGAAAGAAAGTCACAGAGGCAGAGGAGATGAGCCAGCTGGACTGCATGAACTCAGGAAACAGGTTACAGTGGCAAAAGGGCTCTTGGAGAAAGTAAACAAAACTATTCATTTTAGGAAAGAAGGGAGGAAATGATTGGGTGTGCTCTAGAGAGTAATAACATGCACTGTGTCCTTTGTCTTAAGGGTTTTTATCTGTTTTCTAAAGGCAGAGATTTTAGGAGAGGTCTCAGGGGAGGATATCAATAGAATATTCATCAGCTCTCCAGGTGTTTTGATTCAAGGTGTGGTCTCTACTGATTGATCAGTGTTAGGTAAGGGTATCATTAGTCACTGCATCTGGTCCTGATGTCAGCCATGGTGTGGCTTTTTCTCCTTTTAGCTGCTTCTCTGGGCCTGGAACTGAAAAACAACTGAAGCCTAGGTGTTATCTCTTGTTACTCTGTCTCTGTGGTCAACAGACTCAAGGCTTTGTTCCTAAGATTATTTGATGCTGATCAGAACCTCATTGTCCTATGAGAGCTTAATGCTTAAGGGAGTGGTCATGCAAGGGAGAAGAAGGCAAGTAAGGGAGGCTGCTTTGGTGAGGCCAATTTGAATCCCCTACCTGTCTCAGTTTCCCCATTCTACTTACTAAAGAATTTTCTTGGCTTCTCACTACCGTGCCTCAGAAATACCCTGCTTTTTTCAGTCTCCAAATCCTTAGCTATTTGCTTTTTATATTTTTTCCAGCATTTATGACTGTTATTTGTGCGAAGACAAGTTTAAGAGCTCACTTCCTCTAGGTGTATAAACTTTATATTCAGTAGCATTTTAATAATTAAAGGAATAATGAAATAAAATTTTCTTCACATGAATAATACAGATTTTAATAGAGTCTATCAGATTAATTAATTTACACACATTTTTAAGAAAATGAAATGGTGCTTTTTTATTTCAATATATGTATTAAAATGCACATGACTGAGTTGCTCAGGTAATCTATTCTTGTGCATCATTGGGAAAACAATTTCTGCCTGATTGCCTGTAAAGCAAGGTTTCTTCACATTTAATTATTATGAGAGTAGGCCACTTATAACATTAATCTGCCAAGCAGAATTTATAATTTGTAAGAGACGACAACTTTGAAGTTGACATTTCTTTTATATCAGTGAGATTGCAGCTGCAGATGAAGTGTGAATGGCATATTATGCAAAATAAAAGTTTAATTATGAGGGGAAACTGTAGTTGAATATTTCTGTTTGATTAATAATCTATAAGCAGATACCATCAAACTTAAATTTACACAAGACTCTAACTGTTGTTGAAAATTGCTACAATTTAAGTGACACCAATCTGAGTCTTTTTCCCCTATTCTCTGATTATAGGCAAAGCTTATAGTCAATTGGATATGAATAGGCCTTTTAAAATTAAGGCTTAGTGCAGTGCATGGAAATACAATAAAAACTTTAAGCCATTCTACTTATGTTCATTCACTTATTTATATTCTATGTTTCCTTTTTTCAGCACTTATGATGTAGGAATATTTCTCTTTTTTTAGATTTTATTATTTTATGAGTAACCATTCTCACGTTTCACCCCATACCATGACATATTGAAGAAATATACATCTGCTTTAAATACCATCACACCCCGCCTGTAAATTATGATCTTGCCTCCCAAATATAGGACACATTTAAAAAGATGTCATTGCAGTTTATAGATCTGTGTTTTTTTGCAAATACAAGGGCCATTAATTGCATTCACAGCTGTGGCCTGCCCCATGCTAGAACCATTTAGGCTGCCAGCAATACATTCTCTGTGGAGAGCTAAGGAGAAAAGCTTCCTTTTTCCCTCTTTATGTAGTAACTTCCATAAGTTCTCAGACTCCAGCAGCACAGGAAGTCATGTAGTTTGTATAGCACTGATAAAGATAGGAAAAACAAACAGGCAAACAAGAAATTACATCCAAGATAACTGTCACTGCTAATTAAAGAGAATGGATGATGTCAGTGGTAGAGAAATGCAGAAAGTACAATTAAACAGGCCTGTGACCCCAATTTCAGAACCATGGACTTGGCTACAAGAAAACTTTTCTAGGCTAATTCCAAAGAGTATTGAAGGGTTAGATTTTACAGCCTTGGGTATTTTTGAGCTCAATTGTCAGTAAAATTGTAAAGACTATTAAATTAATCGTTGGTGCCCCATTCCCTCCCACATCTTTCTGTAACCCTCTCCCAACTCCAGGTAAACCTTCTTCACCCCCAACATTCAATCAGTCAAATGATTCCATTTTTGCTATGTTTCATTCATCACCTTGACCCAAATGTCTAAGGCTAGGTAAAAACAGTACTGTCAGATTTCATAAATTTGCAATAATGACTTAAACTGAAAGGAGACATTGCATGACAAGGGAAGTTAGACTACATCTCTGTTTGGTCCAGTTACATACTTCTTAAAAGAGAAAATAATTCATTTATTTAAACTCTTTGAACTATGGATGGTTTTTATGGGAAGTGTTCTAACTTGCCAAAGATTATCTTAAAGTGTTGACTAGAACTGAACAAGGTATTTATTCAGGAATAATAAGTTTCATGTAAAATATGACGTATTTCACTTTTCCCATTATCTGTACTTCAGAATGGTTTAGCATCCTTAATAATACTTTTATACAACAGTAATATAATACCAACTATATCGAATATCGGCAGCCGTCCGTCTCGAGAGACGATGGTGTAGCTTCTTAAGAGTCTATCTGCACCGCCGAGAATGGCTGTGCAGTCCGACTCAGGAGTGACACGGTATCTGTCTCCTCCCGTGTTGGATCGACATCTTGCGATGACGCTGGAGTGTCCTCTCCAGTGAAGCTGAAGCTACAGAGCCTGGGCAGGGTGATATGGAGGGTCTGCTGTTGCCCATGCAGCAGACCCCCCCTCTCTTCGCAGCTGAAGGAGTCAATACAGCTTGGCTTCAGGTGCGCCGCAGGAGTTGCCGGTGTTGACTACAACGTCAAACCGCCTTAGGGACTCCGGCTCCGGATTTTCTGTTGGTGTTTACTCCCTTAGCCTTTCCCCTGAAGAGGTATGCCGCAAGGCAGCGGAGGTTTTTTGGAGTCAGAGTTTTCCTTCTCTGATGTGCCCTGACTGGAAGATCGAACCAGCGACACTTAGCTCGCAGGCCGACGCTCAATCCACTGAGCCAAACCAGCCAGGGTAATAATACCAACTACCTATATATAAATCAATGATTAAATGCTTTATTTTTTTCCACATTAAATACTGCCATTTCTGGGATTTATCTCTAATGAAGATAAATTACATAAGTGTGTTTCTATTAAACTTGATCATGATGATAAAATTTGATTACTTGACAGAAGTTCTATCTCATTATATAGGAATCTATAGAGGCAAAAGAAGGAATTATTATTTGGATTAATGAGTACTAGGTAGGGAGATAGAAAGCCTAGTTCTTAAATAGTTGAACAACACTAATTGTACAACTTTAGGCAAATTATTTGATCTCTTAAGGTTTATATTTCTTTTTTTAAAGTCTATTTTATTGATTATGCTGTTACAGTTGTCCCAATTTCTTTTCCCTTGGCTCCCCTCTGCCCAGTACCCTCTTCCCTCCATCAATAATCCCTCCCCACTTAGTTCATGTTTATGGTCATGCATAAAAGTTCTTTGTCTCCACCCTTTTCTATGTTATTCTTAACTCCCCCCTGTCTTATTTGGTACCTACCAATTATGCTTCTTCATTCCTGCACCATGTCCCCATTTCTCTGCATTCCCCCTCCCAGCTGATAACCCTCCAAATGATCCTCGTACATGATTCTGTTCCTATTCTGGTTGTTTGCTTAGTTTTTTTTTTTTTTTTTTTTTTTTTTTTTAGGTTTTGTTGTTGATAGTTGTGAGTTTGTTGTCATTTTAAAGTTCATGGTTTTGGTCCTCTTTTTCTTTATTTAAGAAAGACTTATTTAGTCCCTTAACCTTTCATATAATAAGGGCTTGGTGATGATGACCTCCTTTAGCTTTACGTTGTCTGGGAAGCACTTCATCTGCCCCTCTATTCTAAATGAAAACTTTGCTGAATATAGTAATCTTGGTTGTAGATCTTTGCTTTTCATCACTTTGAATACTTCTTGCCAGTCCCTTCGTGCTTACAAAATTTCTTTTGAGAAATCAGCTAATAGTTTTATAGGGACCCCTTTGTAGGTAATTCTCTTCTTTTCTCTTGCTGCTTTTAAGATTCTCTCTTTATCTTTAACCTTTGACATTTTAATTATGATGTGTCTTGGAGTGGTCCTCTTTGGTTCTAGCTTATTTGGAACTCTCTGTGCTTCCTGGACTTGTATTTCTATTTCCTTCACCAAATTTGGAAAGTTTTCCTTCATTATTTTTTCACATGTTTTCAATTTCTTTCTCTTCCTCTTCTCCTTCTGGCACATCTATGATTTGGATATTGGCACATTAAAAGTTGTCCCAGAGATTCTTAAGCCTCTCCTTGTTTTTTTTAAAATTCTTGTTTCTTCATTCTGTATTTGTTAATTGTTTATTTCTTCCACATGTTCCAAATCCTTAATCTGAATCCTGTTTTCTCCCCTTCACCATCGGTTTTGTGTGGATTTCCTTTGTTTTACTTAGCATAGCCTTCACTTCTTCCCTCATGTGTTTGCAGCATTCAAGCATATCTCTCAAGACTGTGAGCATCTTTATCACCAGCGTTTTGAACTCTTTGTCTGTTAGGTTGTCTGTCTTCCCATTGCTTAGTTCTGCCACTGGAACCTTGACTGGTTCCCTTTTTTGGGTCATACTTCTCTGTCTCCTCAACCTGACAGGCTCCTGTGTTTGCCTCTGTGTCTTAGGTAGAGCTGTTACACCTGTAACATTGCAAGGGACAGAGCCTTAGGTATTCATCAGTACTGGGAGACCCATTTCAACACATTATAGAGTATATATGTGGGGGAGGGTAGGAGAGGGAACAATGCCACTTGGCTCAGCAACAATTCCTTTTCCAGGCACTTCTCCCACTTCTTGTATGGGACTATTGCCTCTTTAGCTGTTGCCCTAGTTGCAGTTCCCAGAGTGGGTGGGTCTGTGGACATTCTAGGGCTAGGGGGTGCTGTAAACAAGCAGATTCTGCTCAGAGACCTGCGGTTTCTTCCTCCACCCCAACCCTATTGGTTTTCACAGGCAGAAGCAATGTGGCTTTATTTTCCCCACGATGTGAGCTGTGCAGTCTGGTCTGTTCCTGGGAGCGCTCCCCAGGTGTCCCTCCCTACTTTTTTTAATGTGTGACTGTGCTTTCTGCTGGCCAGCCACAGCCACAGCCACTGTCACTGCTGCCACCTCCATACCATATCCTCTCTGCCCCAGCTCTGCCCCTTCTACTTGTCCAGATGAGTATTTCTTCTTTATATCTTTGTGTGTTGGACTTCAATGCAGCTCGGTTTTCTGGAACTTCTGGTTGTCTCTCTCTAGTTTTGGGGTAGTTGTATTCCTTGTTAGTTGTGGAGGGAGATGCAGCATATCTGTCTATGCCTCCATCTTGGCCTGAAGTTGTTGCAACTCAAGGCTTGTTTTTCTTCAATGGTAAAATTATATTTATTTTGTATTAAATCACCTCTTAGTTTTCTTTATTCTCAAAAATTAACCTTTCCATGATGATACCCCTGAATGCAAGGAGGAGTATAACAATATCTTGGTAAAAGTCTACTTGCCAATGGATAGAAAGCTCTAAGCAATGATGTTTTCCCAAATCTTACTCATCTACATATATTTTGAAGTCTCAAAGAATTATCAGACACGGTGTTTATCAGAAAGAACAATTTCTATAGAATGACAAGTTTATACATATGAAAAATGTAATGAATGGGTCAAAAGTGCTACAGGAATGTATTTTTCCCAAAGTCAACATGCATTTTAATACTATATCTTATAAAGACCTTATAATCAAATTTTCATCACATTAAATATTTTATTTTCAACCTCTTCTTTTTTTAGTTCTGTATCTAATGAAAAGTATTACCTCATTCAACATATGAAAGCATATTTTCAAAGTACTTTCTTTAGTATTTTTACTTGCTCTTTTAGACTATATACATTTTGCCTTTATTTTTCCTTTTTGCTATTTCATGTAAAGTTGCTGATCTTAGGAGAATGGGATTTTTATGAAAGGAAATAAAGGCCTTCTCCCAGACAAATATTCTGTGTGAGAAGAAAAAATGTATCTGTTTACAAGGTGTCAGTTTTTTCAGGGGTCACCTATTTCACAGATGGGCATACTCGGACCATATAACTATCACTGTGGGGTAGTCAGAATTTTTAAAATTTCTCTAGTCTTACCTTCCAAAGGTTCATTTAGTATTCTGAAAAAGCCAGGTAGTCACTGGAAATTTTAAGTAATATTGTAATGATTACATGATTATATAAATCAACATGTATGGATCACTTTTTATTTCCCTGAGAAATTTCCATGAAGTAGAATTATTATTAACCAGATTTATACTTAAAGATCTTGATATGCATTGACATACTACATTCTAGAAAGTTGTTACATTTTCTATTCTACCTGGAATGTTTGAGTCCTGTTTGCTTTTATCCTAGTCAACAGTCTAGATATCCTTAACTTAAAAACTAACAAGTCCATATATATTTTTCCTATCTGATAATTGAATAGATTCTAATGAAAAACTAGTCTAGATTTCCATCAAAACTCTCTGGTCAAGATACAGCCTATCATTGTCTTATACCTTCTTCAGTTGGTGGCAAGGGTACCAAGTTGTGAATTCTGACTTTGAAAAGGCCCCAAAGGAGTCCAGTCTCAACTCTGACAGTGACAGTGACCAGGATAATAGATCCAAAATGTTTTCTCCACTTCCTCTGTTCTCCCCTGTGTTTGAAAAGGCAGGTAAGACAGGGTGTCAGCTGCTCTTGTGTAGCCTTTGGGCATAATAATAACACAGCTTGGATGGAAGAACTTGGTCTCTGTTCAGTTCTGTTTTTCTTTGGGTTTCTTGACAGCTATTAACATATCAGCATTACATAGAAGAGGAGAAAAAGCATCGGTCCTGCTATGGGCAATGCTGACATTTTTTTTTAAAGCTGCACTTTGTGCAAAATAAATCTAACCATCTCAGAGCAGTAATATTTCTTCATCAGAATTTGTATCTATGAAAAAATTTTGTCCACTGTCCAAAAGTGTGATAAACAGAGAGTTCATATTTTCAATAATGTAAAATATTTATGAGGTGATTTTTATCAGGAAGGCACTTATTAAGCAACAGATTTGCAGACTCTATGCTTGGTGCAGAGCCTTCTCTGCCAACTTAAATAAACACCTAAGAGCTTCTTAAGAAAGACATAAAGAGCACAACAATGGAATACTGAATAAGAATATGTCTTTATAATGACTTGCTTTATAAGAACATTATAAAACATGTTTTTATAAAGTTAAGAAAACATTAAGTTAGGGACAAGCCACAATTTGAATAAACCTTCCTTTAAGTAATTTTATTTGAATATAATATAGCTTGCAATCTTTCAATATATAGATGCCATTTCAAATAAATTGGTATTGTGTGACCTGACTAATTTTTTTTTTTTTTTTTTTTTTTTTGTATAAAATAGGGTGATAACCACTGATTCTCAAGGTTGTCTTCCTGACAGGGACAGCTAGAACTCTGTTTTCTGAATTTGTCAAATCTGGCTTTCCCTGTATGTCCCTCAGAAACTTTAGCGTGCTGGCTTCAGACTTAGCACAATGTATATTATATGAAGAACTATCCTACTTCTAATTTAAAATTAAGCTGCCTAAATGCATTTTGACACCTGTCATTTCTTTGAACACAGAGGAACTCTCTGAACACAGAGGAACTCTCTGAACCTAGACCACTTGCCCACTCAATGCAACATAGCATTCCCTGAGCCTGAATTGGCCACCATAGCTCTGTTCTGTCAAGGTAATTGCTATCACAATTCACAACTGCTGTATCTTTTCTTCAAGGAAATGTCACTCAGATTTAGTCTACCTAATTCACCTTGAACACCATCACCTAAATCCAAGCTTTTTTCATTTCATGACTCTACATCTGAGAGAGGCTCTTAAATATTATCCTGCTCTCTTCCAATGTGCTAACATCTGTATTATTGCCCATTATACTTTTCCATTAGGTCATTTCATTTTTGAAAACAGTAGTAAGCACTTCTTTCTTACCTCAGTTTTCAAAACTTTATGAGACTGTTACAATCATTTAAATCTGAAAGTCTTCCATTTCATCTCACATTCTTACCACAAAAAGTTTAGGAAACATGAATTACACAAGCAATTATGATATAGTCTATTATATTTAATTCTAATTTTTTAAATGTTTGTTTTAATTTAATAAGTGACTTCATGAGCCACTACTAATTTTGTAACTTATTAATGATAAATTCTAGAGAGATTTTCATGATCTTATAAGAGAATATGAGGATGAACAAATGATAACAAATTAAGAGAGAAAATAATCACCAATGTTCACCTGCTATACAGGATTAGGTCATAAATAAACTTTTAGAAAGTAAAGGGACTTTGAGATTCTCCTTTTCTGGCAGATGACAGTTAACAAGCATTTATTGAGTGTAATTACTGTTGGAGATACCAAGTATGTTAGATAGTTAATGCTGATAAGAAACATACTAGTTGCATTGTTTCTGTCATTTTGATGCTTAGAAGAGGACACACTTTTTGTGCAGGAGTATCAAAATGTTTTTATCACCCCATGTGGCTTCCCTGAATGTAAAAGATAAAAGTTTATTTAGAAGTCATTGCTTCTTTAATAAACTTTAATTTCTAAGATAGGCAAATCCTCATTTATTACCTACTGTTGGAATCCTAAACACTTGTATTTTTTTAAATATGGCATTTAACTGGATAGTATATATTGCAGTATTTACAAACTTATTGAGATATGATAAATAAGTTTTGTTTCCACCTAAGTAGCTTTCTGTTGAACTTCTCCTGTGATGTTTCAAACAAGAGTGGGCTAGTCCTTTTATATATTTAAATTTTGGAATTTGGAAGAAAAAATAAAGATGATGGAAGAGGTGAAATGGGAGAAATGAGAGAAGAAAAGATGTAAGAAGGAGAAAAGAAGGCAGAGAGGAAAAAAAGAAGAAAGAAAATGTGTTTCAATGTCATAAGTACACAAGCAAAATTTTGGGCTCTCCTATGTAAAAATTCTTTCACTCTCAAACATCCAGAGGTAAGCATGCTGGGTCCTCACTGATGGGCTGTGCAAGACATCTGTGAAAGTAAACAAACATACAAATCTGCATATGCCATTCTTTTACACATGCTCCATCTCCCAGAATAAAATCCTACTTATTTATTTCCTGACTGTACTCAGAGAAATTGAAGTTGGCATGTATGTAATTGAAATTTATTTTAAAATACATGATTTCGGATTTATAATTTCTTAAACCTCTTTTTCATGCTAAGAATTTTCATAAATGTAAGAGAATTTATAAAAGATTTGTGACTCTCATCTTGTGCCTGAATCTTTCTCTTAGTCATTCTTCACTCCTAGAAAATGGGATATGTATTACTTGGTTTGCCATTTACTTAACCCATGGTTTTTAGAAGGATCTTTGTCCATCATGGTAATGAAGTGTGACTATCACTGAGGTTGTACAAAACCATTGATTTAATGACACTACATAGTAACTGAATAGCCTTCCAAATTGTGGGTTAATTTTTTTTGTTTTTTTTTGTTTTAACCAAGAACCTCTATTCCAGTATTCTTAGATTTTTAATCCTTTTCTTTTGGTAAATATTTTCTCAGTTTTGCAAAAATTCTAGATATTCTCATTCTGATTCTGTTCATGCTGAGCTAAAAGAGAAATATATTTCCTTTCAAATTTAAGTAAAGGACTTAGCAGTTGGCCTTAGTTTTCCTTAACCTCAGTGTAGATGAACTTCGGATGAGAAAAATGAAAGGGAAGAAGAGGGAGAAAATGCCATCAGATGAGCAAAGTTTCTACGTAGTGTAAAATTATGCATATTCCAGTCAAAAATACTGCCATCCTGTGATCAAAGAAAGTAAAATGTATCAAAATAAATTATTTTAAGAACAGAAACTTTTGTCTTGTTTTTAAACTCAAGCTCTATCAATATTTATGGAGTACCTATTATGTGATGCCCCTGGCTGGTTTGGCTCAGTGGATTGAGCGTCGGCCTGCGAGCTAAGTGTCGCTGGTTCGATCTTCCAGTCAGGGCACATCAGAGAAGGAAAACTCTGACTCCAAAAAACCTCCGCTGCCTTGTGGCATACCTCTTCAGGGGAAAGGCTAGGGGAGTAAACCCCGACAGAAAATCCGGAGCCGGAGTCCCTAAGGCGGTTTGACGTTGCAGTCAACACCGGCAACTCCTGTGGCGCACCTGAAGCCAAGCTGTATTGACTCCGTCTTTCCCTTGGACCCTTCAGCTGCGAAGAGAGGGGGGGTCTGCTGCATGGGCAACAGCAGACCCTCCATATCACCCTGCCCAGGCTCTGTAGCTTCAGCTTCACTGGAGAGGACACTCCAGCATCATCACAAGATGTCGATACAACACGGGAGGAGACAGATACCATGTCACTCCCGAGTTGGACTGCACAGCCATTCTTGGCGGTGCAGATAGACTCTTAAGAAGCTACACCATCGTCTCTCGAGACTGACGGCTGCCGACTGATTATGTGATAGTCATATCACCTTTTCTTTCATTTTAAAAACAATGCTATGAATAAAAATTATTATGCACATTATGCTGAATCTACAACTAAGCTCTGACAGGTTAAATTTTATTAAAAGTCACACAGAGATTCAAACCCAGACACTTCAAGTTGAATGCCTTTGCTGTTATATGAGTTCTGTCCAGAAAGTATCCAGCCACATAATATGAAAGAGACATTTATTGAAGAAGATACAAGATACAAGAAACATGTACATAGGAAAATGACCCCAGTCCCCTTCAAAGTAGGAGCCTTGGGACCCCACACAGTTCTCCCAATTGCCATCAGCTGCTTCATTGTACTTTCCTGAATCTCATCAATCATTTGAAATCTCTTCCCTTTCAAAGGTGATTTTAGTTTTGAGAAAAGCCAGAAGTCACAGGGCACCAAATCTGAGCTGTAGTGAGGCTGTGTCACCTGGATGATTTGATGTTTCACCAAAAATCTCTGTACAAGATGTGATACATGAGCAGGTGTATCATGATGAAGCTGCCAATCACCAGTTGCCTATAGCTGCAGGCTTCTGAGTCATCCAAATAGTTTCTACCAAAGAATGTTCAAGCTTAATGAAAAACGTGATGCAGATTGGTTACTCTATTTGCTCAGTCATTTTGAATGTGATGGCCACACACTACACATGCTCACTCAACAATGTCTACTGCCCCCACTGACTAGTACAGTGAAGTCATCATTGTTAATGCATGCACATTCTGTTCTTGATATATTAATAATGGCTGGACTTTTTCAGGACAGACCTTTTTGTATATCATTAGATGATACCGTGTCTCTCAAATTTTTGGTGTAGAGTTGTTGGTAATATGAAGAGTTCCAGCTAAAATTAAAATTGACAAATGAATAAAAATGGACTTATCCTTAATTCAAAATTTTATTAAGCATTTTAAATTATCACGTGCTGTTAATGTTCACTCACAAAACTGAAGTTTTATTGTCTAACAAATAATTCTTGAATAAAGTTTATTTTTAAGCACTGATAACAATTTGAGATGTAACTTTAATTCCTGAAAGAAGAAAGTATTTTTTTTCAGATTCCACAAGGCAAACTGATGCATCAGACATTCATTTCTTAATATGTGCTTTTACACATTTTTATTTTTAAAAACTACAAAAATATAATATAATTAAAAGAAGTTTTTATTAACATCTTAAGCATTATTTTATCTAAAAATTAGACTCAAATTGAAACAGTGATTCTAGAACAGAAAACCAAGTTAACCAAAAACACTTTTAAGCATATGAATAAGCCAATATTTGTACAGTTTTTCTTTTTCTTTTTGTCTGTTTCATCTCGTGTAACTAGTCACAGCATACTGAATAATTTCCTTTGAATTGTTTCTTTTACTTTCCTCCTGAGAATTGAAATATTAGATCTGGTAGCACATTCACAGATACTTATGAATCCTTGCTTGACGAATTCTCAACTTTTCTAATAGCAGACTTTGAGTTCAAATGAGCCCAGAATTTCCAAGGAGATACTCCTTGAGCAACGAGGAGTGGTGGTTCATCTGTTTGTTTGAATCATTCCTGTTATACAGATATCATTAAAAAGTTAAAAACACGGGATGGAATGCCCGTGCTGATTTCCTGAGCTGCTTCTCAACGAGGTTTCACTTGCCTGGTGAGAGGCTGATATAAGTGTTTCCAGAGCAGAAATAAGATTTCTGTTCCTATTTCCTAAGGCCATAAAAATCTTTGTTCTTTGTACCTTGGTAGATGAGAAGTGGTGAAAAGCATAGCAGGCAAAAAAGAAAAGAAAGAATGAGAGCTTTTAATGTCCCTCCTCTGCTTCTTTTAGAACTGGTCCTATGCAATTCAGTGCCCCTGACCATCTCAGGCTAGGAGGGCTCTTAAGTTGCCTGTGACTCCAAACTATCTAAAAGTAAGGAAGAAAATAGATATAAGAAGGAAAACCAAATATTCACAGAAAATATTAAAAACAAAAAGGCTAAAGTTGATTAATGAAATGATATATCCTTATGGTTTTACCATCTTGTCAATAACTTGGATACTAATGTCAGAGAAGGTATGCTTATGTTTGGAGATGACCTGACTATGGGACACTTGGCCAATACATTTGAAAAAATACAAATTTTTAAAACTATATACCTCAATAGCATAAGAAATTATTTTCTCACAAGAGGAAAATTAATGTGGGTAGATATAAAAGTTCATATTTACTAAACACACAGAAATGGAAATAATCATATTTACACAAATATCTAAGGAGAGGTGCTATTTAACAAGAGTTAATGTAAAAAAAAAATACATGAGCACTTTAGCACATCATGAGCCAGATAGCATGATATGGCTGATGAAAATATTCTCAAGTCATTTTAGGTAGCATGTTTAGAAGCAATGTATAAGAATAAAAGCAGGTATTGCATCCTACCATTTTTATGTTCTTTTAGTATTTATTACAACTTAATATTACCAACTCATTTCTTGTTTAATTCATGTCTTTTCCACTAGCTTGTAACTCCACATCACACTTGTTTTATTCACTAATACATGCTCATCTTATGCCTACATGACCCAAGGTATATCTTCAAAGTATCTGATACACGGTACCTGAAAAGAATTTAATGGGTGTAATATAAAAAGTTGGGGCCCAGATTGGTAAATCATGTATGGCAGCCCAGGATACAGAACCAGAATCAATATGTAGAAATCATTCAGAGATTAATTAAATTCAGCTTATTTTATTATAACTATTTGGAAGCTTATTGATATTCCAAAATGGAGTGGCCTGGATTTCTGATTAAACTCTGTGAATTAGAAACACATCTGTATATCAGTTGAGGACCCAGTGCTTATTAAATAGAGAGAAATAAGAGCTAAAGTCTATATTCTGAGTGATGATACATCAACTTTTTTTTCAACTGTGATCCAAAAATCCTATACAAACAAACAAGCAAAATAGAACCAGAGACATGTAAACAAGGAACCAACTGACAGTAACCAGAATGGCGCGGGGAGGGGGCAAAGGAGGGATAGAAGGGAAAGGGTCTAGTTAAGGACCTAGAGTGTGAATGACCCATGGACATGGACGACAGGGTGGGGATTGACTGTGGGAAAAAGGGTGGATGGGATGGGGGGGGACAGTGGGGGGAAATGTGGGACAACTGTAACAGAAAAAACAATAAGTTTAAAAAAACTAAAAACAAAAATCCTAATTGTACTATCTGAAGAAGGAGTTTGGAAATCTCTTATTTAAAAATGGAGAAAAGATGCATAGATATCTCCACATAGTTATCCCAAATAAAATAACTCTGTCTGCTTATTGTATAGTGAGGATCATTATTCCTCAAACTACATCTGTGATAAGAATTTCTAATCAGCCTTTCATGTCCCTTTCTTAAATGTGAATGATTCAAGCAATGATGAGATATAAGTAAATAAATAACAAACAAGTAAGCAAGCAAGCACTTATAGAATGCCAGAGCCTATTCTGACACTGAAAATCCATCTGGGGAGTATGGACATATTTTTTTTTTTTTTTTTACAAAGGATAGTAAAATAAAGTTAAAAAACATGTTATTTAGTGAAACCAAAATTTTCTCAAGTAATAAAATATATTTAATGTCTCAGCTCTGGGAAATATTTATTCAATCATTCATAGTAAAACTACTGAATATTGACTTATATTGGATGAATGAATGGGGAATAATGTGGGATGAGGGTGCGAGCTATGGTCTCATAATATTTACTAAGATATCAGAGAATATATAAAAACTTTAAATCAAGAAAATGCTTTGTAATTGTTATCACTCACTACATAACCAATTATTCACAAATTTAGTAGCTTAAACAGCATTTAAGATATATTTTACATAATTTCTATAGATCAGGAATATGGGAGTGGCTTAAGTGTGTGGATGGGATCTCATGAGGTTAGAGTCAAGATGCTAGCCAGCCCTGTAGGTATTAAGGCTTGACTGGTGCTCAATGATTCACTTCCAAAATGATTTACTCATGTGGATGGCAGGTAATCGTTAGGAGAGATGCTTCAGTCTCCTCAACACAAGCCTCCCCTTAGTGTTAGTTAAGACTCACAGTATGGCAGCTACCATTTCTCTACAGTGAGTGATTCAAGAAAAAGCTTGAAGTAGAGGAAATGTCACTATGACTAATCTCAGATATCACAATTATTTTTATAAAATCTATTAGTTATGGAGATCAACTCTAAATTCAGGATTGAAGGAGATTTGATATGGACCTAACTACCACAAGCAGTGTGTGTGTGGGGGGGAAGGGGTGTTATATGAGATAAACTTGAGAACCAATCTCAAAATGGCTAACAAGGAGCTCCAGAGGGGAGACCCCAGTATTTGAAAAAGATTAAGTTTTGTAATTATTTATGTAAATAAAACAAGTCTTAGACCTTCTCTCCTAAAATGCTTGTAAATATTTAGCAGCATAATTACTGAAGGGGATCTTGAGTTACTGAGGATAAGGTACATGCCTCCTATAAATTCTGTGTATCTGCTTCCCAGCACCGCTAATATGGTGCAAGCAGCATATGAGTACTTGGAATTGGCTGTTATGTATGAATGTCTTTAAGAGAGCTCCAGAACCACAAGTACTGAGTAGGATGCTGGAGAAAAGGTAATAGGGAAAAAATGAAATAAAGAAAAAAAGAAAAGGAAGAGAAATAAATAACTAAGTAAATAGCCAAATGAATGTCTTTAGAAGGCATACCTCTTAATAGAACATTAATATTCCTAAGGATGTCAGGAAATAAATCTACCCACTTGATAATGGCTGGAAATTGGCATCTTAAGATATAGATCTTTCCTTCTCCATATCTATATTATATCAAATCAATGTAGCTTACATGCTCACTGTAGAAATAAAAGAATTTTAATAAAGCTGGGTTGTGTGACTAATATTCTTGAATTGTGGTGCATAAAAAACCTTCATGCAGGAAATTAAAGAGGAAAATAAAAAACCAATATCCTTACTTTTCAGTGGGGAATGAAATTTAAAATGATTATAGAAAATAGATAATTTTCAAATCAGTATTCTGCACTTTGGGGGAAGAGCATATTTTTCTCCTGCATAAATTATGTGAGAACACATCTCAGAAACTCAATCTTAAGGTAAGCAAAGAGCATTTCAAAAAGTAAATTGATAATCTCCAAAGGAATGAAATACACTGTGGTAGGGAGTCGACTCCAGTGCCCCAGTAATTATGGCTTTGCCAGCATTTCTGTGGCAAACTATTCTGAAACATCTTTTACCCTACCCTCATTGCCTGTTAATAGTGGCAGAATTGAGCGCTTATCCCAGGCTTTGAGTATGTAGCTGATATATATTTTTCTTCTTTAAGTGAAACTCCTTTAAAATAATACAACTTTCCAACTTCTTCAAAGAAAATGTTTACAGTTCCAGTCTTCTCTCATGCTTCATCTATTAAGTTTGCATATGTGATCATATCATAAAATGATCTTATTTTATAATCACACTTTAGAATCATGTTCCATAAACCATATAATAATGTTTAAAAACCACTAATCTTAGAGTTGAAGTCCTGTGTTAACATAGCTGCTTATTTGTTTGGTTGCCTTAAGTCAGCCACTTTCCATTCAGGAGTCTCTCTCTTTGTCTCTCTCTGTCTCTGTCTCTGTTTTCAATCTGTAAAGTCAGAACAGTGAACTTGATAGTCTCAAAGATATCTTTGGGCTCTAACATCATTCATGGTTGAATAGAGAGTAAGGTTTGAACCAAATCTAAAGTATGTATCTCCTAACTCTCAGTTTGGTATGTACACAAATGATAGATTTATGATTTTTGGTTTGTTTCATTTTTTGTCTTTTTAATTTTATTAATTTTATATTATCATAGTAAGAACACTTAATACAAGGTTGACCTTCTTAAATGTTTACATTTACAATATGGTGTTGTTTACTACAGGTACAGTGTTATGCAGATCTCTAGAACATATTTATCTTGCTTCACTGAAACATTATGCCCATTGATTATTAACTTCCCACTTTCTTCTATGCCCAACCCTTGGAAACCACCATACCACTCTTTGCTTCTATGAAATTGACTATTTTAGATACTACACATAATCATGCAGGATCTCTCTTTCTGTGACTGGCTTATTTTACTCAGCGTAACTTCTTTCGTGTTCATTTATATTGTCACATAATGCATAACTCCTTTTTTAAGGCTGAAAAATATTCTATTGTATGTGTACTACGTTTTCGTTATCCGTTTGTCTGTCAATGGACTTTTAGGTTGTTTCTTCATCTTCGCTACTGTGAATAAAACTGTTATGAATATGGGAGTGTTAATATCTTTTTTAAGATCCTGATTTCAATTTTTTGGATAAATACCCAGAAATTGGATGCTGGATCATATGGTAGAGAAAATGTAACTATTCTGAATACTTTTCTAGGCATATGAGTTAGGTTAAAAAAATAAGGAAGGAAGATGGTGCCCACTTGTTATGCTTTCCTGAGGCCTTAATCAGGGAACTGTACAGAAATAGTGAGACATCTGTCTAACCAAAATTCATATTTTTATATCTCCATCAACGTCTAAGTATGTGCATGACTTGACTTCCTTTT
Source organism: Furipterus horrens (assembly GCF_987537825.1). NCBI lineage: Eukaryota > Metazoa > Chordata > Mammalia > Chiroptera > Furipteridae > Furipterus > Furipterus horrens. The sequence continues at coordinate 126,774,097 of NW_028327171.1, read as the reverse complement.
AATATGACAAAATTAACATCTTGATGAGGCATAAAGTATTCTAAAATATCTCACTTACAAAACTAAAATCCAATACTCATAACATTCGGTGATGATTTGCCGTGATTTTTCCTCCTGGACCAAAGATGGAAAGTCATCCTGCAGACATGAGTGTTTAATTAGAATATAGTAGTGCTTTACTTTAGCGATGATTATTCTTACGTGTTTTTAGATAACTATTTGCAGGATTATTTTACAAATGTGTTTTGGCTAAATGACCTCAAGACTAAAGTTATATATTTGTGTGAAATTCACTAGAAAATGCATCATTATAACCATAATATTATTTGTTTCTTTCACATGTATAATTAAGTAGATTGCATCTCTCTAGTTTCCACCAACAGGCTTTTAATCTACTGTTAGCTTCTGACATGATGTAACAAGTGAGAGGCATGTGCTTTGCAGACAGAAAGACCTGGCTTAAAATCTCATGTCTGTACTTCAAAGTTACATTGATCCTTGGAAAGTTACTTAATTTCTCTGAGCCTCTGTTTCCTCTTTCATAAAATAGAACTAATAGCCTTCTTTCATGAAGCTCTGTGTATTAATATATATTCTAACTATTTTCACTGTATTTGTGATTTTATATGAAATAGAGATATTTGTCGGGTCGGCAGCCGTCCGTCTCAAGAGACGATGGTGTAGCTTCTTAAGAGTCTATCTGCACTGCCGAGAATGGCTGTGCAGTCCGACTCAGGAGTGACACGGTATCTGTCTCCTCCCGTGTTGAATCGACATCTTGTGATGACGCTGGAGTGTCCTCTCCAGTGAAGCTGAAGCTACAGAGCCTGGGCAGGGTGATATGGAGGGTCTGCTGTTGCCCATGCAGCAGACCCCCCCTCTCTTCGCAGCTGAAGGGTCCAAGGGAAAGACGGAGTCAATACAGCTTGGCTTCAGGTGCGCCGCAGGAGTTGCCGGTGTTGACTACAACGTCAAACCGCCTTAGGGACTCCGGCTCCGGATTTTCTGTCGGGGTTTACTCCCTTAGCCTTTCCCCTGAAGAGGTATGCCGCAAGGCAGCAGAGGTTTTTTGGAGTCAGAGTTTTCCTTCTCTGAGAGATATTTGTATGCCTAACAATATTATATGCATTAAAAATTTTGAATACATGTATCTTGTTTTTGGTTTTGTTTTACCACCTCTATCACTTTTCATGCACTCACAATGACAATTATCACAGCAGGTAATTTTAGAAATAATCTTACCACAAGGCAGAGAGATGTCAATAAATCAGTTGTATAAAATAGGACATAAAGCAAAGAATGTGTTCATTTTTTTAATGATTGTTATCATGACTGCTTCATGGCTTTTATACTTTGCTGCTGAGGGAATCCATATTTAACCAAGACATCAAGGAATTTCATTCTCATAGTGTTCTGTGGTTTGTTTCTGTGACTTGCTGCTGAAGAGATTTCTAGGAAAGCCAGATGCTTGGATGCTATTTTTATGTAGACAGGAGAGGAATTGCTCCATTTTTTCAAAGTTCTTGGCATGGTGATTTTTATTTTGGTGATTGACCAGGTGGGAGTTTCATATTCCTGAATGAAGTTCAGGAAGTTCCAATGCTTAGCCCAGTGTTGAATGAACACCCAGAGTATATTTGAAGGCTCATATTTGTGTAATATATCCATGGTTTCTGATTTATATATGCTGACAGAGTGTCTTTTGGTTCTTGGTGGATAGAAATTCCTGTCTTGTTTCATCATATTAGTTCTGTGCCTCAGTGTCCATTAGTTCTTTACAGCTAAGAGCCTCCAACCATTTTTATGTATCATTAACTACTGCCTGCCCATTATATAAAATGTGCACTGTGTTTCTAAGGCTCCTCTGTATGGAGCAAGCTCAATGTTCCCATGTTCTGCTTCCTCTTTTCCACTTAATTTTCCTATCACAAACCTCCCTCTTCAGCAAATCCTTTCCTAACAACTTGAACATATTCTTGCTAACAAGAATCCTCAGAGCCTCTTTAACACTGAGAGCCAATGCAGTATTGTTTCATTTTGCATTTCCTCAAAATTAGACTCTGAGCATGGCTTTAAGTGGATCTAAGATGATCTTGGAAACCTCAGTGAGAAAGTTGGACAGGAAATAAAATGCACACTAAAGGGTACATAGTCAAGCATGTTAGCACCATAGGCAGCTGGAGTTTAATCCCTCTGTGGAGTTCTGGGGAACAGTATTGAACACATGCTTCAGAGATACTGCTATGCCTTCCCACAGGAGGGAGAGGGGTGAACTCAGTCCTTTATTTAAAGGTAAACCTAAGGGTAATAATTACCAACCATTCTGTGGACTATGAAGAGAAAGCCCAAGAAATTACTGGGGGTAGAACAACAAAGGTAATATCAGATGAAATTCAGAGCATGCACTGACATGGTAAGGGCCAAAGGGATATGAGAAGAAAATGAAGAGTCTACCATTATCTTCTTTAAAACAATTCCCTTGGGTGATTTTAGAATGGCAGGATTATTAACTTTCCCAGGGTCATTGTAACTATGAAGTACAGACATGAGATTCCAAGCCCGGTCTTTCTGCCTGCAAAAAATATGCTTCTCACTTGCTGCATTTTGGCAGAGGAAACCAGCATATGAAAAGTCTACAGGTGGAAACCAGAGATAGAGTTTACTTCTATCTAGAAATAAAGAAAATCAGGGTTATAGTGATGCCCTAGTAGATTTCACAAAAACTTATAACTTTGGGCTTGAGATCATTTAGCCAAAAATATTTGTAAATTTGAGAATTTTAGATCAGTTCTCAGCTATGTTTCTTAAATAGGCTGTTGAGAGCATTTAGGTGAGACATTTCCTCATTGGGTGGAGCCGTGTACACACATGGTAAGGCCTGCCCATTTAGTGTCAGTCAGACACCCAGGTATTCTGACTACAAATCGCCACAGCACATTTCTAATTACCTCCTGATAGTAACATGACTATTGGTTAAACATTTCTCTGAATTCCACAATTTTATAGGAAAAGGAATTCTGTTTTGAAGAGGCAGAGTGACTTGCAAAGGTACTTGGAAACCACAGTGCTCATCTCCTGAGGTCCCTGCAGTGACAGCAGAGATCATCTCTTTGAGAATGACCATGTCCAATAGTCTTCATGCCTAGACAGCAGTAAATACTGGGTACATTTAAGTAACATTTGAGTGAATAATGAATATTAAATTATTATGTGGACTAGTCAAATAGCCCTTTGATATTCTCACTGGTTTTTTCATCTCCCTTCTTAACTATAAATAGTTATACACAAAGGAGAGGATGAAAAAAAGAGACTCCATTGAAAATTATTACAAGTCAGCAAAAATATTTGCACATTTAAAAACATATTTTGTTAAATTACCTTGTTATTGTGACCACTGAAGTTTACTTGATACATGCTGTCATGTGAGGATGTCATCACAAATGAAATGATTACTTACCTGAGTAGCTCCTTTCTTTAACCATATATTCTCCACATGCTTAGTTTTGTCGAACTGAATGAGTGGGTAATTTTTGTGTTTATGTATTGTTAAAGAGTTAAAATGTAGTTGGGAGAGAAAGTGAAATAATGAGAATGAGGGCATTTTAAAAGAATAAACCCTCCTCTTTGAGGGTAGATTATATTTCTTCCTTCTGTGGCTTGTTGTGTTTTCTGCCCCTTCTGTAGACAGATGCTATTGGTATCATCCATATTTCTAAGAAGTGATGAAAATCTGTTGGTTCTATAAATTTTTTTTAAATGGTTAAGAGTCAACAGAGTAGAGAAATAACTGCCAAAAAGGTTGAGGAAAATAAAGAATAAAGGAGGAATTGTAAACACTTTGGGATCAAAAAAAGTAAAAATAAATAACTTTGATGTTAAACAGATGAGGAAAGTGAGAATAAAAAATTTAAGTTTTTCTTTCCCCTATAAAAAGGAATAAATCAAATTAAGTAATTTTAGTAAGTACTAAAATTAATAAAAACTACCAAGACAAAAAAATGTGTTTAATGATAAAAGTATAATTATTAAAGTTAATAAAAAACTAGTTATATTTTTATTATACCTGACTTGCCAAGCACTATAATAAATCACACACATGCACACATACAACTTTTTTTTTTTGGTCTTACTTCAGACTGTTTTATTTTTAAAATAGAATCATATGTGTTTTATAGAGGCCATTGTTTATCTCATCTGATTAACTAATTATAAATTCTAGAATGGTGTGGACTTGTCAGCTGCATCACCCATGGCTCCACAGGGTGGAGAAATTCAAATTCTGTTTATAATATTTCTTCGTTACAGAATAAACATATTCTCAAGTTGCTGCAGTTATCTATAAAATATAAACTCAAGAAGAAGAATTATATTAATATCAAAGTAGACTTTATAACAATATTAGCAAGGATAAAAAGGTACATTGCATAATTATAAAAGACAAGGTAACAACCCTAAATATGTGCTAATTTTGAGTTTTAAAATACACAAAACAGAAACTGACAGAAATAATAGGAGAAATACACCAATGCACAGTGGCACATAAAAGCCCGATAAACCTTTAGATTCCCTGTGATAAATGAGCATCTCTAATGGTAGAAAATGGGTAGTATCTGGGAGGAGTTTCAATCCTAAATTGCATATTACCTAATCAATAATAGATGACTTAACAGAACTGTTGTCAGAACTATTTCAGAATCCAATGCTGAAATGTATTTTATAGGTCCGAATGTGAACCCTCTCTCTTCTAAATGTAATAACTATAAATATTAGATCTGTATGAAAAACAATAACTTTAAAATGCATGTCTCAAAAATAAGTTATCTATTTATTTTGGGAATTTTAAAAATTAATCTTATTATAAAAGATAGCACTATGGTAAAGGAAGTATTTTCTAATAGAAACCTACAAAACCTAATAATAATCCTCTTTGCTAAAACTATTGAATGGCCTTTGATCTTTTTAATATACTTAAAAATGTATCTGTCCAGTCTAACAAAATATTGTACTTCAATTTGTTCAGGGATAATGATACAATAAAATGTAGGCTTTATGCACAGAAAAAGAAAAGAAGAAGAAGAGGAAGAATTGTTAAATGAAAGAGTAGGGCAACATATTTGAAAATATAATTAACGATTGTTTAAAATTAGGAAGTCATATCTCTTTAAGACCTTTGTAATTATTTATGAGATTAATAACATGAATGCCAAACCAAATATTTTGTAAAAATGGCAGAATCAATTATTTACAAGAAATTAGAAATTTTATCCTGAATTCATTTTCATTTTTCTTTCCAAAGGGAATTGAAATGGAGATTATGTTAGAGAATTGAGTTTGATAGTACATTTAGAAAATTATAACATCATGAGTATCAATTAAATAGATGTGAAAGATATCTGGACACAGTCTGGATTATTAAACCGATTATTTCAAAAATTAGAGATATTTCTAATATGGGACTTGTAAAATTTTTAAAAATTCTAAATTATTCAAACCTGCTTAAATTCATTAAGTTTTGATTTAGATGAAATAGAAAAGTAACTTTGTTAAAACTCTGTAAATTAACTTGTGGATTCTAATCTAGGGCATCCAACTTCATATACCTTATCTATGCCAGGATAGCTTTGAATCTCATATTTTGTGCAACAGAGTGTATTGTGCTATGGAATGGAATTAGACAATTATGATAATGAAAATACCACTTTGTACATAAAGCAAAGATTTATTTGTGATAATTGTGTAACTACTCTGTATATTATCTCATTGAATTCTCATAAAATATATGTGATAAGTACTGTTATATTTTTCTATTTTCCAAATGCAGTAAGTGAGTCACAGAGGATTAAATATCTTGACCATGGTTATTCAGCTGATAGGTAGGAAATCTGCTTTAGCCCTCCAGGCCCCTGCCCTAAGTCAGAATACATACGTATATTCTGATCAACACTAATGTATTTCCACCCCAAACATTGTTTTTCAAAGCAGATTCCTAATGTTAAATCAGCAGTTATTTATCTACAAAAAAAATATGTTGTTATTTGCAGTACTAGTGCAGATTATTCTTCAGATCTTTTTTTATTGACTATCTCTGTAGCATTTGATGAAGTTGACCACCACCTCTCTCTGGACCCCATTATGCTCTTGCTTTCCCAGGTACCTGCACACTTCTTGTTGACCTCTTATCCCTCTGATGGTTACTTCTCTGACTCTTTTACAGACTTCTCTTCTGCCTTTCTGAAAAAGTCGGTGTTGTATACTATGTCATTTTTATAATACACATTGCTGTTGGGCAATTATGCATGTTCAACCACCATCTCATGCTATTAACTTCAGTCTAGACTGCTCCAGAATTTTAGACTCATTCCTCAAACTGGACACCATTAAAAGCTTGATGTACATAAACTTGATCCAAAAAGTTTATGTACATATAGTAAATTATATTCCCATGACCTTGTTCTTATACCCAATCCACCACAACAGAACCCAGAAAGTACTTTGTGAGTCTCCCAATATTAAATTTCACTGTTTAATCTTAATCCATTCATTATTTTTGTAAATGTCCCATATTTATTTGCCACTGAAATGTATTTAATACAGTTATAATGAATGCAGAACATGACACCTGACAAAAGCAAGACCTTTTGAGAAACCAAAAGTTGAGTATAGTATATCATGAAAATATCCACATAAACAAAATAATTATTTTTAAATAATTTTAAAATATTTATATATTAAGAAATTTTAATTTGATGGTGCTATAATTATGGACATGATAAAGTACTGCCGTCATGAGGCTTATATTCTTGTTAAGAGGTTGGTGTTGATAAAAACAATAAATCTGAAAAAAAAATAATATGCTTTCTACTAGGGATGAGTGTTTCAAAAAGGTGTTAAACAGATAAGTCGTTAAAGAATAAAAGGAGGTAATGTTTTATCTAAAATATACATTGAGTGAAATGTGTTAGTAACATGACTATCTCTGTTGTACATTACCAGCAAGATTGTCAGGAATAAAAAAGTTTTTTCCTGAGAAGGTGATATTTGATCAGACTTATGAATGATGAAATGGTGGAATTTATGAAGAATTGGATAAAGAGTGTAATAGGCAGTGGGAAGAGCAAGTTCAAAGAACCTAACTTGTCCAAAGAGCAAGTTCAAAGGTCCAGGCCTTCATATCTCATTGTTCTGTGTCTCTTGGTTTCACTTACGTAGGATTTGATCCATGAAATACTTTTCTCTCCACTATCACTGGTCTAATCAGGAATTCTAAGAGGCTCTGATCTTTCTTCCTCTAAATCTGTTCACGATGCAGCCAAAGTTACTGATTTCTCTAATATCAAAATCTAATTACGTGACTTCGGGTCTTAAAACTTTCTAGGATTTCTTTGTGCAGCTGTGTATCTCAAAACAACAAAGGATATTATGATTTAAACAGTACTCCCTAGAGTGGTGTGACCTGGTGGCCCTGAGCTACATGCCATCAATTGTAAAAGGGAGGCAGAAATTCTGTATGACAGTCTATTTTCTTCTTGGTTTAATTGTATCTATTCTTATAATCATATTTCTCACAATTTCCTATCTATAACATTTTTGTCTCAATAGCTTCTGTTCATTCTTTGAACTTTATCTCAGATATCACCTGCATAGAGTAGCCTTCCTAAATCTAGATTAAATACCTGTATTTCAGTCCTCATTTTTTAAAGTTTGTATCCTATTTATAGTTCTTAAATTCATGTCTGCACATATTAGCTCCTTGCTTAGAATACTTTTTATGTTCCCATTATCTATAACAAGTCTAATATCCTTGGCATGGCTATTTCCTTAAAGTGCTCTCATCTTTTTCATAAAAGATCAATACTCAGCTATAGACACAATTTTCTGAATAGGTCCAGCTCTTTCTAACACTTCTGCCATTCCCCCTGCTGATTCCTCTGTATAATCCTCTACTATTCTAGTCACCTACTCTTTTTTCAAGGCTCAGTCAAATGTCACGTGGTGAGACTTTTTCTGACCTGGGCGTAAAACGTTCTCAATGTCCCTGCTTTATTCTGTGTAAAATATTGATCACAATACCTGTTACTATTTATTGAGTTTAGTCATTTACTATTCTGTTTTCTTTAAGAAACTCAGTGAATATGGTACTTTTTCTAACTTTATTTTTTTTTAAATGAATAGAGTTGACACCTGAGAATTGATTATTATTTGATTGTATAGATGAAGGAGTAATTTTAAAGATTCGGAAAGGATATTGAAATGGGCTCCACTGAAGCCCTATTTTCATAAACATAAAATATTAAAAAAGATTAATTCTGTGATTTCAATTTTACCCTCAAAGTATCTTTATGTTTTCTATGTAGCATGTTGGAACAGTTCTGCCATTGCTGCTTTACAGATGGGCATTCCATCTCCTGAATCTTTACTCACTACTATTGATATATATCAAATATCCTTCAGGAAAGCAGATGAATTACATGAAAACCAGGCCTTGCTTCTGAAACAGGGCACTGGTCCAGGTTCAAATTTGTAATCTAGGCACTACTGTGTGCTGAACTAACCTTCCTTTTCACTGTCTCTTTTTTTTCTTTCTGCACAAACACTCACATATTATTTATGTTCAAAAGATAATGTTAATTTCCAGCACACATAGTGATGTTTTAGTTTAAAGAGATCAGACTGGCCATATTCAAAAGTTATAGCTACCAAGATTTATTTTCACCATTAGAAGTGTGGAGTAGAATTTATAGAACATTTGTTTGTCACTCTTTACAGATTAAAAAATCTTACAAGGTCACCTAGGACAATAAAGCAAGACAAAGATATAATGTTATGGTTAGAAATCAAGCCTGCAAAACTCTGTCAACTAAACCGAAAGTTTGTCATTTTTTTTTAAATGGGGAAACCATAATTCTTGTCTGTCCATCTGAACAATTCTGGTTGACAATAGATGAGTGGATCAAAAAACTGTGGAATATTTACACAATGGAATACTATGTAGCAGAAAGAAAGAAGGAACTCCTGCCATTTGCAATAACATGGATGGAACTAGAGAATTATGCTTAGTGAAATAAGCCAGGCAAAGAAAGAAAAATACCATATGATATCACCTAATACAGGAAACTAAAGTACAACACAAGCAAAGGAACTAAATAGGACAAAGAGTAGAATAGTAGTCAATAGGGGGAAGGGGGAAGGGAGAGAAGTGGGATAAGTAAGGGAAGGGTCTAGTCAAGGAACGTGTATAAATGACTCATGGACAGGGACAACAGGGAGGGATATGATTGCGGGAGAAGGGGTGGGCTGGGTGCGGGGGAGCAATGGGGGAAAAATGAGACAACTGTAATTGAAAAACCAAAAAAATAAAAGGAAAAAGAAATTAAATAACTTTTGTGTGGCTTAAATAGTCATATTACTTTATCCAATTGCTTATTATATGTCTTTTTTTAATTTGTATTTCTTAATATACGGTAAGCATCAGTAATGCCATATTTCACATAAACTTCAACTCTAATCAGATCTTTCCCATTATTTATATAATTTTCATGAGAAATATGATACTAGTGTAGAGTGAACATATAATTTATTGTCCAAGTCAAGCCATTGTCTGAGAATAAAGAAAGCTCACCTATGTTCATTGCAGTGTTATTTACAATCACCAAGATATGGAAGCAGCCCAAGTGTCCATCAGTAGATGAGTGGATGTAACAACTATGGGACATTTACACAAGTGAATTCTACTTGGCCATACAAAAGGAGAAAAACTTACCCCTTGCAATGGTAGGGATAGATCTGGAGAACATTATGCTAAGTGAAATAAACCAGTCACAGAAAGACAAATACCATATTATTTCATTCATATGTGGAATCTAATGAACAAACTGAATTAACAAGCAAAACAGAGACAGACTCATAGATATAGAGCAGATGACAGCTAGTTGGGAGGGGATGGTTAGGGGATGGAAGGATTGAGCAAAACAGAAAGAGAACTCATGGACATGGACAACAGTGTGGTGATTGCTGTGGGGAGGGTGTATAAGGAGATTAAGTGGTAATGGAAAATATACAACAAAGATTAAATTAAAAATATATTTTAAAAATAAAGCTCTATTTGTAATTATATCAGTATGGCAGCCATAAATTTGAATGTGTGGTCAACCTCAGTCATTTTTAATAGGAGGAGATATTTTCCAGGAAACACAAATCTTAAATACCTCCAGGGACTTTAAACTCATTCTCAAACCACAATTTGTCCTTTATATTTTGAAACGACATAATTATCATCTGGGGTTAAAGAGATGGTGACAGAACTAATGTATTACATTAAATTCTTTCTGTACTTGTATCTGATTGTTGGGACCAAACACCAAATGAAGAAAACAAGATGCCAAGAACTGTGGAGCTTGAGCAACTCTTTATAAATTCTAGAGCAACAATTAAGCTTTAAACTATTTTAGACAACATTTCCAATACCTTTTTCTTTGGGGTGGGGAGGGACATCTTTTTAGCTTAAATGCCAGTGTTCAAAAAAGTAGAAATAAGCATAAATACTTTATTTACAATTAAACTTCTATTAGAAAATGTTAAATTTTTAATTATGGCAACATTTCTTGCTACATATCTTTAAATGCATATTTTACACTTCATTGATAATGAATAGGCAGTGCTTATGGTACATAATTGATGCAAAACGTTTATATATTGGAAAAAAGGGAAGATGAGCCCCATTAATTTTAGAGGTAGATTAGTTTTCCATTGACTTTACTTTCTATTCCTATATGTTATAAGTTTCGTGGATGGTAAAAAGAGGGTTTTAAACAAGTAAGAAATGAATTTCACGGTGTAAAATCTATCATTCAAATGTTAGAATGAAAAAAATAATTCTTGGTGTATATTCTCAATCTCAACATAGCTTCTTTTTTTTTTAAGTATATTTTATTGCTTATATTGTTACAATAGTTCCAATTCTTTCCCCTTTGCTTCCCTCCACCCAGAACCACCCCGACCCCGGTCAACATAGCTTCTTAAATAGACTAGTACCATATGGAAGGTTTTCAACAGTAGTCACTTGAGAAGCACTAGAGATCAATAGACACCTATTTTTATTTCTAGAATTGGCTCTTGAGCAGACACGAGTATTTTCGTCATATTTTTTTACAGCTCTATTATGCATGGCACTGATCCTCTTTGAAAGAAAAGAAAATGTATTCTATTTGTTTTGAGATATTTTTCTATAAACTTTACTCTAGAGGAAAATGATCATAGGCAAAGATAGTGAATGCCTCTAAAAATGAGTGGTTTCTTTAAATGTTGAGGTTTTTTTGTTGCCATTTTTCTTTTTTGTCTTAAGGTGATTTTTTATTACATTACTTTATGAAGGACAAATTAATCTTAACTTTCTTGATGACCTCTGAATACATTTCACCCTTCACCTTTGAGTTAAACAGTGCTTTTCAAAGTATAATACAAAAAACTGTCTCTCAAAAGACAATCACACTTAGAAAATGTTAAATGTGTCTTTCATAGTACCTATTAATGGTGTCTGAAAGAGATGTGAAACAGAAAAAAAAATCAAGGAAATATTGGTTTAAAGGGATTGGGAACATTTTCAAAACTACTTTATAAAGGAAACCCCACAAATGAACCATGAATTTAATTCTACTGTTAAATTAGTGCACGGAGCTTTATAAAAACTGGTTATAGCCAAATGTCATTAAATTTTGAGATAATGGATTCAGTCCTCTCCTGAATTCTTCCCCTAAGTCATTCTAGAATAGCTACTGGCGTGTATTTCCCATTGAGCATCAAGTCAACTGAATGAAAAGCCATTTCTACTACAGGAGAAGAAAATGCCCAGTGGATGTTGAGTATAATAGCATACTCTCTATATGTGGAGTGCGGCATGATCTATTATTATCCAGTAGCATGTAGTGATTACTTTCTTCAGTTAAGTCTTTATATTGTAATTGGTATCAGAAAAGAGTGACCCCCTTTTTTTCTTGATGTTGATGAGGTTATACATTTGCTAAAATCATTAACATTGTTTGGATAGCCAAAGGCCACTTTGCAAATCTGATAAAACCATGGACCCCCCAAAATGCAAACAAGCACATGAACAGACATATTTGCAAATAATTTCAGGGCTAATATCATCTGTAGCTTATCTTTGAGTCTATCTATGGTCTTCAGATTAAGACTCTGCTTCTTTAAGTCTGGAGAATTTTTTCTTCAAGAATTCTCACTATGATATGTCTATTAATCATACATCAAACTTGGAATTTCATACAAATTATTTTCATTTATTTAATAAGATCTGATATTACCAAGTTTACATTTCTGATTGAATATATCTTTATGAACCAATGACATGTTCTCATGTTTGATGTTTTAAAATCAATATCCAAAGAATTCATATCATTATTAAAATATTTTAATAATACAAGAGCACGAACTGTTCAATTCAAGAAACATTTATGGAGCATCACTCATATTCAAACATTGTTCTGCTAATGTAGTTACAAAGCTTACTGTGCTAGAGCACCTGCCTTTAGTAACTCACTATACATATATAATCTAACTATAACTGAATTTTTTCATATATTGGATTCCCAGCCACATTCAGGTAGGTCTCTAAATTGATCTTGAATGCATTTATTTTAATTACATATGTGTATAATTATACAACTCCTATGTTTCACAAAAAATAAACCCAAAAGATACAAAGACAAATAAACAAAGGCACATCTGCCTAAAGTAATCATGATAATCATCATTTTGGGTATTTTTCTTTTTCTTTTTGTATTAATCCATTTTTAAATTATTATTCTATTACACTTGTCCCATTTTTTTCCCATTTGCCCTCCTCTGCCTATCCCAGCCCCCACTCCCACAGTCAATTCCCACACTGTTGTCTTTGTCTAGCCCTTCCCCTTCTTTCCACCATTATCCACTCCCCTCTTCCCTCTGGTTACTTTCAGTCTGTTCCATGTTTCGATGCCTGTGGTTCTATTTTGTTCATTAGGTTTGTTGTTGCTGTTCATTAGATTCCTCTTGTAGGTAAGATCATGTGGTATTTGTCTTTCACCACTGGGTTTTTTCACTTAACATAATTCTAGTTCCATCCATGCTGTCACAAAAGGTAGGAATTCCTTCTTTCTTTTTGCTGCATAGTACTTCATTATGTGAATGTACCCATTTTTTTTTATCCTTTATATAGTAGTCTTTAAAGGCTTATGCATCTCAGGTGGACTTTGTGATTTGAGTAAGAGGATTTCTATAATTACATTCTGTTTTCTTTGAGGCTCAGATGGGATCAGCCATATGCCAAAGGTCAGGGTCCTAGAAGTTGAAAAGTTGGTCTTCCTAATTCTGAATTCTATGTGCCTTTTATCTCTCTGGTTTCAAAATTAAGAGTGAAACTTTTAAAGGTACTTGGTCAATTTCTAGAGACTGCATCAATGAACCAATGAGACAGAGTTCTTCATGCTTAGAATCTAGAGGCCAACCCAGAAAATCTCAGTAAATACTAAAATGGAAAATGAACAATGGATATCAAAGGCAGTGATTAATTCATGCTAATGAAGTCACAAAAATTTTTCCATTGTCTAGGGGCAAGGGGATATGTTTATGTGCATCTAAATATTTTCCTGAATGCTTTCCTATAGTTGCTCTGAAATGTGAAACAAAAGGTTTTCATCTACCTTTGTGTTTGTGCAAGTACGTATCTCATACAATGTATGGGTTCTGGAGAATCATTCATAAGATTTGACAAGTTGACTTATTTCTTTAGTGAAAGCAAGACTTGTGAATCAGTATAAGGATTGGAAACTCCTCACTACTTAAAAAAATATATGAGTTTTTTAACATGCCAAAAATCTCACTCATTTAAAGTATATAATTCAATATTTTAGTCTATTTATAGAATTGTGAATCTATCATCATAATCTAATTTTAGGACATTTTTATCACCCCTATATTAATTTGTCTCTCTTGTGTATTTCTTATAAATGGCACTATACAATATGTGGTCTTTTGTGTTTGTTTCTTTCACTTAGTGCAATGCTTTTAGGTTCATCTGTGTTGTATCATGTATCAGTGCTTCATTCCCTTTTTATTGTCTAATAATATTCTATTACATAAGTAATATCACATTTTATTTATTCATCAATTCATGGAAATTTGGGTTGTTTTCACTTTTGACATTTATTGCTGCTATTCATGCCAATATTTTTTGTTTGTTGGAAAATGTTTTTATTTTTCTATTTTAGAAGTCTATCTAAGAGTAGATAGAATTTCTGGATTATCTAGTAACTCTGTTTAACCTTTTGAAAAATTGTCACAGTGTTTTCCAAAATGGTGGCACCAACAATGTCTGAGTGTTCTAATTTCTCTATATCCTATATCAATTGTAAGTCTATATACGATTTAATTTAGTGGGTGGTTAATGATATTGAGTACATCTTCCTGTTTGGATAAAGACAAATTTTCTTTGAACATGTCCATACCCATTTATTTGTTCTTATCTCCTTTGGCTGTTTCTCAGTATAATAGCAAAGATGAGTAGTTATAATAGAGAATGTATGGACTACAAAGCTTAAAATATGTACTGTCTTGCCCTTTACAGAAGAGGTTTGCCAGTCCTTCTTTAACAAATAAAAAATTCACATCCTCAAATATGTTTTATTTACATGTGAATTTTCATACAACAGGGTTCTCAGTAAGAGCTACAAGTATATCTAATTATATAAGGAGGGGATGATTGAAATGACTTTAGATACACTGTGAACTTTTGGTTGGTGTTGTTTCTGTTTGTTCACTCACTGATATTCATCCAACATTTTTATCAAATATTCATTAATTCCATATACTTATTAAAGTTTTACTATGTGTCTGCAGATGTGTTAGACTTTGGAGATGTTGCAGTGAGAATGGACAAATCCTCTGTTGTAATGGAGCTCACAATTTATGGAAAGGCTGCCTCTTACTGGGTGGAAGTGATGAGGTACAGGGTGCACAGCAGAATTGACAGCTGGAGGGAAGATGGGGAATGAGAGTGGATACGGAGGAGTCTGAGGAACTGTTAGAACAGTATTTCCCAAAATGCGACAGTGTTTCTCAGTGCTGTGAGTGAGGAAGAGAGAAAAAAAATCTCTGGTACAATATCTTCAGGCTTTGGGTCTGAGAAACAGATTTCTCTTTCTATATCATTTTTCAAAGCCTTTAATATGTGAAATATACATCACAGATCTTTAGTTGGGTTTCCCAAAATTGCTTATCACCTTTTAGTTTTACACAGCATTTGACAGGAGTAAGAATTTTTGAAACGTTTTCTGAAACAAATTATTTAGATTTTTGCTGTTCAGAAATTGAGTTAAACATGAAGAAAAAATTGGAAAATCTCCTCAAAGCAAAATGAGATAACATAATAACACCTCTGGTTTTTCTAGTACAACGTGACCTTTTGGCTCTTCAAGCATTCCTCTGTATGGATAATAGGCCCATAGATTAGTATGGTAATGACTCCTTCCAAGAGTCTTTAAAGTTAAGTTTTCCTTTATTTAATACCTGTCTCTCATATGAGTTGTTCTAAAGCACTTTAAGATCATGGAGAAGAAAACTCAAGAAAAGATAATATAATACATTATTCATCCTTGGGTTTAAGTGGAGTTGGGGTGGAGAGGATGTGGTGCGGTGGTGGCAGCAGTGGCAGCAGCTACAGGCCAGTGGAAAGCACAGTCACACATTTTAAAAACTAGAGATGGACACCTGGGGAGCACTCCCAGCACCAGACCAGACAGCACAGCTCACAGTTCCAGTGCCAGGAAAAATGAAACCTCATTGCTTCTGACTGTACAAACCAGTGGGCGTTGGGGCAGAGGAGGAAACTGCCAGTCTCTCAGAAGAGTCTGCTTGTTTGAAGGGCCTCCATGGTCCTAGAGCATCTGCAGACCCACCCACACTGGGAACAACAGCCAGGGCACCAGCTGGAGAAGCACTAGTCCCATACAGAAGTGGAAGAAGTACCAGGAAGAAGGGTGGGTACTGAGCAGGTGGCATTGTTTCCTCTCAGACCCCTCCCCCACATAAAGTGCCACAACGTGGTCACCCTGTACTGGTGAATACCTAAGGCTCTGTCCCTTACAACGTTACAGGTGTGACATAAGGCACAGAGGCAAACAAACACAGGAGCCTGTCAAGATGAGGAGACAGAGAGGTATGGCTCAAAAGGGGGAATGGATCAAGGTTCCAGTGGGAGAACTAAGCAACAAGGAGATAGTCAACTTAACAGACATAGAGTTCAAAACACTGGTGATAAAGATGCTCACAGGCTTGACCGATATGCTTAAGTATGGCAAAATGCATATGGGAAGAAGTGAAAGCTACACTAAATGAAACAAAGGAAAAGCCACATGAAACCAATAGTGAAGGGAAAGAAACTGGGGTTCAGATCAATGATTTGGAACATAAGGAAGAAAAAAACAGTTAACCAGTACAGAATGAGAAAACAGGAATTGAAAAAAAAAAATGAGAAGAGGTTTAGGAACCTCTGGGACAACTTTAAATGTGCCAACATCTGAATCATAGGCGTGCCAGAAGGAGAAGAGGAAGAACAAGAAATTGAAAGCTTATATGAAGAAATAATGAAGGAAAACTGCCCAGATTGGTGAAGGAAATAGACATACAAGTCCAGGAAGCACAGAGAGTCCCAAACAAGCTAGACCAAAGGAGAACCACACCAAGACATATCATAATTAAAATGACAAGGGTGAAAAATAAAGAGAAAATCTTAAAAACAGCATGAAAAAGCAGAGCATTACCACAAAAGGGTGTCTATAAGGCTATCAGCTGATTTCTCAAAAGAAACTTTGCAGGCAAGAAGGGACTGGCAAGAAGTATTCAATGTGATGAAAAGCAAGGATCTACAACCAAGATTACTCTATCCAGCAAAGCTATCACTTAGAATAGAGGGACACATCAAGTGCTTCCCAGACAAGGTAAAGCTAAAGAAGTTCATCATCACCAAGCCATTATTATATGTAATGTTAAAGGGACTTACTTAAGAAAAGGTCAAAACTATGAACATTAAAATGACAACAAACTCACAACTATCAACAAATGAATTTAAAAAATAAAAACAAAATCCAACTAAGTAAACCAGAATAGGTACATAATCATAGGAACGGGGATGATTTGGAGGGTTACCAGCTGCAAGGGGGAAAAGGTAGAAATAAGGAAATGGTACAGGGATTAAGCATAATCTGTTGGTAAAAATTCAACAAGGGGAAGTTAAGAATAATATAGGAAAGGGTGGAGCCAAAGAACTTACATGCACATCCCATGGACATGAACTAAAGGGGGTGAGATTGCTGGAAGGAAGTGGGGTAATGTGCAGAGGTGAACAAAGTGAAAAAATGGGGACTACTCTAACAATATAATCAATAAAATATACTTTAAAAATCAACCATGAAAATTATATAACTGGAAATATCTATTTTCCTTCAATGACCTTCTGTCTTAGAATTGACCATGAACATAGTCTTCCACACCTAAATGCAACATGCAGCACCCAAGGTTCTAAATGTCATCATTAGTTGTAATTATAAAATACTAGAAACAGTCTAAGTTGCTGGCAAGATAATTTATGTACAGCCACCCAATAGAATACTTTTTTTCCATAAAAATAGATATAAAGATATTTTCTGTGAACAAATATAAAATGACTGTCAGGATTACTGGTATAAAGACTGATTATAATATGCTAACTTTTATATAATGAGTATGGGAAATAAGAATATATAATTCCTACTTTCTCTTAATATCTCTATACTTGTATGTCCATCTATCTGTCTATCTCTATATACCTTTTTGGTGAAAAGGAGCAAAGGAAGATTAAACAAACTAATGAAAATTTACCTCTGAGGAATATATGAAAATGAGGTAGAAAGAATAGGAATGGGAGTGTGACCTCTCTGAAAACCCTCTTTACACAGTTTGATGTTTGAACTATAAAAATATTTATACATTGAAAATACTAAATTTAAATTTTAAAGGAATAGACTCAAAGAGAGATAAATAATTCTAACTGAATATCAAAATAAAAAATATCACACTATGGAAATAATTCAAGTAACTTGAATAATTATTTTACTAATGAGCATTATAATTAATTATATTTAAGTTATATAATATTATTTATAAAACACATGCTTAGAAAGATATATTATAAAGTCCAAAAACAACTACACAAATATTAACTGTTTTTGACTAGTTTGTTTTTGGTAGTTGTATTAGTGTGATCATTTTGGAACTATTTTTGTCTTTATTGTAGGAGAGAACAAATAAGTAAGTACATAAATATTGTTGGGTGAAAAGAGTTACAAATATGGGACAGGATAGGTTAAAACAATACTATAGTATCAGGCTTTATTTAGGAGTATCAGTATAATCCTATTATACACCCCCCACACGCACAGATAGACTTAACATATCCTTCAAGCACAAGTATGTATTCAACCATCTTGAATCCATCTAACTATTCTATGTCCTAATAATATATTTTCCCTTTTGGTTAAAGGATATCATGCTCTCTGTTTGTGCACCTAATGCCCAGATCATGACTTCTAAATAACTTTTACCACACACATATTAAAAACTAGGAAACTTAAAAGTAATAGCTGGTTTTAGGTATAAAACAAGAAAGAACATGGTGAGTCTGAAGCATCTTGCTATGCTAGAAAGCAAAGGAGTATTCAAAGATTTTTAGGGTGAGTTCAAAAGGGCACAAATATTGTTATTAGGGAATTTATTATCTAATTTGAGATCTGTGGCATCAATAAGAAAAAGAAAGAATAATGTTGAACTTGTAGAAAATCCATACATATGCCCATAGTGACACAAAAGGTAACGAATTTTAAAAATGGGTGAGGAAGCATCATTTTTAATAGAATAATACATTTTTTTCAGAACAGCTGGCCTGGATTTAATGATAAAAATAGAAAAAATTAGATCAATTATTCTAAAAGGAGACAAAAGGTACATACAGTCTTTTCATTGAATAAATTTTTTTCATCATGGATTATAAAATAAAAGAATGTTTATATGATTACTGGTGAAATCTTGAATATTGGCTGTGTGTTAGACAATGTTATTAAGATTGAATTTTCTTAGGTATGGTAATGGTGTTTTGGTCATCTGTTTTTTAGAATGTCATGTTTAAGTATTGTTATGCATGTAATCTACTTTAGATTGTTTGACAAAAGAACTTTGGTGTATTTTGTGGAGAAAGAGAAATAGAAATGAAACTAATAATATTGACAAGATCTTGAGAGTTGGTAAATCAAAGTGAGGATTATTTGTGTTTTCATAATACTGTTCTTTCAGTTTTTCTCCAAAATTGGAGTTTTAAGGAAATCTAACCACTATGCTGTATACCTTAAATTAACATAAAATAATATTGAGTGGAAAATGTAATTAAAAAACAAAATTAAATAAAACAAAGTCATAATTACCTCACAGCATATCTAAACTTGAGAATGATCAATTATTATAGAGAAATAACTTCAAGAGGCAGATAGATTTCTATTTCCTTATCATATATATCATAATAAAATTACAGAATTAAAAAGATAATGGAATCTTAAAAGATTCTGGAGGAATGACACACTATAGAACATAGTCAATTAATTAAACAGGCTTCCACCAACAACCAGGAGAAACCCAAATATACTGGAATATCTTCAGTGAGCTGAGATAGCTTAAAATTACATATCTTGGCATATACATATGCCAAGTTATATATCTTCATTGAGCAAATATGAAAAAAGATATTTTTAAACATACAAGCTGAATAACCCCACAAAAATGTATCAATAAAAGTAATGCTAAAGGCAAAATTTAGGCAGGAGGAAAATGCTACCAGAGATGCAAGAAGAAATCAGGAGAAATTATATTGATAAACATGTGATTACAGCTAAACAAATAACTTTATAAAACAATAATAATTTGAAATTCTATGAAAATGAAAAATTTTTTCTTAGAACTTGAAAAACAAAATAAAACCAAAAACTTGATTACAAAATCACCTGTAGGGAGGTAAGTAAAATAGTAGTATACCATAGTTCTTGTATGGTTTGGAAGTCAGTAACTTCATTATCTTTACATTTGTTAAGTTAAACTAGAATAACTACTAAACAGATAGACATAAAGCAGAAACATCAAAAACTAGAAGGCAAAATGTAGAATAATAAAATAAGAGGCAGAGTATTGAGCCTTGAGAAGCATGAAAAATCCAATGCAAGTGATAAAGGAAGATTGGGCAATAATGACAGGATAACAAAGCAGAGTTTGGAAGAATCAATGCAATATATTATTAGGAGAGGATTTCTAAGCCCTGAAGGAATTTAGCAGCTCCAAATTATGAATACGGGTTATTTTGTGAGAATTAAGGATAACAATATTATTCAAATTACCAGTGAGACCAGAAATAGAACATGTTTTACAGGCAAAATTCTTTGATTAAATTTCCATTTTATCTGGTGGGGAGGCCTATAGTACTTAAGGCAAGTCTGCACACAGTTTGCACCTACTGACATGAATACTGATGATGCCTGTCAAGCCAAATTTGTGTGAAGTCCCATTAAGCCTGAACATCATAAGTCTGTGACCTCTCATATAATTCTTGTGACAACTGCATATATGATATTCATTTGGTATAATTCAAATGAAAGTTAAGAGTAAGAGCATTAAATTGTGTAAAATAAGAAGGTGGCATGTAGAATAATAGCCAAAAAATTGCTTTCATGTTAGGTTTAACTATAGGGCATAGAAGGGAAATCTGAGGGTTAATAAAAACTTTGGAAAGCAGAACCCACTCTTCCTCTGAATAGGTCTTGTAAAAGTCTCTGATATATACAGTTTCATATTCATCTGTGTGTTTCTGCCTAATTTCAATGCTTTGTGATTTTTTGGAAAGAAAAGTATCATGAGATTTGAAGTCTATCAGTTGATTACACATTTCTTGTTCAGTGAAAACTTACTCAGAATTCTCAGTGTGCATTCACTAAGTCTGTACTTAAAGGGTTGGTAATGGGTGATTTAATTCTCTGATATGTGATTGAAGTCTGGAAGGATAACTCATTTGGTGATGGCCAACCATGCAGTAAGTAGGTTAACACAATTTGCAAGGTAATCTCTCCTTCATCAATGCACATTTCAATCAACCTTGGCATTTATCTCTAAAGCTAGATTCAAGTGACTATAAACCAGAGTCCTCAGGAGAGAGAATTTGGCCTTTTCCTCTCTTCATTCTTGGATTCTAGGCCAAAATGTCAGGTAAAAGTGTTGTGCCTAAATTCCAATACTCATTTCTAGGAGTAAAATAGAAATGCCTGAAGAATTTTGTATTTTTTCACCATAGGTCACTCAAAATAACCTGGTATGCTTTAAAATAGAATAGGTTAGGTCTCAATTGTCCTACTGAATTTCCTTTGATGTCCCCCACTGGATTATAAAACATAAAGGGACTATACTGAGAACAGAGTTGGTTTAGTGAGTGTATTTGCCTGATTTTTGTCAACAAAACAGAGCTACTTATACTTAAGTCATTGTGGGCATAGGTATTTATTATAGGAATTAGACTTTACACAAATATGGGAGTAACAGATGAATCAAAGTTCTTTAGCTGGGATTGGGAGGGTTAGAAGAAGAATCGCTAACAGGTTTGCCTGAAGCATCAGCTCTGGTACACATTTAAGAGCTTGCAGGGAAATAAAAGAAGACAAACATGCTTGGCACCAAAGTGGAACTCTCCAGGGGAACTTGAGGCAAGATCTATAAGAAAATCTTGCCTTGAGAAGCAGTAGGTTCACAGACATGTTGTAGGTCTTGGGCCGCCATTGGTCAGCAGAGCCAACAGATGGAAATATGCACTGAACTCAAAGAAGTGAGAAGTGAGAATAAAATGGGGCGTACCATACACCTGTATCTATCTGTCAATGTACCTTTTCTTTGATCACCTTCTGAAAGTAGTGGTTTCTTTTTCTTTCTCTTCCATATCTAATAGAAGTGTCTCTTCTGCCTAACCTAACCTAACCTGTAACTATAAAGAAAATAGTATTTGGGAAATGTAATACTCAGTATTAGCCTGACATCCAACCCAACTACCCTATTGAGAAGCTATAGATTTCCATGTCATCTAGGACAATCAGGACTCTAAAGCAGTAGGCAAACTGGGAATTGAGGCAAATAACAGTAACAAAGAAATAAGTCAGGTGCTGTATATGTATGTGTATATATCTATATCTATCTATCTATATATCTATAGATATATAGATAGATAGATATATCTGTTTCTGTATCTATATCTATATACATACATGGGCAGACAGAATACAGAGTCCAAACAGATGGCTTCTGTCCTGATGATATACATTATGCCAGAAGGTTTGCCCTAGGATCCAGTGTGAAGCAAGATTTACTTACCTCTGAAATGACAAAGGGTCACGGATGAATGAAGCTCACATTTATTGCAGTTTTCTTTTTTCTCCAAATATAATTATGAGAAAATTCATCATAGCAACTTTTGAAGTGCTTGTTATAAATGTAGATTCCTGGAGCCTCTTTACAGACCTTAGAGGTTTGGTCTGAGAAATCTGCATTTTAACAAGATTCTTATATTGTTCTTCTGTGCAGTGTAGTTTGGAGATTTAGAAGTTGAGGAGTAGTTAATTCATGCTAAGTTCAAGTCAGGTCCTTTAGGTAATGCTCTGTTTCAGCACTAAGAACGGAACTGAATGAGAGGAATAGAGGAATAAATGAAAATTTAAAACACAAAACAAAACTAATAGAATACATGTTGCTATTTTTTATTAAGTTTATTGGGGTGACGTTGGTTAATAGGATCACTTGAAATCTATATGATGCTATTTTTTTAGAGAGAAGATAAAATTGAAGCTAGAAATAGCACATAAAGTATTCATGGCACGTATCTAGTAAATCACCTGGTTTATATTCTAGTTCAGATTTGTTTGGCTCCAAAGTGTATCCTTAGGCTGTTAAGTGTGGTAAAATGGCCAGGCTTGCTGAACCACTCACCTACTTGTTTAACAAATATCAGTGAGAGCCCTCAAGGAAGGAAGTAGTACTGGTCTCCAATTAAACTAAGTGTTTGTGGATTTCTAAGAAAGGTCCTGAAGGCTGAGATACCCACCCCCTCCCATCCACCTCCTAGCAAAAAACAAAACAACAACAACAAAATGATGGACAAAGTGACTGAGAAAATCCCTCCTAAGAAAATGAGAACCTCACACTTGTCCTGTTTTCTGATGTATGTCCTCCTCCCTTTCTATGGACCCACCTCATCTTTATGTGTCCTTCACATACTGAATGTTCATATTTATCCTCAGAAAAGAATCTCTGGCTTGTATATATGATATTAGTTTTCCAGTTAATAAACAAAGTTTGACTTTATGTATCTTTTTGAGAGCAATGCTGTTGACTCACTTTGGCCAAGTTTATTTAACCATGCTTTGAAAAAACTGTGAATATAAGAATGCTGTGAAATCAGCTGTAAAGGTAAGCCTAGCTCTGGTAGCTGGGCTCTGACCCAGATTCCTTGCCTTCTAATTTAGGACTGCTAGATTGCTGGATTCCTTTCTGACAATTAGACCTGGCCCAGCTGGTTGGAGTTACTTTGAGCGTTAGATAATTCTTCTATATTAAAGGTGTTTTTTCAGGATCCTGTCTATATACAAGGTTATTTTAAATAATCATAACTTTATAAAACACAAAGTTTCAGTCCCTCAACGTTAGTGTAATTTTTTTAGCTATTTATCACCAAATGAGAGTAAAGCTGTATTTCTTCTTATATTTTGATGAATTCTTAAAACTAACAAGATAAAATTTGTAAAATAACTTTAAAAATATGTAAAGCAATATGTATTATATTATGTACACACAGCATTGAGAAAAATAATCTTTCTTCAGCAACAATTCTGTTGGTTCCAATATTCCCAATCCAATGCCTTTTACTATCTCTACTAGCCTAAGCCATCATCTCTTCCTGCCTACATATTTCCTAAATTATCCCCCTGTGTCACATCTGCTTCTTCAAGTCATTTTGATTCTGTCATTCCCTTGCAATAAGTACAAATTTTGCCATAGCTTCAAGGCCCCATGTAATTTTTCCTCACCTGCTTTTCCAGGCCAAATATGCTATGTGTTCCTTTCATTCTGTATATTCCAGCATCACAGACTTGCTTTTTAACCATCAAACATGCTACACTTGTCTCCACCTTTATCTTTGTTTTTCCCATTTTCTTCAAATACAGGGCGGAGCAAAAGTAGGTTTACAGTTGTTTGCATCTAAAATAATATAATAATTAATAAATAATAATACAAGAATAAACTGTTTTGCATACTCACAACTGTAAATTTACTTTTGCCCCACCCTATAATACTTCTTCAGAGAAACCTTTTTAAATCAGCCTAAATCAAATAACCTAAACTTTTTCCCTCTACCATTATCCATTTTATTTTCTACCATTATCCATCTTATTTTTTTACTGGTTTATATGTGTATTATTAGTTTCCTGCTACTAAAGTGCAAGCCTAATAAGGGTAATGTCTTTGTCATGTATGCCTAATCGAGTGTTTGTTGCATACTTGGTTCACTGCACATGCTAAATAAATGGATGAATAAATGGGAGATATTCTCTAATATGTGACAGCTCAGTAACTGGCAGATTCAGGCAAATTATGGGATACAGATGGCTCCAAAGACAACCACTTTTATGTTATTCCATACATCATAGTTTTATAATGTATTATGCTTTTCAGCCACAGGGTTTGAAATAATGAAACAGAGCATACTAGTTAGCCTTGGAAAAAACTTCTCCCTAAGGCAGATGAAGCAATGAGAAGAAAGCTCATGCAGAATTTAAGTTAATCACTTAAAAAAAAAAACTTCAACACACACAGAAAGGGTGAGTGAGGGCACTGGTTTCCGAGTCATGGGATTTGCTGTGGTTAGATAAGAAAATTATAAATGTTATTTTCATGTTATATATTGCTGTAATTCTGATCAAAATACAGTTTCTGTTTTCAAAATGGATGCATATTTAAATAGCAATGAAGTAATGCCCAGATATTTGGTCAAACATTTTTCTGGATGTTTCTATGAAGGTGTTTTTTTATTTTTAATTTTTAATGAGATTAATATTTAAATGAGTGGACTTTGAGAAAGCAGATTACCCTCCATAATATGGGTGGGCTTCATCCAATTAGTTGAAGATCTTATTAGGACAAAGCTTGACCTCCCTTGAGAATGAAATAATTTTGCCACCAGACTGCTTTTGGACTCAAATTTCATCTCTTCCCTGAGTCCCCAGACTGCCCCCCTATTCCATCAAGTTTTGGACTTTCTAAGCTTCCAAAGAACCATAACTTTATCTGTCAATTCTGAAAGTGTATCAGTAGATTACTACTAACAATAAAAAAATGATAGGTAATACCATGAAATATGAAATAATTTCAATTATTTAGCATACATTAAGAAAGAAAAATGAAGACATAAACTCAATTAGGTTTATTTCCTCTGGTTTGGCAATGAAATCCAGTCTTGGATCTAGCAATAAAATTATCTGCTGGGAGGGGGTAAAAAGAGCAAGTGTGATAATATTCAATAAAATTGCTGGCCTCAGTGGGTTTCATATAAGCCGTTAATACATGTACAAGTCATCACTCTAGTTCAGAGTTATGCTCAGCATACTTTTTTTTAATTGCTCAAGAAGCTCCACTATGAAATAGGCTACTTCAACTGCATAGAGTTTAAAGAATCAAGTCATTGTATTTTACAGTTCACATGATTGCTAACAAAAAACAGTAGTAGCATGAAAAATTGCAGAGAGACAGTAAAACTGAAGGCTCAAGAGGTCTACCTATACACATTTCGAATATGTATTCTGCACAAAGATTTAAATAGGAACCTGTGATACATCAGTTTAGTATAAAAGGTAAGATATCTAATTCAGCATAGTTGATGTGATTGAGAAAGTGGGCATATATGAAGTTATATCAACAGAATTATTCATCAAGGCTTTTTTTTGTTACAAGAATTACTTGGACTCTTAGTAGCATTATTTTGGCTTGCAAATATAACTATATTCAGCATACTTTCAGAAAGTTGATGACAGGGTTTTGTGTGTGTGTGTGTGTGTGTGTGTGTGTGTGTGTGTGTGTGTGTGTGAGTGTGTGTTTGTCTTGTCCCCAGGATTTTGCTTTTGTTAAGCCCTTGATTTAACATACTTATGAGTTCCTACTGTGTACCAGGCACTGATGGACTTAATTAGTTATTTTGTATGTGGTCAGAGTTAGCTCAGGACAAGGTAAGTCATCTTCTAAACACTGTGTTTTAGAATATTTGGTTAAAACATGTATTAAAAGTCTGCTTAGAGAAGCTTCAGTTCTTGTGCTCATTTTTTGGGTTCTGTTGTCGTCATAACCATTGGTGTTCTCAGCCCCTAACTGACTGACCAGATTCACTGAATTTAATAATATAATCCACTTAACATTTCTAAATCAAGATCCACTCTATGGTTAATCATCATGTAAATTAGAAAAACTTAACCATGTCTAACCCACAGAAAGGAAATATTTTCTTAGTGTAGTTATTTTTTTAATAGTGTTTGCGTGGGGTGGTGTTGAGCATAATGTAATGCAGTTGGGTAAGTTATACCCACCAAAGATTTGATTATTTATGTTGAAACATAAGCATGTCCAACGATATAATTGTGTGCTATGTTTCTTTGCAATGGGGAGCAAATCAGAGGATAATCTATCTAATAGCAAAGTCAGATACCAAAGGCATCAGATTACAAAGGCAAATTGCACTATAACTTGCATTTTGGGCTCACAGCATCGCCTCTGTTATTTTAAGTGCTCTTTTTGGTGATGCTGTGAAAAGTATCCTGTGATGGATACTTTCTGTCTGTGAATCAGACAGAAAGCCAAGACCCAGGTTGTTTTAGCTAAAAGGGCCCTGTAAAATGAAATCTTAAACTCTTTCATGATAGGCCAGCTCCAACCTTCTCATGTGTTTGCTTTGTTGCATTGAATTTAAAAAAATTTATTATACTTACATTGGAAATAGCAAATTTTGACAAGAAGATAATTATTTTTAATTATTTTGGAAATTTTAAATCTGATGCACATTCTTGTATGACCATTATTAGTTGGAGCTGAGAAGTCTCGTCTCCTTTCATATAAGTAATCCCCAGGGCTTCACAATCCTCACCAACCACTTTCTTTTTATATCAGCTCCATGGACTCTGTCATCATGTGGGTTTGTCATCTCTTAATCAAAATCCTAATTTTCCATGTAAACATTTGGGTTTGAATGGAAAATAGTCTGCCTGAATTCATGGGAAATGAAACTTACCTGAGTCATCATGTTATATACCTTTCTTCCTTACTATGAAAATCTTTATCACAAAATATTTTATTAAGAAAACTGTTTCAAAAATAAATTTGCACTGTTAATGTTCTTTCCTGCCCTTCTCCATTAGAGCAAGGGTAATGTTCTAAAAGAATCCTGATAGTTTCTTTTTTCATTGTGTGTCATGAAGCTTACTTCATAAAGAAGTCTTAACAGTCTTATTAAAGGGAGACTTAATTTGAAATCAGTCTGTTGGCATTACAATAAAGTGCTTTGTATTAGAAATGGGTACACTACCTTTTTTCCTGTTCACAATCTGAGCTATGAGTACATAATCTAGATTTTTCTTATCATAATTTTGCAAGATTAATACATTTACAAGATTATTGACTTGATCTTTGCCTAATCCAATGAGTGTTAAAAAAGCTTGCTCTGACTATAAATGTAAATCTTAAAAAGACAATACATGATAGTAGAGGGCTGTTATTTAAACTTGTATTTTAAAGTAATGAACAAATCTATTTGAAAACAGGGCAATTTGTGTTATGCTGCAGTGTATCTGACTTTCAGATTTCTCCTGTTTAATCACATTATGACTGTATAAAAATATAATATTTTCTCCACAGCCCTTGTATTCCAAAAGGTCTTTTAGTTTATCAGTATTAACTATTTGGAATACTACTGGTTCTGTATGTTTTATTCTTTCTTTGAGAAAATAGTACATATGTAGAAATACAATCTATTGGATTTTTTTAATATGTTTTATTGATTATGCTGTTAGAGTTGTTCCAATTTTCCTTCCCTCTGCTCCCCTCCACCCTGTGGCCCCCCTCCCTAGAGTTGTCCCCCCCCCCACTTTCAGTCCATGTCCATTGGTTGTGCATATAGTTCTTCTCAACATCTTCCTGTCTATTCCATTCCCTCCTACTATGCTTCTTAATTCCTGTACCATCTCCCTCCCTCTCCCCCTTCCTCCTCCCTGCTGACCTCCCCCCAGTATGTTCCCCATACTTATAGTTCTTTTTCTACTCTCATTGCCTATTTAGTTTGCCTTTGTTTCGATTCCCTAGCTTCTGTTGTTGGTTCTTGTGATGCAATTTTCATTTTAGTGTTCATAGTTTTGATCCTCTTTCTTCTAAACTAGTCCCTTTAACATCTCATATAATAGTGGTTTGGATCTAATGAACTCTTTCAGTTTTATTTTGTCCTGGAAGCACTTTCTCTGCCCTTCTATTCTGGATGACAATTTCGCTGGATAGAGTATTCATGGCTGTAGGTTTTTGATTTTCATTACTTTGAATATTTCTTGCCCCTTCTTGCCTGCAGGGTCTCCCTTGAGAAGTCAGCTGATAGTCTAATTGGGACCCCTTTGTACATGATTCTTTTCTTCTCTCTTGCTGCTTTTAAGATTCTCTATCTTTAATTTTTGACAATCTGATTATGTGTCTTGGTGTGGTTCTCCCTGGGTCCAGTTTTTCTGGAACTCTCTGTGCTTCCTGGACCTGTAAGTCTATTTCCTTCCCCAAGTTCGGGAAGTTCTGCTTTATTACTTTTTCACATAATTTTTCAATTTCTAGTTCTTCTTCTTCGCCCTCTGGCAATCCTATAATCTGAATATTTGATCTCTTATAGCTGTCCCAGAGGTTTCTGATCCTCTTCTTACTTTCCTTACTTTTTGTTTCCTCTTTCTGCACTGGTTGACTGTTCTTTCTCTATGTTCCAGTTTGTTGATTTGATCTCTGGATTTTATTTCCTCACCACTTGTCTCGTATGTGTTTTCATTCTTTTCAGTTGAGTGGCTTTCTTTCCTTCCCTGTCCAGTTCCAAATCTTTTGTTAATTATGTAAGCCACCTTATAACAGTAGCTCTGAACTGAGCCTCTGACAGGTTTCTTATTTGTTTTTCTGTCAGGTTCCTCATCTGCTGCCTGGTGAGCTGCGTCACCGGGATTTCAATCGTTGTCTCCTTCATTTTGACAGATTCGTGTTTTGCTTTGCTTACTGGGCAGGCTGTGGGGCACGGAGCCCCATGTACTCATCACTACCCAGCGACCAGCAATGATCCTGACCTTTTTCACCGTACTGCGGCATTTTATGTGGGGGCAGGGGTCAAAGATGGATTCCTGCCATTATTCTCCGCTGGGAGACCGGGATCTGTCCTCCCACTCTCTGGGCCTCACTGTCCAATGCAATAAAGGGGCTGCCTTTCCCCATGTTGGGGTCGTGAGCTGCCAGGGCTCCACTGGAGCTGGGATTCCTCCCCTGGCATTTCTCACAGTCCCGCCACTATCCCCACTGCTACCACAGACAGCTCAGCCTGGCCTTTCCATCCTGTTTCCAATTTCTAACCTCCTACCAGTCCAGGTGAGCACTGCTGGTTTATAACTTCATACGTTGGGCTTCCATGTAGTTTTATTTTCTGGAATTCCTGGTTATCTTTTGTTTTGGGGTAGTTGTATTTCTTTCTAGTTGTAGAGGGAAACCAAGTGTGACCGTCTAAGCCTCTATCTTGCCCAGAAGTCGTCTATTGAAATTTTTTTCTTTTTTTTTAAGTATATTTTATTGATTATATTGTTACAATAGTTCCAATTTTTTTTTACTTTGCTCCCCTCTGCCCAGCACCCCCCCACCTCCAACAATCCCCACCTCAAGTCCATGCCCATGGGTCATACATACAAGCTCTCCTGCCTCACCCTTTCATATAGTCTTCTTCTTCTTTTTTTAAAAATGATTAATTAATTATTTTAACAATAAAAAATAACAATCCCTCCTTCTCAGACTTAAGACCCTTTATAATCTCATAAAGGACAATGGGCAAATATCTCAAGCTCCTCTAGCTGCTTCAAGCTGGACATGGTCATCGTCCTACCTACCCTTGGGTCCAGAAATCCCTAATAAGAGTGGGGGTGTGGAGGGGTGGGTGGCCTTCCCACATGGGGAAGGATCTTGCAGATTCGAGGTCAGTTGGCTGTCCCTGGACAATGGCATGCTTGATTTAACAGGTTGGCATCCTTGTTCTATTCTGGAGGCAACAGATTTGGCAACAGGGTTAAAATACATCATTCAATCTATAACCACTAGATAACAGAAGGCAGGGATTAATTTTTCAATGCCCCACATTAGGGAAAAGAAGGGCTTCTTTTCGGGAAGGTGTGAAAGGTACATCTCACCCGTCCAAAACCCTTTTCCCCATTATACTTAGTTTGGGCTGAGGGAAATATTTTAGGTTTCCCCTCTCTCAGACCTCTGGGCTCTTTCCGTCCAAGCCATTAGGACAGAAAAGAGTAACCAGTTTTAAAGTGAAGCCAACAGACCACCCCATTCTTCACCAACCCAGCCACTTAGTTCAGTCAAACCATTGAGTCCCAGGAGGCAATGCTGCAGACAGGATTAAGTGAGGCCTATATGTACAGACAATCACTCAGGTAATGAGAGCATAGGCTTATGCCCTTCAAAAACAGAAAACACATGTTAACTTATGTAACATAACCCACATACAAGTCTATAAATCTATAGGACTGTCTTAATGGAAAGACATCCAGTTGCAAGGCATTTGACATTCTTCTTGCCTGTAAACTAAACATCTTTGATAATACCACAGAGAGTTTAACTTTCAAATAAAAACAAATTTTAAATGAAAAGACACCTTAAAGATGGTTGGCTGCACTACTTTATAGTCTACCACAGAACATTGTGATTTTCCTTGAATCACAATTTTTCTCTCTAAGATTTTCCTCGTCATTAAAGGGACTGCATTAAGTCCATTTTTAATTTATCCTGTTCATTTGCATAAACACAACAAGAGCAGCAAATGATCACTTATGATCTTTAGTTCTGCTTTGCTGGAACTTATGCAAGGAACATTTAGGGTGACCTTCAGTCTGCCCTTCAGGGCACAGAAGCAGAACCACATACCTGGCATTCAGCCTTGCCAGTAAACACCTGTCTTTTCCAAGTCCTCCTGGTTTTCCATTGTGCCTTAAGGTCCCTCCTAGCCATCTTTCAGGATAACAACCTTCATTCCTTTTCTGGAAAGATTGCCATGGACCACGCATCCAACCAAGGTACCAGGCCTTTAAATCTTGTTGGCTTTTATTACCTTTGAAAGTCAATCCCAGTTCCTCAGGGCTTTTTGGTAACAACCAGAGCCCAAGCATGTCTCCTTTAGGCATGACATTCCAGTCAACGTCTTGGTAAAAAAAAAAAAAAAAAAAAAAAAACCTCTATTAACAACTGGTCTTATTAGTTTTATGCAAAGAAACTTTTATGTCATTACTTACTTGTTTAGAATGCCAAACTCTCGAGGGATCAGATAGGGAGAAAAATATACAGTGTGAAGAAAAATCCTTGTCCTCCTAATATTCACTGAACTGGCATTTCCATTCTTTATATTTTCATTTTTCCCTCCACTAAAATGTTTTTTTCCATTACAGTTGTCCCACTTTTTGCCCCTCTTGCTTCCCTGCATCCTGCCCCCCATTCTTCGACATTCAGTTCCCACCCAGTTTTCCATGTCCATGGGTCATTTATACATGTTCTTTGACTAGACCCTTCCCCTTCGTACCCCCTTCTCTCCCTCCCATCTCCCTCTTTGTTACTGTTAGTTTATTCCTTATTTACATACCTCTGGTTCAATTTTGCTCATTTGTTTGTGTTGTTCATTAGTTTCCTGTAATAGGTGATAGCATAAGGTATTTTTCTTCTGTTGCCTGGCTTATTTTGCTAAGCATAATTCTCTCTAGTTCCATCCATGTTGTTGCAAATGGTAGAAGTTCCTTCTTTCTTTCAGTACGTATTCATTGTCATTTTCCCCCTTTGTACTGGTGTTCCTCTCTGTCTCTCTCTGTTTCTTTATCTTCTTAAAGCAGACCCTTTAGCATCTCTTGCAGTGTTGGTTTGGTGGAGATATATTCTTTTAGCGTTCTTTTGTCTTGGAAACTTCATATTCCACCTTCCATTTTGAATGAGTGTCTCGCTGGGTAGAATATTCTTGGTTGTAGGCATTTGTTTTTCATTGCTTGGAATATTTTTTGCCATTCCCTTCTGGCTTGTAGTGTTTCTGCTGAGAAATCTGATGATAGCCTTATTGGAGCTTTCTTGTATGTTATTAGTTGTTTCTCTCTTGCTGCTTTTAGGATTCTCTCTTTGTCTTTGAATGTTGCCATTTTAATTATGATGTGTCTTGAAGTGGACCTGTTGGGGTTCATATTCATTGGGACCCTCTGTACTTCCTGGACTGGCATGACTCTTTCTCCCCTCATGTTAGGGAAGTTTTCTGTCATTAGTTTTTCAAAGAGGTTTTCTATCACTTGCTCTACTTCTTCCCCTTCTGGAATTCCTATGATACGGATATTATTACGTTTTTGTTGTCCTGCAACTGTCTTAGAGCCTCTTCAGTCTCCTTCAGTCTTTTTTCATTTTGTTGTACTGTCTGGGAGTTTTTGTCTACATTGTCTTCCAGCTCGCTGATTCGATCTTCTGCTTCCTCTAGCCTGCTTTTAATTCCTTCTATTGTGTTCTTCAATTCAGAGATCGTATTCTTCATTTCCTCCTGGCTCTCATTGGATAGCTTCTATGTCCTTTTTCATGCTGGTGTAATGGTCTGCCTGCAGTACTGGGGATGAGTCAGCACTGTGACCCAGTGTGTTGCTTCCCTTGTTCTCTCCTCAAAGCCACCACACCAGACTCTCCCCAAGTGTCTCTAGTCCTCTCTGCCTTCCCTCTGCTTGAGCCTAGGGTAAGTGGCGGCCAAAATATTTTTGTATGTGATCTGCTTAAGAGCTCTTTTTCTCCAGCTATTCTCTCCAGCTAGCAAGAAACCCTGTGGCTTTTCACTTTTCACAGCTGGATACTATTTTACTTTCACTCTGTTGCTGTAGGCTGGGAAGCTCAGCTGGGTGTTTAGACCCTGCCCTTCTCAGGGGGAACCCCCGGCTACTGAGCTGTTCCTCAGTTCTTTCAGCTGCCACTGGTGTGAGCCCAGCCAGCCCTTCTGCGTCTCCGCACTCCCTACCGTCATGTCGTGATGTAGCGGCCTTTTCTGTTTCTCCGTGGTTATAAGACTTCTCTCCAGCTAATGTTCGGTTGGTTATTCAAGTTGATTTCTCCAAAATTAAGTTGTAAATTCAGACTAGTTCTGGGAGGAGGTTAGTGTAACTTCCAATTACTCTTCCACCATCTTGTTTCTCTCTGTTGGAATTTTATGTATTTATTTCATTCCAGTTTCATTTATTTTAATTACTTTTATCACCACATTTCTTTGTTTTCTTTCTTGAAATATATATATTTATTTTTTAATTGCAGTCGATGTAATCGATTTATCTTAATTTTTGGTACTTAATTTGTCAAATGCACATTACTTTGTTGTTTTATTTATGATATACTTCAGCTAAAAGTTATGTTATTATAGTCAGTGTTTTGCAAAAATGCAACTTTGTTATTTGGGTGGTTATATGTCTAATTTAAAAAATAAAAATATTAAATTTCCAGCCTCCCTTGCTAAAATGGTAGGCCGTGTGTCATACTATTTTTCAATATCACATAACTGAACTCTATTGGGGGATTTCTGGGAAAGTTTGGTCAACTCTTTCTACCTTTTTTTTCATGGGTAAAATATGAAGGTGAGGCTGGAAGAACCCTATCATGACTGTGAGGCAAGAGTTATTGGAACAAAAAGTACAACATAAGTATCAGAGTTAGGAAAAAATAGAAAAACTCTAAATACATTAAGCTGCTATGGTTGGCCTTTGTTACTGGACAAAATATAATCCTAACTGATAATTGATTATATAGATGCACAAACACTTTGCTCTCTTTCCCTCTTCCTATTTATTGATTTATTATTGTATTCAACAATGTTACCAAGTGCTTATTATAGTCAATCACTATATTTGTCCTGCTTCTGTCTGGGAGTAATGCAAATTACTCTTGAGTCTAATATGTTTTTTGAAGGTCAAGAAAGAAAAAATACCACATCCTACTTAGATCTTTAAGGATTATTTCAGTGAAGCTACTAGCACTGTGAATGAAAACATAGCCCGCCTCTTGCTAAGAAAAGAACTGAGGAATTAACATATGGAGAATTCTATAATCACATTAACGAAATCAGAAATAAGAAAACTCAAATCTACAAACAAAAAGTAAAATTGCTTCTCAGGAGGTCTGTGGTAATTCAATCAGTTCCATCTGCTGTATTATTTTTGCTGAAACACCAATGTCCTATACATTAGATGTAAGATACAATGTCATTGAGACATAGGATGAGAATGTGTGTGTGTGTTTTTATGAGTATATGCATGAGTGTTTAGTACACATTTGGATGTTTCCTTTGCCTACCTTGACTAATAGGTAAGATAATGTGTGAATGGTTATACTGATAGATTTTGTGTGTGTGTCAGTTCAATATTCTTAGGTCTTCCAAATGAAGCTTGTTTTCAAAATATTTCATTTTGATAAATTTAAAAATTGTTTTCATACAAGTCTGAAGAAGTTGAAAACCTTGAAAATTATTCCCATGAAGACTAGAAATTTATTCCTATATTTGCAATTTCTTTGGACTTCAGAAGTGTGGGCAGAAAGAGGGAAAGTAAGAAGTTTGAAGGTACATCAGACAGTTGCTTTTCTTGGTGTGGGGTAGAGAGGAAGGCTGCTTCGTTCACTAATAGAAGTTTTTTAATGAGTATACTTGTAATCACTCCTCACAGAAATAAACTCATTTCTAATGCTAAAACTTCAGTCTTGGGAGTAGGCAGTACAAGATGAAAAACCAACACAACTAGGAAGCTTTCTAAACCTCTCCAAGCAGCTATATAATGATTACATGTATACATTAGTCCTTTATACAGGCAGTAATTTAGTGGTTAGTATTTGCCAGGCACTGTGATAGGGACTCCATATATTCTATAGTCAAGTGTCACACAACAGCATTTCAGTCCACCAGGGACTCCATATATGACAGTGGTCCTGTAAGATTATAATAGAGCTAAGAAATTCTCATCACTTAGTGATATTTTAGTATCACAACGGCATAGTGTAATACATTACTCACATGTTTTTGGTGATGCAGGTATAAACAAACCTATTACACTAACAGTTGTATAAAATTTATAGCACATACAAGTATGTATAGTACATAATACTTGATAATGATAACAAATTACTGTTATTGGTTTCATAATTATTATCCTGTACATCTTATAATTATTTTATTGTGTCTTCTTCCTACTTATATAAGAAAAGGTTTGCTGTAAAACAGTATGTCATATAATGCTGACAACAGCGTCCTACATTTCCTAGTAACATGTCTCTTTGATTCCATCATTGTCTCCTGTGCTTGATTTACTCTCACATTGTTTTGTTCATCATGACCCCTAACTGTACAAAAATTACTGCTACTCTTGCAAGTAAGAGACTGTGTCAAGTAATTGACCTGGAAGTAAAATTAAAAGTTAACTTGATCTATAAAGTGGAAAATCAGTGATGGTTATTCTTTGCCAATCAGGTATGTCATATTCCACCAAGATCTTCCAAAACAAGAACAAAGTGATTGAAACAGTTAAAGAATCTGCTTGTTGAAAGAAACAAGACTAATAAAATTTAGAGATATGAGGAAGCTTCTAATAATCTGAATTGAAGACCAGTTATAGAACATATCCCTCTCAGCACAATGATGATTATGGTCAAGGCAAAAGAGGTTGTGATATAAAAAGAAAAGGTTGGACCTGACTATAATGTTGAATTTGCTGCTACCTCTGGGTGGTTCAAATTATTTAAGAACCATTATTTATTACATAACATGAAAGTGAGTCATGAGTCTTTGAGTGCTTATGTGAAGGCAGCTGAATAATTTTTGGAAATTCTAGATAAGCTGATTGTGGAGAAAAATTACATGCCAGAGCAAATATTCAATCAGATAAAAGTTCCCTATTCTGAAAAGAGATGCCTGAAAGGAGTTTCATCCTTTAGGAGGCTAAGTCAATATCAGGTTTCAAGGCTCCTTAAGGATAAGGTAATATTTGCTTGGGGGAAAAATTGAAATCCTTTCAATTTGGCACATTGAGAACTCCAGGACTTAAAAGCATATTAATTAACATACAGTGCCAATGTACTATAAGAGCAACAAGAAGTCATGGATGGTGCATTTTTTCTTCCAAGATACCCTCCTGAATTGCTATGCCAGCTACATGGAGAAGTATTGTTTGAAAAATAACACACGTTTCCTGATTTTGCTTACTGTTGATAATACTCCCAGAAATTCATTTTCTTTTTTTTAAATCTATTTATTTTATTTCTATTACAGTTGTTCCACTTTTTCTCCCATTGCTCCCCGCCCACCCTTCTCCCACAGTCCATCCCCACCCTGTTACCCCATTGTCCATGTCCGTCAGTCATTTATGCTAGTTCCTTGACTAAACCCTTCCCCTAATTTCCCCAATTTTCCCTTCCCCACGCCCCCCTGGACACTGTCAGTCTGCTCCTTGTTTACTTGCCTCTGGTTCTATTTTGCTTATTTGTTTGTGTTGTTCATTAGTGTCCTGGGTTAGGTGATATCATATGGTATTTGTTTTTTGCTGCCTGACTTATTTCGCTAAGCATAATACTCTCCAGTTCCATCCATGTTGTCGCAAATGGTAGGCGTTCCTTCTTTCTTTCTGCTGCATAGCATTCCATTGTGTAAACGTACCAGTTTTTTAATCCACTCATCTACAGATGGGCACTTAGGCTGTTTCCAGCACTTGGATATTGAGAAAAGTGCTGCTATGAATGTAGGGGTGCATAAGTTCTTTTGAATTGGTGTTTCAGGATTCTTCGAGTATAATCCTAGCAATGGAATTGCTGGATCAAAAGGCAGTGCCATTTTCAGTTTTTCAAGAAATTCCATACATTTTCCATAGTGGCTGCATCCCACCAACAGTGCACTAGGGTTCCCTTTTCTCCACATCCTTGCCAGCACTTGTTATTTCTTGATTTGTTGATGGCCATTCTGACTGGTGTGAGGTGGTATCTCATTGTGGCTTTAATTTGCATCTCTCTGGTGGCTGGTGATATTGAGCATTATTTCATATGCCTTTGGACCCCCCGTATGTCTTCTTTGTTGAGGTGTTTGTTCAAGTCCTTTGCCCATTTTTAATTAGACTGTCTGTCTTCTTGGTGTTGAGATGTATAAGTTCTTTATTGTTTTTGGAGATCAAACCCTTGTCTGAGGTATCATTGGCAAATAATTTCCCATATGGTTGGTTCCCTTTTCATCTTGCTGATGTTTTCTTTTGCTGTGTAGAAACTCTTTGGTTTGAAGTAGTCTCACTTTGATTATTTCCTTTATTTCCTTTGCCCAAGGGGATATATCAGTGAAAATATTGCTCCATGCGATATCTGAAATTTTCTTGCCTATGTTTTCATCTAGGACTGTTATGGTGTCATGGCTTACATTTAAGTCTTTTATCCATCTTGAGTTTATTTTGGTGTATGATGTAATTGGTGGTCTAGTTTAATTTTTTGCATGTTTCTGTACAGTACTCCTAGCACCATTTGCTGAAGAGGTTCTTTTCACTCCATTTTATGTTCCTTCCCCTTTGTCAAATATTAGTTATCCATATAGATCTGGGTTTATTTCTGTTTCATTGATATATATGTGCTAGTAACAAACTATTTTGATTCCAGTAGCCTTGTAGTATAGTTTGATATCAGATATTGTGATTCCTCCTACTGTGTTCTTCTGTCTCAAGATTGCTGTAGCTAATCAGGGTCTTTTTTGGTTGTATATAAACTTTTCAAGTATTTGTTCAAGGTCTGTGAAATATGTCACTGGGATTTTAATAGGGATTGCATTGAATCTATAAGTTGTTTTGGGTAGTATGGACATTTTAATGATGTTGATTCTTCTCATCCATGAACATGGTATATACTTCCATTTATGTGTTTCTTCCTTAATTTCTTTCTTCAGTGTTCTGTAGTTTTCTGAGTACAGGTGTTTTACATCCTTGCTTAAGTTCATTCCTAGTTACTTTATTGTGCTTGTTGCTGTAGTAAATTGGATTTTTTTTCTAGTTTCTATCTCTGATATTTTATTGTCGGTGTACAAAAATTCCTTTCATTTCTGAATATTTTCTGCTATTTTGCCAAATTCACTTATTAGGTTGAGTATTTACTTTGTGGAGTCTATAGGATTTTCTATGTACACTATCATGTCATATGCAAATAATGACAGCTTTATTTCCTCTTTTCCAATTTGGATGGTTTTTATTTCTTTTTCTTGTCTGATTGCTGTGACTAGAACTTCCAAGACTGTGTTGAATACAAATGGAGAGAGTGGATATCCTTGTCTAGTTCCTGATCTTATGGCGAATGCTTTCAGTTTTTGTCCATTGGGTATGAGGTTGGCTCCAGGATTCTCATATATGGCCCTTATTATGTTGAGGTATGCTTCTTCTATTCCCATTTTGCTGAGTATCTTCATCATAAATAAGTATTGTGCTTTATCAAATGCTTTTTCAGCATCTATTGGTATGATCATGTAATTTTATCTTTCATTTTGTGTATGTGGTATGTTAGGTTTATTGGTTTGCAAATATTCAACCTTGCATCCCTGGGATGAATCCCAGTTAACTGTGGTGTGTGATATTTTTAATGTATTTCTGGATCCGAGTTGCCAATATTTTATTGAGGATTTTAGCGTCTTATGTTCATCAGCGATATTGACCTCTAGTTTTCTTTCTTTGTTGTGTTTTGACCTGGTTTTGGAATTAGGGTAATACTGGTTTCACAGAAAGAGTTTGGGAGCCTTCCCTCTTCTTGGAATTTTTGAAATAGTTTTAAAAGGTTAGGAGTTAGTTTTTTTCCTATATGTTTGGTTAAATTTGCCTGTGAAGTCAGGGCTTTTGTGAACCAGGAGTTTTTTGATTAATGCTTCAATTTCACTAGTTGCTATTGGTATGTTCAGGCTTTCTGCTTCTCCTTGCTTCAGTTTTTGAAGATTATATGTTTCCAGAAATTCTTCCATTTCCTCTACGTTGTCAAATTTCTTGTCATATAATTGTTCATAGTAATTTCTTACAATTCTTTGTATTTCTGTGGTATCAGTTGTGATTTCTTCCCTTTTGTTTCTGATTTTGTTTATTTGGATCCTCTCTTTTTTTCTTGGTGAACCTGGTTAAAAACTTGTTGATTTGTGTATCTTTTCAAAAATCCACCTCCTGGTTTTATTGATCTTTTGAATTGTTTGTTTAGTCTCTATGTCATTTAATTATGCTCTGATCTTGATTCTTTCCTCCCTTCTCATTCTGGGCTTTGTTTGTTGTTGTTCCTCTAATTCTTGTCGCTATAGGGTTAGATTTTTTATTTGAGATTCTTCTATCCTTTTTAGGTAGGTCTTTATTGCTATGAACTTCCCTCTCAGAACTGCCTTTGTTGTATCCCATATATTTTGGATTGTATGTTCATTGTCATTTGTTTCCAGAATCTTTTTGATTTCTTCCCTGATGTCATTGTTAACCCATTCATTATTTAATAGCATGTTATTCATTCTCCATGACTTTGAATATTTTTTAGTTTTCCCCTTGAGGTTGGTTTCCAGTGTCAAGCCATTGTAATCTGAGAAGATGCTTCATATAATTTCAATTTTCTTGAATTTGTTGAGGCTTGTTGTGTGCACTACCATATGGTTTATTTTTGGAAATGTTCCATGTGCACTTGAAAAGAATGTATATTTTGCTTCTCTGGGGTGAAAGGTTCTATATATATGTCGACTAAGTACATTTGATCTAGAGTGTTGTTCAGTACCTCAATATCCTTGGTCTTTCTTTGCTTCAAAGATCTGTCCATTGTTGATACTGGGGTGTTATCACCTAGTATGAGTATGTTGCTGTCGATATCCTTCTTGTAGTCTTCCAAGGTTTTCCTTATATATTTGGGTGTTCCCATGTTGGGTGCATATATGTTTACTAGGGTTATATCTTCTTGGTGGATTGTCCCCTTAAGTATTGTGAAATGTCATTCTTTGTCTCTTTTTATGGCCTTTGTTGTGAATTCTATTTTGTCTGATGTAAGTATTGCTACCCCAGCTTCTTTTTCATGTCCTTTTGCTTGAAATGCTTTTTTCCTTCCCTTCACTTACAGCCTATGTAAATCTTTAGTTCTGAGGTGGGTCTCTTGCAGACAGCATATATGTGGGTCATGTTTTCTTATCCATTCAGCTACCCCATGCTTTTTTTATTAGAGCATGCAATCCATGTGCACTCTAGTTTATTATTGGTATGTACTTATTCATTGTGTTTTTTTCCCCTTGTACCTGTGTTCTCCTCTCTTTTTCTTTATCTTCCTAAATCAGTCCCTTTAGCATTTCTTGAGGTGCTACTTGGTGGGAATGTATTCTTTTAGCTTACTTTTATCTGGGAAACTCCTTATTTCACCTTCCATTTTAAATGAGAACCCTGCTGGGTAGAGTAGTCTTGGTTGTAGGCCTTTGTTTTTATTGTTTCAAATATTTTTTGCCATTCCCTTCTTGCTTGTAGCGTTCCTGTTGAGAAGTCTGCTGATAGTCTTATTGGAGCTCCCTTGTATGTTATTTATTGTTTTTCTTCTGCTACCTTTAGGATTTTCTTTTTGTCTTTGAGTGTTGCCATTTTAATTGTTATGTGTCTTGGAGTGGGCCTCTTTGGGGTTATCTTCATTGGGAAGCTGTGCTTCTTGGACTTGTGTAATTTTTTTCTCCTCAGATCAGGGAAATGTTCTGTTATTACCTTTTCAAAGGGGTTATCTATTCCTTTCTCCCCTTCTTCTCCCTCTGGTATCCCTATGATACAGATCTTATTGTTTCATGTTGTCCTGCAGCTCTATTAAACCCTCTTTATTCTTTTTTTTATGTATTTTATTGATTATATTGTTACAATAGTTCCAATTTTCTCCCCTTTACTCCCCTCCACCTAGCATCTCCCTCTCCCAACAATCCCCCCCCAAGTCCATACCCATGGTTCATAAAAAATAACTATCCCTCCCTCTCAGATATTAAGACCCTTTGTAATCTTGTAAAGGACAATGGGCGAAGGTCTCAAGCTCTTCTAGCTGCTTCAAGCTTGACATGGTCATCGTCCTACCTACACTTGGGTCCAGAAATCCCTAATAAGGGTGGGGGTGTGGAGGGGAGGGTGGCCTTCCCACATGGGGAAGGATCGTGCAGACTCCAGGTCAGTTGGCTGTCTCCGGACAACAGT
Source organism: Furipterus horrens (assembly GCF_987537825.1). Lineage (NCBI taxonomy): Eukaryota > Metazoa > Chordata > Mammalia > Chiroptera > Furipteridae > Furipterus > Furipterus horrens. Next base: position 126,732,470 of record NW_028327171.1, on the reverse strand, counting down.
GTGCTTGGTTTAACAGGCTGGCATCCTTGTTGTGTTCTGGGGGCAACAGATTTGGCAAAAGGGTTAAAAGTCATCATTCAATCCATAACTACTAGATGACAAAAGGGAGGGATTAATTTTTCAATGTTCCACATTAGGAGAAAAAAAAGGGGGGGCTTCTTTGGAGGAAGGTGTGCTAGGCACATCTCACCTGTCCAAAACCCTTTTGCCCATTATACTTAGTTTGGGCTGAGGGAAATAATTTAGGTTTCCCCCCTCTCAGACCTCTGGGCCCTTTCTGTCCAAGCCTAAACCCTCTTTATTCTTTTTCAATCTTTTTTTCATTTTGTTGCACTGTCTGGGAATTTTTTTCTACCTTGTTCTCCATCTCACTGATTTTATCCTCTGCTTCCTCTTGCCTGCTTTTTATGCCTTCTACTGTGTTCTTCAGTCCAGAAATTTTGTTCTTCTATTCCTCCTGATTTTTTTTATAGTTTCTATGTCCTTCTTAATGCTCGTGTAGTTCAAAGTAAGTTCCTTGTAGCTTCCTTGGAGTTCACTGTAGTTCCCCTGAAGTTCTTTATAGTTTCCCTGGAATTCTCTGTAATTCCCCTGAAGTTTGTTGTAGTTTTCTCTGAGTTTGTCGAGTTCGTTGAGCTTCCTTATAACCATTTTTTTCAATTCCATGTCTGATGGTTTGCTTGCCTCTGTTTTATTTAGCACTATTTCTGTGGATTCCTCTTTACCTTTCATTGGAGAATGATTCTTTGTCTCCCCATTTAGGTGACTCTTTTTGTTTGTTTTTGTTTCTTAGATCTGTCTTTTTTTATTTACCACCTTTGTGGTGTGACATCTGTTATAGAAGACCTGGGGGATTCAGTGGTGCAATATCTTTGATCTTCTGAGCTTGATTCTCTTGGGATGCCCTTTATGCCATTTGTTTAGGCTGTCTGATTGTATTTCAGTTTTGCTTGTTGTGTTGCTCTTTGGTGGGATCTTCCTTCTCACGAGTTGATTGAGAGTCACTCTGCCTACCATGTCTTGAATTCTTTTTGCGGAGATGCTGTTAAAACATAAACACACAACCCAGACAAAAAAACGCACACTCTCAAAAATACCCCCATCCACAATCACACTATCAACAGCATATGAGCCAATATTAATATAGATGTAAAGAGATTAAGACTATTATACTAAAGGAAAAACAGATAATAGCTATATGATATATACTTAGTGAGAGAGGGAACAGGAACAAAACAAAATAAAAATAAAGAAGAAGAAGTGGATGATGAAGAAAGGGAAGGCAACAAGTTAAAGAAAGAGCTTTTCCCCAGAACAGCCTTTGGGCTATGATTGATATAGGTGGGATGGGAATAAGAGGGGAAAAAGAAAGAAAGAAAAGTTTAAAAGGTGTCCAAGGGAAAGGGATGTGAATTGAGATGATAGAAGGAGAATATACACCATGAATGAGGAGTGAAAAGTAGGCTAAGAGAGGGAAACATTTTTCAAATTTAAGCTGAAAGAATGGATACTAGTTGTAATAGGAGAGAAGATAGAATTTAAGACCAAAGTAAGAAAAGGAGATGGAATATTAAAGTGGGGCAGTACAAGGGAGGAGCAACATATGATATTTGGAATAAGCTATGATATAACAACTAGTGCCTTAAAATACATAAACTGGGAGGACAAGGAAATAACTCATGAAAGATACCATGGTGCATTTTGTTCCAGTAATATCTGTTTTTTAACCGCTTTCTTCTCTTTCTGGATCCACCCCTGGTCAAAGTTCCATGGGTTTCATATCATCCTTTCTGGCTGTCTGGCTGTGAGGAGATCTAGCTGGATTCTGGGCTGCTATTCTCTCACTCATAGGTCTGCCACAGCTCTCTTCTGTGAGCTGCACTGAGTTGGAACCCCCCCCTCGCTGGTCCTGTTGTACACTCTAGCACTCTTCATTTTCATTTAGTAATGCTACTTTGCCAGCAAGCTGGTGTGCACACCCATAGTCCTTGCCCAGTCTTGGTTATTGTTTCTGCTCTCTTCCAAAAAGGTCTCTGTGTGACTTCCAAACTTCAGCACTGGTCTGTTTTGTTTCGTATAGCCTTGATGCATGCGTGCAGGGTTGCCTGCCTGGCGTCCCTACCAAGTCCTGGGTTCTGACTCAGCTTTCCCCCATGTGGGTCCCTTTCTGTGGCTCAGTTCTGCATTTCTGTTTGGCAGAGTCTTTGTATGTGTGTGGGGTTTGCCAGCCTGGGGGTATCAAGTCTCAATTACAGTTTCTCACAGTCGGGTCTGGCCTCTGTCTTCCCATGCTTCCAACTGTTTCACCCAACCTTCTCGTTGACTTTCTCCCAGATGTCACTGGTCAGGGTGCCTATGGCAGGAGCATAATTTCCAAGCAGATCCCAGCTAATGACCTGGTCAACAGCTGTCCCTTTCAGTGCAGCCAAGGTGCTGGGCTGGGAATCCTGGCAGCTCCACTTGGAGAGTGCAGACTGTGGCTTCTGCCCTCTACCATGCTGTTCCCATGCATCCGTCCCTGTTTGGCCTATCTGAAAGCCGCTGTCACTCACTCTCTGCTCTGTTTGTACTCCCAGTCATTCCGTAATGGGAGCAAACAGACAACACTGCTACTTACTCTGCCACTATCTCCCCTCCTGACCCCCAGAAAAATCCTTTTATTGGTGATTTTCATTCAAATATCATAGTAATGTCTCTCAGTCCAAACGCCACCTTTTTTATCATACCAATGGATCATAGAGGTACAGTGGCTTTTAAAGTCTACTACCTGAAGAGGACCTTTGTCTGAGGAAGACACTGATGCAATTATGGAAGGATTAAAACATCTATGACTGCATTAGTAATCTTAGTTGGGCTTGAGGTGATATCATCAAGGAGTGTATGAATGTCATCTAGAAGAAGACATGGAAGAGTTTTGTCCATAACTTTGAAGGATTTGACAAAAATGAGGAGGTCACAAAAATCAAGACTTGGTTGAGATGGAAAACATCTTTAACTTGAGTATGGACAAGGATGACATTGAAGAGCTGTTAGAGATAGTTCCTGAGAAATTGACTAAAAAAAATTATAGAAACTAGAATACGAGTGCATAGATTGAAGAAAGGGCAAGAGAAATGAAAACTGCAGGAGAAAATAAAGAGCCTCAAGAATATTTACCATGAAAGATTTAGCAGAATATTTTTCAGACCTCAACAAGTTTCTTAAAATGTTTGAAAACATAGACCCAAAAAGTTTTAATTAATAAAGAAGAATGTTTACGGTATATTATCTGCTTATATGCAACTCAATGATGAAAAAAAAAGAAATAAAGCAAACCACCATGAATATATTTGTGGAAAGATTGACACCTCCATAAGAACCTGAGGCAGGTCCTTCAGAAAGTGTTCCAGAAGAAGACATTGTTATCATAGGAGATGACAGCTCCATGCCTGATATTGTACTTGAAGACCTTCCATTGAAACAAGATGTTGAGGTGGAAGGCGGTGATATTGATGATCTTGACCCTGTGTAGGCCTAAGCTAATGTGTGTGTTTATGTCTTAGTTTTATTCAAAACATTTAAAAAATTTTAATAATAATTTTAAATAAGACACAGAATACGGATATAAATAATGAAAATATTTTTACAGTTGTATAATGTTCTTGTGTTTTAAGGTAAGTGTAATTATAAAATAGTTGAAAGTTTAAAAAAATAAAATGGTTTATAAATTAAAAAGGTTATAGTAAGCCAAGGTTAACTTATTATTGAAGAAAGAAAAGTATTTTTTATAAGTTTAGTATAGCCTAAGCTTACAGAATTTATAAAGTCTTCAATAGTGTACGGCATGTCCTTGGTCTTCCCATTCACTCACCACTCACTCACTGACTCATACAGAGCAACTTTAAGTCCTGCAAAATCCATTAATGATACATACCCTATACAGGTGTGCCGTTTTTTAATCCTTCATACCATATTTTTTACTGTACCTTTTTTGTGTGTGTGTTTAGATGCACAAGTGCTTACCATTTCATTACAATTGCCTATAGTATTTAATACAGTAACATGCTGTACACGTTTGTAGCCTAAGAGCAATAGGCTATACCATATACCATATACCATATAGATATGTATAGGTGTATTCTGTAACATTAGCACAATGCCAAAATCACCCACCAACATATTAAAATATATCCCTGTCATTAAGCAGTTCACGACTGTATCATACAAGGCGATATATTTGCTGTAGGAAGTAAATAAAATTAAAACAGTATAAATGCTAACCTAGAAATAATATATGATAAAAAATAAATTAATAAACAGAAGACTGTAGTAACTTGGATAAAGATGTGGCTAAATAAACTCAGTGAAAGCTGCCTCACCACATTTATTCTTAGTAAAAAGGAAGAACTTATTTTATGCTGTTCTTTGTCTCTGTGTCCAGAGGGATAAGTGACCTTCCTCTGCCAGTTTAGTTTCCCAAGAGAGATAAGAGCAGCTACTCATTTGAGGTACTATGAAAAGGGACCACCAGAGCTAACAAAATGGTGAGGCTTTATGATTTTTTTACTTAATAGTAATCCAAAGGAACTATGTGAAGCCTTGGATGTGCTACTTTACATTAATTATATCAGGATGGAGGTGATAATGACAACCTATAAAATCCAAGGTAGAATGAAGTGACAGTTTATAGAATAATAGAGTGGAGATTCCAACCCAGTTGGAAAGCAAAGCAATAATTGAAATCATATGGAGGATCCTCACCATTCATCTTTGTTTCCTTAGCACCTAGCAAAGGTAGAATGAGCCCAGACTTAGAGATTAATGAAGTAGAGACCTCAACTCAGCTGGAAAGCAAAGCAGTAATTGAGATCAGGTTATTGCACAGGTGAGTCCTGAGTGAGTCCATATTATTATTTCCTCCTAAATATGTTTTTCTCAAGCATTTTTGGTGCCAAGAAAATACCAAAGCCTAGAGATGATTCAATGGCATGGTGAGGGAAAAGAGGAAACAGTGCAATGGCAAGATTGGGAGAATTAATGATAGGAAATTATGTATCTTTTCTTGGAAAGATTAATCAATTCATACTTATAAATGACCAAAGTGCCTGGGTCAAACGTTCAATGTTAAGTGAGAGAAGTTTGTCTTACTTATTATTTCTGAGTTCATTAACAACCAAAGAGATTATCATATATTTTGACAGGACTTGATGGCAACCAACAAAGTCAGATGGGAGTTTATTATGAAGAATGATATAAGACATAGTTAATATTAATTTCATAAAATATATTTTATAAAATAGAAATTAAATTTTGCTATATTCATATTTTTTATTTCATCCTTTTTACTCTTTCAAAATGCTTTTATAGGAACATCTTTTTTGGGGGGTGGGGGAAGCTATTGATCAATGTTCTATTAAATGTTTCATTCTTTTAGATTACCTTTTTAAATAAGATTAAGTTAATTTTAGGATACTTAAAAATTATATTCAGGCTTAATAATGTCTTGCATTCTATTGTGAAAAAAGGAGAGAGTCCAATTAAAATTTACATTCCCTCATCTTGTGGATTTTTTTAAGTACTGTATGCTGTGTTTTATGTCCTTTGCTACTTAATTTGAGTGAAAATGTATCCCATATATTCAGAGTATATACCACCGGTTTTTCACTTTAATTCACATGTGAAAAAAATAAATATATGCCCATTCCTTCTCCTATATCCTTTTCTTACATTTGGCTTCTAATCAGACACAAGATTTTATTTTAACCTTAAATACCCACAGAGAAAGATGGCTGCTATTAAACTTATCTGGCAAAAATAGCATTTCCTCCAAAATGAAAACAAACTAAAACTTATTTTTTGTTTGCAATGTCAAATATGTCAATTCATCGATCTCTTGAATTTGTGGCCAGTACTAATTTGTGGGTACAAAGAATTCCTGTATTATAAAACAATACAGAATTTCCTCTTCTATGGCCTTACTTTAAGAATAGATTTTGAATCAACACATCTTTAAAAAAATCTTTATCGTATTTCTTCCATTACCATTTAGTTCCATTATACCCCCTACCCCCTGCAATCACCACAATGCTGTCCCTGTCCATGAGGTCCATGAGTCATTTTCCCTTATTGCTCAACCCCTCCATGCCCTCACCTCTCATCCCTAGATGTCATCCTTCCCTCCATCTATGAGTCTGTCCCCATTTTCTTGTTAGTTCAGTCTGTTCATTAGATTCCACATGTAAGTGTAATCGTATTGTATTTGCCTGACTGGTTTATTTCACTTAGCATAATTTTCTCCAGGTCCATCCATACTGTTGCAAAGGGTAACTTATACTTTTTCATGACCAAGTAGTATTCCATTGTGTAAGTGTGTCATAGTTGTTTTATCCACTCATCTACTGATGAACATGGGCTGCTTTCATATCTTAGAGATTGTAAATAATGCCGCAATGAACATAGGGGTGCTTATGTCCTTTTGAATTACTATTTGGGGTTCCTTTGGATGTATTCCCAGACGTGGGATCTCTGGGTCAAAAAGTAGATCCATTTTTAATTTTTCAAGGTATCGTTACACTGCTTTCCACAGTGGCTGCATCAATCTGCAGTCCCACTGACAGTGCAGAAGCATTCTCCTTTCTCCACATCATTGCTGGCACTTGTTGTTTTTTGATTTATTGATGATAACCATTCTGACAGGTCTGAGATGATATCTCATTGTGGTTTTAATTTGCATTTCTCTGATGATGAGTGATGTTGAGTATCTTTTCATATGTCAATTGACCATCTGTATGTCTTCTTTGGAGAAGTGTCTGTTTAGATCCTTTGCCTATTTTTTAATTGGGTTGTTTTGCTTTTTTTGTGTTGAGTTTTTTTAAGTTTTTTATAAATTTTGGATATTAGACCCTTATCAGATGTATTGGTGAATATGTTCTCCCATTCAATGTGTTGTTTTTTTATTTTGTTGATGATTTCCTTTGCTGTGCAAAAACATTTTAGTTTGATGCATTCCTATTTGCTCATTTACTTATTTTATATTTTTTATTTCTCTTGCCTGGGGAGATATGTTCAATAAATATTGCTATAAGCAATGTCCAAGATTTTGCTGCCTAAATTTTCTTTTACTAATTTATGGTTTCAGATGTAGCATTTAAGTCTTTAATCCATTTTAAATATATTCTTGTGTGTGGTAGCCACAGCAACCAGACAAGAAGAAGAAATAAAAAGCATTCAAATTGGGAAGTAAGATTTAAAACTGCCTTTATTTACAGATGACATGATACCATAAATAGAGAACCTAATAGATTTCACCAAGAAACCACTAGAACTGATCAATGAATTCAGGAAAGTAGCAGGATACAAAATTAATATCTAGAAATCAGTTGCATTGTTATACGTCAACAACGACCAAACAGAAAGGAAAATTAATAAAACAATCTCATTCACAATTGCTACAAAAAGAATAAAATATCTAGGAATAAACCCAATCAAGAAGGTAAAAGACCTGTACTCAAAAAATTATAAGACACTGAAGAAAGAAGATACAAATAAGTGAAAGCAGTTACCATGTTCGTGGACAGGAAGAATTAACATCAATAGTAGTCCATACTACCCAAAGCAATATATAGATTCAATGCAATTCCTGTCAAGATTCCAACATTGCATTTCACAGAACTAAAACAAATATTTCAAAAATTTATATGGAACCACAAATGGTCCCATGTAATAACAGCGATCCTGAGAAAGAAGAACAAAGTTGGAGGTATCACACTGCCTAATATCAAACTATATTGTAAGTTATAGTAATCAAAACAGCATGGTGCTGGCATAAAAACAGACACAGGTCAGTGGAAAAGAATAGAGAGCCCAGAAATAAGCCCACACCTTTGTAGTCAATTAATATTCAGAGGAAACAAGCACATACAATGTGCTAAAGATAGTTTACTCAATAAATGGTGTTGGAAAAACTGAACAGAAACATGAAGAAAAATGAAACTTGACCACCTTCTTGCACCACACACAAGAATCAACAAATCTTAACCACATGGAGTTTTGGCCACTGGGGTGTTTTCTCATAAGTTATTAGATACACAGAAGTGCCTTTTATTCACTTCAGCTTGAATCTGTGTGCTGCTGAAAACTTTCCTACTAATGTGATCATTTCTGAGAATATCTTCAAATTTTCACTGGTAATTTTTTTGACATGACAACTTTCCTCTTCTTGATTGTGAAAAATCTGTGTTAAGATAAAGATATACATGGATGGATCTTGAGAATATTATACTAAGCAAAATAAGTGAGTCAGAAAACATTAAGAATCATATGGTTTCATTTATGTGAATTATAAAACTAAAAGTAACAAATGAACAAACAATACAAAAACAAAAACAAAAAAACCAAACAAAAACTCATAGACACAGACAGCAGTATGTTGGTTACTGGAGGGAAAAGGGTAAAGAGGGCCAAATATATGGTGATGGCAGATGACATGACTTTCGGTGGTAGGCAGACAATGTAATATACAGATCATGTATCATAGAAATATACACTTAGAACCTATATAATATTATTAACTAATGTCACCCCAATAAATTTAATTTAAAAAGAAAACATGCTGGCATTGGAACCATGGTAAGAGAATAATGCACTTGGCACCTAGTAAAGATAATTGTATATTTACTTTTTCTTTTTTTAATATGTTTTATTGATTATGCTGTTAAAGTTGTCCCAATTTTCCTTCCCTCTGCTCCCCTCCACCCAGTGGCCCCCTCCCTACAGTTGTCCCTCCCTTTTAGTCCACGTCCATTGGTTGCGCGTATAGTTCTTCTCAACATCTTCCTGTCTATTCCATTCCCTCCTACTATGCTTCTTAATTCCTGTACCACCTCCCTCCCTCTCCCCATTCCCCCTCCCTGCTGACCTCCCCCCCCAGTATGTTCCCCATACTTATAGTTCTTTTTCCACCCTCATTGCCTATTTAGTTTGTCTTTGTTTCAATTCCCTAGCTTCTGTTGTTGGTTCTTGTGATGCAATTTTCATTTTAGTGTTCATAGTTTTGATCCTCTTTCTTCTAAACTAGTCCCTTTAACATCTCATATAATAGTGGTTTGGATCTAATGAACTCTTTCAGTTTCATTTTGTCCTGGAAGCACTTTTTCTGCCCTTCTATTCTGGATGACAATTTCGCTGGATAGAGTATTCATGGCTGTAGGTTTTTGATTTTCATTACTTTGAATATTTCTTGCCCCTTCTTGCCTGCAGGGTCTCCCTTGAGAAGTCAGCTGATAGTCTAATTGGGAACCCTTTGTACATAATTATTTTCTTCTCTCTTGCTGCTTTTAAGATTCTCTCTTTATCTTTAATTTTTGACAATTTGATTATAATGTGTCTTGGAGTGGTTCTCCCTGGGTCCAGTTTTTCTGGAATTTTCTGTGTTTCCTGGACCTGTAAGTCTATTTCCTTCCCCAAGTTCGGGAAGTTCTGCTTTATTACTTTTTCACATAATTTTTCAGTTCCTAGTTCTTCTTCACCCTCTGGCAATCCTATAATCTGTATGTTCAATCTCTTATAGCTGTCCCAGAGGTTTCTGATCCTCTCCTTACTTTCCTTGTTTTCTGTTTCCTCTTTCCACACTGGTTAACTGTTTGTTCCTTCCCTATGTTCCAGTTTGTTGATTTGATCTCTGGATTTTATTCCCTCACCACTTGTCTCGTATGTATTTTCATTCGTTTCAGTATGAGTGGCTTTCAATTTTTTTTGTCTTGTTCCAAATCTTTTGTTAATTCTGTAAGCCACCTAATGACTATAGCTCTGAATTGCACCTCTGAAAGGTTTCTTATTTGTTCATCTGTCAGATTCTTCATCTGTTGCCTGGTGAGCTGTGTCACCAGGATTTCTATAGTTGTCTGCCTCATTTTGACAAAATTGTGTTTAGCTTTGCTTCTTGGGCAGGCTATAAGGGGTGGAGCCCGTGTACTCATCACAACCCAGTGAACAGTGGCTATCCGCAACCTTTTTTGCTGCGCTGTGGCACTTTGTAGTCACTACCTGGTGACCCGGTGGCAATCTGCAACCTTTTTTTGTGGCTCGGTGGTGCTTTGTGTGGGGGCGTGAGTCCAAGATGGATTTCTGCCATTATTCTCTGCTCGGAGATCAGGATTCGTCCTCCCGCACTCTGGGCCTCACTGTCTGAGGCAATGTGAGGGCTGCCTTTCCCAGCATTGGGGTCACAAGCTGCTGGGGCTTGACTGCAGCCGGGATTGCTCTCCCTGCTGCTGTCCCTGGTGCTACCGCAAACAGCAACGTCCGCTTTTGCTCTTCCTACCTGTCCAACAAGCACCGCTGGTTTATAACTTCGTACGTTGGGCTTCTATGTAGTTTTATTTTCTGGAATTTCTAGTTTTCTTTTGTTTTGAGGTAGTTGTATTCCTTTCTAGTTGTAGAGGGAGACTGAGCGTGTCAGTCTAAGCCTCCATCTTGCCCATAAGTCTCGGAACTGTTCTTTACTTTTTCTTTTATGATAAATATAGTGTTTATTTATAAACCCAATTATGACAATAATTTCTTTTTAACCCATTCTACATGTTTCTTCCAAAATGATTGTTCTGTCTCATATATTTTTAAATATAACCCACCTTCAGAAAGAAAAATAGTATATCTTTGTATCGTTTGCAGAATAATTTTTTTTCTTAGAATGACACACAGTTTATTTCAAGTGGTAGCCCCCTGCTTGGCCCTGCAGCTTCACCTACCATACTCTCCAGGTACTTCCTGCTCTAACAATACTGGTGTGGCATGATGCTGACACACTCCCTACTCCCCTGCATGTCCACACTTTTACCCATGGTCCTCTGCTTTTAGCAACGCTCAAAAAAAAGGAAGAAAAAGAAGTAGGAAAGAAAGTACTACTAATTTTTAAAAGCTCACCTCAGGTATCCCCTACTACTCAGGCTTTCCAAAACCCCCTGGCAAATGGACCTGTTCTACCATATCTTGTACTGTGTCACTACAGAGCAAACTTACATGGTATTAAAAAGTATTCTCATGTGTTTTCTTTTTTCCTCTCATAAAGATGATTAGAAAGTTGAGGGAAGGGTCTGAGTCTGGTCTATCTTTATATCCTCATCACCTAATAATAAGTAAGGCTCAAACTATTAAAAAATTTTTGAGAGGAGTGAATGGAAACTATACATTTTAATTTTTTTAAAAAAGAGAAAAACAACCAAGTTAATAAAAAAAGAGCCAATTCACCCAGCCTTATTTGTATAATAGAAATGGACATGTAAATTAGTCTTTCTAGTTGGTAAGTTGGAAGAAAATTAATCACCCTGAAAATGTAGATAGGGTATCACACTATAAAGAACATTTCTTCTGTTTTCTTCCTTTCCCTTTCTACCCTTATCTCCTACAATAATGCACCTAACTAGAAAGTTAATTAATTTTTATAAAACAATTAGAGGAAGAAAGTAGTTTTCCTTTTCAAGTCATAGAATTGGGAGTAGAGAGAAGAACCCACTGATTTTTAGAAATGCCTATCTTGGAAGTCAAAAAGATTCCTTCATATAACAAGACAAAATATGAATATGACCAGAATAATTCAGGCAGATAAAAGAAATATGTACTTGCTGCCCCAACTTTGATCATACTGTGTAGAGTTTGGAAAAAATGAGAAATAGTGCACTTTTATCTGTGTTCTTTAGCCTTTAGTTATACTGAGAATTTTACTGTAACAGGAATGAGCAGACAGATTCCATGGTTGAGTAGCTTTTTTAGTTTTTACAAATTTATCATCTTTCTACCAATAAATAGTAGTATATTCAATTCTTTGATCTATCAGAATCTAAATGAATTAAATTTTAGGGATCCTCTAGCTATAAAAGTTAATGATCCTTTCTCAAAGCCTCTCTAAAACACATCAAGTCATTGATGTCTGTGTGATAATGGAATACCCTAAGACTCAGACATATGTGAATTCAAATCTGGACTCCCACAGTGTTGTAGAGGTAAAATAAATATAATATAAAAGCTAATATTAATGGAGTACAGACTAAATGTGGGGCACTTTTCCAAGTACTTTATAAAATTTAATGTATTTAATTATCCCAATAAATGTATTTTTTTCTGTATAATTATTGTATAAGGTTGGTGCAAAAGTAATGTCTGATTTCAAGGTCTATTTTAAAAATAAAAAAGCCCATGATTATGAAAATATTTATTTGTTAACATAACCTTCTTTGCTTTCTAGAACTTCATTACATCTGTCAACTAGCTTATAAATGCCATGCTTGTAAAATTCTTTAGGTTTTGAAGTAAAATATGAATTCAGCTAATTTTCAGACTCTTCTCTTGATGTCAACCTAAGACCATCAAAATGGTTCTATAGTCCCCGAAACAAGTGATAATCAGAAGGAGCAAGGTCAGGAGAATATGGAGGATGAAGCAGTATTTCCCAACCAAGCTCTTTCAAGAAATTTTTGGTGAGTCAAGCTGTGTGAGAATGAGCATTATCGTGATGGAAGATGACACCCTTTCTGTTGATTAAGGAAAGTCGCGTTTGATTCAAAGCTGCTTTCAAATAATGAAGTTGTTCAGGGCACATGACTAGGTTGCATGTCAGGTCTCCAGTTGGGGGCGCATGAGAGGCAACCACACAGTGATGTTTCTCCCCCTCTCTTTCTCCTTTCCCCTCTCTCTAAAAGTTAGTTAAATAAATAAATAAATAAAATAAAAAACAATGAAGTTGTTCACAGTAAATATTAGCAGTAAATGTTTCATTGTTGTCTAGCAGTTCGTAATGGACAATCCCTTCCATATCCCACCAAACACTCAATATGATCTTCTTTGGATGAAATCCTCCTCTTCGTTGTTGAACTCTTTTTCCTCCTTGACTGATCCATGATCAGTGGTATGTAATGTTATGATAAAGGATCCACTTCTCAGCACATGTAACAAGCCTGCCTAAAAAATGGTGCCTGAAGGTGTCGCAAAAGCAATGATTCACAACAAGCAACACGCTGTTGCAGATTCTCCGGAGACAGTTTGTGTGTGACCCATTTTCCAACTACTAAAACCTTTCCAGTCCTTTTCAGTTGGTGTAGCATGGTTGTACGGGCAATGTTAAATTGTTCTGCAGGTTCCCTAGAGGAAATGGTGGGGTTTTCTGTGACAACAGCTTCCAAAACTTTGGAATCAAGCTTTTTTGGATGACCCTCTTTTGGCTCATTTTTCAAACTGAAATCCCCACTTTGGAAATGGGAAAACCACCTCCTACAACTTCTTTAGTCACTGCATCATCCCCATAAGCACTCTGAATAGACTTTGCTGCTGTACTTGTATTGGCACCTTTATGAAACTCATAGAATAAAACATTTCTAATATGTTCTTTAGATAGGGTGAACATGTGTGCAAATATTGCAGATAATTATGAAAAATACTTCAATAATCTGAAATAAAAGGTATACATTAGTCACTGTGACATCAAAAAATTATGAGACACAAATATAATAAATACTATCTAAAACTTTCTTTTAAAAAAGTCAGACATTACTTTTCCACCAACCTGATACCTATTTTATAGATGAAACTGAGAACAAATAAAATTATAAGTTATTTGGTAAATAAAGTGTATAGCACAGGACATTACATATAGTAGGCAGCCAATAGCTGGAAATACATATTGCTCTTTTCTATTATTCATGTATTATTTATGTATTTATACATTTATATGGAAAAAAAGAGAGATATCCATTATAAAAAATTAAGCCACTCAGTTATGGACACTGAGAAATCCAATATCTGCAGCCAGCAAACTGATGTACCAGGAAAACCAATACAAGAGTTTCAGTTCAAGTTCAAATGCTTGAGTACCATGAGAGTCAAGAGTTAAACTTCTAGTCTGAGTCTAAATCCAAAGCCAGGAGAAGACGAATGTCCCAGTTTGGAGACAGGAAAAGATATTAGTTTCTTTCTTATGCTACCTTTTGTTCCGTTCTTGTCTTCAGTGGATTAAATTAGGTCTACCCACATTGAGAATGGCAATCTAATGTACTCAATCAGTTGATTAAAGTGTTGATCTCTTCCAGAAACACCATTACCATAAAAATTAAAGGATGGACACATTTGTGTAGTTACTTAAATGAGTATTCCAAATGAATAGTACAATTATGTTTTACAAGGGATAGAGAAGTGGGAAAGCACCAATGAAGAATGGCATCTGGTTCATATTTCACACACAGTAAATGCTTATTCAATGAATAAATGACATCATCACTTAGTTAGAAGAAGATATGACCAATTTAGAATGTTGTTACAAGTAATTGAAAGGAATGAGTACAAAAAAAAATCAAAAGAGAAGACAATATAGAGAAAGCAGAGCAAGGAAAATGATGGCAAATGCATATCTTTTTAGCTTAAATATTTGAGGTATTTGCAGTATATGTATGGGCTTTAGGAATCAGAGTGTTGGACAAAACAAAGTAGAATCTGTCTATATAACTTGGAAAAATATTTTAAAATATTCTTAAGGTATCAAAAGAGTACACAAAAGAGATGTTAAACCACTCTTTGTTGTACCCTATTTTAGTCCATTCTCATTAGTACCAGCTGTTTGCTTTTAAAACTATAAATCTGTCATTCACATGCTTGAAAATGTCTTGGAAAATCTGCAATATATAAATAAAATTCAAACTCCTTTGTAGCTCATACATGCTCCTAAGTCTATGCCTTCATTTTTATTTCCAGCCTCATTTTATACTACTGTTCCCCCTACATATACTAAATTTTGCCCACAGTTAACTACTTATATTTCTTTTGTTACCTAACTGACTTGATTTCCCTTTATCCAGCTCACAAACCCTATTTCATGAAAGGAGAGTTTACATTTTTAATTTTTTGTTGTTGTTGTTTTGAGGTGACATTGGTTAATAAGTTATGTTTTGTTTTTGTTTTTTGCCTTTTTTAAATTATTGTTCTTTTATGGTTGTTCCAATTGTTTTCCCATTACTCTTCCCTTCCCTGCTCACCCCCGACTCCCAAAGTCAATCCTCACCCTGTTGTCCATGTTCATGGGTCATTTATATATGTTCTTAACTAGAACCTTCCCCCTTTTTCTCTCTTGTTCTCTTCCCTCTCACCCCTGGTTACTGTGAGTCTATTCTTTATTTCCATGTCTCTGGTACTATTTTGCTCCTTTGTTTTGTTCATTAGGTTACTCATATAGGTGAGATCCAGGTGGCAAAAGACAAAATATGTTTTAAATGTACAATTCTGTAACACATCATCTGTAAATTGTGTAGTGTGCTCACCACCCAAAGTTTAGTTTCCTTTAGTCAGCATTTATGACTCATTTTAACCTCTTCATCCTCCATTCATGCCTTTCCCCTCTGATAACTATCTTATCATTGTTAGTGTCTGTGATTTTTGTTTGTTTATTTTTTGCTTGTTGCTTTCTGTTTTCAACCTCACTTTGAGTGAAATTATATGTTTTTGTCCTTTACTATCTGACCTATTTTACATAGTATGATACTCTCAATCCCCATCACTGTCATTGCAAATAACAGTATTTTATCCTTTCTTATGACCAAGTAGTATTCCATCATATATATATATGATATCTTTACCCAGTTGTCCATCAGAGGACACGGGTTTTTTTCTATATCTTGGCTACTGTGAATGATGCTATAATGATCATAAAGGTACATGTATCATTACAAAGAATTGTTTTCAAAAATTTTGGGAAGATATTAAGAATAAAAATTATTGGGTCATATGGTAGCACTATTCTTAATTTTTTTAGGAACCTGAGTTCATGTGATAGCAACAATAATGGAAATAATATCATAGGACATAAAAGGAGAGTAGTGGTGATTATAGCTCTCATTTTTTTCTTTATTTTTATTCACATTATTATAGATGTCCCTTTCCCCCACCCTTTGCCCACCTCCACCCAGCCCCCACCCCATTCCCTCTGGCCATCACCACATTGTTGTCTTTGTCTATGGGGTATGCATGTGTTTTTTGGCTAATCCCTGCACCTTCTTCCACCCAGTCCCCTTCTTCTCTATTCCCTCTGACAGCTATCAGTCTGTTCCATGTATCCATGTTTCTGTTTCTATTTGGGTCATTAGATTGCACATAGGAGTGAAATAATATGCTATTTGTCCTTCTCTGACTGACTCATTTTAAAATCCATAATAATCTTGAGTTCTAGCCATGCTGTCCCAAAAGGCAAGAATTCCTTCTTTTTAATGGCTGTGTAGTATTCTATCATATAAATGTACCACAGCTTTTCTATCCACTCATCTAGTGATGGGCACTTGGGCTGTTACCAAATCTTAGCTATTGTAAATAACACTGCTATGACTATAGGGGTACATAAATTATTTTGAATTGATGTTTAGGAATTCTTAGGATATATGCCAGAAGTAGATGGCTGGGTGAAAAGGCAGTTTAATTTTTTGAAGAAATTTCATACTGTTTTCCACAGTAGCTACATAATTCTGCATTCCCACCAACAGTTCACTAGGGTTCCCTTTTCTCCACATCCTTGCTAGCACTTGTTGTTTGTTGTTTTATTGATAGCTACTCTGGCAGGTGTGAGGTGATATCTCATTATGGCTTTTTTTGCATCTCTCTGATATTTGAGCATTTTTTCATATGTCTATAATCTATCTGTATAACCTCTTTGGAAAACTGTCTGTTCAGGTCTTTTGCCCATTTTTCAAATTTGATTTTTTGCCTTCGTAGTGTAAGTTGTATAAGTTCAGTAAATATTTTAGAAATTAACACTTATCAGATGTATCACTGACAAATATATTCTTTTAGGTGGTGGTTTCCTTTTTCATTTTGCTGATGGATTCTTTTGCTGTGCAGAAGCTTTTAAGTTTGATGTAGTCCTGTTTGTTTGTTTTTTTTTCCTTTGTTTTCCTAGGAGACATATTGGCAAAAATATTGTTATGAGACATGTCTGAGATTTTACTGTCTGTGTTTTCTTCTAGAATTTTATGGTTTCATGACTTATATTTAAGTCTTTTACATATTTTGAGTTTATTCTTGTGTATGGTGAAAGCTGGTGATCTGGATTCATTTTTCATGTACCTCTCCATTTTTTTCAATAGCTTTTATTGAAGAGGCTGTCTTTACTCCATTGTATGTTCTTGCCTCTTTTGTCAAATACTAACTGACCATATAGATGTAAGAATACTTCTGGGTCTTTGTTCTATTTCATTTATTTATATGCTTGTTCTCATGCAAGTACACATCTATTTTTTTTACAATGATCTTGTAGTACAGTTTGATACCAGGAATTGTGATACCTCCAACTTTGTTCTTCTTTCTCAAGATTGCAGAGGCTATTCAGATCTTTCTTCATTCCATATAAATTTTTGGAATATTTGTTCTATATATGTGAAATATTTCATTGGTATTTTAATAGGAATTGCATTGAATCTATAGATTGCTTTGAGTTGTATGGATATTTTAATGATGTTAATTCTTGCAATATATGAACACAGTATATGATTTCGCCTATTTGTATTTTCTTCAATTTCTTCCTTCAATACCATATAGTTTACTGAGTACATATGTTTGACCTCTTTGGTTAAATTTATTCCTAGACACCTTATTTGTCATTGTTGTTGTTATTGAAGAGTAAATGGAATTTATTTTTAAATTTATCTTTCTGGTAGCTCATTATTGTGTATAGAAATGCCACCAGTTTCTGAATGTGAACTGTGTATTTTGTATCCTACTATTTTGCCAAATTTATTAAGTAGCTTTTTGGTGGAGTACTTAGGGTTTTCTACATATAATATTATGTCATCTGTAAATAATGAGAGTTTTACTTCCTCCTTTCAAATCTGAATGCCTTTTATTTCTTCTTTTTGCCTGATGGTGTGGCAAGAATTTTTAGTCTATGTTGAATAGGAGTGGTGAAAGCAGACATTCCTGTCTTGTTCCTCATCTTAAGGGAAAAGTATAGCTCTCATTCATTAAATATTTATGGCAAAGCTCTTTAGAGAATGTCTTAACTTCAATATTTTATTTAATTCTTACAACAAATCTAGTTTATTGTTGTGAAACTTATAGTGTAAAGAGATTGAATTACTTGTTCAAGGTCACACACAAGAAAAAATTTAATTCAGTCTGACACAATACACTCAGCAAACAACCAACACTAATTTTTCTGGGTACCTTTCTTTTTTAATATGCTTTATTGTTTATGCTATTACAGTAGTCCGAATTTCTTTTCTCTTTGTTCCCCTCCACCCAGTGACCCCCCTTCCTCCAGTTGTCCCCCCACCACTTAGTCTATGCCCATTGGTTGTGCATATAGTTCTTCTCAACATCTTCCTATCTACTCCACTCCCTTCTACTATGCTTCTTAATTCCTGTACTATTTCCCTCCCTTTCCTCCCTTCCCCCTCCCCATTGACATCCCCCCAAAATGTTCCACATACCCATAATTTTTTCCCACTCTCATCGCCTACTTAGTCTGCCTTTGTTTCAATTCCCTAGCTTCTGTTGTTGGTTCTGGTGATGCAATTTTCATTTTAATGTTCATAGTTTTGATCCTCCTTTTTCTAAACTAGTCCCTTTAACATATCATATAATAGTGGTTTGGATCTAATGAACTCTTTCAGTTTCATTTTGTCTTGGAAGCACTTTCTCTGCCCTTCTACTCTGGATGACAGCTTCTCTGGATAGAGTAATTGTGGTTGTAGGTTTTTGTTTTTCATTACTGTGAATATTTCTTGCCAGTCTCTTCTTGTTTGGAGAGTTTCTTTTGAGAAATCAGCTGAGTCTAATTGGGACCGCTTTGTACATAGTTCTCTTCTTCTCTCTTGCTGCTTTTAAGATTCTTTCTTTATCCTTAACTTTTGACATTTTGATTATAATGTGTCTTGGTGTGGTTCTCCCTGGGTCCAGATTTTTGTTTTTTGTTTTTTTTCGAACTCTCTCTGCTCCCTGGACCTGTAAGTCCATTTCCTTCCCCAAGTTAGGGAAGTTCTGCTTCATTATTTTTTCACATAAATTTTCAATTTCTAGTTCTTCTTCTTCACCTTCTGGCAGCCCTATGATTCTGATGTTGGCCTGCTTATAGCTGTCTGATAAGTTTCTAAGCCTCTCCTCATTTTTATCACTTTTCATTTTCTCTTTCTGCACTGGTTGACTGTTTGTTCCTTCCCTATGTTCTGATTTGTGGATTTGATCCCTGTTTTTCTTGCTCTCACCACTAGTTTCACGTGTGTTTTTGTTCATTTCAGCAGGACTAGCCTTCATTCCTTCCCTGTCTTGTTTAAGATCTTCTGTTAGGTCTGTAAGCATTTTTATAACCAAAGCTCTGAACTGAGCCTCAGAAAGATTTCCTATCTTCTGAGTCATTAGATTAGATATTTGCTGCCTGCTCAGATGTGTCATCGGGATCTCTATCATGATCTGTGCCATCCTGACAGTTTTGTGTTTACCTTTGTTTCCTGGGCAGAGCTTTCACACCTCCTATGCTATAGGGGCAGAGCCCCGTGCACTCGTCACAACCGGGGGACCCGTGTCACCACACTGTGGCATTTTCTGCAAGGGTAGGAAAATCCCAGATGGATTCTTGCTACTCACTCTCCGCTGTGAGACCGGGAGCTCCTCCTCCATCCCACCCACTCCAGGCCTCACAATCCTAGGCAATGGAGGTCAGCCTTCCCTGGCTTTGGAATTGCAAGCTGATGGGTCTGGTCTGCAGCTGGGTGTGCTCTTCAGGCAATTCTAACGTCCCTCTAAATACAGGTGTCTGTGCTTACTGCTGTCCTGCTTCTGTCGCTGCTGCTGCCATAGACAGCACAGCTCGAACTCTTCTCCAGGTTTTGCCTCTCCTACCTGTCCAGATGAGCACCACTTCTTATAACTTCATACATTGGACTTCCACTTATTTTCTGGAACTTCAGGTTATTTCTGGTTTTGTGGTAGCTGTATTTCTTCTTTTGTGGAGGGAGACAGAGCATGTCAGTCTAGGCCTCCATCTTGGTCAGAAGTCCCCTGTGTTTGTTTGCTTCAATGTCCCAGGGAGAGCTGTCACTCCTACTACGTTGTAAGGGGCAGAGCCTTAGGTATTCATCAGTAACAGGCAACCTGTTTCACCACGTTGTGGCGCTGTAGGTGGGGGAGGGGTCTGAGAAGGAACAATGCCACTTGCCCAGCACTCGCCCTTTTTCCAGGTACTTCTCCCACTGCTGCACTGGACTAGTGCCCCTCTAGCTGCTGCCCTGGCTGTTGTTCCCAGAGTGGGTGGGTCTTTGGATGTTCTAGGTCCATGGGGGCCCTTAAAACAAGTGGACTCTGCTGAAAGACCGGCAGTTTCTGCCTCTGTCCCAACCCCCACTGGTTTGCACAGTCAAAAGCAATGAGGCTTGATTTTCCCCAGCGCTGGAACAGTGAGCTGCGTGGTCTGGTGAGGAGCTGGAAATGCTCTCCAGGTGTCCCTCCTGACTTTTAAAAACATGTAACAGCGATTTCTGCCGGCCTGCTGTTGTTCCCACTGCTGCCACCACCACACCATGTCCTCTCTGCCCTGGCTTCACCCCTCCTACCTGTCTGGATGAGTATTTCTTCTTTATATTTTTGCTTGCTGGATTTACATGCACTTTGATTTTCTGGAACTTCTGGATGTTTCTAGTTTTGAGGTAGTTGTATTCCTTCTTAGCTGTGGAGGGAGACACAGCATGTCTGTCTATGCCTCCGTCTTGGCTGGCAGTTCTGAGTACCTTTTAATTAATAAAATTTAAAAACTCATATATCCTCCAGTATATTCTCTTTATATTGTACCTAATTATATTAGAATATTTTAAACATCAGTATACTTGATCTGGTTTCCTTGACTGTAGAAATTAGTTACAGTCTGCCTTTTCTTGCACAACCATGCCCTGCACAGTGGTAAGGTCATCATAAGTAATTTGCAATCTTTTATTAACATAAAAAAATATTTTTAAAATGTATTCTAAATATACCCAATGAAGGCTATAAGCTCAATAATAAATATTAGAAGTTAAAGCAAATTGCTTTTGTTATTTTAGAAACAAAGAGAGAGAAAATATTTTTAAAATATTTATTAAATTTCCTGGGTTACATTTGTTAATAAAATTGTATAGGTTTCAAATGTACAATTCTATAATACATTTGTTTGTTGTATTCTGTGTTCACCACACAAAAGCAAGTCCTTTCTGTCATTATTTATTCCCCTTTTATTACCTACTGCATTCTGCCACCCACCTTTTCTTCTGGTAATCACCATACTATTGTCTTCAATTCGTGAGTTGTCTTTGTTTGTTTCTCCCCTGGCTGGTTTGGCTCAGTGGATTGAGCGTCGGCCTGTGAGCTAAGTGTCGCTGGTTCGATCTTCCAGTCAGGGCACATCAGAGAAGGAAAACTCTGATTCCAAAAAACCTCCGCTGCCTTGCGGCATACCTCTTCAGGGGAAAGGCTAAGGGAGTAAACCCCGACAGAAAATCCAGAGCCGGAGTCCCTAAGGCAGTTTGACGTTGTAGTCAACACCGGCAACTCCTGCGGCGCACCTGAAGCCAAGCTGTATTGACTCCGTCTTTCCCTTGGATCCTTCAGCTGCGAAGAGAGGGGGGGTCTGCTGCATGGGCAACAGCAGACCCTCCATATCACCCTGCCCAGGCTCTGTAGCTTCAGCTTCACTGGAGAGGATACTCCAGTGTCATCGCAAGATGTCGATTCAACATGGGAGGAGACAGATACCGTGTCACTCTCGAGTTGGACCGCACAGCCATTCTCGGCGGTGCAGATAGACTCTTAAGAAGCTACACCATCGTCTCTCGAGACGGACAGCTGCCGATTCCGATTCCGATTCCTTTGTTTGTTTGTTTGTTTGCTTGTTTAATCTCTTCAAGTTGTTCACCCAGACCCCTGAACTCCTCTCCTCTGACAGATGTCAGTCTGTTCCCTCTATCTATGAGTCTGTTTCTCTTTTGCTTGATAGTTTATTTTGTTCATTAGATTGCACATATAAGTGAACACATATGGTGTTTGTCTTTCTCTGACTGACATTTCTCTTAGCATAATACTCTCAAGATCCATCCATGCTATCACAAAAAAATAAGATGTCCTTTTTCACAGCTGAGCAGCATCCCATTGTGTCAAGTACCACAGCTTTTTTTCCTATTCATCTTCTAATGGGTACTAGAGCTGCTTTCAAATCTGGAATACTGTAAGTAATATTGCAGTGAACCTAGGCATGCATACATTCTTTTGAACCAGTGTTTTGTATTTATTCAGATATATTTCCAGAAGTGGAATCAGTGAGTAAAAAGGCAGTTCCACATTTAATTTTTTGAGGAAACTCCATACTGATTTCCACAGTAGCTGCAACAATCTGTATTTCCATTAACAGTGCACTAGGGTTCCCCTTTCTTCACACCCTCACCAACACTTGTTGTTTGTTGATTTGTAGATGATAATCATTCTGACAGGTGTGACATGATATCTCATTGTGGTTTTAATTTGCATTTCTCTGACAAACAGTGACCTAGGGCATCTTTTTGTATGTCTATTGACTATATGGCCTCTTTGGAGAAATGTCTATTTACACCATTTGCTCTATTTTTAGATTGTTTGTTTTCTTGGTGTTGAATTGCATAATTTCTTTCAAAAATTTGGATGTTTACCCTTTATTATATGAATAATTGGCAAATAATTTACTCCCATCCAATGGGCTGTCTTTCCATTTTGTTATGGAAAACTTTGCTGTACAAAAGTATTTTAGTTTGATGTAGTCTCATTTGTTTATTTATTTTTTGTTTCTGTTGCCCAAGGAGACATATCAGAAAAAAATATTACTAAAATAATTGATATATTGCTGCTTATATTTTCTTCAAGAATTTTTATGGGATCAAATCTTATAATTAATTCTTTAATCTATTTTGAATTTTTTTCCCTCACCTGAGGATATGTTCACCAATTTTAGAGAGAAGAGAAGAGGAGAGAGAAAGAGAGAAAGAGAGAGAGAGAGAGAGAGATTGATGTGAGAAACATTGACTAGAGTGCCTCCAGTATGCACCACAACCGGGAATCAAACCTGCAGTCTAGGTATGGGGATCAAGTTTTTATCCCTTTAGTTCACTGGGCAACACTCCAACTGAGTCACCAGCCAGGGCCATTTTGTGTGTTTTGTGTGTGTGCATATGATATAAGAAGGTGGTGTAGTTTTATGTTTTGGCAAGTGTCTATACAATTTTTTCCATCACCATTTACTGCATAGGCTGTCTTTAGCCCATTGTATGTTCTTGCCTCATTTCTCAAATATTAAATTGACCATACAGGTATGGGTTAATTTCTGGGCTCTCTCATCTGTTCATGACCTGTTATGCCAGTACCATCCTGTTTTAACTACTGTGGCCTAGTAGTATAGTTAGATATAGTGTGATTCTTCCAACTTTGTTCTTTCTCAAGATTGTTGTGACTATTCAAGGTCTTGAGTGGTTTCTTATTTGTTCTAGTTCTGTGAAATACATCATTGGTATTTTGATATGAATTGTGCTGAATATATAGATTACTTGGGGTAGTATGGACATTCTGACAATGTTAATTTCTCCTCTCATGAACATGGTATATGCTTCCATTTATTTGTATCTTCTTCAATTTCTTTCTTCAATGTCATATAATTTTTTGAATGTACATCTTTTTTTATCCTTGGTTAAATTTATTTGTAGGCATTTCATGTTTTTTAATGCAATTGTAAATGGGATTCTTTTCTTAGTTTCCCATTCTTATAGTTCATAATTGGGGGATAAAAATGCAATTTATGTATATCTGGATATTTATTTTGTATTCTATTTTATTGAATTTATTTATCAGTTCCAGTAGTTTTTTGTGTTTTTTCCTTGGTGAAATTTTTAGGGTTTTATAAATATAGTATCATGCCATCTGCAAAAAATGACAGTTTTATTTCTTTTTTCATTTAGATGCTTTTTATTTCTTCTTCTTGTCTGATTGCTGTGACTAGGACTTCATGTTCTATGTTGCATAAGAGTGGTGAAAGTAGACGTCCCTTTCTTGTTCCTTATCTTGAAATGATTTTAGGTTTTCCCCATTGAATAGGATGATAGCTATGGGTTTGTCATATATGGCAATTATTATGTTGAGATATGTTTCCTCTATTCTTAATTTGCATAGAGTTTTATCATAAATGGTTTCTGGATTTTTTTTCTAAAGCTTTTAATGCATTTATTGATATAATCATGTAATTTTTATTGTTCATTTTGTTGATGTGTGTACCACATTAGTTGATTTGTGAATATTGTGACAACCTTGCATCCCAGTCATACGTTCCATTTGATCGGTGTGTGTGATCTTTTTAATGTATTGTTGGACTTGGTTTTCTAATATTTTGTTGAGTATATTTGCATCTAAGTTTATGAGGAACATTAGGCTATAATTTTCTCTCTTTGCAGTCTCTTTATCTGGTTTTGATATTAGGATAATGCTGGCCTCATAAAATGAGCTTGGGAGTCTTTCCTCCTCTTGAATTTTTTAGAATAGTTTAAATGCTTAGTTAAGTTGACCTATGAAACCATCCAGTCCAGAACTTTTGTTTGTTGGGAGGTTTTTTTGTTTGTTTGTTTGTTTTGAGTACTGCTTCGATTTCATTAGTTGCATTCAATCTGTTCATTCTTTATCTTTATTCTTGATTTAGTTTTGGGATATTTAATGTTCCTAAAATTTATTCATTTCATCCAGATTGTCCAATTTATTGGTATGTAATTATTCTTAATATTTTCTTATGGTCCTTTGTATTCCTGTGGTGTCAGTTGTTACTTCTTGTCTTTCATTTCTGATTTTGTTTATTTGAGTCCTCTTTCTTTCTTGATGAATTTGGTTATAGGTTAATCACTCTTTTTATCTTTTCAGAAAACCAGCTCTTGCTTTTATTGTTCTTCTTATGTTTGTTTAGACTCTATTTCATTAATATCTGCTGATATTACTTTTTCTACTCACTTTGAGCTTCCTTTTTTGTTTTGTTCTAGTTCTATTAAGTTTAAATTGTTTATTTGAGATTTGCCTTGTTTCTTGAGGTAGGCCTGTAATGCTATGAATATCCTTCTTATGATTACTTCTGCTGTGTCCCATAGATTTTGGGTTGTTGTGTTTTCATTTTCACTTGTGTAGTTATCTTTTGATATCTTCCTTGATCTTATTGTTAACCCATTCATTGTTTAATAACATGTTATTGGGCCTCCATGTGTTTTTGTGATTTTTCAGTTTGTCTCTTGTGATTGATTTCCAATTTCATATCAATATTGTCAGAGATAATCACAAACTTCTTAAGTTTATTGAGACATATTTTGTTTCCTAACATATTATATATCCTAGATAATTTTTATGTGCACTTGAAAATAATATATTCTGCTTCTTTGGAGTGAAATGTTTTGAAGATACCAATTGAAGTCATACGATCTGGTGTGTTATTTAAGGCCACTATTTTCTCGTTGATTTTCTGAATGGAATATGTATCCATGGATGTCTGTGGGGTGTTATAATCCCTTGCTATGTCTATATTACTGTCAATCTCTCCATTTTTGTCCATCAAGATTCTTTTTGTATATTGAGGTGTCCTATATTAGGTGCATAAATGTTTACAAGGCTTATATCCTCTTGTTGTACTGCCCTCTTTATTATTATTCAGTGTCCTTCTTTGTCTCTTACTATACAGGCTTTGTTTTAAAGTATATTATATGTAAGTATTGCAACCCCATTTTTAAAAAATTTTCATTTGCATAACATGTCTTTTTAAATCCCTTTTAGTTTCCATGTGTCTTTTGTTCTGAGGTGGGTGTTGCAGACAGCATATATATCAGTCTTGTTTTCTTATTTATTCATCTACCCTATGTCTTTTGTTTGGTGTATTTTAGCCATTTACATTTGAAGTGATTATTGATAGGTACATATTTACTGATATTTTACTATTTGTAAAACTACATTGTTTACTTTCTTTTTTATCTTCCTTCTTAAATAATTCTCTTTAACATTTCTTATAATACTGATTTTGTGGTGATGATCTCCTATAGCCTTTTCTTTTCTAAGAAGCTATTTATTTTTCCTTCAGTTTTATTTTTTAGTATATTTTATTAATTATGATATTACAGTTCTCCCAATTTTTCCTCTTTTCCTCCTTCCTCATACTCCCTTTCCCTCTAGCAATTCCCCCATTTGGCTACATCCATGGGTCATGCATATAAGTTTTTTGGCATCAGCATTTCCTATACTTTTCTTAATATCCCCCTGCCAATTTTGGATCTACCAACGAGGTTTCTTAATCTCTGTATGATTTCGTCCATTCTCCCCCCCCCACTGATAACTCTCCAAATGGTCTCCATATCTATGATTCTCTTCCTGTTTTTATTGTTTGCTTTGTTTATTTTTTTAGATTCTGTTGTTGATAGTTGTAAATTTGTTGCCATTTTAAAGTTTATAGTTCCTTCTTTTTCTTAGATATGGCCCTTTAACATTTCATGTAATAAAGCCTTGGTGATAATGAACTCCTTTAGCTTTACTTTGCCTGGGATGCACTTTATCTGCCCTTCCATTCTAAATGATAGCTTTAATAGATAGAGTAATCTAGGTTTAGGTCCTTGCTTTTCATCACTTTGATTATTTCTTGCCAGTCCCTTCTTGCTTGCAAAATTTCTTTTGAAAAATCTGATAGTCTTATGGGAAGTCCGTTGTTGGTAACTCTCTGCTTTTCTCTTGCTGCTTTTAGGATTCTATTTATCCTTAACGTTTGGTATTTTAATTATGATGTGCCTTCATGTGCTTCTCTTTGAGTCCAACTTATTTGGGACTTTCTGTGCTTCCTGGACTTCTATGTCTATTTCCTTTGCCAAATTAGGGAAGTTTCCTTTTATTTTTTTCTAATAAGTTTTTAATTTCTTGCTCTTCTTCTTCTCCTTTTTGCATCCCTATGATTCAGATGTTGGTACATTTGGAGATGTCCCAGAGGGTCCTTATACTATCCTCATTTTTTTTAAATTACTTTTTCCTTTTGCTATTCTAGTGGAATGCTTATTTCTGCCTTTGTTCCAAATCATTGATTTGAATCTCAGCTTTCTCCCCTCCACTGATGGTCCCCTGTAGATTTTTCTTTATTTCACTTAATGTAACCTTTATTTCTTCCTTTATGTTATTGCCATACTCAATGAGTTCTTTGAGCATCCTGATCACGAGTATTTTGAACTCTACATCTAATAGGTTGGTTATCTCTGTTTTGTTTAGTTCCTTTTTGGGGGTTCTGTTCTGTCCTTTCATTTGAGCCATATTTCTTTGTCTCTTCAATTTGCCAGCCTCTCTGTGTTTGTTTCTGTGTGTTAGGTAAAGCTACTTTGACTCCCTGTTTTAGTACCATGGCCTATTTTAGAAAAGGCACCTATAAATTGTGTGGGGCAGAGACTTAGGTATTTGCCAGGTCAGGGAAACCACTTCACTTCTGTGGCTCTCTGGGGGCAGGGCTCGGAGAGGGGACAGTACCACTGACTGGCTCCTTTAAGTTTTCCAGGCACTCATCCCTTTTCCCGTCACTTCACCTGCATCCCGTATACAACTGGCACCCTTCCAGCTGTTCCTCTGGTGGTGGATCCCAGAGTTGGTGGGTTTGCCTACATTATAAGTCTGTGCCGGCCCTTTTGGCCAAGTCTCCTAAAAATCTGGTAGTTTCTTCTGCCACTCAACCCCCACTGGTTTTTAAAGCTAGAAGTTATGGGGATTTACCTTCCTGGTTCTGGAACCCTGGGCTGTGTGGTCTTGCCTAGGGCTGGGGTCGCTTGCTCCCAAGGTATTCCTCCTGATTTTTATCTACTATATGTGAATGTGGATCATTTGTTTCACTGCCACTGCATACCACATCTCTGCACCTCTCAGCTCACCCATCTTTGTGACTCTGTCCCTCCTACCTATCTGGATGAATGTGGCTTCTTTAAATCTTTGGTTGTTGGGCTTCCATACAGCTTGATTTTCTGATGGTTCTAGGTGTTATTTGTTGGGAGACATAGTTGTAATTCTTTCCTGGTTGCATGAGGAGGTGAAATGTGTATGCATATGCCTCCATCTTGACTAAAGTCTTCTCCTTCAGTTTTAAATGGTAGACATTCTGGGTAGTCTTTGTTGTAGATTCTTGCTTTTCATCACTTTCATACTTCTTCCTTCTGGCCTGAAAAGTTTCTGTTGAAAAGTCATCTGATGGTCTTATGGGAGCTCCCTTTAGGTAACTAACTGTCTTTCTCTTGTTGCTTTGAAGATTCTCCATTTGTCTTTTACATTTGTGATTTTAATTATAATGCATCTTGGTCTGGGCTTCTTTAGGTTCATCTTGTACTGGATCTTCTGCACTTACTGAACCTGCATATCTTTTTTCTTCTCCAGGTTGGGACAGTTCAGTCATTATTGTTTTTTAAATGTCTTTTCAAATCCTTGTCTTTCTCTTCTCTTTCTGGTACTATATGATGCAGATGTTTTATGCTTCATGTTGTCTCAAAGGTTCCTTAAACTATCCTCATGTTTTTGGATTCTTTTTTTTCTGCTATGATTGGCTGTTTTTTACTACTTTGTTTTCTAAATCACTGATATTATCCTCTGTTTCATCTAACGTACTATATATTTTTCTAGTATATTCTTTATATCAATTGTATTCTTCATTTCTGACTTGTTTTTGTTGTTTATATGTCTTTTTTTGCTTGCTATTTCTTTGTTGAAGTTCTATTTAAGTTTTTTGAGCAGTCTTCTGAACTTTTTAATGAATTCTATACCTGGTAGATTATTGTGTTCATTTTATTCTTTTTTGAGATTTCTCTTGCTCTTTCCCAAGGCGCACGTTTCCTTGTCTCTCCACTTTGGCTGACTATTTCTGTTTGTTTCTGTATATTAGGTAGAAATGCTATGTCTCCCAGTCTTGGTAGATTGTCTCTATATATTAGTTGTCCTTTGGACCCAGTGGTGAAGTCTCCTTGATCTCCTTTATGTGGGTTATGTAGGCTCTCCTGTTATAATTGTCTTGGTTGATGTTGAATAATTCATGTCTGGGGTTGACCCTCAGGCTGGCTGACTGTTAGGATCAAACCCAACCACAGTGTATGAGTTACTGGCAGATGTTGATCACACAAAGTGGAATTTGCCTCAGCAGGGTCTAGTACCTGCTGAGCTCTCCGTTTGGATATGCCACTTGTGAAGCTAATTGGATCCTGCTCTGATGTTTTTTGAAGCTTGCCACTGAATGTTTTGGTTCTAGGTCCTTTGGGAGGGACTCTGGTTCAGGTCACTGTTAGATGCTGTCTGTGACTGGACCTGGGCAATCTGTTTGGAGCTTCCAAATGATCCACAGTTTTTGGCTGCTCTGCTGGGCCTGAGTGTGTGGTAAGGACCTAGCTATGTAAAAAGGCTGATTTCCACCAGCACCAAGTCCAGGTTCAAGTAAGCAAAAGGCTCAAGACACCCTGAGATCCATCTCAATTTGTCATCACCTGTTGACAGCTAGGTAGGCTCAGTCACTGAAAGAGCCTCTCATGGTACTCGAGTTTGATGAAGTAGGTTTCTAGTGAGTCACCAGGTAGGGGTCAGTGGTGTTCACCAGATTGATACAGGGTCAGACACTGTCAGTGCTGGGTCTGAAGTCAATCAGTAAAATCTCAGGTTATACCAAGGCTAGCTAACCTGTGCTGGTGCTCACACACATGGTGAAGCATAGTCTCAGATAGTTGTCAAGGTGAATGCAGCAGAATCTATCATGCCTAAACAGACCAATATTTGGCCATGCACCAGTAGGGTGTGAGAGTGAAAAATGGCCCCCATCCTACAGCTACACAATTAGTCTGTCCTAAATTCTGGCCAGACCTCCAGAAAAGCCTGAACTCAGAAGAGTGGGACCCCTGGTAATTTGCAGGGTGGGGCTATCAGGTCTCCTGTGAAGGGGAAGTCCTAGTCAGGCTCAGGCACTCACACCCTCTGGGTCTGCCCATACCTCTATATTCAGGGTCCAGGAAGCTGACTCTTCCACAGAGCATGAGCTTCACAAGGTGGGACAACAAGAAGCCTGAAAGGTGGGTCTATTATATTCCCCTAGGCTGATGCTGAAAGGAAGGGAGTGCTCCACCCAAGAAAGATGGCATCTGTGGTGGGGGAAAGGCACAGGGACCCTGGCAGCTGTCCCTTCAGCTCTCTTCCAGGAACCACAAACCCCAGTCTGACCTCCATGACTCTAGTCCACTTTGCCCTCCCTCTGCCAGAGCCCAGGGTGAGTGGCTGCAAATAAGATTTTGTGCATTGTCCTTTTAAGATTCACGTAGTTCAGAAGAGATAAAATCTCATTAAAATTCACTTTTACTGCAATGTCAATCAATATATACAGTAGATTAAAATAAGCTCAAAATATTACTTTTGTTAATTATTGTTTGGAGAAAGTGTTTAAAAAGAGAAGTACCAAAAGATATAGATATAGCCCCAGTCAGTGTGTCTCAGTTGGTTGGGGATCATTTCATAAACCAAAAGATCACAGGCTTGATTCCTGATCAGGACACATGCCTAGGTTGCAGGTTTCGTCCCCACGTGAGGCATATGTGAAAGGCAACCCATCAATATTTCTTTTGCATTGTTGTTTCTCTCTCTTCCTCTCTCCCTGCATTCTCCTCTCTAAAAAAATAAATAAATAAAAGATATAAATATATAAAAATCAAGAATGAAACAATTAACAATGATTGCCTAAGCAAACAAAACAGTCTATAAATCATCATTTGGGTTTGGAGCTTATTCTTGCATTAGTCACAGAAAGTATGAAAATTAAATAATTTGCTTTAAATACTCTTGTCATAAAGAAAAATAACATGGTTCTTCCTACATTCTTTGTAATGAATCCTTTGCATGGTTGCCCATTAAGAGTCAGGATAATGGTCTTTATTGTTTATAGACCTTCAATATCTTTTGATCCCAATGTGTAATTTCTTTATCACCATTAAGACAGCAAAGGGCATATGAGGTACAATTAATGTTAGCATGGACAAGATAAAGTACGTGATAAACTTATTAGAGTAATTATCAGTATAGAAAAAGATGTCTTTTCGTGTTAATTCCCACAAGTTTGACTTTTAAGATTTCTTCATGGAATTCAGGCTAACTTTTCCAATTGAAAACAATTGTACATTCTACAGTTTTTCATTTCTTATGATTTCCTTGAGAATATTCCTCCAAGTAGATGTTTGGAGAGTATTTAATTTTGTATTCTGTAATTTTACCCTTTGGCTATTTTTTAAATGTATCAATTGAAGATAAAGGTGGGATGAAATTTAAACTTCAATATTATTTTATATGAAAGTATATATTTCCTTTTTGTAATGTTTACACTATCCCAAATACATAACTTATTTAAATGTCTTTAATTGTAAGTATTTGGCCAAATAAGGAGTCTTGAAAGTTGTAATTGGGATTTGGGGCTCAAATTTAAAGAAAAAAAACAATAACAAAGCCCCTATAACAGCATTATTTCTGTGTTATATGTGAAAAAGCACTTATGAATAGTGTACATAAAATAATATTTTTCTTTAATCAGAATATACCAACTCCTTCAGAAATTTTTCTCATTGAGTGATAAAAATTTATATTAAATAAATTTAGATCTGTGAGTGTCACACTTTGTGTGTTGCTCATCAATTGTATTTATTTACATCTTGTCTAGACCATCCTGTGTCCTTGTAGATGGTTCTACTGAGTTATTGGCTCAGGTATATGGAGAGAAATTCTCAAGTCATATGCATTCTTATCCTTTTCTATCTTTGGCAATTTTTTTTTTAAATTTACAATTCTTATCAGTTACTTAAATCAATAACTAAAGAAAATTAATAAATATACAAATTATTAAGAGGTTGATCACACAATTGCTCAACATCTTCCAACTGAGTTGATTATAATCTTCAGAGAATTGGCTCTTTATTCAAAGCAAATAAATTTCTAGAAGAAGACTGAGAAAGAAGACTAAAGACAAAAAAAAAAAAAAGACACACCCCCCCTCAAAGATTTAGAGATGAGTCTTAATTAACTATGGGTAATCCAGTAAGACAATGTTGCATTGGAAGATACTGTTTCATTTTGGATTGCTTTTTTCTTAGGTTTAAATTTAAAATTTGGAAATTAATAATTTTTCAAAAATTCTGGAGGCTGAAGCAGTTCTGAAAATATGAAAAACTTTACTCCCCCCTCACCTTGCATCTTTGCCTAAAAAAAGAGAAAGGTGAATTCATGGATATGAGAGAGGGAAATGATAAATTCTGTTAGGTATTTACTTTTTTATTATTTTCTCATTTCAACACTGCCAATTTTTTTAGCTTTACCTATGTTTGTATTGAAAATTTAATTAACATAGAATATAAAAAAAGAAATTTAAAATGAACTAAAATGCTACCAGTTGACATCACTTTATATGATATCTAAATTGTTATTCCAAGATGGTAAAACTGATGAAATTTATGTGACAATAATATATTAGTCTTTCAAGGGAAATTTCATAAATTATTTTTTAGGAGAGAATTCACTTAAGCTGGATTGTTGTGCTGTGTTTAGGAGTACATATCCAAATACTAGCAATATACAAGTCTCTATCCTGAAAGCTTGGTACATGTAATAGGAATCTGAAAAAGGTGACTGTAATGGCTTAGTATGAACATAATTGATTACAACTAATGTGCACTCTGCAGAGGTTCCTTCCCACCATGTCATCAGTATATTTTTATTAATGCAGTGTAATATCTTAGGTTTGAACCATTCACATGTCCTTCCTCTGCCCCAATCTCTTTCCCTAACAGGTTTAGTTCTATGTAACAGCCTCCCCGCCACCCCCCCCCAAGGATGAATTAGATGTCTTAACATCTCCATTTTTTTACATTTATTTTAGTTTGACAGTAAACATTAGGTGTGACTTGTTATATTTCACTCCTCAAATTGTTAATGTAATTTATAAGTTATGACCCATGGTAGGTACTGGTTGTTATCAATCAATGCTGATCAAATCAAATCAATGCCATATTTGCAGAACTATGATCTTGTTAGTTAACTTGGGTGCCTCAAATCTGTTAGAGCTATAGGAATTGAATCTTAAAAATAACCGAAGAAGGCAGATCACTATTAATTTAGAAAAATAAAGGGTTTTTGTCTTTGAATACTGCTTTCTTCATAACATGAGACAATCCAAAGAAACTACAAAAGTCATTACTAATTTCCCTATGTGGAATCACAGACTAAATGAAAGTACTTGGAACTGTTAAATGTAAAAGAAAGCATGTCCATCTTCCCATTTTATAAATAAATTACATAAATATATGGTCTGGATAGAGGGAAAATTGTCCCAGGTTGGGCAGTGAGCCATTAGCAAACGTGGTGTCAGAACTCTTTTCCTGACCAACTTGCCATCCCACCTCCCACAAAGTGCTTTTATTTTGTCTGCAATAAAAGTGATTTGAAAACCATGGTTTAGTTTAAAACCTATTTCCAATTAGCTACAAAATGCAAACGGTCTATTTTAATATGTATTGGTGAAAAGCTTCAATTTAGCAAAGGTCTTAAAGCTGCATTTAAATATAGAAAGAAATAAAATTTACATCACAAGTCAATATTTTGAGTTAGTCACATTTATCTAAATACTATGAATTCAAAGTTTAGACAGTATTTTCATAGCATGCATGAAGGTATAAGTTGACTGCCTTTATAATAATATAAGTATAACGATATAGCTTTTTGTGTCTGCCAGAAAAGAAATTTCCAAAGAAACTGAGTCTTTGCCTATTTGACATCAGAAATTCAGTCAATAACTGTTGCAAGGATGTATTCCTCAATTTTCATTCAGTTTTATAAATTTATTTTTTAATTATATTTTACTGGTTATATTGTTACAATAATTTCAATTTTTCCCCTTTGCTCTCCTCCACACAGCACCCCACATCCCCCAGTAATCCCCCACAAAATCCATGCCCATGTTCATACATACAAGCTCTCACGCTTCACCCTTTCATATATTCTTCTTTTTTTTAAATAAATAAATGATTAATTAATTATTTTAACAATAAAAAATAACAACCCCTCCCTTTCAGATATTAAAGCCCTTTATAATCTTACAATGGACAATGGGCGAAGGTCTCAAGCTACTCTAACTGCTTCAAACTGGACATGGTCATCGTCCTACCTACCCTTGGGTCCAGAAATCCCTAATAAGAGTGGGGGTGTGGAGGGGAGGGTGGTCTTTCCACATGGGGAAGGATCTTGCAGACTCCAGTCAGTTGGCTGTCCCTGGACAATGGCGTGCTTGGTTTAACAGGCTGGCATCCTT
Source organism: Furipterus horrens (assembly GCF_987537825.1). Classification (NCBI taxonomy): domain Eukaryota; kingdom Metazoa; phylum Chordata; class Mammalia; order Chiroptera; family Furipteridae; genus Furipterus; species Furipterus horrens. The sequence goes on along the minus strand of NW_028327171.1, from coordinate 126,698,140 downwards.
GTTGTATTCCGGGGGCAACAAATTTGGCAACAGGGTTAAAAGACATCATTCAATCCATAACTACTAGATGACAAAAGGCAGGGATTAATTTTTCAAAGTCCCACATTAGGGAAAAAAAGGGGGGGGGGCTTCTTTGGAGGAAGGTGTGCCAGATACATCTCACCTGTCCATTATACTTTTGCCCATTATACTTAGTTTGGGCTGAAGGAAATATTTTAGGTTTCCCCCCCTCTAGGACCTCTGGGCCTTATCAGTCGAAGCCATTAGGATAAGAAAGAATAACCAGTTTTAAAGTGAAGCCCACAGACTACCCCATTCTTCACCAACCCAGCCACTTAGTTCAGCCAAACCGTTGAGTCTCAGGAGGCAGCGCTGCAGACAGGATTAAGTGAGGCCTATACATACAGATAATCACTCAGGTAATGAGATCATAGAATTATGCCCTTTGAAAACAGAAAACACATGTTAATTTATGTAACATAACCCACAAACAAGTCTCTAAATCTTTAAGACTGTCTTATTGGAAAGACCCAGTTGCAAGGCATTTGACATTCTTCTTGCCTGTAAATTAAATATCTTTGATGATACCACAGACATAGTTCAACTTTCAAGTGAAAACATATTTTAAATGAAAAGAAACTTTAAAGATGGTTAGCTGCACTACTTTATAGTCTACCACTGAGCATTGTGATTTTCCTTGAATCACAATTTTTCTCCCTAAGATTACCCTCCTTGTCATTAAAGGGACTGCATTAAGTCCATTTTTAATTTATCCTGTTCATTTGCATAAACACAACAAGAGCAGAAAATGATCACTTATAATCTTTAGTTCTGCTTTGCTGAAACTTACACAAGGAACATTTAGGGTGACCTTTAGTCTGCCCTTCAGGGCACAGAAGCTAGCCACATACCTGGCCTTCAGCCTTGCCTGCACATACCTGTCTTTCCCAAATCCTTCTGGTTTTCCATTGTGCCTTGAGGTCCCTTCTAGCCATCTTTCAGGAAAGCAACCTTCATTTCTTCCCTGGAAAGATTGCTGTGGACCGCACAACAAACCACGGTACCAGGCCTTTTATCATCTGGGCTTTTATTACCTTCGAAAGCCATTTCCAGTTCCCCAGGGCTTTTTGGTAACAACCAGAGGCCAAGCATGTCTCCTTTAGGCATGACATTTCAATCAAAGTCTTAGTCAAAAACAAACAAACAAACAAACAAAAAAAACCTCTATTAACAACTGGTCTTATTAGTTTTATGCAAAGAATCTTATGTCATTACTTACTTCTTTAGAATGCCAAACTCTGGAGGGATCGGAAGAAAAATATACAGTGTGAGGGAAAATCTTTGTCCCTCTAATATTCACTGAACTGGCATTTCCATTCTTCAGATTTCATTTTTCGCCCACTAAAATTTTTTTGTTTGTTTTTCCAATACAGTTGTCCCACTTTTTTTCCCGCTCTTGCTTTCTTGCACCCTGTCCCCTCCTTCTCCTACATTTAGTCCCCACTGAGTTGTCCATGTTCGTGGGTCATTTATATATGTTCTTTCACTATCCTTCCCCTTCTTAGCCCTTTCTTCCTCCTACCTCCCCCCTCGTTACTGTTAGTCTACTCTTTGTTTACATATCTCTGGTTCAATTTTGCTCATTTGTTTGTGTTATTCATTAGTTTCCTGTAATAGGTGACAGCATAAAGTATTTTTCTTTTGTTGCCTGGCTCATTTCGCTAAGCATAATTCTCTCTAGTTCCATCCATGTTGTTGCAAATGGTAGAAGTTTCCCATTTCTCCGCCACCTCTCCAGCACATGCTGTTTGTTGATTTATTGATGATGGCCATTCTGACTGGTGTGAGGTGGTATCTTATTGTGGTTTTTATTTGCATCTCTCTGATGGCTAGTGATGTTGAACATTTTTTCATATGTCTCTGGACCCTCTGTATGTCCTCTTTGGAGAAGTGTTTGTTCAGGTCCTTTGCCCATTTTTGAATTGGGTTGTCTGTCTTCTTGGTGTTGAGTCGTATCAGTTCTTTATATATTTTGGAGATCAATACCTTGTCTGAGATGTCATTGGCGAATGTATTTTCCCATATGGTTGGTTTCCTTTTCATGTTGCTGATGTTTTCTCTAGCTGAGGAGAAACATTTCAATTTGATGTAGTCACATTTGTTTATTCTTTCCTTTATTTTTCTTGCCTTAGGAGATATTTCAGTAAATATCTTGCTATGTGGGATATCTGAAATTTTCCTGCCAATTTTTTCCTCTAGGGCTTTTATGGTGTCACGGCTTACATTTAAGTCTTTGATCCAGCTTGAGTTAATTCTGGTGTATGGTGTAAGTTGGTGGTCTAGTTTCATTTTTTTGCATATCCCAGTCCAGTTCTCCCAACACCATTTGTTGAAGAGGCTCTTTTCACTCCATTTAATATTCCTTCCCCCTTTGTCAAATATTAGTTGGCCATATAGACCTGGCTTTATTTCTGGGCTCTCTATTCTGTTCCATTGATCTATATGTCTGTTTTTATGCCCTTACCAGACTCTTTTGATTACCGTGGCCTTGTAGTATAGTTTGATATCAGGTTTTGTGATTCCTCCTACTGTGTTCTTCTTTCTCAAAATTGCTGTAGCTATCCGGGGTCTATTTTGGTTCCATATGAATTTTTGAAGTATTTGTTCTAGGTCTGTGAAAAATGTCATTGGTATTTTAATAGGGATTGCATTGAATCTATAAATTGCTTGGGTAGTATGGACATTTTAATGATGTTGATTCTTTCTATCCATGAGCATGATATATGCTTCCATTTATTTGTATCTTCCTTAATTTCTTTCTTCAGTGTTATGTATTTTTCTGAGCACACGTATTTTACCTCCTTGATTAAGTTTATTCCTAGGTACTTTATTTTTTTGTTGCTATGGTAAATGGGATTTTTCTTTCAGTTTTTATCTCTGAGATTTTATTGTTGGTGTACTAAATGCCTTCGATTTCTGAATATTTACTTTGTACCTTGCTATTAAGACAAATTCACTTATTAATTCGAGTAGTTTTTTTTTGTGAAGTCTATAGGGTTTTCTATGTACACTATCATGTCATCTGCAAATAATGACAGTTTCACTTCCTCCTTTGCGATTTGGATGCCTTTTAGTTCTCTTTCTTGTCTTATTGCTGTGGCTAGAACTTTAAACACTATGTTGAATAGGAGTGGAGAGAGTGGTCATCTTTGTCTTGTTCCTGACCTCAGTGGGAATGCTCTCAATTTTTGCCCATTAAGTATGATGTTGGCTTCAGGCTTCTCATATATGACCTTTATTATGTTGAGGTATGCTCCCTCTATTCTTATTTTGCTGAGAGTTTTCATCATAAATGGGTGTTGTACTTTATCAAATGCTTTTTCTGCATTTATTGATATGATCATGTGGTTTTTTTCTTTCATTTTGTTTATGTGGTGTATAACAGTTTTTGACTTTCGAATATTAAACCATCCTTGCATCCCTGGGATGAATCCCACTTGATCGTGATATATGATCTTTCTAATGTGTTGCTGGATCTGGTTTGCCAATTTTTTGTTGAGGATTTTAGCATCTATGTTAGTCAGTGATATTGGCCTGTAGTTTTCTTTCTTTGTTGTGTTTTGACCCGGTTTTGGAATTAGGGCAATACTGGCTTCATAGAAGTCTTCCCTCTTCTTGGATCTTTTAGAATAGTCTGAGGAGAAGAGGAGTTAGTTCTTTCCTAAATGTTTTGTAGAATTCACCTGTGAAGCTATCTGGTCCAGGGATTTTGTGTGCCGGGAGTTTTTTGATTACTGCTTCAATTTCACTAGTTGTTATTGGTCTATTCAGGCTTTCTGCTTCTTCTTGATTCACTTTTGGAAGACTATATGTTTCCAGGAATTTGTCCATTTCCTCTAGGTTGTCAAATTTCTTGCCATACAGTTGTTCATAATAATTTCTTACAATCCTTTGTATTTCTTTGGTATCGGTTGTGATTTCTCCTCTTTTGTTTATGATTTTATTTATTTGGGTCCTCTATCTTTTTTTCTTGATGAGCCCAGTTAAAGGCTTGTCAATTTTGTTTATCTTTTTAAAGAACCAGCTCCTACTTATGTTCATCTTTTGAATTTTTAGTTTAGTCTCTATTTCATTGAATTGTGCTCTGATCTTGATGATTTCCTTCCTTCTACTTGGTCTGGGCTTTGCTTGTTGTTCTTCCTCTAGTTCTTGGAGCTGTACGGTTAAATTTTTTATTAGAGATTCTTCTAGCTTTTTTAGTTAGGCCTGTATAGGTATGAACTTTCCTCTCAGAACTGCTTTTGCTGTATCCCATAGGTTTTGGGTTGTTGTGTGTTCATTATCATTAGTTCCCAGAAAGTTTTTGATTTATTTCTTGATGTCATTGTAAACCCATTCATTATTTAATAGCATGTAATTCATTCTCCATGAGTTTGAGTGTTTTTGAGTTTTTTCCTTGAGGTTGAATTCCAATTTTAAGCCATTGTGATCTGAGAAGATGCTTGATATAATTTCAATTTTCTTAAATTTATTGAGGCTTGTTTTGTGTCCTACCATGTGGTCTATCTTTGAAAATGTTCCATGCACACTTGAGAAGAATGTATATTTTGCTTTTGGGGGGGGTGAAAAGTTGTACATATATCATCTAAGTCCACTTGATCTAGATTGTTGTTCAGTGCCTCAATATCTTTGGTGTTTCTTTGCTTCGAAAATCTGTCTGTTGTTGACAATAGGTTGTTAAAATCCCCTACTATGAGTGTATTGCTGTCTATATCTTTCTTGGAGTCTTTCAAAATTATTCTTACATATTTGTGTGCTCCTAAGTTGGGTGCATATATATTTATAAGGGTTATATCTTCTTGATGGATTTTTCCCTTAAGTATTATGAAATGTCCTTCTTTGTCTCTTTTTATGGACTTTGCTGTGAAATCTGTTTTGTCTAAGTATTGCTACCCCAGCTTTTTTTCATGTCCATTTGCTCGAAATACTTTTTTCCATCCCTTCACTTTCAGTTTGTGTAAATCTTTTGTTCTAAGGTGGCTCTCTTGTAGACAGCATATATGTGGGTCATACTTTCTAATCCATTCAGCTACGCTATGTCTTTTGAGTGGAGCATTTTATCCATTTACATTTAAGGTTATTACCGATAAGTACTTATTCATTGTCATTTTCCCCCTTGTACTTTGTGTTCCTCTCTGTCTCTCTCTGTTTCTTCATCTTCTTAAAGCAGACCCTTTCACATCTCTTTCAATACTGGTTTGGTGGAGATGTATTTTTTTAGCCTTCTTTGGTCTTGAAAACTCCTTATTTCACCTTCCATTTTGAATGAGAGCCTTGCTGGGTAGAGTATTCTGGGTTGTAAGCCTTTGTTTTTCATTGCTTGGAATATTTTTTGCCATTCCCTTCTGGCTTGTACTGTTTCTGCTGAGAAGTTTGATAATAGCCTTATTGGAGTTCCCTTGTATGTTATTAGTTGTTTCTCTCTTGCTGCTTTTAGGATTCTCTCTTTGTCTTTGAATGTTGCCATTTTAATTATGATGTGTCTTGAAGTGGTCCTGTTGGGATTCATCTTCATTAGAACCCTCTGTGCTTCCTGGTCTTGCATGACTCTTTCTTTCCTCGTGTTAGGAAAGTTTTCTGTCATTAGTTTTTCAAAGAGGTTTTCTATCCCTTGCTCTTCTTCTCCTTCTGGAATTCCTATGATACGGATATTATTACATTTCATGTTGTCCTGCAGCTGTCTAAGAACGTCTTCAGTCTTGTTCAGTCTTTTTTCATTTTGTTGCACTGTCTGGGAGTTTTTGTCTAAGTTGTCCTCCAGCTCGCTGATTCGATCTTCTGCTTCCTCTAGCCTGCTTTTAATTCCTTCTACTGTGTTCTTCAATTCAGTGATCATATTGTTCATTTCCTCCTGGCTCTTATTGATAGCTTCCATGTCCTTTTTCATGCTGGTGTAATTCTCAGTAAGTTCCTTGTAGTTTCTCTGGAGTCCTTTGTAGTTTCCGCTGAGCTCATTGAGCTTCTCCATAATCAATGTTTTGAACTCCATGTCTGATAGTTTGCTCCCCTTTATTTCATTTAGCACTCTTTCTGGGGATTCTACCTTTCGTTTTGATGGGGTGTTGTTTCTCTGTCTCCCTATTTTTGTGACTCCTATTGTTTGTTGGTGCTTCTTAGAATGATCTGCACTTCCGGGACCTACCTCTGGTGGTGGCATCAGATTATGTACTAGTCTTGCCTTAGGCAGCCTATTGGAGACTTCCAAGGATCTACTGCCTTTGTTTGACTTCTTTAATTATTAATATATTTAATCTGTGATTAGCCTTCAGGCTTAAGGAACATGGGTGTGGCAGCTTAATTTCTGTAGGCAGGGCTTTTCCTTCCCCTCAGGTTGATGTCACTTGGAGGGGAATGGTCTGCCTGCAGTGTGGGGATGAGTCAGCACTGGGACCCGGTAGGCTGCTCCCCCAGTTCTCCCCTCAAAGCCACCGCGCCAAACTCTCCCCAGGTGTCTCCAGTCTTCTCTGCCTTCCCTCTGCTTGAGCCCAGGGTCAGTGGGAGTCAAAATATTTTCATATGTGATCCACTTAAGATCGCTTTTTCTCCATCTGTTTCTCTCTGGCTAGCAAGAAACCCTGTGGCTTTTTACTTTTCACAGCTGATACTATTTTACTTTCCACTCTGTTGCTGGAGGCTGGGAAGCCCAGCTGGGGGTTTAGACCCTGCCCTCTCAGGGGGAATCCCCAGCTGCTGAGCTGTTTCTCAGTCCCTTCAGCTGCCACCCATGGGAGCCCAGCCAGCCCTTCCGTGTCTCCGTACTCCCTTCTGGTCGCGTTGTGATGCAGTGGCCTTTTCTGTCTCTCCGTGGTTATAAGACTTCTCTCCAGCTAGTGTTCGGTTGGTTATTCAAGATGATTTCTCCAAAATTAAGTTGTAAATCCAGACTGGTCCTGGGAGGAGGTTATTGTAGCTTCCACTTACTCCTCCGCCATCTTGGATCTCCTCATTCAGTTTTAAGTTCTACCATCCCCAGGCAAATTTCTTTCTGTTTTAATTTTATATTAATTAACTATATTTTAACTGCTAAAAGCCATGAGTCATTTCTAATTATTTATTTTCTGTACATCATTATTTCTAGTTTTGCCAGTTTTCACTCACAAACAATCAAAAAGTGGATTAGTTATAATGTCATCTAAGGATAAAAATCCATGGCTTAAAGGTTAATTTATGAAATACTTTGTCCTAGAATTTTAAAATAGCTTTACTTTATTGAAACACTGCTATGTAACATTCGGTATACTGGGCATTTACCATATATCATTTCCAATTTGTAACTGGGAAGCACTTAAGCATTATCTAATTGAAATCCTTCTCTTTACACAATGACAAACTATTTGAACAAATTTAGAGATATTGTTAAATGTTAAATGACTGAATGGAAAGGCAAAAATAGTTATTGGACTCTGGATTCCAAATCTTGTGTTTAGCTATTCGCTATTCTGACTTAATAAATCTGAGAATTTAGAAGTAATGACTTTGGACTTTCTGGGTATCATCAGTTCACAGAAATAATTGGACTAATGAGAAACCATGTCAGTAGATAACATGATCTTCCCTGAATGTCAGGTTTCTTTATTGTGGGAAGAATTTTGACACTGAAGCTGATTTTCTGCTTATATGGTTTGAAATGGAACTTAATTAAATACCTGAAAAAAATATGTATGAAATACACCAGAGTAAATAATACTAACAAATTTTCTCTCTTAGGGTGGTAATCATATCAGATACATGAATTGCGGGGCCTAGAAGAGAGTGAAAATGTGACATCTCTTGTCCAAGCAGGAAGGAAATGCCATTAAAATATGAAAATAGGGGTTTTGTTCAAGATGGCAATGTAAGGAAATGTGGTACTCTAATCCTTCCACAATCACATCAATATTACAGCATAAACTACATAACAACCATCACTCAGAACCACTTGAAATCCAGCTGAACAAAAGTCCTATAACAAAGGATATATAGAAGAAGCCACATCAAGACTGGTAGGAGATGTGGAACAGGCTTGTCTCAAACCTACATGTGGTGGGAAATAATTGGGAGGGATATATTGTATTCAGAGGTCTCCCCTGAGAAGCAAGAGGCCCAGCCCCACACCAGTCCCCCAGCCCAGGATTCCAGATCCAGGAAGAGAAGTTCTCATAATTCAGGCTAAAACCAGCAGGAACTATGGGCAAGGGAGGCAGCTGGATGCTAAAGTCCCAGGCATTCCTATTAAAGGACCTCACATAGATTTTTTTGGACTCACACCCTCTGAACTTCAGTGCTGGGACAGCAGCTTGAGAAGTATGTCAGAGACATATGAAAAGAAACTGGCAGCAGGTGAAAGCTGAAGGGGTAGCTTTCTCCCAGACAGAAGTGCTGGCAGAGACCATTGTTCCTTTTTTGAGCTCTCCCCCAACAATGCTGGCAGGTGGGTACCATGTCTGAGTCTCCATCAACCTAGCTATCACTGTTCACCCTGCCATGGTGATTTTCTGAGACCTTGCCCCACCCATCTTGTAGGTCAACTCAAGTTGTTTCCAGTGGCTTTTCCATATGAATGCCTTATTTGGGGTCATGTTTTAGACTTTCCTGAAATCTCTCAAATAAGCAACATCTAGCCTAGGCTTGTCACATACCATTTATTAAGTGGTACCAGGCCTGGTACTAGCAACAGCCAGCCTTGATTCACAGCTTGGCCTCTTTGGGGTACCTCCAAGCCCAGCACAAATAATAGCCATTGGAAGGTAACTTTGTAGTTCACATGAGGTAGCCAAGGCACAGGTGAGCCAACGCACCCAGTGAGCAGCTTCAGACCATGTGGAAGCACCACTCAACATCATGCACATGGGACACTCTTAAGGAGATGACTCAGTGGACACCAGGGCCCCACTGACATAAAATCTATTGAATCAGTCCTTGGACAGCTGAACCTTCATGGTAATTGTAGGCAATCCTTGCAGGCAATTAACATGGGTATAAATCCCTCCCATTTCCATGCCAATAGCAATCAAAATTCAACTATACCTGGAAGGTGTATGCAGCCCACATGGGTGGCATATCTGGAACATCCAGCTCAGGTGATTTAAGGAGTCTATACTACTGGACCCTACAGGACACCTACTACATAAGGCTACTCTGCCAAGCTCAAGATGCAGCAGCTCTACCTAATACATAGAAATAACATGGGGAGGCTGTAAAAATGAGGAGACAAAGAAACATGCCCCAAAAGAAAGACCAGAACAAAACTAAAGAAAACAAAATATACAAAATGGAAACAAGAAATCTACTAAATGCAGAGTTTAAAACATTGATTACAAGGGGGCTCAGTGATCTTAGAGAAAGAGTAAATGAAGTTAGAACTCCAATAGCATAAAAAAAGGACATGGAAACCATAAAAAAAATATGATAAGAAGTGAAGGATACACTAACTGAAATGAAGAATAATTCATAGGGAGTCAATAGTAGAGAAAATGAAGCTGAGAATCAAATCAATGATTTGTAATAAAAGAAAACAAAAAACACCTAGTCAAAAAAGCAAAAGAAGAAAAAAAGAACTTTAAAAAAATGAGGATAGTATAAGGAGCCTCTGGGACAAATTCAAGTGTACCAACATTTTCATCGTGGTGGTTTCAGAATGAGAATGTTCCTTTAAAATTCAAGAAATTGGAGAAGTCAGGGAACTCTTAAAAAAAAAAAAAAGAACACCTGGTTAATCGGACAATGTACCAATTATAACATCCATCTGCTGGTTGGCTCCAATGCCTTTAAGCTAGATTGAAATTTGGGCTGTATTCATTTTGGGAAAAAGAGAAAACACATGGACTTTTGAATCAGAAAATTTACACTTCTACTTGATATATATGTCGTCGGCAGCCGTCCGTCTCGAGAGACGATGGTGTAGCTTCTTAAGAGTCTATCTGCACCGCCGAGAATGGTTGTGCAGTCCGACTCAGGAGTGACACGGTATCTGTCTCCTCCCGTGTTGAATCGACATCTTGCGATGACGCTGGAGTGTCCTCTCCAGTGAAGCTGAAGCTACAGAGCCTGGGCAGGGTGATATGGAGGGTCTGCTGTTGCCCATGCAGCAGACCCCCCCCCTCTCATCGCAGCTGAAGGGTCCAAGGGAAAGACGGAGTCAATACAGCTTGGCTTCAGGTGCGCCGCAGGAGTTGCCGGTGTTGACTACAACGTCAAACCGCCTTAGGGACTCCGGCTCCGGATTTTCTGTCGGGGTTTACTCCCTTAGCCTTTCCCCTGAAGAGGTATGCCGCAAGGCAGCGGAGGTTTTTTGGAGTCAGAGTTTTCCTTCTCTGATGTGCCCTGACTGGAAGATCGAACCAGCGACACTTAGCTCGCAGGCCGACGCTCAATCCACTGAGCCAAACCAGCCAGGGTCTGATATATATGTAAACATAAGCAAATCATATAACCTTATCCATAAAATGGGGATGATTATGCCCATCACCTGATGTTTTTTGAGAACTGATAATATAAAGAGAACTCGAATTATGGTTCACAGATGAAGTTGATGTTTGTCGAAATACACATTTTATAAATACTACCTTTTTAGAAATTTTTGGAAATATACTGTGACCCTTGAGGAAAAATATCATTAATATGTTTGAAGGTTAAAAAATGATTTTGGAAGAGAAATCAAAACTAGGACCATATATATTAGAACCTTTGAAAGTACTGCCAAAGATAAAAACAAAATGGAGAGACAAAACTAAACAAAATCCCTAAGATCATATGATGTGTTGTTCAAAACTGCAAGGTAAGAATCAGACCAAAGAAAATGCTATCCCCCAAAAGGGGAAATTGTTCAAAGGGAAATCAGAAATGTGTTTTAGGAATCTGTTTGGTGGTCCCGGGGCAAGAGTTCTATGAGGCCCTCTGCTTTCTGGAGTGTACAATAATCTTGTTTTTTCCCTTTATCATTTGATTATATGTTTCTTACATCATTGTCTACCCCAAATGTCTGTTTCTCATGTTCACAGCTATGTTGCAGATTCCTTGGCCATGAAAACCAACTATGACAATTGTGCATTCTTTCTCTTCCTCCTCCCCAATGTTTAGCACAGTCAAGGTGAATTGTTTCAAGATGCTTGCATTGTTCTTTACATTTCTGTGACTGTTGATATAGTCATTGTAAAATAAAGTAATAAATCAAATATTTGGACATAAAATAAGAGGCTTATGCTAAATAAGCCTAAACATTCTTTCTGGGTCCAACATTTTATTATACTAATGTCCGAGAGATGGGGATTCCTTTTTTGAAATCATTATTTGAATCCTATAATTAAGATTGCTTGATTATATGATCTAAATCCTTTGTAAAACAACTTTTCAATCTATTTACAGTCCTAAATTCTAATTGAAATGACCATTTTAATCAACACCTCATTATAATTTTTGTTTTTTATGTTTTTCTTTTATTTTCTCTGCTTACTAGTATATCTTTTTCTAATTTTACTTTCCTAGTTATATTGGTTATTTTTGTTATTCTCTGTTTTGCTTTATTTTGATCATAAGACCTTTTCCATTTGGAATTAGTATAGTATACCTCATATTGAATAAATAACAATATCCTTTATGTACCACATTTGTAGACCAATTTCCTAATTACACTGGGGAACACAATTTTTGTTGAGTTTGATCTGACACTTGTTTTTGACTAACTTTTGGCACCTGACTTCAAAAATGACCCCAGTTTTCCTCTATCATGTCTACTTTTTAATGTTCAGGGTACCCTCCCATTGTCCCCAAAATCATAAAAAAAAAATGTACATATAAAGAAACTAAAGAAAAAATTACCTGAATATAATGTTCATTTAGAGTTATTTTAGTCTTATAAGAGCTAAATGTTGTTATTTTAAGTCAAATTGTGTAGAAGTAGTAAAATTCTACTACCAAACATACATATTAAAGTATTTTATCTTTTCAAACAATAGGCTAAGAAATGCCAAAATGAGATACTCGAAACAGTCTCCTTCAGTTGACAAAGCTTTAACAGATTGCTTCGTGAGATTCAGTTATGTGCAGAGGTGGGGGTAAAATGTTCTTTCTGTCAACAAGTGGCTCATGTAGAATGTTTGGATCACCAGGTTTGAGTTCAGATCTTTGAGGCCAATTTGACTCCACCCAATGCTTCTCATGAGCTCTACTGTCTCACATACACACAAAATGGGGATACTTGGTGTTTCCACATTGCTGACCAAGAAGGCAACAAACCATTTTAAGGTCAACACTGATGATCTAATTGTGCTTGTGATATTGCAATAGATCAATGACTCTCATTATGTCTTCATATTCTTCTCAAAAAAAAACTGAACTGCCAGTTGAGACTGCACCACATAAACTGACATTGTGGACGAGGACACACTTCAAGCTCTGCTTTGAGTTATTTATGAACAGTTGCTATTCAGTTGCGTTCTAGATCGGAATTCCCAATTCCGCCATTAAACCATGTATGTTATGTCAATACACAAAGCCACCATCACTTTGAATGTACTGCTGAGTGAGAGGTTCGGAAGATGGTGGAGGAGTCAGGGGAGGCTGCGCTTTCTTGATCCTGAGACCTGTCTGTAGTGTGGACTAATTGCAGACAAAATATCTCAGTTAACATCTGGATACTAGCAGGAGTTGAGCCTTGGCACTGCGGGATCAGAGAAGACTATCTGGGAGCAACCTGTTTGGTGAGAATAGCGGAGGAGAAAGAGATGAGATGGGATTTCTGACTGGGTTGGCTTCCTGAGCTGTGGCTGGAAGTATACAAAGACTTTTTAGTGACCACAGACTTCCCCAGAGGGGAATTGGAAGTGGCATCTGGCACTGAGAGGCAAGAATCAGCGTACTGCTGTGTATGTATGAATATGTTTTACCTTTTTTTTCTCTTTTGTTTTCTATGGAGAGGGGAGGAGAGGTTGCGGGGAGGTCTAGATTCTTGAGGAGCACAGGTGCAGAAGTGCATTCGCCCACTCCCCAACCCTCCCCCTGGGTAGCATGACCGTGCACAGGGGGTGCCCCCATCCACTGGCCCAGGTGCACAACCAACTCACCGACCGCTGCGTCCAGGTGCCTCTCAGGCCCACCCCAACAGGCACAGAATCAGCGTGCCAGCTGACAGGCACTCCCCCACCCCCCCGCCGTGCTCAGGTACCTGCTGACCCACCTCAATGGGCACAAAATCAACTCACTGGGCATGCAGGCCATCGTGCACAGGCACCCCTGGCCCACCCAAATAGGAGCCAAACCAATGCGCCGGCCACTTGCCTAGGCGCTACTGGTACACACCCCAGCCGGTGCAAGAACAGCGGGAGGACACAGCTCACAGAAGCCCACCTCCAGGCGCACAGGTGTCTGGGGCCCCACACAATGGGTGAAAAACCAACTCGCCGGCACAGCAGGTGCGAGGCTAGCACACAGGCCACCGTGCACGCAGACACCCCGGCCGGCTCCAATAGGCGCCAAAGGAGCATGCCGGCCACCCCGCATGGGTGCCACCCAAGAGTGCTACCAAGCGGGCGCGAGGCTAGCATGCCCAATGCTAGACACAGGCACACACCGCCACTGCCAGGCCCAGGAACCTCTGGCCCACCTCAATATGCGCCAAACCAACACGCTGGCCACTGCGCCCAGGAGCCACCTGGGCACGCCCCAGTGGGTGCAAGACCAGTGGGCTGGCCACCACACATAGGCCCCCAAGAGACACAAAACCAACTCACCAGCTGCCACAAATGGTCACTGGCACCACCAGGGCCCGCCCCAACGGGCATGAAACCAATGTGCCACCCACCCCAATAGGCCCACAACAAACCCGCCCACCGGCGAGTAGAGGCATCCCCCTCCGAGGGAACAGGAGAGCAATCAGTCTGCCTTGCACCCACCCACCCCTGTGCACAATGGGTCAACCTGCCCCTGGCCTTCATGAGGGAACACACTCGCCTTTGGCTGAGGTCAAAGGACAGTGAAATGAACTAGAGGCACTTTGTAATAAGTTTTGGGTGCTGGCTCTTGAGAAAGAGCTGGGAGAGCAGCGCACTAGGTCCCAGAACAGAAGCATCCCAATTGCTAAGGGAGAAATCACTTAAGCAGACTGGTCCCCTCCAAGTGTCATCAACTGGAGATAGCAGCCCAACAACTGTATTCAAGAAGTTCACACCATAAAGGCAGAAATTAAAATCAGATCAATCTAAGAAGCAGAAACAAGACCAGTGCCCAAAATGGGGAGACAGAATAACACCCCACCAAACAGAAACAACACTCTACCAAAAAGAAAGGAGTTCCCAAAAGGAACGATAGATGACATAGAAGCAAGGAAGCTATCAGACATGGTATTCAAAACAATAGTAATGAGGAAGCTCAATGAACTTGACAAACTCAAAGAAAATTATAATCAACTCCAAGGGAATTATAAAGAGCACCAGGGAAGCTATAAGGAACTTACAGAGAACAACACCAGCATAAAAAAAAAAGAAATAGAAACTATCAACAAGAACCAGGAAGAAATGAAGAGTAAAATTTCTGAACTGAAGAACACAGTAGAATCAGTCAAAAGCAGGCTAAATGAAGCAGAGGACCAGATCAAAAAAAATTCCCAAACAATACAACATAATGAAAAAAGATTTAGAAAGAATAAAGAGGCTTCAAGAGAACTTCAGGACAACATGAGACAAAACAACATTTGAAAAATAGGGATAAAAGAAGGAAAAGAAGGGGAGGAAGGGATAGAAAACCTGATTGAAAAAGTAATGACAGAAAATTTTCCTAAATTGATGAGAGAAAAAGTCATGCAAGTCCAGGAAGCACAAGGGTCCGAATGAAAATGAATCCCAAAAGGCCTACATTCAAAGACAAAGAGAGAATCCTAAAAGCAATAAGAGAAAAACAGCAAATAACATGCAAGGGAGCTCCAATAAGGCTATCAACTGATTTCAGAACAGAAATACTGCAAGCCAGAAGGGAATGGCAAAAAATATTTCAAGCAATGAAAAACAAATGGCTACAAACAAGAATACTTTACCCAGCAAGGCTCTCCTTCAAAATTGAAGGTGAAATAAGGAGTTTCCCAGGCAAAGGAAGACTAAAAGAAAGATCTCCACCAAACCAGTATTGCAAGAGATGCTAAAGGGAATGATGTAAGAAAAAGAAGGAAAGGAGAGAGGGAGAGGAACACAGGAACAAAAGGAATTGAATAAATACCTGTAAATAATAACCTTAAATGTAAATGGATTAAACGCTCCAATCAAAAGACATAGGGGAGTGGAATGGATAAGAAACATGACCCACATATATGCTGTCTACAAGAGACACATCGCAAAACAAAAGATTTACACAGACTGAAAGTGAAGGGATGGAAAAAAGTATTCCAAGCAAATGGACATGAAAATAAAGCTGGGGTAGCAATACTTATATCAGACAAAACAGATTTCACAGCAAAGGCCATAAAAAGAGACAAAGAAAGACGTTTTATAATACTTAAGGGAACAATCCATCAAGAAGATATAACCCTCATAAACATACATGTACCCAACATAGGTGCGCCAAAATATATAAGGAAAATATTGGAAGACTACAAAAAAATATATCAACAGCAGCACATTCATAGTAGGGGACTTTAATACCCCATTGTCAACAATGGACAGATCTTCAAAGCAATGAAACACCAAGGATATACAGGCATTGAACACTCTAGACTATATATATATATATATATATATATAGAGAGAGAGAGAGAGAGAGAGAGAGAGAGAGAGAGAGAGAGAACTTTTAACCCCAGAGAGGCAAAATATACATTCTTTTCAAATGCACATGAGACATTTTCAAAGATAGACCACATGGTAGGACACAAAACAAACCTCAACAAATTCAAGAAAATTGAAATTATATCAAGCATTTTCTCAGATCACAATGCCCTGAAACTAGAAATCAACCTCAATGAAAAAACTCAAAAACATTTAAACTCAGGGAGAATGAATAACATGCTATTAAATAATGAATGGGTTAACAATGACATCAAGGGAGAAATAAAAAAGTTTCTGAAAACAAATGATAATGAACACACAGCAACCCAAAACCTATGGGATATAGCAAAAGCAGTCCTGAGAGGAAAGTTCATAGCAATACAGCCCTACATAAAAAGGATAGAAGAATCCCAAATAAAAAATCTAACTCTACAGCTACAAGAACTAGAGGAAGAACAACAAACAAAGCACAGAGCGACTAGAAGGAAACAAATCATAAAGATCAGAGCAGAATTAAATGACATAGGGACTAAAACAATTCAAAAGATCAACATAAGTAGGAGCTGGTTCTTTGAAAAGATAAACGAAATCAACAAGCCTTTAGCTAGACTCATCAAGAAAAAAAGAGAGAGAACCCAAATAAACAAAATCAGAAACGAAAAAGGAGATATCACGACTGAAATCACGAAAATACAAAAGATTGTAAGAAATTACTACAAACAACTATATGGAAAGAAACTTGATAACCTAGATGAAATGGACAAATTTATAGAAACATATAATATTCCAAAACGAAATCAAGAAGAAGCAGAAAGCCTGAACAGACCAATAACAAAGAGTAAAATTGAAACAGTAATAAAAAATCTCCCAGTGCACGAAAGCCCTGAACCGAATGGTTTCACAGCTGAATTTTACAAAACATTTAGGAAAGAATTAACTCCTATCATTCTCAGACTATTCCAAAATATCCAAGAAGAGGGAAGACTCCCAAACTCTTTTAATGAAACCAGTACTACCCTAATTCCAAACCAGCCCAAGACACAACAAAGAAAGAAACTACAGGCCAATATCACTGATGAACATAGATGCTAAAATCCTCAACAGAATATTTGCAAACTGGATCCAGCAACTCATTAAAAAGATCATACATTATAATCAAGTGGGATTCATCCCAGGGATGCAAGAATGGTTTAATATTCACAAATCAATAAATGTAATACACCACATAAACAAAATGAAAGACAAAAACCACATGATCATATCAATAGATGCTGAAAAGTCATTTGATATAGTACAATGCCTATTTATCATAAAAACACTCAGCAAACTGCAAATAGAGGGAGCATACCTCAACATAATAAAGGCCATATATGAGAAATCCGAAGCCAACATCAGGCTCAATGAACAAAAACTGAAAGCATTCCCTCTGAGATCAGGAACAAGACAACGATGTTCACTCTTTCCACTTCTAGTCAACATAGTCTTGGAAGTTTGAGCCACAGCAATTAGACAAGAAAGAGAAATAAAAGGCATCCAGATTGGAAAAGAGGAAGGAAAACTTTCACTATTTGAAGATGACATGATAGTATACATAGAAAACCCTATAGACTCCACAAAAAAACTACTCGACCAAATAAGTGAATTTGACAAAACAGCAGGGTTCAAAGTCAATATTCAGAAATCAAAGGCTTTTTATACACCAACAATAAAATATCAGAGATAGTAATTAGAAAAAAAAAAAACCCAATTTACTATAGCAATAAGAAAGATAAAGTACCTAGGAATAAATTTAACCAAGGAGGTAAAAGACCTGTACTTGGGAAACTATATAATCCTGAAGAAAGAAATTAAGAAAGATACAAATAAATGGAAGCATATACCATGTTCATGGATGGGAAGAATCAACATCATTAAAATGTCCATGCTACCCAAATCAATTTATAAATTCAATGCAGTCCCTATTAAAATACCAGCAACCTATTTCACAGACCTAGAACAAATACTTCAAAAATGTATATGGAACCAAAAAAGAGCCCGAATAGCCAAAGCAATCTTGAGACAGAAGAACACAATAGAACTCACAATACCTGATATTAAACAATACTGCAAGGCTACTGTAGTCAAAACAGCCTGGTACTGGCATAAGAACAGACATATATATCAATGGAACAGAATAGAGAGCCCAGAAATAAGCCCAGGTCTATATGGTCAACTAATATTTGACAAAAGGTGAATGAACATCAAATGGAGTGAAAAGAGCCTCTTCAACAAATGGTGTTGGGAGAACTGGACTGGTACGTGCAAATAATGAAACTAGACCACCAACTTACTCCACACACCAGAATAAACTCAAGATGGATCAAAGACTTAAATGTAAGGCATGACACCATAAAAATCCTAGAGGAAAACATAGGCAGGAAAATTTCAGATATCCCACGTAACAATGTTTTCACTGATATATCTCCTAAGGCAAAGGAAATAAAGGAAAAAATAAACAAATGGGACTACATCAAACTAAAGTTTCTGTTGAGCAAAAGAAAACATCAGCAAGATGAAAAGGGAACCAACCATATGGGAAAACATATTTGCCAATGATACATCAGATAATGGATCAACTCCAAAATATATAAAGAACTTACACATCTCAACACAAAGAAGACAGACAGCCCAGTTAAAAAATGGGCACAGGACCTGAACAAACACTTCTCCAAGGAGGATATACAGAGGGTCCAGAGGCATATGAAAAAATGCTCAACATCACTAGCCATCAGAGAGATGCAAATAAAAACCACAATGACATACCACTTTATACCAGTCGGAATGGCCATCATCAACAAATTGACAAACAAGTGCTGGCGAGGATGTGAGAAATGGGAACCCTACTGCGCTGTTGGTGGGACTGCAGACTGGTGAAGTCACTGTGGAAAACAGTATGGAATTTCCTCAAAAAACTAAAAATGGAACTGCCTTTTGAACCAGCAATACCACTGCTAGGATTATACCCCAAAACTCCTAAAACCCTAATTCAAAAGAACTTATGCACCCCTATGTTCATAGCAGCACTGTTTACAATAGCTAAATGCTGGAAATAGCCTAACTGCCCATCTGTAGACAAGTGAATCAAAAAACTGTGTTACATTTACACAATGGAATACTATGCAGCAGAAAGAAAGAAGGAACTCCTGCCATTTGCGACAACATGGATGGAACTAGAGAGAATTATGCTTAGCAAAATAAGCCAGGCAAAGAAAGAAAAATACCATATGCTATCACCCAATACAGGAGATTAATAAACAACACAAATAAATGAACAAAATTGAACAAGAAACAGAGTAACAGTTATCATGGGGGAGGGGGAAAAGAGGGAAGGGTGTAAGTAGGAGAAGAGTTTAGCAAAGGAACTAATATAAATAACCCATAAACATGGATAATGGGGTTGGGATGGACCATGGGAGAAGGGGTGGGCTGGATGGGGTGTAGTAACAAGGAAAATGTGGGACAATTGTAACAGGAAAACAATAAAAATAAAATTTAAAATAAATGAATGAATAAATACATAAAAATAATATCCAAGTGGGAAAAGAAAAAGTACTGCAGAAATGCACTTTCTCTTGATTGAAAGTAGGATGCTTTTGCTCCTTTTCCAAGCAAGATTTTCTCATGTGGTCTTGATGCTACGAGTTCTTAAACTTTTTTGGATAGTCTCAAAGCTTGTGCCAAATCATTCAACTCATGCTGATCAAAAAATCCCTTATGAACTGAGTCATCTTTAATTTCAAAATCTTCATTGTTGCTGTCACTTGGTTCTTCACCATACTCCTGTTTTTTGAAAGAGGGTAGTTTAATAAAAAGTGGCAGTGGGATTTCAGCTGAATGAGGCACTGGGTGTATAGCTGATGGTAGACTAGGATACTCTATTTTACATTTATTTTTCTTGTTATGTCCTGACATTTTCACGATACAAAAGTAACAGTCACTTGAATGATCTCTGGGCTCTCACCTAACCATAGGTATACCAAATGTCAATTGATTACGTGTTCCCTTCATCCACATCTGTAAACTCTCGATACACTGCTTGCTCACCTTGTGAGGAGCCCAAGACTTATCTTGATCACCAAGTTTTGCTTTAAAATATGCAAAATAAGCTTGCCTGACAAACGCGCTGATGTTTGTCCTTTGGGAATGGTGAAATTGCCACAGATATAACAAAATGAATCAGGGTTGTTTTAGCACTTGCAATGAGAAATAGCAGAGGCAGACATGATCTGAAGGAAAGGAAATAAATACGTATGTAAATAAAAAAATAAATCCTGCTAACTCCTTGTATACTGACAAGAACTTGGACTACACTTAGGAATATGATTTACTATATGGAGCGGCACACAACCTCTCACCACACTGTCTCATGTGTAACTGAATAGCCTAGACAAGTATGAACCTGTTGCTGATCTCCAAGGTTATACCCTCCCCCTCCCCACTCAAGGGAGGTTTGCTCTCAGTCAGTAGGAGAACACTAGTGCTTCCCTTGATCCAGGCTAGATCCAGCCTAGAGTGGTCACATTAAGATAAGCTGTACAGAAAAAAACTTGATGTTATAGAAGAAAACTAACTGCAGTTTTGAAGTTAGCATGCCTATTTAAATCTAAAACAGCTGAAAAATGAACTCAATGAGAATTATGTTAAAATTGTTCCCTGTGTTATTTGACCAAGATGAGTTCTGAGACAATTTTTAAAAGAGAAGATTTATCTGTGTCAACATATGAAAGTCAGAAATAATCCTAATGAACTATAAATGTGAAATCAGTTCATGATTCATTGCTATAGACTAACTTTATGTAAAATGTTACATTTCTATCTGTTTTTGTATTGGGTAGCATAATCCAATCGCCTTCCCATCATCTTCTGATTAGCTTTTATATAGCTCTCATATTTCTATGTTCTCAACATGTAAATCTCATAGATTTAGGATCTAGACATGTAACTTAGACTACCAGTCTATTGAACTTTAGTTTTGAATGGATCAGTGTGAGGAGGAAGGCTCTCTGTGGTGTGTCTGTCACAGAGGTATTTGTCTTTCACTGACCTCAGTTGTTTCAAATCATGTTCCTAGTACTAAAATAGCTTTTGTCAGGTGAAGGTGTGGAGAGGTTTCTACTGGGTTCCATGCTGTAGCAATGATCTGTTATTTATTTATTTGTTTGTTTGTTTGTTTGTTTGTTTTGAGCAGCCAGTTTCATGGTATAGTTTCAGCCAACATTTCTAGAAACTTAGCCCCACCCTTGAGTTTCTTAGTCTTTCCAATTGTTCTGTGAGATCCAGAATAAATTTTTAATATACTCCTTTAATGTTTAAGTAGCTAAAATCTAATTTTGTTACTTGTAATAAAGAATTCTGATAGAGCCTTTCTTAAGACTTTATTCAAATAATGAAGGCCTAACTATATACAAACCTATCATGATATATATATGGAACATGTTTTAAAACATGTCAGGGCTACTACATTTTTGTGTTAAAATGGAACTCTTCCTCAAGATAGACAAATTATTAAAACTTATCCCTTCCAAGCACTTGCATCCATGGGCACACTGGCCAGGATTCAGCAGTTGTGTGATGAGGAAGATGCTTTCTCTTCTGGTTGAACACGGCTCTGTTCCATAGGATAGCCAGAATAGGGACTGGCTTTTAGATTCTTCTTTTCCCCTCAGTTGTGTCATTTTGTGTAGAGAACAAGATGAACAACCCTATGAAATAGCTCTTGTATATCTACATATATCTCACACATGTGTGCGTTTATATACAAACATGCAGTATATTAGTGATGGTATTAAAATAAGACATTTAAGTTAACTTAAAGGTCATTTAGTTTTACTGGGATTCAAATTACTATGCACTTCCTACAATTTAAACATGTTAAGATGCTTCGGAAATAATCTGAATTTAGTAATTATGTATACTGAAAAACATTGTTAATCTACCAACTTTTTATCCCAAAAATTATAATACATAAAATACAAAAATATACTGGAAAATGGAAAAGTAGAATTATCAAAAATGATATAAAATAGCATCAATTATAAATTTTTGATTCCTCAGCAGGGAAAATTTGAACCTCTGATTAATCTCAGTACAGATCTGGGTTAAGGTCCTGAATCTTATTATTTTCATCATTAGTTGTTTTATATTTAGAAAATGTAACTAATGATAATGCTTACCCTGTACCTCGCAATTTTGTTATTCTTTGTACTAACATTGAGAATAAATTGACAATAAAATTGGAAATAGTGAAGATAGCTCTGCTAGGAAAATGAACACTTCATTTCATGAAAAATCTGGGAGACTTATGCAGGAAGTGAGAAAGAAGAAATGGCCAGTATTTTTGTTGCTGGCCTAACTTCCCCCTGTGCTAGTCACCTTTTTAACTAAGGTCTCTCTCCAGTCCCAACTAAGTTGGTGATGCAGGACCATTGAGGCCAAGGCAATGTTGACATTGTCAGAGCTGTGTTTTAGGGCTACCAACTGCCTAGTCCATCATTTCTAATTCTACTATTGATTAAACCCAGTGTCTAAGTCTGTGCTGTTCTATACAAGGCCATTAATCACATATGGACACTTAAATTTTAATTAATTTTAAATATAATTATATGTTTATTTCCTCAGTTGCACTAACCACATTTTACTGACTTTGCAGTCACTAGGGGCTGTGACCAGGTCATTGTACCTGCCCATCATTGCAGAAAGCTCTATTGACTGTGCTGGCATAAACACTTAGAAATGTTTATTTTAACTTACAATTCCCTGGAATCATGCTTTAAATACTCCAACGACATACTAAAAGCCTCATTCCCATATTGATTGTGTCCTTTTCCTTTAGCATTTGCCACTGGAAAATTGGTACTGTCTTGTGAGATGAAGCACAGCAAAGCACAGCAGTCACAGCATTTTAGCCTTTAACCCCTTTGACAAAGATATACATGCTTCTCTTTATCACGACTTGTTTGCTAAAGTAGAATAATCACTGTATTTCATCCAATCTGAGATATCATCAATTAAAAGATACACCATTATTTTGTGTTCCAGGAAGCAATTAGATTATGACATTCTATTGTTTTAGAGTCATTTCAATTTCAGAGCTGTTAAAATGTGAAAAAATACACATCTTAGATTTATTGAAAAATGATAAAATTAAAAGCCAGGTCTCCATTTACTTGCAAAATCATATTTTTCAACATAGAATAAGACAATTTAAGTACATAAAATTATACTTGCCAGTGTGTTGGTAGATTTAGAGTTTTCTTAAAACATCCCTCAATCCCTTTATTCATTTTATGAATTGGGCTTTAGTCAGATGACAAGAACTCATATTTGTTTTTTATATTAAAGAGTTTTAAATGCAATTTTATTTCTTTTTAGTATGCAGGTCTGCAGTTTTTAACAGGTACATATAGTCACGGACCCATCACTACAATCAAGATATAGAATAGTGCCATAACACTTAAAAAATTACCCCGTGTTACATTGTATTCATCCCTGCTTCTTAATCCCAACCCACTACTGATTTGTTTTGTTCTATAGTTTGGAATGTCATATAAACGGAATCATACAGTATGTGGTCTTTGAATCTGGTTTCTTTTACTTGACATAATGCATTTAGGTTCATACATGCTGTTGTATGTATCAGTAGTTTCTTTTTTATTGCAGAGTAGTATTTAATTTATTGCTATACCATAATTCATTTATACATTCCCCAGCCAAGGGACATTTGGATGATTTCAAGTTGTTGATGATTTTCTAAAAAACAACTATACTGGGGGGGGGGCGCAAAAATCCCCAGAATTTATTTATTACACTTTGTGTATTTATTCTTACATGTTTTAACTTCAGTCACCTTTAAGGTACTCTCCATTTAATGCAATACATCTATTGAAATGTTATTTCCGCTGCTCAAAAGTGTTTTTGAACTAATCTATTTTGAAGGCTTTATGCTTCTATTGTTTTTTGTTTCACTTCTTTCACTTGGCAAAATGTTTTCCTTTGAGGACATTTTTCATCCAGGGAAACAAAAAAAAAAAGTCACTTGGGGAGAGACTAGGTGAATAGGGAGGATGGGACATGGGGGTCATGCCATTTTCAGTCAAAAACTGCCGATCATGTAACGTGATATTGGCAGGAGTGCTTCTAAATCACCCATCATGAAATGGGCAAATGCATAGAAAGAGTCTTCAAAAAATTTTACTGAAACCAAATGCAGCCTCTCATAACAATGCCAGCTGGTACAATGATACAAATGGATTCCTAGAACACTCAGCTAGTGGGGGAAGCCTGTACTAGAAGGGGCCCACCCTCCAAAAGATAATTCCAGGTTTTTTATTTGTTGCCCCTTATACATCTGTACACCTGGACATAGGATTTTGCATAAACATAGATTTACATTTCACTTTGATAAATACATAAGAGTGTGAATTGCTGAATCATATGATAAGTGTACACCTAACTTGATAAAAAAAACTGAGAAACGGTTTTTGAAGTGCCGTTTGACAGTCCCACCAGAAGTGTTTGAAACTTCCAGATGCTCCTTATAATGACCATTTTGTATTATCAGTATTATTATTTTTCCATTCTAATAGTGTATAATGGTATTATAATTTTCCTAATGAAATTTTCTTTAAAATGGGTTCATGGCCTTAATTACTATCCATATATCTTTGAGCAAATGCTTGTTGTTAGTTTTGTTATTGTTGAATTATGAGTTCATTATTTTCTTTGATCACAAACCCTTTATTACATACAACTTGAAAATATTTTTCCTCCAGTCTGTGGCTGACCTTCATTTTGAGATAAATGACCTTTTTCTTTTTAAAAATCAGATATTTTTCATCTTGATGAAATTCAATTCTTTTTTCATTTATGTATGGTGCTATTAGCTTTGTACCTAAAAAATTTTGCCTAAACAAAAGTCACAAATGTTTTACCTACAAAGGTATTCTAGAACTTCAGGTTTTACATTGAGAACTATTAATTTATTTTTGTTAATATTAATGTAAGCTGCAAAAGATCAATAAAGGTTTATTGTTTTGCATATGGATATTTAATTATTCTCATCACATTTTTGAAAAGCTTATTCTTTCTTCATGAATTGCTATAAAACATCTATTAAAATTCATGTATATTTGTGATGGTATCCAGCCATGTAATAAGAAAAATAGAGACATTTATTGAAAAGATACAAGATACAAGAAACATTGTACATAGGACAAAAACATCTCTGTCCCCTTCAAAGTAGGTACCTTAAGACCTCACACAGTTCTCCCAGTCACCATCAGCTTCCTCATTATATTTTCCTGAGTCTGATCGATAGTCTGAAATTTCTTCCCTTTCAAAGGTGACTTTAGTCCTGGGAAAAGCCAGAAGTCACAGAGTGCCAAATATGGGCTGTAGAGGAGTTGAGTTACCTAAATGATTTGATGTTTCATCAAAAAACTTTGCATAAGACATGATGTATGAGCAGGTACATTGTTGTGATGAAGCTGCCAGTCATCAGATGCCCATAACTGTGACCTTCTGAATCATCAGAATAGCTTTCACAGGTGAATACTCAAGCTTAATGCAAAATTTATGCAGATTTGTTGCTCTATTCATACAGTCATTTGGAATGTGACAGCCACACAGTACACACGCTCACTCAGCGGCATCTACCACTCTTACCGAGTAGTACAGTGGAGTCATTATTGTTCATACATGTGAATTCCAGTCCACTCTTTTTGGCTACCAGGTTACATTGATATCACACAAACTGTTTTCGTTATATTAACAATGGCTGGACTTTTTCTGGACAGGCCTTGATAGTTCATACATAAGCAAATAATTTTAGGTGAATAGAAGAGATCATTAACATTTAAAGTACTAAATGTTCTATAAAGAATTAAAATTTCTTTATAGAACATACACAAAGGAAAAGTCAAATATCAATTGGGTAAAACACTTGTTGAATTCATGTAAACAAAATTATAATTCATAATGTAACAAGAGCTTTTAGAGCTCAGCAAGAAAAAGATGAATAACCCCATGGAAACCATTGACAGACAAGTCACAAGTGAAGAATTACAAAGCATTAAAAGCATACGACAAGATATTCAAGCTTAATCACAAACTGCAAGTCTAAATAATGAATGTTTTTGTTTTTACCATTCAAATGAGCACAATAGGTTATATCACTTTTTGGTGGCATTAAAGAAAAAAGCTACTCATGAAGCACTTAGCTGTGTAAATTGTTTTAATCTCTTTGGCAAATTACTTGGTAATATGAATCAAAACGTAAAATGTGCCTATCTTCTGACCTATAAATTTTACTTCTGGGACTATATCCTAAAGATATTCATAAATATACGATGAAAATAATTTCAGCATGTTGTATAATATATGAATAATATAATCAACATAAATAGCTATTAATATGTAAATATGCATATATGTTATATATTACTGAAACTTCTATTTATTATAATGTTTTCAATAATTAGAAATTTAACACAGGTGAGTCTTAATTTTCTGTGGGAATATAGCGTTGTGAAAATTGACTAATACAAATCCATACAACTAATTGTGTTTTTATCCCTCTTGATATTAAGACTTCTATTAAAGAAATTAAAAAGTTACAATTAAAATAAATTACTTTTTTACCTCCATTCTCTTGGCATAGCTTTATGTAACAATTAACTAATTTCCATATAATTTGTTCTCTATTCTTTATAATGAAACATTTGGAAATATTTTACTTTTTCCATTTTCCTGATGAGTAAACTAAAATTTTTAAGCAACCTGCTTGACAAAACACAAGCTAAGACTTGATCCCACTGAAATAAAGAAAGAATTTTTTCACCAAAGTTACATAGAATTAAATAACCACTTTGCTAAGGGACATACTTGGCTTCATTAATGGGGACCTGTGCATACCTATATGTGGAAGCAGTAATTTTCTTCCTTGCCTTTCTAGTTCTAGCACTAAAGATAAGGCTGAGAGTTCATCTCTCATTCTGTTCTATTGCAATATATTTATTTCTGCTCCCCCCCAGAGAAGGAAAACTCTGACTCCAAAAAACCTCCGCTGCCTTGCGGCATACCTCTTCAGGGGAAAGGCTAAGGGAGTAAACCCCGACAGAAAATCCGGAGCCGGAGTCCCTAAGGCGGTTTGACGTTGTAGTCAACACCGGCAACTCCTGCGGCGCACCTGAAGCCAAGCTGTATTGACTCCGTCTTTCCCTTGGACCCTTCAGCTGCGAAGAGAGGGGGGGTCTGCTGCATGGGCAACAGCAGACCCTCCATATCACCCTGCCCAGGCTCTGTAGCTTCAGCTTCACTGGAGAGGACACTCCAGCGTCATCACAAGATGTCGATTCAACATGGGAGGAGACAGATACCGTGTCACTCCCGAGTCGGACTGCACAGCCATTCTCGGCGGTGCAGATAGACTCTTAAGAAGCTACACCATCGTCTCTCGAGACGGACGGCTGCCGACGACGATTTCTGCATTGACATGCTATAGAGAAAACTAGTTTATAGATAGTTAGATGATGTTTAAATTTATTTCAATGCAAATTGACAGCCTACTTGCACAACTGGTAGGTAGCAATAGAACTTTAATTGCTATTCAGGTTATCAAACCAGGTATTTTCAATTATGATACATAGGACATAATTTAACACCAGTTGGTATAAAAGTAGCTTATTTTTAATAATACAAAAAGTCTGATACATGAAAAAAAATTTTGTAAGGAGTGGCGTTATCAATGAGTTTGGTACTTCAGTCACCACCATATTATGGTGAAGGCTACATGTTATATATGATTTTTTTTTCTTTACTATCACCCAAGGACATGCTTATTGATTTTAGAGAGAGGGGAAGCAGGTGAAAGAGAGAGAGAGAGAGAGAGAGAGAGAGAGAGAGAGAGAGAGAGAGAGAGAGAGGCATCAGTGTGAGAGGGAAACATCCATTGGTTGCTGCTCACACATGCCTCAACTGGGGACTGAACTTGCAACCCCTGTATGTGCCCCAGCCAGGAATCCAGTTGGTTTAGGGGATGATGCTTCAACCAACTGAGCAACACTGGCCATGGCTGAATTATTGAATAACTAACGCAAAGAACTGTTTTTTGCATCCTAGACAACATTGAATTCTAAGAAAAACCTGAAGGGGTTTTGACCAAGATAGTTGTTAATTTATTTAACAAAGAATACATGAGGAAATGATTCATTCTGCTAACTCAAAGATCTTCTGTTACATAATAAAGTATATTCTTCTTGTGTTGACCATTGTTAATACATAGGACAAAACAGTTAGATTATATCTTTGGACAAAATAGTTCTACATAAAAAATTATGCCAAGGTAATATTTGGTGTCCAACTTCTTTTAAGACTTGAGTCATCATCTATCCATTTTCCTAAAATAAATTTGTTAAATGAAAACATGTTTATTTCATGCAATCTCTTTATTAGCTTATCTGCTTTCATAGTATGCTGACACAATCATATTTTACTTTATTTGTTTTTTTAATCTTTATTTTATTTTTTCATTACCGTTTAGTGTTCTTATACCCCCCTTCCCTCAGCAATCACCACACTGTTGTCCATTTCCATGAGTCCTTTTTCCTTTCTGCTCAATCGCTCCACCTCCTCATCTCCCTTCCCCACTAGCTGTCATACTGCTCTCCATCTATGAGCCTGTACCCATTTTCCTTAATTCAATTTGGTCATTAGATTCCACATATGACTGAAATCATATGGTATTTTTCTTTCTCTCACTGGCTTATTTCACTTAGCATAATGTTCTCCAGATCCATCCATACTGTTGCAAATTGTATTATTTTTAACAGCTGAGTAGTATTCCATTGTATAAATGTGTCATAGTTGTTTTATCCACTCATCTACTGAGGGAAACTTGGGCTTTTTCCATATCTTGGCAATTGTAAATAATGCTGCAATGAACATACGGGTGCTTATGTTCTTTCAAATTAGTGTTTTGAGTTCCTTCAGATGTATTCCCAGAAGTGAGATTGCTAGATCAAAAGGCAGATCTATTTTTAATTTTTTGAGGTATCTCCCTACTGCTTTCCACAGTGGCTGCACTAATCTGCATTCCCACTACCAAGTTAATACACTATTCAATTCAGAGTGAGTAAACTGTGAATGGTAAAGTAACCAAAAACACCTTATTTTTTTTCCAAATGAGAGGCCTACTAGATGCAAATAAAGCAAGAAAAAATAAAAATATTACTTGTCTATATTCTATGTGGTGATGGCATCATGAAACCTGCAGGCTAAGAGAATAACTAGATTGTTTTTGTGGCAGATAGTCTGTTTTTGTTTGTTTGTTTCTAGCAAGTTCATTTTTATTTGTTATATATATTTTTTTGACATAAATAAAGTCAAATTTAAGCAACACAAACTTTATATTCTTCAGCAACATTTATATTTAGTCCCACCATCTTGAGTATTTTACTGACTGTCACTTCCAGTAATGGTGATAAGATGAAAGAATTCTACCTGGTTCTTTTATTTGGTAACATATTAAAATAATGATGGTATAAAAATTGTGGTTAAAATCTCTGTTTTACTAGTTATGTATCCAGGATGGATAATATCTTAAAATTTATGGTGAACATTGCATGAGAAAACAAATGAAAGTAGACTAAAATACTGACAAGTATTAATTATAACTTTAAATTCCTTTCATATTTCTTTTCCCTTTTAATGAATAATGTTCACAGTGTTCACAAAGCCTTTTTTTCATACATTTAAAAATTTTGGTAGACCAAAGCTAATAATCTTGTGAATTGCTTTTACTACATTAGAATATCCTACCTGATAATCTAGTTCTCCACTACATAATAAAGATAATTTTTTTAAACAATAGAATTACTGCTGCAAGTTATTTCATTACTCTAGAACAAGCTTGGTATCATCATAATACTTTCAAAAGAAACAAATGCCCTTTGCTTCTGCTGTCTTTTCTCTCACTGGCATTTTTCATAAATGCTATTTGCTCAGAGACTTGCTTCCTCATAGGTTAATTTTCCTAATGGTTTGAGTCCATGGCAAAACATAATCCTACTTTAAATATTCTCCAGGCCTATGAAAATACATGCTGTTTATACCAATTCAGCTGTTGAATGCCATTGCAGAAAATGGTTTGGCACTCAGAGCTATAAACATCTGGTTTAAGCATAAATTACAAAAGTACCTTATTCTTTTTTCTTGTAAGTATAACTCTTCTTGACATGATTCCCCATATATGTCTTAGGTAGTAACTGATATTCTAAGAAAAAAATTGTGAAAACAGCTCAAGGAGAAGGAGATTTACATTTTTAATTCACTATATTATATCATCTTTCCAAAATGAAATATTTCATAAATGTGGTAATCACAATTAATTTATGCCTACTACTGTTAATAAATCTTTGGATGGTGGCTTAATAGGTTTTCCATAAATGAATCTTTTACAAAGCTGTAGTCACGTTTCCTGTCTGAGCTCCCTGAAAGAATGTACAGGGAAGTCACACTGAGTTGTAATCAGACAGACATGGGCTCAGATTATGGCTCTGTTTCCTACTTAAACTTTATTGCTTCCAAAACCTATCATGTTAATTATGAATGATAGTATCTACTTCTTGAGGTTGTTTTAGCCATTAAATACCATATGTAAAACAGAAGAACTCAGTATATAGTAAATGCTGATTTCAGAAATTGCTAGTTATGTATAGGGTTAACTTAAATTTGGTACACTGGCTGCATTTTTCTCAACTATATTAGCCCATTCAATGCCTAAGTCAACATTATATTCTTTATGAGGCTATCTTCAAGCTGGAAAGATTAATTGCTTCTTGAAAAGCCTAGGTTTATATTGTGAAAGTCCTAATTTAACTATGACCTGTAACAGAGTGCCCCATTGCTAATAGAATATTTCTTAACCTTGTCACTCAGACTGCAGCAAGAGTTCCTTGGGGACAGAAAGTACATTTATTATAGTCTTTTTTTTATTTGATAACATACTTAACTTATGAGTTTGCACATAATTAGTATTCCATAAATGTTTTTAAACTACAGACAACATATGAGTGAATAAAAATTATTGACTAATACCTCTGTATTTTATTCTATTTTAAAGATAATTTTTATTATTACAACTTTTTAAAAAATAGTACTAGTGCAATGCTTGCGTCAAAGAGGTTGCTTAATAAATAGCTAATAAATGAATGCAGCTATTTTTCACTTAGACACTATGAATTCCTCCACTCTGGATAAAATCTATACTTTTCTTATAAGTTCTGGCAGGCCTTGAATAGGCCACTTTTTTTCTTCCAGTAATATCTCAGGCTATGTCTACATTACTAGTGTAGTCAAACTTCATTATTCGTGGATTCTGGCTTTGCAAATTTGCCTATTTTCTAAGATTTATTTGTAACCTTAAAAGCAATACTCACTGTACTCTCATCATCTACGTGTGCAGACCTACAGAGCATTTGAGGTGCGCAGTACACACTTTGTCAGCTGAGATAATACAAGGCAACGCTGCCTTCTTATTTTAGCTTTCATACTGTAAAAGAGTGTCCTTTTTATGATCTTGTTTGTACTTTTTTTTCCCACATGTTGATCCTTTTTATTGATGGTTTTACTATTTAAAATGCCCCTTGAACATAGTGCAGAGGTATTGTTTAGTGTTCTAGGTGCAAGAAGGCTGTGTTGGGCTTTAGAAAGCATATATGCTGGATAAGCTTCACTGAGGCATGAGTTATAATGCTGTTGGCCATGAGTTCAATGTTAATGTATTTTAAATATTAAATGTTGGATACAGTGTCTTCAAAAAGCAACACACATGAAACATGGTTATGTATTGATTGGTTGATGAAACTTATAACCAGAGGCTCACAGCAAACTAACCCTGTATTTGTCCTCGGAATGGTTTAGTATTCACTACTTCCATGTTTGTGATGACTTATAAAACATAAATACAGCAAATAAGGAGAAGTGATTGTACTACACTCAGTAATGAATATTTTGTAATCAGCCTCTTTTGGGGATCCCCAAATAATGTAAAGATGATGGTAATCAGATTGTATTGCAGGATCTTATGATACTTTCTGTACCTCCCAATAAATACCTTTGGCATTGCAAGACTGAATGATTGGACATTTCAAGAGGAAGGCTTGATCAAGGTTTTACATAGTGTTTCTGATATTTCCCCATTCCCATTACCTTTGCTCTAACTATTCACACTCTGTAACAAGCAGTGGAATATCATTTGCAAAGATGGGATGAACATGTGAATTTTGACTGTGAAATGTCTATGTCCCCAAGGATCTCAGTAAATGCTGTTTGTCACTCGTTATGCAGCAACCAGACTTTAGAGTAAAAAGACTGTCTCTAACCATAGTAACTCCAATTTTATCCTCTCATAATGAAACAACAGCTACTTAGCCCATGCCATAGAAACACCTAGGATAAGAGGAAATGAGAAATGTGGAAAAAAAGAAAAAAGAAATGCTATAGAGAGGGAGAGAGAGAAGCAAATTAACAGTGAATTTAGACCAGAGTGTCTTAATACAGGTGTTTACTAAAGCTAAATTTAATTCTCATTGAAAAAGCCTAATTTTAAAATGACTGCAACTTTATGCAAAAAGAAACTTCTACCTCTAACCCTGTTCAATATTCCTCCTTCCTCACACTCTTTGTATTATTTTTGTGTGCCTAGAATGCTCTTTTAATTATGGAAAGATACACACACCAAGGACAGAGGACTTAGAGGAAAGAGCTCTAAGCGAGGAGTAAAGGGCTAGGTTCTAATGATCTGTAGATGGCAAACTGCTGGCTTTGTATGACACCTACAGATGAGGCTGACACCCTGCAACTTGGCACTTCAACCTGCTATGGGTTTGGAGGCAAGTGAAGGTTAACTTCTTCATCGTGGTCTTCTACCTCAACACACCAGTTGGAAGAAACAATGCATTATCAGGCTGAAAATTATAAAAAAGGAAGCGGATTTATATATCCCCTCTTCGAATCACATCATTTGGAAATCATCTAAGTCTTTTGGATTCATACATTGGGAAAAGGTAGCTACCTTTATAATAAACATTACCAAAAGACACCAAATTCAGTGGTTATATTTCATTTTGTCTCAAAGGTTGTTTTAGCCTGCTTTACTAAAAGTAATGCACAGTATTTTTTTTTTCCACTCTAGGTGGTTGTGGCCTAGAATTCAGGTACAGTGTTAGGTGATTAACAGATGGGATGAAGTCCCCTTTTACCCATAATTTCACTTACACATTTGTCAGCTTTGAAGACCAAGTGCTCACCTGGCAGTTTACTTTGGCAACAGAACTTTCTGAGATAAAAATATAATGTTTACAGAGATGGTCACATTTCTCACCTTCATCAGATATAGTAGCAGATTCAAGTTTCAAAATTTGTATTCAATACGGGATTGTATACAATACAATGGCAATGTCTGAATAGACATCAGGAAAAATTAATTTTACTTCTACAACTCTATAGTGAAGGCATTCTCAAATTTAATAGTTATTTCAAAAAGAATAAAGCTTCACTCTAAAACACAGTATTATAACAAGTAGAGGAAGGGTTGTCATTGCACTGCAGAGGAAACACTAGTATTGCTTTACCAAATATGTGGCCAATCATTTTTTAATTGAAGCTATTATTACACTCAGAAGAAATAATTTGACTTGTACAGAGTTTTAATTGAAGTATTATATTTATGCAATGTACATCCACTACAGGAATAAAATAAGCTTTTTATAATTACAGTCTGAAAATATAAGTAAAAGTTACATAAATCCTAAAAATAATAAGTTAATATGGCTAGATAGGGAAAAGTCTTCACTAGACAACATAGTTTAGAGAAAAATAATTTTCACTGAAATACAACATATTTATCATCTTTTTCCCTAATCAATCTTTTGCAATTTTTCTCATTTACTCTGTATTCTACTTTTTCATCTGTAATTACTAAGAACCAAAATGTAGAAATATCTTTGCATTATCCACTATGTTCCTGTCTTTGGGATTTAATTTCACCCATCATGGGGTCTGTAATCCTGGGGAAGATGGCCCTTAAAAAGAAACAGGATTCTTCATCTGTTGGTACTAAAATCTCTTGAAGATCACATACTTGCAACCAACGATTTAAAATATGATTTTCAACTCTTGCTATCAAGGAGTTGGGGGATGGTTTATCCCATTTTGCTTCTTTCTTCAAGCTTTGTGAGTTTTTCTCCGTCAGAACCATTACTTAACAAATATCTACTGCATGTTGCATGAAAACATGACCCTGTATTAGGTAATGTGGAGGATGCAAAGGTAATACACAACTGAGCCTGACAACACTCTAGTAAGAAAATGAGACATATACTCTAAGTAGTTATATACTTCAAGCTACAGGGTGAGAGTGCCCTGAGAGTCAGAGTAAATGAACTGAGGAGATGGAATAGGAGGAGGAAAAAAATTCCACCTGACTTAGAGTGGGATGGCTGTAAAAAAAAGGAGGCAAAGTTAAGAATATTCAAAGAAAATTTGTCTAATGTGATTGAAGAATAGAACTAGGTAAAGTAGTGGATGATAAGGGTGGAAAAACAGGTAGACTCCAAATACCAAAATCCTTAAGCATTGATGAAGCACTGTGAACTTTATTTTATGGGTAATAATGGGTTATTAAATGACTTTAACAAGATGGGATTATAATCATAATTATACTACGTATAGAGTGGATTCAGTAAGAGACATGACTACTGGTCGGAAAAAAATAAAATTAGAAGGCCATTGCAAGAAGGCTCAGAGAAGGTAATAGATGCCAGAACTGAAATGTTTCACATTTTGATTTCTTTCTAAAACCAATAGTTGAATTTTCTGGAATTTAATAAGAACATATAAACACAGTAAGAGCTGTTATTTTAAACTATAGTGAATAACTTTTTTTATTATTTCAGATTTTTCATTATTCATATACTGCTTCATATGTGATTTACAACATACACACTAGGTAAGATCTTTGATTTTCTGGTTTTCATGAGAAATTGTCCAACTAAATTGTTGTTGTAGATACCAATTTATTAATGTAAAATATTTACCTTCTTTCAAGGGAAGTTTGGGAGTTAAACCCTCCAGAAGTAGAGGACTCTGTCTTGCAGTACGCGGCCTGGGGTGTCCAGGGGCAGCAGTTGGTAAGCACAGGCATTGGAATGCACCAAGTACTGTCAGCCTAGGTCCCAGGGAGAATGTTTACACAAACCACTGCCTTGTAAATATTGTCATTATATGTGATTTTTTTTCTTTTTATCTTTTATATAGTGTTCTAATTTAAGAGTATCAAGTAACACTGGTATAATTTCATCATTTAATTAAAAATAGTTTATAAAATAGTGCATGATTATTAGTGAATCATGCTAGTTATTAACTTATTATTATAGCTTTACTAGTTTATAATGCTAGTTAATAATGAAACCTAGAAGAGAGTCAAGAATACTGGGATCTAGTTCTCTGTCAATTCCTTTATGTAATGTTGTCAATTTTATTTTTTCTTAAACATTGTTCAGGATTAAAATTTCAGACAGAAGACTACATTTGACAATATTCTATTAAGAAATAATATTTAAATACTATTTTGAAATTATCTCAAACTCAAAAAGAGTATTATTGATGTATAAAACAGTTTGAACAACACTATATTTGTGTACATGTCTCATGGTGCCCATATGAAGACTTCAAGGGAATACTGTTCTGGAAGTGGCATTGCTTGTTTATATGACATGTGTATGCTCAGATGTGCTACTCAGTGCAAACTGATTTCTAAGTTATGTGAAGCTTTATATTTATACTGGAAACAATGTGCGAGGTTCCTTTTTCCCCCTATATTATTAGACTATATTATCGTGTTAATAATGATAATAGTGTTTCTTCCATTCTATTCTACATTCTACTATTTTATTAAAATATTATATTAGCTACATTATGGGTATGTCTAGGTACACATTGTTTATCAAATTGTAAACTGCTTCTGGTTATGGATGACTTTGTTCTGTGCTTCTTGTGTTTTTCAGTTTCCTATTATATACACATGTTAACTTGAAAAAATAAACTTTATTTAAAAATATTTTTAAAAACTTATTTTTTCAAGGTTTTAAGGTTAAGTTTTATATTTATTTTTGAATAAGTTTTGGTGATTTATACAATTCTAAAAACCAGTCTCACCTAAATTTCCAATTTTAAGCATACATTTTTTTAACATCTAGATATTCTTTTAATAGTTCCATTTGTTGTATTTTTCTTTTGTTCTAATATTATTTAGAAGTATTTTTCTCCATTTTCCATGATCAATTTTGGTCAATATTTGTAAATTTTATACTTGTTTTCTCAAGAAGCCAAATTTTATATGTATTTGATTCTTCCTATTAAAGTGTTAGTGTTTGCTTCTCCCTTTCTAATAAACACTGAAAACTATATAATTTTCTCTAAATTTTGCTTGATCTTCATTCAACATGTTTGATAGTAATATTTTAATAGTATTTAATTTGAACATTTTAAAAATAGTTATTGTATGTTCTAATTTCAGGTGGGTTGTTTTGCCATTTGATTTTTTAATATTATTTTGTATTAGTTTTAGATATAGAGCATACTTGTTAGAGAATTATATACTTTGCATTGATCCCCTAATATTTTTAGTACCCACCTGGTCCCATTTATACTATATTTCTTATCCTGTACTATCCATCCCTGTGACTAATCTGTAACTAGCCATCTGTTCTTCCTAATCTCTTCACCTTTTTCACCAAGTACTCCTACCACCATCTCCTCTGGTAACCATGACTCTATTCTCTGTATCTATGAGTCTGTTTCTGTTTATATTGTTCTTTGGATACCACAAATAAGTGAAATCATATGTTATTTGACTTTTTATTTTACTTAGCACAATACCGTCCAGGTCCATCTATGCTTTTGCAAATGGTAAGATTTTAATTTTTTTATGACCAAGTAATATTCAATGGTATACATGTACCACCACATTTTTATCCACTATTTTCTGATGGGCACTGGTTATTTCCAAACCTTGGCTATTATAAATCTCGGCAGCCATCCGTCTCGAGAGACGATGGTGTAGCTTCTTAAGAGTCTATCTGCACCACCAAGAATGGCTGTGCAGTCCGACTCGGGAGTGACACGGTATCTGTCTCCTCCCGTGTTGAATCGACATCTTGCGATGACGCTGGAGTGTCCTCTCCAGTGAAGCTGAAGCTACAGAGCCTGGGCAGGGTGATATGGAGGGTCTGCTGTTGCCCATGCAGCAGACCCCCCCTCTCTTCTCAGCTGAAGGATCCAAGGGAAAGACGGAGTCAATACAGCTTGGCTTCAGGTGCGCCGCAGGAGTTGCCGGTGTTGACTACAACGTCAAACCGCCTTAGGGACTCCGGCTCCGGATTTTCTGTCGGGGTTTACTCCCTTAGCCTTTCCCCTGAAGAGGTATGCCGCAAGGCAGTAGAGGTTTTGTGGAATCAGAGTTTTCCTTCTCTGACGTGCCCTGACTGGAAGATCGAACCAGCGACACTTAGCTCGCAGGCCGACGCTCAATCCACTGAGCCAAACCAGCCAGGGCAGGCTATTATAAATAATGCTGCAATAAATATAGGGGTGCACATATTTTTTTGAATTAGTGTTTTGGGTTTCTTCAGATATATACCTAGAAGTGGAATTGCCAGGTCATAAGAACACTTCTGTTTTTTATTTTTATAGGAAACTTCATACTATTATCCACAGTGACTGCACCAACCAGCATTCCCACTAATAGTGCCCAAGGGTTCCTTCCCTTTTCTCTATAACCTTACTGACACTTGTTCATTTATTGATGATAGCATTCTGACAGGTGTGATGTGATATCTCATTGTGGTTTTAATGTGCAATTCTCTCATATTAGTGATGCTGAGCATCTTTTTACGTCTATTTGCCATCTCTATGTCCTCTTTGGAAAAGTGTCTATTCAGGTCTTCTGCCCATTTTTTAAATTTGATTGTTTTCTTAGTGTTGAGTTATATAAGATCTCTATAAATTTTGAATATCAACCCTTGATCAGATGTCTCATTGACAAATGTCTTCTCCCATGCAGTAGGTTGAATTTTCCTCTTTTTTTTTTTTTTTCTTGAATTGATTGGAGTGACACTAGTTAATAAAATTATATAGGTTTCCAGTGTAAAATTCTATAATACATCAGTAGGTTACTATTTTGTTGTTGGTAGTTTCCTTTGCTATGCAAAAAAAAAAAAATTAATTTAATGTCATTGTGTTTGTTTATATTTTTGTTTCCCTTGCCCAAGGAGATATATCAGGAAAAAATATGGCTAAGAGAACTGTTTGAGCTTTTACTACCTAGGTTTTCTTCTAAGAGTTCTACAATTTTGAGTCTTAAAATTAAATTGTTAACCTACTTTGAGTTTATTTTTATACATGGTATAAGGAGGTGTTCTAGTTACATTTTTGACCTGTATCTGACAAATTTTTCCAACCCCATTTATGGAACAGATTGTCTTTACGTCATTGCATGTTCTTGCCTCCTTTGTCAAATACGAACTGACCATACAGGCAACTTTGTTCTTTGTCAAGATTGTTGTGAGTTTCCAGTGCCTTTTGTGGTTCCATATAAATTTTTGCATTGTTAATTCTAGTTGTGTGAAATACACCACTTGCATTTGATAGAAATTACCTTAAATATGTAGATTGATTTGTTGTATTATGAACATTTTAATTATGTTAATTGTTCCAATCTGTTTTTTATTTATTTGTATTTTCTTCAATTTATTTTTTCAGTATCATAATTATTTGAGTACTGGTCTGTTCTGCCTTACTTTTGTCAGAGCCCAGGCTGTGGAGAGTTTGTGTGTTGGTCCTTTAAGAAGGTGCCTAGGTTTCTCGCAGATTTATCTCTCACTGACAGTCAGAATCCTGCTGATGTTCATAGCCAGAAGTTATGTGGGAGCCTCTTCCTGGCTTTGGTGCTGCTCTGGACTGGTCATCCTGACATGAGATTAAGATCCCATGCTCTTCAGGGGAAATCTTTGCAGCTGAGCTATTCCTCTGGATTCTCAGCCAACACGTGTGAGTGGTGCGGGGGTCAAACTCATTTTGAGTCTCTGCTTTTCCTACCAGTATGTATGTGGCTTCTGTAAATCCTTGTTTTTAAGACTTATGTTCAGCTAGTCTTCAGCTGGTTATTTAGGTTTTCTGTTCTATATTTTAATTGTAATTCCCATTTGGTCCTGGGGGGAAGTGAGTGTAACTTCCACCTACTCTTTCACCACCTTGCATTCTCTGATATTTTTATTTAAGTGTACAATCATGTGGAACTGGTTTCAAAACAATTTGTAGAGTGCAGAAACAAATCTTTGTAATAGTGACTTTGAAATTGATTGGACTTAATTTATGGCTTAACATAGCTTTTTATGTTTTCTATGTGATATAAACAATATTTTATATATGTCCATTAGATCTCTTAATAATCATTAAGATTTTTTTAAATCAGTGATAACTGGTATATGATCTTTTCCTTTAGTGTCCTGTCAGTTTAGCATTATAGAATTTGAACTATATTTTGAAGAGCGAGTGGTTTTTAATATTAAATAAATATTTCAGTTAATTGAGTTCTTGATATGCTTATTAATGTTTATTCTATTTACTTTTAAATTTCTCATTAACTAAGCCTAACTCTTACCTTTAACAGAATTTTTAACAGATATTAAAATCCTCTAATTTTTTTAAAAATTAGAATTGCTGCAGAAAGAACAGCTTCATAGGCAGAAGTATGTTTATTTTTTCCCATTAGTCACAGTTTCCTCTATGTAAAATAGAAATATCTATTCCACCATTTTAATAATAATTATTGGAGAATATAAATAATTCTCTTAATTAGGTAATAATTAGTTATTTTTATTTGATTTTATAAATTAAGAAATAATTTCTAAGTATATTTTATTGATTATGTTGTTACAGTAGTTTCAAATTTTTTCCTCTTTGCTCCCCTCTGCCCAGTAACCCTCTTCCCTCCATCAATCCCACCCCTCTTAGTTCATGTCCATGGGTCGTGCATATAAGTTCTTTGACTCCACCCTTTACTATATTATTCTTAACTTCCCCCTGTCCATTTTGTACCAAACAATTATGCTTCTTAATTCCTGCACCATTTCCCCATTTCTCCCTCTCCCTCCTCCCAGCTGATAACCCACAAAATGATACCCATACCTATAATTCTGTTCCTATTCTGGTTTGCTTAGTTGGATTTTGTTTTTATTTTTTAGATTCAGTTGTTGATAGTTGTGAGTTTGTTGTCATTTTAGTGTTCATAGTTTTAATCTTCTTTTTCTTAAATAAGTCCCTTTGACATTTCATATAATAATGGCTTGGTGATGATGAACTCCTTTAGCTTTACCTTGTCTGGAAAGCACTTCATCTGCCCTTCCACTCCAAGTGATAGCCTTGCTGAATAGAATAATCCTGGTTGCAGGTTGTCTTTCATCACATTGAATACTTCTTGCCAGTCCCTTCTTGCCTGCAAAGTGTCCTCTGAGAAACCAGCTGTTAGTCCTATAGGCACCCCCCTGTAGGCAACTCTCTGCCTCTTTCTTGCTGCCCCCCAGGACTCTGTCTTTATCTTTCACCTTTGACATCTCAATCATGATGCGTCCTGCTGTGGTCCCCTCTGGGTCCAGCTCACCCGGGATCCTCCATGCTTCCCAGACCTGTATGTCCATCTCCTTCACAAAATTTGAGAAGTTTTCCTCATTTTTTTCAATTCTTACTTTGTCATTCTGCACTGGTGGACTGTTTTTTTCTTCCTTATGTTCCAAATCTTTGATTTGAATGCTGGTTCCTTCCCTTCACCATTGGTTTTGTGTGGATTTTCCTTCATTTCATGTAGCATAGCCTTAACTTCTTCTCTTATGCATTTGCCATACTCAAGCATATCTGTCAAGCCTGTGAGCATCTTTATCACCAGTGCCTTGAATTCTGCATCTGTGAGGTTGTCTATCTCTTCATCTGTTAGGTTAACTATCTCCTCGTTGCTTAGTTATCCCACTGGAACCTTGATCCATTACCATTTTGGGCCATATTTCTCTCTCTTCTCATTCTGACAGGCTCCTGTGTTTGTTTGCCTTCGTGTCCCAGGTAGAGCTGTCGCTCCTGATATGTTGTAAGGGGTGGAGTCTTAGGGATTCTTCAGTACAGGGTGACCTGTTTCACCACATTGTGGCACTGTATGTGGGGGAGGGGTCCAAGAGGGAACAATGCTGCCTGCCCAGCACTCACCCATTTTCCAGGCACCTCTCCCACTTCCGCACCAGACTGGCGCCCCTCTAGTTGCTGTCCTGGCCATCGTTCCCAGAGTGGTTGGGTCTGTGAACATTCTAGGATTGTGGGGGCCCTTTAGACAAGCTGAGAGACCAGCAGTTTTTGCCTCCACCTCAACCCCCACTGGTCTGCACAGTCAGAAGCAATGAGGCTTGATTTTTCCCGGTGCTGGGACTGTGAGCTGCTAGGTCTGGTGAGGATCTGGGAATGCTCCCCAAGTGTCCCTCCTGACTTTAAAACATGTGACTGCACTTTCTGCTGGCCTGCTGCTGCTGCCGCTGCTGCCACCACCACACCGCGTCCTCTCCGCCCCAGCTCCGCCCCTCCAACCTGCCTGGATAAGTATTTCTTCTTTATATCTTTGTTCGCTGGACTTTCATGCAGTTTGATTTTCTGGAACTTCTGGATGTTTCTAGTTTTGAGGTAGTTGTATTCCTTCTTAGTTGTGGAGGGAGACACAGGGTGTCTGTCTACGCCTCCATCTTGGCCAAAAGTCAAGAAATAATTTCTTAAGCTGAATGGTGAGATAGGGAATTAGTACTAATAATTTCACATTAAAAGATGGTCACAGAATAATATACTGTTATTTAATGTTGTTTCTTTTCATTGAGAAACATTTGGACCCTGATATATTCTATAAGTGAATATACCTGAGACAGAATTTCTGCTAGTGGTTTGTCATATGGCTGTGGTCAAGTCATTTTTCTTCTTAGCACCTCATTTTTATCAGTAATAAAATGAGGACACTTTATTGTGCTTCTTGACCTTATTCATATTACATTCTACATAATTCTAAGCATTATTTTATAAATTTTAAACTGTAATGATTTTAATTGTTAACAATCAGAATAATTGAGATGGAGATGGAAAAAGTAGAGAAAAGTGAAGGAGTGATTGTCATGACAAATTTTCTTCATTTTTTTAATCATGATTTGCCACTCAGAAGTATTTTTCAAAGTCAGCTGTGCAACAAATTAGTATTTTGGAATGGGAA
The DNA here is from genome assembly GCF_987537825.1 of Furipterus horrens. Classification (NCBI taxonomy): domain Eukaryota; kingdom Metazoa; phylum Chordata; class Mammalia; order Chiroptera; family Furipteridae; genus Furipterus; species Furipterus horrens. The sequence goes on along the minus strand of NW_028327171.1, from coordinate 126,655,969 downwards.
AAACATTTATTTTACATGCAAAAACAATTTTCATTTATTCTTGATGAATGTGCTCCTTAAATATATAAGCTATGTGTTAAACGTCATATTAAAATAAGAAACTAATTATAATATAAAAAAGTATCAACAGTAAACTGAATGATTATCACTAGTCTTTAATTTCCCATGTGCTTAATGTAGTTTTATTGATTCAGACTACAGAGACATTGAGGGAGAAAAAATGATCTACCAAAAATTTGAGAGAAGCAACTGCCAGAATTATACCTGAAGCTGCCTAAACATCCTTATAGTTGTGTTTCACAATGAAATTCTATATAACACTCTGTATTCACTGCCACCCATATCCACACTAAATGGTTTAATAAAAGATTTAATCATTATGAAGAAAATAAGTCAATGATTTAAACTGAAATTCAAGAGTTCAGCTACCATAGATTATATACAGTACCTTTGCCTTTACCATGTGTATATCTAGAGAAAATTTGAAGTGATATATTTAATATACCTGTGTAAGATTGTTTCTACATCAATTCCAGTATGATGCTCCTGAAGAATGGCAGCAGAAGCTGCTGGATATGAAGATGCCAGGATTGATTCAGAGAAGGCTTGAATCTATATATTTATAAACTGTGATGAAGGGGCACCAAGGTGAGAGCAAGTGCTCTCATTCTATCTGTTTTACTCTGATGTTGTCAACCAAAGAGCTGGTCCATTAAGCCAGAGGCAAATTTCAAACATACAAAATTCCAGAACTCAGAAAACCCCATTATAAATTTGCGTTTGTCTCACTGAGGAGTCTAGGAAATTCTTTAAAACTTTAATTTGTTTTACATAACTCTCTTATTCTCCAAGTCTCAAAGGAATCTATGACTATGTCAAAATAATAGTTTGATATTTTCAAAGAATTCATATTAAAACCTAAATTTCTTTAATTATACCCATGTATTATTAAGTTTGAATTCATCAATATATTTGAGAAAATTATAAAATATACTAGAAGTTTATAAAAATCATGAATCTCATTGAAGTTATTTTGCAAGTGATTAGACCCATTTATTAGTAGTTATTGACCTTGAGAATAGTACTTAATCTCTGTATGATTAGTTTCATTATCTTTACAATAGTGACAATAGCGGTACTTTACAAATAGTGCTATCCTGCTATTTAATGTATAAATATAAAGCTCTTTGTAAAGTATCTGGCATGTAGTGTTTCAGATATGTTAATTTTTATTTTTATTAACAAATATTTTTTAGAAAACTTTATTACTTTAAATGTATCTTCTTACAGAATGTTAGTTTCATTAGTTTTATTAATAAGCCTAAGTTGTTTGTAATGAAAATTTCCAAAGTCCTTTGGGAGTTTTGAAATAAATTTCATATTTATCAACGTTATGTTTTGTGTGCATGTTAACATAAAATGCAATATAAATTAAGGCTGTATCTTTGTAAATGTATAATGGTCCAATTTGAGGGGGAATCCCAGAAGTCTAAATTTAGGATTGATTCAGAAGAACTGACATGTAGTCTTATTGAAATTCATAATCACTTATAGGAGAAACCTACATCCACGGGCAAAGCAGCTGCTCCCAGTGGTAGCAGGCTGGGAAAAATCCACATCCCTCCCAGGACAGGATCCCTTTTTATAAGGGATTAATAGTAAAACCTTATGGAGGGTACTCATGTAGACCAATGAAAAGAACAATGCATTTCTAAGATAAGAGATAACATCAGGCAGTTATCACAGTCTATACTTTCATTAACCTCCTTCCTGGGGACATAATGTTCATCTTTGGCTGAATTCTGGTTTTCTATAGCCTGAGGGTATAGAGCATTAAACAGTCAGAGAGTTAGAGTCCAACATTTCCCAGGTGCCTGTGCTCCTGGAGCCATATTGCATCTAAAGAGAGTTCCCCTACAGTCCATTTCATGTGAATATGACAAGTCTTGTCAATATTTTAAGCTATCAGTGAATTCAGCAATATGAATTTATTAGAGATGAGTCATTGCAATACTTTAATTGGTTTTGTGTTAAACATATTAAAGTCCTTAGTCTTTATAAACTAAGGACAAATAATTAATCATCTTTAATTTTAGTTTCCGATTTTACTTGCTGCAAAAGAAATTCCTAGCTGTAGATAAGAGAGGTAAAAAATTGACATAATTGACAGAAAAGTACATATGAGTTAGACCTCAGAGGGTGGATAATTTTACAGTAGCACCTGGTATAGGGGAAGGCAATTTGGTTGTGGCACTTTGTGGAAGAAGAACTGACACAATATAATATGCATTATTTAGAAAAGGCAGTGAGCAGACAGCTCTAGCTGTAAGAAATGTTTTATAAAGATAAATGGGGGGGAGGGGTCCTAAAACAGAAAAATCATGTTGGAAGGTCTTCTGGTTTAAGAGGGTATGTTCTTTTTCTCTTAAAAAATAACTTTGTTTTATAAAAGCTAAAGTTACTTTGTATAACAATTTTAAAATGTACAGTTATATAAATTCATTTAAATTCATGTATAAAAATACACTTATTCATAATTCTACCATAAAAATTTAAAGTCAGATTCAAAAGTCTGAGCTTGAAAAGGAAAAAAACTTTTCAGTAGTTAGAAATTGATCTCCAGAATCATTAAAACTCAGCTCAAGTCCAGATTTCTTTTATTTTTTATCTTGTGACTTATGGAAGTTTTCTTTACATTAAAAATGAAAGATGATCATAACTACTCCCAGTTTTTTGAGGTTTAAATGAGATAGGGCATGTGCATAAGTCAGGATGCTCCAGAAAAGATTCAATAGTGTATGAATATGTATATGTGTATTTATAAAGAGAGGGAGGAAGAGGGAGATGCAATTGGGAGAAGAGAGGGAGAAAAAGGAATTTTGAGGAATTGTATCATGCAATTATGGGGCAGCCTGGCAGGCTGGAAACTCAGATAAGGGTTAATGTTGCAGTCTTAAGCTACAGTTCTTTTTTTTTTTTTTTTCTGGCATGATGGCTTTTTAAAATTTTTTTAATTTTTATTACATTTTACAGATTATATTGTCACAGTAGTTTCATTTTTTCCCCCTTTGCTCGCCCCCGCCCAGCACCTCCCTCCCCCAGCAATCCTTTCCCTCCACAGTCCATGTTCATGGTTCCTGCATGCAATCTCTCCAGTTTCTCCCTTTCCTGTTACCATTATTTTAGGATTACTTCATTAATTGATTTTCTTTATAACAATAAAAAAAATAGCATCCCCCCCACCCCCCAGACTTTAGGCCTTTTGTAATCTTATAGAGGACAATGGGCGATGGTCTCCTGCTCCTCTAGCTGCTTCAAGCTGGACATGGTCATCGTCCTACCTATCCTTGGGTCCAGAAATCCCTAATAAGAGTGGAGGTGTGGAGGGGAGGGTGGCCTTCCCACATGGGGAAGGATCGTGCAGACTCCAGGTCGGTTGGCTGTCCCCGGACAACGGCGTGCTTGATTTAACAGGTTGGCATCCTTGTTGTATCCTGGGGGCAACAGATTTGGCAACAGGATTAGAAGGCATCATTCAATCCATAACTTAAGATACAGTTCTTTAGGCAAAAGTCATTCTTTAAAAAACTTCTTGGCTGCTGGTTATATAAGGACCACCCTCATTAGTTTATTTTTACTGAAAATCAACTGATTATGAATGTTAATTAAATCTATGAACAACAATACTAGCATTTGACCCAATAGTTATGCCATAATCTAGCCAAGTTGACACATAAAATTAGCCATTCACAGGATAGCAAACACTCAATAAATTGTAGCTATTAATTTCACTCCCAATATTCTTTCCTACAATAACACACTTAATTGAGCCTCATCATCTTTCACTGAAATATTTCAGCAGTTTACACTATTCCCTCGCTTATCACCAGTTTTACGTTCTAGACCCCCCTGCTATAGGTGGAAATATGTGAAGTAGGAACCTTACATTTATTTTAGTATTTACATATATTTTAAGGCTTTATAAACCCTTCCCACACACTTATAAACCATCCCTAGTCCCTTGTTAACCTTTCCACTCCCTTATTAACATTTTCCGCACTTTTATAAACACTACTTATGTTCTTAAACGTATTCTACACTCTTAAACCTACATAACTTTAACAACATATGTATACAGTATCGCAAAATCTTGTGATATAGTGAAAAATCTGCCATAAATATTTAAATATAGTATTTTTTTAAATCCTGCGATACAGTGAGGCTGTGATAAGTGAACCACAATATAGAGAGAGATTACCGAAGAGAAAGAACAGTTCTACCATGCACTGGATGAAGCGTTATCCAAGATTCCCAGAAGTAACGCTCTCTATCTCCTTGGAGACTTCAACGCAAGAGTAGGAGCCGACCACATGGCCTGGCCCACCTGCCTTGGAAACTTTGGGAGAGGAAAGATCAATGAGAATGGTCAGCGACTGCTTGAACTCCTGTGTCACCACGGCCTGTGCGTGACAAACACATTCTTCAAGTGCAAAGAGATCCACCAGGTGTCATGGAGGCACCCCCGCTCCCGCCATTGGCACCAGCTTGACCTCGTCATCACCAGAAGAATGGATATTGGCAGCACCCTCCTCACCCGCAGCTACCACAGTGCAGACTGCGACACGGACCATGCCCTCGTGGTAAGCAAGGTGCGCATAATGCCGAAGAGGTTGCACCACTCCAAGATGAAGGGTCGCCCACGCATCAACACCAGTTGTGCCAGCAACCCAGTTAAGACCCAGCAATTCATCAACAAGATGGAAGATGCACTCGGCGAGGGAGTGGCGGCAGATGACATTATCGAATCCAATTGGCCACGTTTCCGCGACGCCATATACAACTCCGCCATTATTGCTTATGGGAAGAAAGAGCGGAAGAACGCTGACTGGTACGAGGCTCACTGGGAAGAAATGGAACCCGTGATCGAGGCTAAGAGGAAGGCCCTACTGGCTTACAAGGCCACGCCCACTCCCAGTACACTTCAAGCTCTACGGGCTGCCAGGAACAAAGTCCAGAAGACCGCCCGCCACTGTGCCAACACCTATTGGCTAAACCTGTGCAGAAGCATTCAGGAAGCCGCCGATATAGGCAACGCACGAGGAATGTATGAGGGTATCAAGAAGGCAACAGGCCCAATCCCCTCCAAGATCGCCCCCCTTAAGTCCAAGACAGGTGAGGTCATCACTGACCAGGAACAGCAAATGCGGCGGTGGACCAAGCACTACCTCGAGCTGTACGCAACGAGGAACACCGTAACAGACACTGCTCTTAAAGCCATCCCAGACCTACCAGTCATGGAGGAGCTAGACACCCCACCTACTGCGGCAGAGCTCGGCAAAGCCATCGACCGCCTTGCTTGCGGGAAAGCACCAGGAAGCGACGGAATCCCTCCAGAAATCCTAAAGAGCGGGAAACCAGTCCTGCTACAGCCGCTCCACCATCTACTCTGTCGCTGCTGGAAGGAGGGTTACATCCCCCAGGATATGAGAGACGCCAACATTATCACCATGTACAAGAACAAAGGAGACCGCAGTGACTGCAATAACTACCGGGGCATCTCTCTCCTCAGCGTCGTCGGCAAAGTATTCGCCCGGGTCGCTCTTGCCCGCCTGCAGACCCTTGCTTCCCGCGTCTACCCAGAGTCCCAGTGTGGCTTCAGAGCTGGCCGATCAACAGTGGACATGATCTTCTCCCTACGCCAGCTGCAGGAGAAGTGTCATGAGCAGCATAAACCACTCTACCTCGCCTTTATTGACCTCACGAAGGCGTTTGATCTGGTCAGTCGAAGCGGACTCTTCAGCTTGCTACGGAAGATTGGCTGTCCACCACATCTGCTTGCTGTGGTCATGTCCTTTCACGACAACATGCACAGCACGGTGTCCTACAACGGCGCAACCTCTGAGGCCTTCCCAGTCAGCAGCGGAGTAAAGCAGGGCTGCGTCCTCGCGCCTACGCTGTTCGGAATCTTCTTCTCCATGCTCCTCCAATACGCCTTTAAGGACTGCAGCGAGGGTGTCTTCATTCACACCAGATCTGATGGCAAGCTCTACAACCTGGCCCGTCTACGAGCCAAGACCAAAGTCAAAGAGGTGCTCATCCGTGAGATGCTCTTCGCCGACGACGCAGCTTTGACATCACACTCCGAAGAGGGACTCCAGCAGCTAGTCACTTGCCTTTCCCACGCATGCAAGGAGTTCGGACTAGCCATAACGAACGTTATGGCTCAAGGCACGGGGACTCCACCATGCATCACCATCGACGGATACACCCTGGAGGTTGTCAACGACTTCACTTACCTCGGGTCCACCATCTCGAGCTCTCTGTCAGTCGACTTGGAGGTCAACCGGAGAATCGCCAGGGCAGCCACAGTTATGGCCAGACTGAACCGGCGAGCGTGGAACAATTCCAACCTCACTGAGAAAACCAGACTGCGCATCTACCAAGCCTGCGTACTCAGCACTCTCCTCTATGGCAGCGAGACGTGGACCACCTACGCAAGGCACGAAAGGAAACTCAACAGCTTCCACATGAGGTGCCTGCGACGCGTCCTGCATGTCGCCTGGCAGGATAAGGTCCCCAACACCGAGGTGCTGAAGCGAGCCAATATGAGCAGTTTGCATGCAGTTCTTAGCGAGAGACGCCTCAGGTGGCTCGGCCATGTCAAAAGAATGGATGCAGGCCGTATCCCCAAAGACCTCCTCTACGGCGAGCTAGCAGAAGGCAAGAGGATGACAGGGCGCCCAAAACTGCGGTTCAAAGACATCTGCAAAAAGGACATGACACAATGCTCCATCAATCTCAACACATGGGAAGTTCAAGCAGACGACCGCCTAGCCTGGAGGCTCGCGGTCAGGCAAGGTACGTCACACGCGGAGGCTGCGCGCAACGAGGAGGCGGTCCAGAAAAGATCGAGGCGGAAGCAGCGTCAGCAGCAGCAACAACAGCCATCTGCCTTCACCTGTAACAAGTGCGGCAGGGATTGTCACTCCCGAATCGGACTGCACAGCCATTCTCGGCGGTGCAGATAGACTCTCAAGAAGCTACGCCATCGTCTCTCGAGACGGACGGCTGCCGACGACGACGACGACGACGACTGTATTTTCTAATATCCCTTCTCCAATTGCTAGTGACTTAAATCAATCCATGTCCTGCAAATATGTGTTAAAAATGCAGATTCTTTTTAAAAAATATATTTTATTAATTATACTGTTACAGTTGTCCCATTTTTTCCCCTTTTTCCTCCTCTGCCTAGTTACCCCCTTTCCTTCAGCAATCCATCCCCTCTTCGTTCATGTCCATGGGTTTTGCATCGAAGTTCTTTGACTTCGCCCTTTCCTATACTGTTCTTAATGCCCCACTGTCTAGTTTGCTTCTTGATCCCTGCACCATTTCCTCATTTCTCCCCCTTCCCCCTCTCAGCTGTTAACCCTCCAAATGATCCTGTTCTTGCTGTTTACTTGGTTTGTTTTTGTTTTCGTTTTTTATTTTTTAGATTCAGTTGTTGATAGTTGGATTTGTTGTCATTTTAATGTTCATAGTTTTGATCTGCTTTTTTTAAAAAATAAGCCCCTTTAATATTTTATATAATAATGGCATGGTGATAATTAACTGCTTTAGCTTTACCTTGTCTGGGGAGCACTTTAACTGCCCTTCCATTCTAAATGATAGCTTTGCTGGATAGAGTAATCTTGGTTGTAGGCCCTTGCTTTTCATCACTTTGAATACTTCTTGCCAACCCCTTCTTGCCTGCAATGTTTCTTTTGAGAAAGCAACTGACAGTCTTATGGGAACTCCTTTGTATGTAACTCTGCTTTTCTCTTGCTACTTTTAAGATTCTCTTTTTATTTTTAACCTTTGGAATTTTAATTATGATGTGTCTTGGTGTGGTCCTTTTTGGATCCAACTTGTTTGGGATTCTCTGTGCTTCCTGGACTTGTATGTCTATTTCCTTCACCAAATTAGGGAAGTTTTCTTATATTATTTTTTTATATAAGTTTTCCATTTCTTTCTCTCCCTCTTCTCCTTCTGGCACCCCTACAATTCAGATGTTGGTATGTTTAAAGCTGTCCCAGAGTTTCCTGAGCCTCTCCTTTAAAAAAAAAAAAATTACTTCTTCTTTCTGTTCTGAGTGAATGTTTATTTCTTATTTCTTTCTTTTCTTTCTTTTTTTTTTTTTTTTTGTTCAAAATCATTGATTTAAATCCTGGCTTCCTTCCCATCACTGTTGGTTCCCTGTATAGTTTTCTTTATTTCACTTTCTATAACCTTCACTTCTTTCTTTATTTTGTATCCATACTCAATCATTTCTCTGAGCATCCTGATCACCAGTGTTTTGAACTCTACATCTGATAGGTTGGCTATCTCTGTTTCATTTAGTTATTTTCTGCTTTTTTTTCTTTCTTTTCTTTTCTTTCATTTTGGGTCATATTTCCTTGCATCCTCAATAAGACAGCCTCCCTGCATTTGTTTCTGTGTATTAGGTACAACTGCTTTTACTTCATGTCTTCATAGTATGGCTTAATGTAGTAGGTGTCCTGTAGGGTCCAGTGGCACAGCCTCCAATATTGCCCAAGCTGGGTACTCAAGGTGTGTCCTTCATTTAGTCTGAGTACACCTTCTTCTTGTAATTGAGCCTTGGTTGCTGTTGGCAGATCGATGGGAGGGATTTACCCAGGCCAGTCAGCTGCAGGAACTGGCTGTGACCACTGACTACCAACTTTTGCCCTCTGTGGAGGATGAGCTGTGCAGGGGCGGAGTGGTGGTACTCCATTGTGTTTTGTATCTGTCCACTGGGTGCACTGGCCCGGGGGTTTGCTGGGTGGTGCAGGCCAAGGTCAGCCCCCACCTCAGTTTTGCCCAGGGTACCCAGCCTGAGCTGTGAAGCAATCAGGGATGGATGCTAATTGTATTGGGTTTGGAGATTCCCCAATGAAGCCAAACTGTGAATCTAAGCCAGCTGCTGGTAGTGGTGGGCCTGGAGATCACTGAAGCCAGCTGTTGCTTGTTTGAGAAGATTTCAAAAGTTGTGTAGCATGAGCCAAGACCAGCCACTTACACAGAAAAGCCACTTGGGTGGGCATGTAAATGGTGAGGCAGAGTCTCTGGTGATCTCCAAGGTGGGTCAAACAGTTTTAGCCATGTTGATGGAGTCTCAGGTATGGCACGAGCTTGCCAGCTCTGTGGGTGGAGGGTTTAGAAAAGGATCTCAGATATGGCCTCCGATTGCCTTGATGCCAGACACTTCAGTATCTACCTGTGTACCACTGGTGCCTTTCAAGCTACTACCCTGGTGCCGGAGCTCAGGGGGAGCAAGTCTGAGCAGGTGAGTCCATGTGTGGGCTCTTTAAGAATTCCTTGGGGGCTCCAGCAGTTTCTTCCACCAACTCAATCCCCACTGATTTTTGAAGCTAAAAGTTGTGAGTACTTATCTTCCTGGCACTGGAACTCTGGACTGGGGGGCAGGTGTGGGGCTAGGACTCCTCTCCTCGATCCTGATATAATCCTCCCAAACTTTTTATTCACCACATGTGAGTGAGAGCACAACCCATTCCATGACTGTGCCCCTCATACTGGTCTTGATATATATGGTTTCTTTAACTCCGTAGTTGTCAGACTTCCATTCAACTCAATTTCTGATGGTTCTGTCTGATGGTTATTCTATATTTTAGTTGTAACTTGATGTAGCTATGCAAAAAGGCAAACCACATCTGCCTATGCCACCATCTAAAAAAAAAAAAAATGCAGATCCTTAATGGCTCCCAAAAGATCAAGAAATGTCATTGAAGAGACACACAATATCATTGATGTAACACACAAGATATGACTAAGGTGACACATCATCTGGGTCCAACCACTTCATCACAGAACAAAAGCACAGACTTCCTCTACCTGAACTAAACTTTGTAATTTCCAGAGGTCCTTTGCATACCCAGTCATTGATTTCAGAGAACTCTGTCAAATAACTTTCCCATTTCTTCTGATAGCTTCTTCCCCCGCCCCAACATTTCTATAGGCTAAATACAATGCTTACTTTTTAGGATTCTAACAGTCTTCTATTTTATCTTAAATTAATAGTTTGTGTTACTTATTTACATTTTTATCTTCCACCGCTGACTTACAGTCATTTCCAGAGCAGACATAACACAGAATATGCTAAATCTCTCTCTCCTCTCATTGTCTTTTCCTTCTCCTCCTCTCCTTCTTCCATCTCCTTTTATTCATGAAATTATTTTGGTACAGGAAAAATGTAGTTTTAATAAGTATCTGGTTGTATTGAGAAATTAATGAAAGGCTGACTATTATTTCCATGGATACTAGGATACCAAAGACAGTTTTAAGGATTCATACTATGAAAAGAATTAAATCATGAAAAAACAGGTTAGGTAAAAGAGTTCATGACAGACTATAAGAAATTGAGTTTAGAGGAAGAGAACTAGGTTTAGAGGCTATTATTTACATCTATAACTGAGTTGATAAATAACAATATATTTGAGATAAATAAATAAATTTTAAACTCAGATCTAAATTTTAGTTGCAGTCCAACTATAAAAATTGTTTTATAAATGCTCATTCAGGTAAATTAAATTATGCAGATATTACATAAGTGTATTTTACACTGTTTTGCAAAAAAATCATTTGAGACTCAATTTTTTAAATCACTTTATTGAGTACAAATAAAAGAGTAAAGGAACTAGTATAAATAACCCATGGACATGTACAACAAAGTGGGGATTGACTGTAGGAGAAGGGGTGGGCTGGGTGGGGAGGAGCAATGGGGAAAAAAGTGGGACAACTGTAATAGAAAAACAATAAATAAATCAAAAATTAAAATAAAAATTGGTACATATAAAAGACTACTTTGCATTGAGTACATAAAAGCTACTGTACATATTCAATGTATAAGACTTGATTAGATGGAGGTAAATATTACACCTGTGGAACCATCACTACATTCAATGCCATAAACATATCCATCATCTCCAAAAGCTTCCTACTGACCATACTGACCACTTTATTTATTTTTTGTGATTAGACACAACATAGAATATACTGCTTTGTTATTGCTAATGATTTTTCACTCTATTCAGAGTAAAATAAAACCATCATACCCATCCTTCTAATGGCATAAAAGTTAAAAATACCCAGTTTTTAAAAAATTTATGTATTTTTTTTTTAGAGAGGGGGAAAGGAAGGAGATAGAGAGGGAGAGGAACACTGATATGAGAGAAAAACACTGATCATTTCCTCTTGTACATGCTGACCAAACTTGCAATTCAGGCATGTGCCCTGACCAGAAATTGATCCAAAAACCTTTTACTTTGTGGAATCACACCCAACCAACTAAGCCGCACTGGTCTGACTTTTTTTCATAATATGCCATCCTCAAAACCTTCTTTGATATTCTATTATCCATGGTAATAATAATTAGCCTTTCACTAATTTCTTAATGCAAAAAAGAAATACTGGTTGCAAATACTTTTAAAACTACATTTTGCCCTGTGCCAAAATGTTTTATGAATAATTCTTGAAATAAAAATAAAATTTCAAACTTTCCTATTGTCTTCATTTTTACTATTACTAGATTTTTAACCTAAAATTGTATTAAAACCTTAAGTGATTGGCAATGGCTAGTGTCTCTAAGATATTTTATATTTTCTTAATGTAATTGCTTATGTTTTTATTAATAGAAATGTTGAACAATTTTATTGACTTTTCCAGTATGAATTTAGTTTTTGCTATTTTATAGTAGATGTCTATAGTTATTTTATAGGTAGCATTTTTCAAACATGTTATTGAAATCTCATGTTTCTTACTAAAAATCAACATGATTTTCTTTATATCCCAGTATGTATACAGTTTTAAAGTAAAAGTAATTATTTTCATTATCATTAAGACATAGTCAAGAAATATATAACAAACATGTGCAAATATAAGATATACATGTCCATGCACCCATACACGGAGTTCACACACTCACTTATAGCCACATAGTCTCTCCCTCTCTCCCTTTCTTTCTCTCTCTCTCTCTCTCTCTCTCTCTCTCTCTCTCTCTCTCTCTCACACACACACACACACACACACACACAAACACTTCTTCTGGTGCCATGGACAGAAAGTCTTGGACTTAGAGTCCTAGCATATCACAGTGGTCTAGAAGTAAATAAAGAGAGGAGGCTGGTAAGAGTCAAGTTTTATTTCAAGTCAGTTCTTCACTACAGTGTGTGTGGTGTTCATTCCCAGCTGACACACTTGCGCAGGAAAACTACTAGGGAGTGAAGCCAGAAAATTAGCATCTTCAAGCATTTGTCATAATTACTGTTTCCCACATAAATGGATTTGGACTTTTAAAAATCTTATTCATCTTCATTAGTAGAGATAATTGAAAACAGCTTACCTTTTCAATAAAATCTAATGTTCATGTTTAGTTCCAGGAAATAAAAGTGGTTCCTCTTACCATATTATAGCACTGGGTACACCTAAAGTTTGTTGTGTCTCAATTCAAATTTGACATCAGGAAAACCAATATCAAGAAGTTCCTATAATTTCTTTACTTAATATTTAGATTTAAAATATATGAACTTTAATGGGATAATTATGTTTCATTTTAACAAAAATAGCAACAAAATATCCTTTAAATATTTCATCCATTTTGATGGATAAATTTGCAATGTATTCAGGTATATATTTATATTAACATATTATGTATGCAAATGTGACAGGAAACACATTCTCATATAAGTAAAATGCTATAACAATGTATAGGTCTGTGTAGAAAGGAAACAAACATACACATTTACAATCTACAATTTAAAATTAATTAGCATTGCTGTGTAAAAATAACACACAAGATGAGTACTCCCATAAAGCTCTTAGTGTCTTATAATTATGTAAATAGCATATTTATGATATTTCTACCTAAATTCAGAGCTTTTCAAAAGAAATAGAAACAAATAAATTTTGTTTCTTTTATAAACACACATTAGATTATTTTCCAGCTAAGTGTTGCATATTTCAATGTAAGGAGAAAACTGAGCAACTTGCATACTGTTAGCTGTACTCTTAATGTTTTTAAAGTGTTCATTTAAAAGTGTTCTCATTTTGAGAAGTTACTGGATAAGTGTGTATTGACTTAACATTGCTGACTGTTGGACTATAACTTCTCTGATGGCAGGAGCTCAAATTCTGTAATCCTGATAGCATATGCAGGTGTGTAGTGAGTTATGGAGGTAGCAAATATGGGCTTCCTAGAGAATATAATAGAGGAAGCTGCACAGGCAAGATGCTGTAACTTGTACCAGCATGTGGATATGGATGCTATTTAGATGCTGACAGTTTCTAAGGTCAGGCCAGCCCTAGAGAGTTATAGTGAGTAGGGTATTGCCAAGCTTATACATAAAAGCAAAGCAACAACAAAAACAAAAGAAAAAGAAAGAAAAGAAAACCATCAATCTATTGTGTGCTGAGAATACCTTTTATCTATGCTATTTTGTAATGTTTTCAACATTTAGAAAAACAAAATGGAAATTAATACTTTATTATAAGTAATACCAACATTAATAATGGGATATTTGAAATTCACTTGTCTCATTTGGAAGGAGTTGGTAGTCTTTGTTGTTATAAAAAGTGTTTCAATTGGTTTATCCAACATGAATTATAATTTTTTTATGGGTTCTAACTATGTTTAGACCATACTTGTTAGGGACATAAAATATATAATCTCTGTATTCCAGAAACAAAAAAAAAACAGTGTTCCACTTAGAATACTTACACAAAGAGGATTCTAATATGGGGCTCACCATGCAAGGGATGATAGGGTAGTTTCCTGGAGGAAGTGACCTGCAAGCTGAGTTTTGAAGTTACATGTCAGGGAAAAGTTTGGAATTTTATTTAAAGGCAACCTTCTGGACTATACTGAAGTTCTCAGTATAGAAAATATTAAATAGACTTACCTGGAGTCACATGTATTAATAACAGAAAAGTATTACTTAGGTATACATCCAAATGTGAAAAGATAAAAATCTAAAATAAATCAGAAATATAAAATGTCAGATGATTTGTACTAGAAATAGTAGCCATCATACCCTAGTTCTGATGACAACTTATATATTTCCCTTAACTCATATTTAAACAATTTTGAGTTATTTAGTAATAGTGAAGTAAATACAACAACCATATCTTTGTTTCCTGTTTGTTTTCCAGCATAAATAGTAATTTATCTGATATAGCTTGTCTCGTGCTATGGAGCAAAAACCATGGAAGTTCCAGGACTGCAAATTTTTAAACTATAAATCTAAGTCATGCACAGTAAAATTTACTTAACACTGTAGATAGCTCATGCTAAGCAAACCACTGGAATGGAATAAGAATGTAGACAAGAATTAGTGAAAGTTCCTAAATATTAGATTCTCTATGTTTCATTACAATGAAACTTTTGCATGTCTATTATTCTTACTTTTGACCTTAAAGGGTACTCTCCAGTGATGTCAAGTCATATTCCATCAGCAATATAAATAAAACTTAAATATAAGATTATAGTATTGTTTATGGTAAGATGGGAACAATCTTGTACAACCCCAGAGGTAAAAATATTCCAATTAGGAAAAGTTCCATATTCTAGTGATTTATTCTGTTTCACTAAATGACATGAAGAGAACTCCCTGAGGGGAACTGTTGTCTGCATTAATGCCAAGATTCTTCATGAGAGAAATAACTCGACATCCTTTAGATGGTATGGTAGAGGAGGTCTGTCCTTGCTCTCCTCTTTAAGAACAACAAAGAAAATAAAAATGTGAAAAAAAAAATCTTGCTTTTGTGATACTATTAATCAACCACAGCCAAAAATGTAATCTCTAAGGAACATGAAATAATAATTCCCCAGAGCCAGGAAAAGATTGAAAGCAAATATGCACTTTAGCAGAGTTTGAGAAACAGAAATAGACAAATTGACAATTTTAGCTGGGACTTCAACACTTTACTTACAGTAAAAGATAGATCAAGTAGATAGAAAATCAATAAGGATATAAAATATTTGATCAACACAATCAAATAGCATAACATAAATGACATTTACAGAACACTATATCCCTGAATTACAGAATACATAGCATTTTTAAGTGCACACACTGGCTTATAAAACAAGTCTCAGATTTATTTCATATTTTTGAAAGAATGGAATCACAGAGAATATATTCTTGAAACACAAAGGAATTAGAAATCACGAACAAGCAAATTACACACACATTTTTATTTATCTAAGAATATATCCAATAAGAAACATAAGGTTATATATCTAGCAATTTCAAATGTAGAGTTTATCCTGTAGATATATTGCACATATCCTTAAAGATATTTAAAAAGTAAATTCATTGGAAAAATTTTTAATAATTTAAAAACAAAAGACTAAAAACAAATAACTCATCATTAGGAGATTAGTGAGATAAATTAAGGTGCATAAAACAGTAAAACATTAAGACAACATTAAAATGAAGATGATTTTCTTATATGGGCAGATATGCAATGCCATCTGATAATAAAAGTCCATAAGATTAATTAGTATGATGTTGTTATAATATGTAGCATAATAACAATATATTGTATATTAGAGACATATAATTTAAATTCTAGAATTTACAAGACACTGTTAAGAGTAGTTTTTCCTCGCCGAGAACTGGGATTTGAGAGAGACTTTTCACAGTATTTAATTTAATATATTTTGTGAATGTGTCTTGTATTTCAAAAGCTGTACTTTAAAGATTATTAAGATAAAACAAAGTTTAAAACACAAAATAGTTACATTTAATGAAGCATGTGGAAGCTAAAGCACATGAGGAACTTTCAAAATACAGGAAAAGGTGACAAGTTTATATATATCTTACTCTCTAAGCTGTATGTCAGCAATGGTCATATAAAATGGCATGTGGCTTTACCTGTGTTACAAATATAAAATACAATCAAGGAAAATGTAGCAGGGATATATGGGATGGGGCAAGCGTAGGTTTACAGTTGTGAATATGCAAAACACAGGCTTTATTCTTGTATTATTATTTGTTAATTATTGTATTATTTTCCATACAAACACCTATAAACCTACAGTTGTCCTACCCTGTATACTAAACTACAAATAATTACTGGCTGAGAGTAGTAGGATAATAGATAATTTAGTAGTCTTTAAAAAAATATCTGATGCTGTTTTATTAATTATTAGAAGAGGAATCATACTTTGAGAAGAAACAAAGCACATATAAAATTCATATTTAAAGCTGAATAAAAATCAACCATGGCTAAACCTTCAATTGTACTTGTTAGAAAAAACTAGGTAATATTTAAAATAAATGTAAAAAATCTAGTATTCTGTTTATTTCTAATGTGTGCTAATATGAAAAGCAGAATGAAGGTAATTATATTATAAATTGATACCCAAAAGTTTACCCATCAAAATTATTCTAATAATTACATTTTATGTTCCAGAACTAAACTAACATGGGGATAAACTTAGCTAAGTTTGACTATTTACTAATTTCTTTGACCTCTCTTTGTGTTATCTAAATTCACTGTCTTCCAAATGACTTTTCCTTCACATCATTTTTATTTTAACTGGTTTTATGTCTTTTTTTTTAAAAAGCACTGTTTTGTCCCTTGAAACATAATGACATATGTCTACTGATATAGCTTTACATAAATTCTTTGAAGTAGAGTTGCTTTTAATTCTAAACCAAAATCACTTTTTTGAAATTTTAATTTACTTGATATCAAGAAATTCAACTTGAAAAGAATAAAAGTAAAATATTACACTAAGAATATGGGGACTTTCGGCCAAGATGGAGGCTTAGATGGACACGCTAGGTCTCCCTCTACAACTAGAGAGGAATACAACTACTTCAAAACAAAGGATAACTAGAAATTCCAGAAAATAAAACTACACGGAAGTCCAACATATGAAGTTATAAACCAGCGGTGCCATTTGGGAAGGTAAGAGTTAAAGAGGGCAAAGCTGTTTGCGGAGCGGCGGGGCGGCGAAAAATCCCGGCGGCAGTCAAGCCCCTGGCAGTGCGCGACCCCAGCGCTGGGGAGAGCGGCCACCGCATCGCCTTGAACAGTGAGGCCCAGGGGGGCGGGAGGACGGATCCCGGTCTCCTAGCTGAATAACTGTGTGAATCCATCTTGGACCCCCGCCCCCAAAGAAAGAAAGCACCACAGGGCTGCGAAATAGGTTGCAGACAGGCGCCGGTCGCTGACTTGTGACGCGTACACAGGCACTGCCCCCGACAGCCGGCCCAAGAAAACAAAACGCATCTGTCAAAATGAGGCAGGCAACTTTAGAAATACCGGTAACACAACTCACCAGGCAGCAGATAGAGAACCTGACAGATGAACAGATAAGAAACCTGTCAGAGGCTCAGTTCTGGGCCATTGTTATCAGGTGGCTTACAGAATTCACAAAAGAGCAGGAAAAAGATAAGAAAGAAGCGAAAAACTTTCATAACGAAAGGAACAAAACCGCATATGAGACAGATGGTGAGGAAAAAAAATCCAGAGTTCATTTCAACAAACTGGAATATGGAGAAGGAACAAGCAGTCAACCAATGCAGTGAGAGGAAATGGGAAGCAACAATGAGAGGATCAGAAACCTCTGGGACAGCTATAAAAGGCCCAACATAAGAATCATTGGTTTGCCAGAGAATGAGGAAGATGAACTAGAACTTGAAAAATTGAGTGAAAATATAATAAAGGAGAACCTCCCAGACTTGGGGAAGGGAATAGACTTGTAGGTCCAGGAAGCAAGGAGAGTTCCCAAGAGACTGGACCCAGGGAGAACCACTCCAAGACACATTATAATCAAAATGTCAAAAATTAAAGATAAAGAGAGAATCTTAAAAGCAGCAAGAGAGAAGAAAAGAATTATGTACAAAGGGGTCCCAATTAGACTCTCAGCAGACTTCTCAAGGGAAGCCCTACAGGCAAGAAGGGACTGGCAAGAAATATTCAAAGTAATGAAAATCCAAAACCTACAACCACGAATACTCTATCCAGCGAAATTGTCATTCAGAATAGAAGGACAGAGAAAGTGTTTCCAGGACAAAATAAAACTGAAAGAGTTCATTAGATCCAAACCACGGTTATATGAGATGTTAAAGGGACTGGTTTAAAAAACAGAAGCTAAGGAGATGAAACAAAGGCAAACTAAATAGGCAACGAGAGTGGAAAAGGAACTGTGGGTACGGGAAGCATATTGGGGGGAGGTCAACAGGGAGGGGGAATGGGGAAAGGGAGGGAGATGATATAGGAATTGGGGATCAAGGTAGGAGGGAATGGAATAGACGGAGAGAGGTTGGGAGGAACTGTATGCACAACTAATGGACATAATCTAAAAGGGGGGGGCAACTGGAGGGAGGGGGGCCACCGGGTGGAGGGGAGCAGAGGGAAGGGAAATTGGCACAAATGTAATATTTTAATCAATAAAACACATTAAATCTGAAAAAAAAAGGAATATGATAAATTTTATACTGGAAAATAACTTTCTACTTCAGGAGCAATCTACAATTAAAGCTTTAAGTAAAGTTGAATAAGTGTTTTCTCAACTCTGACATGGAGGAGTAAGCTGCTAACAAAGCAGTCTTCATGATAATTTAGCTATAACCTCTGTACAAAACTTTAAAAACAAACATAAAAAAAAAAGTAAAGGAAAACTACCCAAGGATTCTGAAGCCAGACAAAAACAAGGCAGATTTTGGGAGGGAGTCAAAATTAATAATAAGGTGAACAGCAAGGTGCAAGACTTCCATTTGGTTTCTTTAAGGTTTAGTCATACAGCCTTCTATACCAGAGGCAGAAATAGATGCATAGGATGCTGAATCTATGAAAGACAAACCCACTGTCTTTCAGACAGGAGCTTTGGAAGAGTCCCCTGGGTGACCATGACTGCCAGAGAGTGAGGGAGAAATACTGAGAGAGTCAAATGAGGCTGTATAACCAGTTGTGTGAACACTCAGTTAAGTAAGTCTCTGACTGAACCTAAAATGCAGCTGCTTGAATTTTCAAGCATGCTCTTTAAAATTGTTATTCTGTGTTCCTTGAGAGTCAATAAAATAAATACATAAATGTATGAAAACATGTAATATTGATATATGTACAGTACATATCTATATCTATATATCATCTATCTATGTAATGTTGATGTATATATATGAGGTCTGTCCAGAAGGTATCCAGACATGTAATATGAAAAATAGAGACATTTATTGAAGAAGATTCAAGATACAAGAAACATTGTACATAGGACAATGACACCTCAGCCCCCTTCAAAGGAGGCACTTTGGGACCTCACACAATTCTCCCAATCACCATCAGCTGCCCCCACATATTTTCCTAAATCTCATTCATAATCTGAAATCTCTTCCCTTCAAAGG